>NW_025110987.1:0-724598 GCF_015476425.1 Leptopilina heterotoma
GTTGATAGGTTTCATGTATACCTTTGCCTAAAGAATGGAGTCCATGGTATGAGTTGTCGTTGAGCTTCCTGACAGTTTCTTTCTTAGCATACCTTGAGCTTCATTACCGCTTTCCTCTCTCTCTATACCTGCAGTCTAGTTCACCACTAAGCGCCCCTAAAGCACTCAGTCCGCAAACATTGGAACAAGAGGTAAAATACCCCCAACTTTTGAGGGGTATAGGGAAGAATTTGAGGTGATATAATTTTTAGATTTACCGCCATACTGTTTTATAGCCTTTCTTGCACCAATCATAGCAGTTCTAATTGTATCTAAAGAGTTGTTATTAGATTTCAGACTTTTTAGCAGCATTAACAATCTTCTTGTAAAGTAACATGTTTTTTTAGAAACAACCTTCTTCCTATTCTTTTCTTTGATTTTTTGTCTTCATCTTTTTATATTTCTTATCAACTTTTATCTCCATCCTAAATTTAGACTTGGCTTTTCATTATATTAGTTACAGCTAATGCAACTGCTTTTGTCACTTAATTTAGGCGACTTTAGAAACAACACCGTTCCCACCTTTCTCAGCAAGTATTTTATCTGCAGAATTTCGTATAGCCACGCTTTATCTTTGAATAAGCTATATCAGGATCTTTACAAGCTGCATCTAAAGGGTTTATACCATAATCACCACGTGCAAGACGTTTGCCAACTTCGTACCAGGTCCACAATATTTATAACCTGGGGAAATGAAACTGCGAATGGTAATTTATTGATTATAGTATTGAGAAAACCTTGACCACGACCACGACAAGAAATTTTTTATTATTCTTTTTCACTTTATCAGGAGTAATCATTTCCTCACTCGACTGTGGTTCACAACTAACTGATTTGATACAGCTATATACGCTATATTTTTACCTATACCTTCAGTCGATTTCAAGATGCGGTTTAATGTACAAGATGTTCAGCTCCCAATAGTGAATGTTGATAACCTTCTTCCAAATAGGATGATGGTGTAAAACGTCATGGATGTCTATTTTCAAACAGCATTCAGGCGCTTTTTGTGGACCATCAAATTGTAGAAAGACAAATGCTCTTTTGTCTTTAACCATACATCCGAATGGTTTAGCTTGAAAATATATATTTATATTCAAAGTCTTACAACAACCAAATATCAATTTTTAGAAAAAGTTCTTAGTAAAGTTGATGGTATTGAATACTTTTCATTTAGAGAACATGAAGAAGTGGTTTATTAACCTAAAGACGCTAAACCAAATTCAGTATTTATTTTCGATGATATTGCTTGCGAGAAGCAAGACAATGTAAGAGCATTTTTTGTATGGGTAGACATGTCAACGTTGACAGTTTCTATCTATGTCAGACATATGCCCACATTCCCAAACATCTTGTTAGAGATAATATTAACTTACTAGTACTTTTGAAACAAGATGAGAGAAACCTTAAGCATGTTTATAATGATCATGTAAATACAGATATGACTTACAATCAATTTCGTGATTTATGCTCAACATGTTGGAATTCTGATAGATATGGGTTTTGTTGTTATAGACAAAGACCGAAATTTAAATGAAGGAAGATATAGAAAAGGTTTCGATTGCTTTATTCAGTTATAAGTATCTATTGGTTTACAACTTTCATTAGTATAATTTAAGACATCAATATATAAACATGTTTCGGAAAGAACGAGAAACGCTTCATGAAATAGCAAAAGCAAGTGATGCTATACGTAAGAAACATCGTATACTTAAAAGTGGTAGAGAGACTGCAGAAAATATATTTAAAGAAACTTTTCAACCATTAGTTACTCCATTGGAGAAATTGGTGAATAGAAATTATAATCCAATCAAGAGTGAAAATGTATCAAATATAAAAAAGGAAGAAGAAGAAGACTTTGAAACAACATTCAAGACTGCTGTTAGTGATAATGAACCATTTGATATACCTGCATATAATAACTATACATTTAATGATCCTATATATGAAGTAGAAGATTTAAAAAATATAAAAAGTAGAAATATAATTGATGAGTTATCAAATCAAGAGTATCAAGATGTTATACATAAGCAAAACGATATGTTAAATGATAATTTAACAGTTCAAGAGTCTTATGAGCAGAATAATATACAACAACAACAAGATTCCAATAAATTAATAAATAAATTCATAACATTATTGAATAAAAATAGAAAACAATATTTGGATATGGTTTACGGAGTGCGGAAAGTTAAAGATAGAGGTTTCATGATAGGTAATACAGAAATTAATTTTGATGGTCCTCTCATAGACTTAGGTGGAAAGAAAACATATACTAAAACAGATGGATTACTAGAACTTTTATTTAGAGAAAAACCTAATAAAGATTCTATAAGTTCAGATGATTTAGCCAACTATAAAAAATATTACAAGCTACTAATGCACATAGAAGGAATTATAGTCCAAATAAACCTATTCATACAAACAACAGTTTTAAATACACAAATGTTATTGCAAAGCTTTATCAGAAAACTGGAGAATCTTTACAGAAAAGAATTTATTACCGCAATCTATGTTAGTGAAAAAAGAATCATATTCAGACTACATCTACTGGAATAATCCAAATAAACTTGTTGACCGTTTACGATTACTTATAGCATCACGAGAAGCTGGAAATCCGAGTCATAACAATGAAATTATAAGTATTATTGAAGAATTACGTGAAAGTAAAATTATATATTAAGTGTGTGTATATAAACTTTGAATCAGTATTGTGTTGAGTATTGATGTATTCATATATATACCTTAAAATGGATGACAAAAATTTAACAGTTGTCACAGAATTACATAGACAAGCTAGAAGAAATTATCCACGTCGTAAAGTACAAATGCGTGGTGTGGATAAAACATGGCAAGCAGATTTGGTTGAAATGATACCATATTCGAAAGTTAACAAAGGATTTAAATATATGCTTACTGTTATAGATATATTTTCCAAGTATGCATGGGCAGTACCTGTAAAAAGTAAATCTGGGAAAGATCTTTCTACTGCTATGAAATCTATATTCAAAGATGGACGTATACCTAAAAATTTACATACTGATAGAGGAAAAGAATTTTATAATTCAATATTCGAGAATTTAATGAAATCGTATAAAATTAAATTGTATTCAACATATAGTAATTTAAAGGCTTCAATAATTGAAAGATTTAACCGAACACTTAAAAATATGATGTGGCCGCAGTTCAATTTTAAGAGGAAATTATAAATGGGAAGATATATTACCATCTCTAATTTTAAAGTATAACAACCAGAAACATCGAACTATTGGCATGAAACCCAAGGATGTCAGGAAACAAGATGAAAAAGAATTATTGAAACGCATCTCAAAACAGAGGAAAATTTTAACTAAAAGAGCAAAATTCAAAGTTGGCGATAGAGTTCGAATAAGCAAAAATAAACATATTTTTGAAAAAGGATGTACACCAAACTGGACAACTGAAATATTTACCATCTCTCAAGTTAAATCAACAAAACCAGTAACATATAAGTTGAAAGATTATCAGGATCATCCCATCGAAGGTGGTTTCTATGAAGAAGAAATTTCTAAAGTGAAATTTCCAGATATATATCTCATAGAAAAAGTTCTCAAGAATCGTCGTGATGAAGTCTTTGTAAAATGGTTAGGTTTTGATAATTCACATAATTGTTGGATAAAAAAGTCAGACATGTAATAGTTTATTAACTTTAAGAAAAGTTAAAGTTAACTTTTCTAAAAGTTAAAGTTAACTTTTCTAAAAGTTAAAGTTAACTTCTCTAAAAGTTAAAGTTAACTTTTAGAAACTTAAAGTTAACTTTTAGAAAAGTTAAAGTTAATTTGACTGGTATCATAGTGTTCTTTTAATACAAAGATTATACTTTTTACTACAATCTTTATATTAAGAACACTATGATACCAGTCAAACTGAAGTTGACTTTTGGAAAAGTTAAAGTAAACTTTTGAAAAAGTTAAAGTTAACTTTTTCTTATTTAAATATTTTTTATATTGAAATGAATGTATACTTACTAAGGACCGTGACTTAGCAGGTTACAACTTGATTTTGAAGGGTGACAAATGTATTGTCTAAAAATTTGTAAGCAAGTTTCAACTTGACTTTTTCCAAGATAACAATAGTATTGTTTGAAAATCTTAAAGCATGTTTCAACCTGAATCTTGAATAAAATAAAGATATTGTCTAAAAAAACCTTTAGACAGGTTTTAACCTGACTGTAGATGAGAACAAAGACATTTTTTAGGAAACTTTCTAACAGGTTTTAACTTGATTTGAAGAAAGAAAAAAAGTTAGAAATGGTTTAAGAATTTATTTTTACTTGTGTGAGTTATAAAATCGGTATTACTATTTAAATTTAATTTAATATTAAGTTAATATAATATTGAATAATATGTAAGCTAATTGTACAAGGTTTTATTAAATAAAGTAGACATAAAATTGGTAACAAATTTTTGGTTTATTAATAATCTTCATATTTCTCCCATCTTATCTTTTGCAATATATGTGACTGTCCACGAGAAAACAGGGCTTAGCTCCCAAACGTGAATTTCACAGGGCGAGCAATTGAAGTACTACGATTGAAGTTAACTACGCTTGACATACCCATCTTTAAAACGATATATTGTCGAAAGTAGTTGATATTTTTAACTTTTGACTTTTGCATCTGAAAAAGCAACATAAAATCTGTCGATTACCATAAAAAACTCAAATTGATTTTTTTGGACCTAAGCCGTGTTTTGTCGTGGACAGTCGACGATTGAAGTTAACTACGCTTGACATACCCAGCTTTAAAACGATATATTGTCGAAAATAATTGATATTTTTAACTTTTGACTTTTGCATTTGAAAAAGCAACATAAAATCTGTCGATTACCATAAAAAACTCAAAATTTATTTTTTGGACTTAAGCCCTGTTTTCTCGTGGACAGTCACATATATATAATACTATAATACTATAATATAAATCAATATAACATCTAATATATAAATACGTAGAATATATGAAACAATAAATATTTAAACTTGTAACATCACATCATCATTATTATCACAATCATTTTTATCGTTTTTGATTTTATAATGTCCCCAAGCAAGAGTGTCTGTACTGTTTTCTAATAAATATCTTTTATCGTCATAAGGACTCAATGCTATTTTTGTCTGTTTTAGTGTATATACATTGTGGAGTTTTGATTGTATAGAATATTGTGCTCTAGTTTGTATTTTAATGTTTTTTAGACAGTACATGTAATCATCGAAAGAAATAGATTTTTTTACAACTACCGTCTTGACACCTTTTGCTTTTTTCATAAAATCTTCTTCCTCCACACGAATACTCATCTTTCATGAGTCCTAAGACTTTTTTGTTAGCTTGCGGAATTCCATATATATTATTAGCAGGATAATCAGATGTATCAAATTTACAAATATCTGCTTTCATATCAGAGTAGATATCTGTACATTTAATTTTATAAATAAGGATGTCAGTATCAGTGTAGAGCAATTTACAATTTTTACCATACTTGTTTTTCATATATGTGACGCGACCCGAAGAAAGGTACCTAAGAAGGAAAAAATTTGAGGTTATGTTTTAAATTTTTTGAGTAAAAATACAGAAAGAGAATCAATTTATAATTAAAAATTGTTGGTCTTCAAGTCTTTATTATATTCAAAATATTTAATGAATATTGGTTTCAAAATCAAATAATTAAAAATGAACTTTTAAACAAGATAAATCTAACTCGAACCCAACCTATAATTCGTTTGCTTCTTAGGTACCTTTCTTGGGGTCGCGTCACATATTTATAATGAAAATCATACATCAATGTTTTAGATATGTCCAAAACGCTAAGTCCAATATAGATGGGTTTATTCATAAGCACTTCAGTTTTGTTAAGCTTCATAGGGCACTGAATTTAAATTTAAATTCATTATTCAGATTAAAGGCAGGATAAATAAATATACACTTATAATTAATTGGAAAAACCCCTTTCGGGTAAAAAACCAATTTTATTTAAGTTCAAATATTGTTTCTTTAAATAAACACTTCACAATTCTATTTTACATTGCTTGTCGAAGATTTGATTTAAGTTTAGTTTATTCACACTTATAAGATTCGTTGATTTAACAATGTATAATACTTAAAAGATTTGCACTAACAAGTAGTGGTCTCTTCTCAAGTCTCGAAAATTTTCTGAAGCTTTGGGTCTCAGGCGCTCTCTTTATATACCTAACTAAAAGGGGGAGGTTAACCCTCTCCTCTTTGTTTAACCAATCACAGCGCTGATGACGTGGCATTCGACCAATAAGCGTTGAACATTCAAGGTCAAGTTATTGCGCATTTACCAAATGCCCAAAATAATGACACGTGTCAAGGTTAAATTATTACGCATTTAACAGATCTCAAGGTTAAATTATTACGCATTTAACAGATCTCAAGGTTAAATTATTACGCATCCTACAAATGACTCATTATTATCATATATTCTACTGCGCAATAAAATAACCGTCATACGAAGATTTACAATATAATTTCACAGTTTTTCTTATCAATAATAAGAAGTACAAATTCAGTATTTCATAATCATAATTTCGTTTCATTTTTAAATTATAAGTAAAATATTTAATGCATATTCCTTAATTAATTAAACACTAATAATAATAATAAACTTAAATTAATATTAATATTATATCTAATTACAGTTTTATATAATTATTTATAATAATAATTTTACAATATCTTTAAATAATACAATGATTACACGATAGAGAGAGAAAATAAAATTAAATGTCGATATTAAGGTTTACCTATATTTTAATAATAATAATAATAATAATAATAATATTATTATTAATATTGTATAATGTATTAATTATATTTAAATTTGAATCTCTCAAGATTACAATAGAAAAATTTAGTTTATTTATTAAAAATTTAAAATTCCCTGGAAAATTTACTAGGCACTAATGCCAGATGCCACAACCACCATAGGGAAGTGCTTGAATCATAGCTTAACCATAAAGGTTATTAGCATCCAAATATACGATGTAAGATGAATCTTCATTTTCATTATAATTTTTCATGTACAGATTATTGGCATGAGCATATCTGTTTGAACATTGGCTAATCCCCCCTCTAATGCCACTTATAACAAACATAACCGTATCAATATCTGTAAGAAGTTCCAACTCTACACCTGTATATTTTAACATGGCATCCCAACTAAGTCCAGGTGTTGTATAATAATAAGCTGGATCTAAATCATATGCTTTAAGACATTAGTCTCTGAAATTCTCAAAAACATCTGCGAGTAGTAAAATATCAGTTTTCATGTACAAATATACATACTCGTAGAGATATTGACAATTAAAAGTAGACCAAACCGTTTGTGCATGATGATAATCTTCATCACTTACATGATAATCATTTAGGGTACTGTAAAATTTCGCTTTTGGCGGTAGTTGTGTCTCGTTTAATTTCGATCTATTGTCTAAATACTCATATGGAAAAATTCCTTTGCGTGTTAATAACTGAGTCTTATTAACATCATAAGACTCAAATTCGGAATGTATTATTGTATATTTTGATAGATATGAAGCCAATTTATCCAAAGATGATGCCATGAAACGAAATGAGTCAATGAATTTAAATTTTATACTATTTTCTGGGAGGTGTTTTGTGAAGCTAATATATTTTTCTTTGGTAATAGAAAGGAGATCAATTTTACCTTCAAACTCATTCGCAATGGCTTCTATAATGAAGTGAGCATCATAACCACTCAAATTATGAAAAACAACAGGAATAGTATTTAATTCCTGATAGTTTAGGTTGCAATATTGATGAGCTACACCTCTGTATTTACCAGTCAGGTGACAATGGTCTCTAACCTTAGTATCTCCCTGACTAATAAATTTTTTACAAACGTGACATTTTTTAATTGTTTGAAAAAGAAACTCTTGCTTATCACTTAAAACTTCTATCGGAATGATAGTTTTAAATATAGGCTCAAGTCTCTCAGCAACTTGTTTCAATTCACGAGCAAACCATTTCGCTGCATTTTCTTCATCAATGGGAGATGCTTTGTATATAGATTTTGTATTATTACATCTTTGTTCACTACATTTGAGATAATATCCAATGCTTAAAAGTTTATGATTTTGAATAATTTCTGTATTACCTCCCATAGATGAAGAATGTGTTTTAGGAAGTAATAAGCTTTCGCAGTCTGCATATATGATAAATGAAGCACGCTCCTTATTTGAAATGTTTTTAAATTTGAGTTTATTTTTTTCTGGATTTGGTAAAATAATTTTCGTTTTATTTAAAAGGGAACAAGTTAATGTATGTGTAGAAAGTTTATCTTGACTATGAAAATAATGCAAACAGCGATCGCAAATATACTTCTTATGTTCCTTTTGTGATAACTGAGAGCTAACAAGTCGTGATAAATTTTTAATCCAAACATAATGATATTTAGTTTTTGCTTTGTCCACCTCATGATTATTGTAATTGTCTTGAATTAGTAAAAGATTAACATGCTTTTCATTTTTGTTTGAAGTTATATGTAGTGGAACTACATTAAATTCATCATCATTCTTTGAACGTTTGTTTCCTTTAGGAATTTCAAGACCATATACATTAATAGAAATAGGGTTTTGTTTTTCAAATTTTGGAATTTCGGAAACATGAACGGGGAAGTTAATTCCCTTAAAATTTAAAACATTTTTATATTCTATATAATTTTTAATATAATTGGGATTACTATGAGGTGGATAGAGCGAGGGAAGTATCGACCACTTGAAGCATTCATTATCATTGTTCCGAACATTAATGCAAGCTTTTTTTCGTTGAATAAACTGAGGTAAATCTATAAAAGAGCCAGCCTTCATGGGGTTGTGTCTATTAAAATTTACATCTAATCTTTGAATTGAATCAAGTCGCCAATTTGAATCTTTTTCTTCAAAATCTTCAAATGCGAAGCGTTACTTGTTTAAAATTTTCATTATACAAAACATCTAAATGAGTGACTACCCATTTAATTCTTTCATTTGAGTTATCTATTCCAGCTCCATGTTTGTTAGTTTGTGCAATTTTTATAATGTTATCTAACTGGTATTCATAAAATTTAAGTTGTTTTAGCAAATTATTAATTCTTTTATTATTATAAGAACCCTGAATTATGTAACGTTTAGCGAACTTTGATAATAAAGCAAAGTGTGCCTTACACTTTTTATGCCACTCAGATGCTATTTTCAAACGAGCATTGACTTCTTTAAATGCAATAGATCTCAATTCAACATAGACAAAGTCAATGAAAGTTTGTGAGACCTCGCAAATTTCATCAACGCTATCTTGAGATAATAATACTCTTTCATCTACTCTTTCGTCTACTCTTTCGACTACTCTTGCGTATGGCTTGACTACTATACGATTGTTAGATTTTCGCTGAGCCATGATAACTTAATAAAAAAATTATATACTGAAACAAAGAAGCAGAAGCTGAAACAAAGAAGCAAAAAAAAATGTTGTCCACCGCTAAGTCTACTTCTTCCGTGACGTTAATGCGAGAAGGAAAGAGAACCTTGCAGGCGTTGATCCGCAAATTATTGTGAAGAAACCTTTCTTGTTATAAATGATAATCTGAAACATAATAATAATAAATTCCGTGTTAATAATTTAAAATAATTGATAATATAATACGTATATAGTTTAAAATACTTACATAAAAAAGTGAGTTGATGAAACCATTACACAAACGTCTTCCACTGAATCTCTTTCGAATATTGCATTTGTAAAGAAAATTTCATGTATAAAATGGTTGCTGTTTATATTTAATATTATAAAAGTAATTATTGAAACCTACATCAAAATGAACTCCTTTTCCCTTGTTTCTCAAACACACACAGCAATCTGTAATTCAAATATGCAGAATCCTTTTTGGAATGCCTGGTTAAACCTCTACTCGTATAACCTATCACTCTGGGTCTGTTGAATGCTATTACTGCAGTGGTTGAATGACCGGTAATGCTCTACTGCTGGTTTACTATGAGCTGTAATTCTGTAATTCTGTAATTCTGGTGCTGGAGGTGGTGTTGGAGCTGCAGATGTTATTGAAGCTGGATCCTGAAACAGAGTGACGGTCCCCTGTTCTGGGACTACCCGAGGTACCTTCCTCCCTACCACAAGTTATATTCCCACCACTGTCACTTCTCCCACTAATATTTTTTCTACTGTATTCAGAAGATAAAGTAGAACTCTAATGGTATCTATAGTTATACCTTTGAAAGATAATTTACTCACAGTTAATAACTATACCCGCGGAAGGTAACATATATGCAAAAATTTTTTGGGTTTAACCCTTTTTAACATATTTTTAACCCTTTTTACTTTTTTTTAATTTATTAAAACACGTTTTATATATTTTTAATTTTCGTTCTTTATTTATTAAAACATGCTTTACATACATTTTATTTATAAAACATAAGAAAACAAATAGTTATAAAAATTTTATATTTGAATTTTTTTAAATTAAAAATTGAAAATATAAATTTAGTTATAGTTACATTTTTTATAAAAAAAACTTCTTTTTTTAATCACACCTACTTTTCTTTATATTTACATATTTATTTTTACAAAAAATTTCTTTTTTTAATTTCATCTACTTTTTCTGACCTTAGGTGGTGTATCCCACCTACTTTTTTTAACTCTAGGTGTCGTTTTCCAAGCTTCCGGATCATCTTTAGTGTGTCTTTTCCAAACCTCCAGGTCAATTGTTTTAAATTCGGATATTCTTTTCAAGCTATTTTTCCTGGGATCTTTATTATTTCTTTTCCAAACCTCCAGATCAATTGTTTTTAAGATGCATATTCTTTTAAGGGAATTTTTCTAGGATCCTCAAACATTTTAAAAACTACAACACCTCTAGGTTTGAATATAATTTTCTGTAAATAAACAATATTTGTATTATTAAAATAAAACATATATTAACTTTTTAAATTTGATTTCAAAATATTAAATAAAAATACATACCATTTTATAGTATCAAAGGATTCTTATTTTTTTAATATAAAAATAAAAGTCTTAACTATCTTTTTATTATGAAAATAATATTCTTTAATATATTTTACACTGGAACTACTATTTTCACTACGAGAACACTTAACGAAAATAATAGTTTTCACAATGATAGGTAGACTCAAAGTATATCCGGAAAAATTTCCAAAAATTTACCCCCACACCATCACACACCCACCCTAATATATTTAAAGTTTGAAAAAAAATTTAGAAAGTTTCAACTATTTTTATGATAGGGTTCACAGGTAGTTGCAAAATTGAAAAGAACAGTTTTTCATAAAGAGCACATTTTTCACAATGATACGTAGACTTAAAGTATATCCGGAAGAATTTCCAAAAATTTACTTCCCCCAACATATTTAAAGATTGTAAAAAATTAGAAAGTTTCAACTATTTTTATGATAGGGCTCACAGGTAGCTGCAAAATGTTTGTTCTGCATACAGTTCGAAGAGGAAAAGAGAGTTTAAAAATTTTCTATTTTTTTCGAATCCCCCCATACATATTTAAAGTTTGTAAAAAAATTAGAAAGTTTTAACTATATTTATGATAGGGTTCACAGGTAGCTGCAAAATTTACAGGCATGTTAAAATCTGTCTGAAGGTTTCTTAGAAAATGTCTTTATTCTATTCAAGGTGCAGGTTGACACATCTATTTTTATGATATTGTTCACAGGTAGCTACAAAATTTACAGGCATGTTAAACCTGTCTGAAGGTTTCTTAGACAATGTCTTTATTCTATTCAAGATGCAGGTTGAAACATGCTTTAAGATATTCAAAAAATACTATTGTTATCTTGGAAAAAAAAAAGTTGAAACTTGCTTACATATTTTTAAACAATACATTTATCCCTATGGTGCTGTAGTACCAGTGAAGTATGCTGCAAGAGTCAGGTAGACAGGTCTGACGCATGAAACTTTCACTCACTCAACGCGGTAACCGTACGCGCACTTTTGCTGCGCACTGGGCCTTACCACACCACCCACTCCCACTACCCACAACGCCTGCGCGGTATCTAGCGAACACTTAATCCCTCGCGCTTCTCTATACGATTTTTGAAATTTCTGGTTTATACTAAGTGGGTGGTGGTGGGTGGTTATATTGGAAATATACATATAAAGGAAAAAAGTGGGTGGATGGGGGGTAGTTAACTAAGAGTAATGTATTTTACATAGGTGATTGGGTGGGGGAGGGGGTGGTATTTGCATATTCTACGTCCAAAAGGGTGGATAGTAGGTGGAATTTGCATAAACTGAAAGGGTTAACAATGAAAGTTAAATAATAAACAATAGAAAACGTATGCAAATTAAAAGGGTTAACTAATTTAAATATATGAAAATCAAGTACTCCACTAACGTCAACGAAAAGGGTTAACTAATTTAAATATATACAAATTAGATACCCCACTAACGTCAATTAAAAGGGTTAACTAATTTAAATATATGCAAATCAGGTACCCCACCAACGGCCGGTAAATTACCCACATATACCCCACCAACGGTCGGTAAATTACCCTCGCGGTCGGTAAGTAAGAATCTACATTACCGATGCTATCCAGAACCAGCCTAGCTATACTACTAAGCTTTTTTCTATTTGTTGGTTGAGCTAAACAAAATGAAGAAAAAATTAAATATTTAAATTTAAAACATACTATTCCAACCCCCAAAGGAAAAAATGGATGTTCTAGACCAATTAAAATAAAATTTAAACCCCTCCTTCTTAAAGAAACCTTTTTTCTATTTGTTGGTTCAATAGAACAAAATGGAGAAAATATTAAACTTTAAAAAATATAAATTTAGTCCCATCCCCCAAAAGACAAAATGTATGTTTGAGACCAATTAAATTAAAATTTAATCTCCTCCCTTTTAATAAAAACTATTTTTCATTCCTGGGTTCAAAAGAACGAAATACACTACCGTCGGGAATTATCGGTACGGCTGCAGACGCACGGCCTAAAAACATGCCAATCTTTAAATCTCGATTTCTTTGTAAATGCAAATGTCAGAAAATTAACAAAGATACCATTCGAAAGATTATTAAATTCTGCGATTAATGATAGATAACTGAAAATTTTAATAATTTATATAAAAATTGCAGCAATCGACAAATTTGACAAAAAAATTTTTAAAATAAAATTTTTTTGGAAATTTTTTCAACCCCTGCACATTTTTCAAAAATTGTAGAAAAAATTTGAAACTTATATAGGTGTAATCATTCAAGTCGCATCTTTAATTTAAGACCAAAAGAGTTTAAAAATCTTATTCGGTTCGTGAGATATCATTATAAACGTCGGAGCATGTTTTTTGACAAATGCATTGAGTTAGTCGATTTTGAACGGTTTTTGGCTGAAAATGCTCGGCTGTTTATAATGATATCTCGATAACCGATTAAGATTTTTTAACTTTTTTGGTCTTAAATTAAAGATGAGACTTGAATGATTACACCTATATAAGTTTCAAATTTTTTCTACAATTTTTAAAAAATGTGCATGGGTTCAAAAAATTTCCGAAAAAATTTTATTTTTAAATTTTTTTTGTCAAATTTTCCGATTGCTGCTAATTTTGTATAAATTATTAAAATTTTCAGTTATGTATCATTAATCGCAGAATTTAATAATCTTTCGAATGGTATATTTGTTAATTTTCTGACATTTGTATTTACAAAAAAATCGTGATTTAAAGATTGGTATGTTTTTGGGCCGTGCGCGTGCAGCCGTACCGATAATTCCCGACGGTAGTGTAAAAATTAAGAAGGAGTTTGATTTTTTTATTGGCTAATAGCAGTTTTTTTTCGTGAGGGGTTGTGTTCAATTATTAGTGAAGTGAAATATTCTAAGACAATTTTTGGGTTGAATGCAACTTTTGAAATTGTATCTACGTCAGCCGCGTGAGGGCAGCATCTTTCGGCGTTGTCGCCGGTGAGGTGCTCGCGCGCGCGTCCAAGTATATTCTCTTCTCTCTTAAAAGTAAAGTCTCTCGGCAAGGTTTCGTTTTTGCTCAGCTCTCCGATTCTTTCTTTTACATATATTATTTGAGTCAGTTAATTTTTCATAAAAGGGAGTTTTATTTAAAAGAGAACATTCTCGAATATAATTGTTAAAATTAGCAAGGATATTCTCAACATTGGGATCAGTTTAACGAAATTCACGATGAATTGATCACCAGCAGTTCGGCGAAATTCTTAAAAAATCCATACATCTTAGAAGATGTTTTCGGTAAATGTTTTCAGGCATTTACCAAGGCTAGAGACGCAATGCTTTTGCAAGTATGCGTACTTCAAAAGAAGTAATCTTCAACTTCTGCTTCCTCACCTGCTCCATCCGAGGCTCAGCTCACTCGAAGACTTCCGAAGATTTCTCTACCTTCCTTTTCTGGAGATTATTCAACCTGGACATCGTTCAAGGATCTTTTCACTTCATTAGTCAAGGATAATAAGGAAATCTCATCAGTTGAAAAAATGCATTATTTAAAAACCAGTCTTACCGGTAAAGCCAGTCAACTCATTTCAAACCTTCCAGTAGCTGGGGACTCTTTTGACTCTGCATGGAAAATAATTGTCTCAAGGTACGAGAACAAAAGATTACTCATTTCCACACACATGGACCAGCTCTTCGCTACAACGATCATTTCCCTAAAATCAGCCCAAGGAATTAACTCTCTTTTGTCATCCAATACGGAATCTTTGAATGCACTCGCAACTCTCGGGTTACCTGTTGAACACTGGAATCAAGTCTTAGTGCATCACATCACCAGGAGACTCGATACTCACACAAGGGAAGGATGGGAAGTCAAGCTCGGCGCTAAAACGGAACCTCCTACTTACGCTCAACTTAAGGATTTCCTCACTGGCCGAGCTCGGGCTCTAGAGAGCATCTCTAGTTATTCCCACCAAGTCAAGAGTAATAATGCACCAACCAAATCTCAATCCATGTCACCATCTCGCAAGGCTTATTCAGGATCAGCTCTTTCAACCAATCAACAGGGAGAAAATTCTTGCTCAGCATGTGGAGAATCTCATTACATCGCAAAATGTACTACATTTCGGGACATGACTCCCAAGAACAGAAGAGATTTGGTGATAAAGGAAAAACTCTGTTTCAACTGCCTTGGCAAGCACAGTGCAATTGCTCGTCGAATTAAAAAGCGATGTCAGGAATGTGAAGGCAAGCATCATACGATGATTCACAAATCATCTGCTCCGCAGCTGAATAAAGGCTCAGATTCGACAAGGGATTCTCAAAAGGACAAGGATCAAAACTCCGCAAACACTTCCAAGGCAAACTGATGGAATGATCAGCTTGACGACTGTTGTTCTCACTCAAGGCCAGTGGTTCTCCTCGCCACTGCATGCGCTCTAATTTATTCTCAACAAGGTACTCCTCACCTACTTCGAATTCTCATCGATTCCGGATCCGAACTCTTATTCATATCAGAATCAATGGTACGACATCTCAATCTCTCAAGGCAATATTCAACAATATCGGTCATCGGAATTGGAGAAATTAATTCAGGTACTACTCGAGGAGTAGTTCCAGTTACACTCAAATCTATCCATTCTTCAAAATTCATCATCTTCAATGCATATATTCTTTCAAAATTGTCGTCAACGCTTCCTACTACAGTTATTTCACCAAACAAATGGTCTCACCTTCAAAACATACAACTTGCCGATCCCGATTACCCCATTCCAAGGAAAATTGATTTGATTATTGGAACAGATGTCTATTCGCAAGTTGTGCAGCCTGACATCATAAAAGGACCTCTCTCATCACCAATGGCTCAACTTACTATTTTTGGTTGGGTGGTATTGGGACCAACCAACAATGATTCTAAAAAAGGACATTCACCTCATCATCTGATTGTGGATCAGCAACAGGATGATTTACAAGGTCTACTCACCAAATTTTGGATTCAAGAAGAAGTACCTACCAAGGAAAAGGACAAATTCACCATTTAAGAATTGGAATGCGAGGAGCATTTCAAGGTCACTCATTCAAGGGATTCAGAAGGAAAATACATAGTTCGACTTCCATTCTCTTCACCAGAGAGTGAACTTGGCGACTCGTACTTGAAAGCTCAAAGATGCCTTCATCGACTTTTCAACCGCTTTTCATCTCAAGGAACTTTCAAGGAACGCTACTTTTCATTTCTTACAGAATATGAAAATGATGGCCACATGGTTAAGGCTCCTCCAAGGAATAGTAGACTTACGACCTACTATTTTCCTCACCACGGAATTATCAAGGAGCAAAGCATCAGTACAAGTCTCAGGGTGTTTTTTAACGGATCCAGCCCTACTACATCCGGTACTTCTCTTAATTCAATTCTACATACTGGTCCCAAATTACAAAAGGATATCTCGGACGTCCTCCTCTGGGTAAGGAGATTTCGATTCATTTTTTCTACAGACATCACAAAAATGTTTCGTCAAATTAAGGTGCACCCAGATGACTGGGATTTTCAAAGGATTCTATGGATCGATGCAAACAATAAAGAAATTCCTTACCAACTCACCACGGTTACGTACGGTACCAGATCAGCACCATTTTTAGCAGTCAGGGTAATCCTTCAATTAATACAAGATGAAGGTCACAGATTCCCCCTAGCGGGTACCAGTTCTTCTCAATGGATGTTACATGGACGATATTTACGGTGGCTCTGACAATTTGTCAGAACTCAAGGACATTGCTAAACATCTCATTGGACTTCTCAACGCCGGCGGATTTCCTCTTGCAAAATGGAAAAGTAACCACTCTGACTTCTTCGACATTGTTACAAGGGAAGGTAACTAGAATTATCCTCACTTAATCAACAATTGTCAATCTAAGATCCTCGGTCTCTCATGGTTTTCAAAATTTGATGAATTCAAGTTCTCATTTGCGCCTACTTCTCTATCGGATCAAGGAATTTCAAAAAGGTCCATTCTCTCCGAGGTATCTCAATTGTTTGATCCTCTAGGATTTCTCTCTCCGATCACTATTAGGGCCAAAATGTTACTGCAGGAACTGTGGCTCGAAAAATGGGGTTGGGACGACCCTTTATCTGAGAGTATATCTTCCTGGTGGATTAAATTCAAGGAAGAGCTAGCTCAACTCCCACAAATCTCAATTCCTCTATGGCTCAATCTCTCTTCTACTTCTACTACGGAATTATACGGATTCTCGGACGCCTCTCAATTTGCTATGGCAGCTGTTGTTTTTCTCAAAACTTCGGAAATAAACAAGGATTCTAAGGTCACATTTGTCTGTGCCAAAACCAAGGTGGCACCTCTTAAACGTCTAACCATTCCAAGGTTAGAACTCTCAGCAGCTCACCTTTTGGCACGACTCATGGATTATGTTCAACGAACACTTGAATTATCTCACGCTCCAGTGTTTATGTGGACAAACTCATCGGTAGCACTCACATGGATCAACAGCCATCCCTCTCGCTGGAAGGTATATGTACGCAACAGGGTATCTTCTATCCATGACCTCGTCCCTCAAGGTCAATGGAGATTTATCAAAGGGAAGGAGAATCCTGCTGATTGTGCGTCAAGGGGTTTGTCTATTCAACAACTCTCTCAACACCATCTGTGGTGAAACGGTCCACCATGGCTCTAAGGTTCCAAGGAAGACTGGACGACTTTAACTTCCAAGGCAGAATCATCAGCTCAAGTCGAAGAAAAACCAGGATACACATTCTCTGCCACAACTGTGCATCATCAAACATGGGATTTGATTCATCAATATTCCTGTTTTTTAAATTGCTAAGAGTTACTGCTATTTGCCTCAGATTTCTTGCAATTCTCAACAGAATTACAAATTCTTCTTTACTCCGACCAATCGGACCTAAGGATTTGGATCTCGTAAAGACTACTTGGATAAAAATCACACAAGGAACATACTTCTTATCAGACATTAAGAATCTCAAACAAGGCATCAACTTTCCAAAGTCTCATCCATTCTCCAGACTTAATCCATTCATCGATCATGAAGGAGTTGTTAGAGTCGGAGGACGGCTCAATCATTCAACATCAGACAACGAAAGCAAGCATCCTGCTATTTTACCCAAGAATTCTCCTTATACTCGATTCATTATAGAGGAGGCTCATTCAAGGACTTTTCACGGAGGAACTCAACTCACCTTGGCTTGCATAAGCTATTCTTACTGGATCATTGGAGGCAGACAACCTGTTCGATCATTCATTCTTAAGTGCATTCAATCAATCACCAATCACCCTCAAATCTTAAAAGGGTCGTGGAGCAAAAACAAAAAAGGGTGGATTTGCCTTTTTGTATGTCTCACCATCTCAGCTCTGCATCTCGAGGTTGTCACGGACTACACCACGGAAGGATTTCTCTCAGCTTACCGGCGATTCACTTCAAGAAGAAGTATCTGCAGGACACTCTACAGTGACTGCACAGTGACAGTGACTCTACAGTGACTCCAATTTCATTGGAGCAGAAAGGGAATTGAAACAATTATTCAAAGCCACTTCTCAAGAAGCCAAGGAATTATCTCGGTTGATAATCAAAGACCGCACTTCTTGAAAGTTCAATTCTCCAGCAGCCCCACACATGGGTGGGAAATGGGAAGCTGCCGTAAAATCCATCAAATACCATCTCAGAAGGACGATCGGTGAGACGATCTTAACGTATGAGGAATTTACAACTCTTCTTACACAGATCGAAGCTGTACTCAACTCCCGGCCGTTAGAACCTCTCACGGAAGATCCTGACGATCTGACAGCTCTCACACCAGGACATTTTCTCATTGGCGAATCTCTAACTTCGATACCGGAATCTTCTCTTTTAGAAATACCAACTTCAAGGTTAACAAGGTGGAAACTACTCCAACAACAAGCTCAATTCTTTTGGTCAAAATGGTCTACCAGTTATCTCCAGCAGCAATTAGCTATCTCAAAATGGTATCATCCGTCTCATCAAATTAAGGTTGGTTCTCTGGTTCTTCTCACGGACGAAAGGTTCCCACCCTCAAAATGGCCTTTAGCCAGGGTCAATGCATTACACCCTGGAAAGGACGGTCTCACAAGGGTTGTCACAATCAAAACTGCAACGACTCATCTTAAGCGACCAATCACTAAGTTGGCCGTGCTCCCCATCTCTACGGAATAAGCTCTCAAGGACGACGTTCGTTCAACGCAAGGATCGTCAACATTTTTGCCGATGGGGGGACAATGTTCAATTATTGGTGAAGTGAAATATTCTAAGACAATTTTTGGGTTGAATGCAACTTTTGAAATTGTATCTACGTCGGCCGCGTGAGGGCAGCATCTTTCAGCGTTGTCGCCGGTGAGGTGCTCGCGCGCGCGTCCAAGTATATTCTCTTCTCTCGTAAAAGCATAGTCTCTCGGCAAGGTTGCGTTTTTGCTCAGCTCTCCGATTCTTTCTTTTACATTTATTATTTGAGTCAGTTAATTTTTCATAAAAGGGAGTTTTATTTAAAAGAGAACATTCTCGAATATAATTGTTAAAATTAGCAAGGACATTCTCAAGTTATAAGTGCATTCTTAATTTTTTGTAAAAGGTGTGCTCTCGCCGGCGTGGCCGCCGCCATTTAAAGAACTCGAGTGTATTTTATTGTGTGTGAAAAATATAAAAAGGCAAAATTGAAAATTCCAATTTAAATTTATTTAGCATTTGCCTAATTTAATTCCAACTATTTCTTTTTCATAAACTAAGGTTTTTCTCACGATTGTTCTAAACATGTTAAGACTTATATTTTTTAAAGTTTAATATTTTCTCCATTTCGTTCTTTTGAACCTACGAATGAAAAATAGTTTTTATTTAGAGGGAGGAGTTTAAATTTTAATTTAATTGGTCTTAAACATCCATTTTATCTTTTGGGGGTTAAGACTAAATTTTATATTTTTTAAATATTAATAATTTCTCCATTTTGTTCTATTAAAGCCACAAATAAAAAATATTTTTCTTTAAGAAGGAGGAGTTTAAATTTTATTTTAATTGGTCTAAATCATCTATTTTTCTTTTTGGGGGTTGGAATTATATGATTTAGTTTTTAAATAATAATTTTTTCTCCATTTTGTTTAACTCAACCAACAAATAGAAAAATTGATTTTGAAAATGGGAGGAGTTTGTTTATTGTTTTAAAAAAACGTTTTTTAAAAGTAAAAGAGATGATTTCTTAGTAATATCTCTTAAATCAAAGAAAGAAATTTTTCAATGTTTACTATATTTACACATCATTTTGAAACTTCGTGCGTTTATCTAAATCAGTTCCTTTCGTTCCGCCGTTCAGAATATGATCGTAGTGAATCGTAATCTGCTACAAGTATCACGCATGTTACCAATACATTGACAGGTCTCACAGTTCGCATATTTATCATTAATAATTGAACAATTTACGATTTAATTTCAACTTAAATAATGGATAAATCGACTGTAGAATAGTTAATTTATTAATTATAAGAGCTTTTTCTAACATTTTTAGTTTTTTTGATGAACTTTTTTCTACTATTTAAAGTGCTCCTCCCTTTTAATAAAAACTATTTTTCATTCGTAGGTTCAAAAGAACGAAATGGAGAAAATATTAAACTTTAAAAAATATAAGTCTCAACCCCTCACGAAAAAAACTGCTATTAGCTAATAAAAAAATCAAACTCCTCCTAAATTTTTATTTCGTTCTTTTGAACCCAGGAATGAAAAATAGTTTTTATTAAAAGGGAGGAGTTTAAATTTTATTTAAATTGGTCTAGAACATCCATTTTTTCCTTTGGGGGTTGGAATAGTATGTTTTAAATTTAAATATTTAATTTTTTCTCTATTTTGTTTTGCTTAACCAGCAAATAGAAAAAAGCTTAGTAGTATAGCTAGGCCGGTTCTGGATAAAATCGGTAATGTAGATTCCTAACCACCTATACATTTATGTTTATCGAATCTGTCAAGAATTTCAAGTAATTATTAATTATTTAGAGATTTATTTATTGCAATATTTGCTAAAATCTATTCTCTAAACATCCATTTTACATATTTAACACTTCCTTTTGCTATCAAACACCTAAATAGTTTATTTCTATTTTTACCGTATGTCTACCATATATGTCTACCATTTGTCCACTTTAAAAGTGGACATATAGTAAATTCAAATCTGGCAGGGGAAAGTCAATTTTCGACCAAAACTAATACTTTCTCATGTGAAGAGAATGTAAAAACGAAAAATGTAAAAAACATTTTTAACAACATGTAAAAATACATTTAACATTTCGCCCTAGGGTGCATTTTTGGCTTTAACAACAAATATAAAAAATCTGACTAAAGATATTTAGCAAATACCTTTAGGTATCTCTTCAGGGGACCCAAATAAGGACCTAAAAAAATCGCGCTGAGAATAAATTCAAAAAATATATTTAAAAGTTGATATTTTCTTTTACGAAACAAAAGTAGGGTAAAAACAAACTTTAAATATGGACACCACAAAAATGAACAGAATGTCACATAGCTCCGGAAATTTATTTAGTTTTCACAGTTTAACCTTTCACCCTAGTCTCCCCTAATAAAAATATTTTTGAATTATTTTGACAAATAAAGATACCCAATGGGAAATGCCAGTGTAGTGCCGATATTCACCACTGGCTTAGTACTCAGACGATTGTTCGGCGTAGTCTAGCCGAGCCTCGACAATTAGTGCTGGCGCGGTACAGAATTTTTGTTTCTCCAAAGCTTGGACAAGCCACGGCGGCAAGTGCTGGCTGAGTATAGAAAAATTGTTCACAACGCTCTTTGCCAACATTGCTTTTTTGACATAAACTTGAAAAAAATTATAAAAAAAGTTTATGAATGTTTATAAATATAAATTTATTGAAAAAAATTAATATTTTACTTTTCAGTTGTTCATTTTTTATTTTTATTAAATTTAATAATAACAATTTAACATAATTGTCTAGTTTTGTAAATAATAAATTATTTAAACAAATTAAAATTATAAACAAAATTTAAACTTTAATCTCAATAATAATTTGGTTCCTATTAAAATACTATTATACTTCTTACTATGAATAAAAAATTACCACGTAATTTAAGAATTACGTAAAATGTTAAACGCAATAAGTAATTTAATTTAATTATTAAGAATTTAGTTTAATTTTTTTTATTTCAATTTATTATTTCTAACGTTAGTCCGTAGGTCGTAGGTTCGATTCCCCTCGTCAGCAATTTTGTTTATTTTCATAGGTTTGCGATATTTCTAGATTCCAATCGTTAGGTACTAAAATATGAAAATCTAATGCACACTTACTGTAATTGTTTATTATTTAATTTTTAAATGTTATAAACAATTTTTTTCTACTTCACTTACTATATCCATTGTTGGTCTCCATCTTTAATACGATTTCTTTAAGAAGAGAAATATTTTATGAATAATAACTATTTATTAATATTATTTACCATTTTGTGGTTACATTATTTATAATTATTAATTTACGACTAATTAATAACAATACGGCATTTATTGCGGCAATATTCTCAGCCAGCACTGGTCCAGTGTTGCGCCAGCGCTGTCTGACAGCACTGGCAGGCAGTACTTCGCCAGCGTCAGACAGCGTTATCATCCCAGAGTTATGCCAGTGCTGTCTGTCAGCGTAGCTGCCAGTACTGCCAGTGCTGGCGCAGTACTCCGCCAGTTGTAAATTTCTCATTGGGTAATATTATTAAATTAAAAAACAGTAAAAAATTAAGAAGTAGGTATAATATTATTTATCAAAAAACAAAAGCATGCTCAAAAGTCCAACTTCAAGTGTGGACAGACTGGACAGAATTCGACGATTATTACAAACTAGCTAAAAAACGCGCTGTAGTTTCTCGTTCTTGTGTCTATAAATAATTAACAATTATGCCTATTAACAATAAAAATATTTTAAAAAGTATTTTTAAAAAACTGAAAATTTTGTGCAAAAATTATCATGGTTGCCACAAAATGATAAATATAAAATTACAAGCTGTTTTCAGGATTTTCCAGGTGAATACTTATAAAATTCCTGTCAAAAATTAAAAAAATGTCTGGCTCAATAACACATCTTCAGCTTTTATAGATTTTTATATGGTTATGAGATAAAAACATTTTTTAATTATAAGTTAAAATTTTCTTAAAAATCTTTAACAGGCAAAATTCCAGAAATTTTTTTAACGAGAATGCCAGTTCAAAATGTCAAAAAAATCGATTTATTATTTTTTTTATTTTTGGATTTCTTATAGTGTCAAGAATACTCTCCTAAAATTTTATTGCAAAATTCAAAGTAAAACAAAAGTAGAGAAAATTAAAGATCAAGTGGATTTGCTTGAAAATCGTTGCTCGGGAGTTTTGAGGGTCGCTGATTACGAATATGATATTAGATTTTTGAAATTCAAAATAGCGGATCCAATATGGCGGCCAATTTTTTTCTTATATTATCAGATTTGCTTTAAAATCGTTACTCGGGGGTTTTCGGGGTTATTTATTACGAATCTGACATCAGTTTTTAAAAATTCAAAATGGCGGATCCAATATGGCGGTCAGTTTTTCAAAATTAATCAATTCTTAATTTCAAAAATCTAATATCATATTCGTAATAAGCGACCCCGAAAACTCCCGAAAAACAATTTTTAAGCAAATCCGATTATTTAAAAAAAATTGTCTGACATATTGGATCCGCCATTTTGAATTTTAAAAATCTGATATGATATTCGTAATTAGCGACTCCAAAAACCCCTGAGTAACGATTTTCAAGCAAATTCGATGATTTTTTTTAGAAAATTGTCCAAACTTATCAATCAAAACTTTAATGTCTTTTTTGATCTGGTAAGAGTGATATCTCGAGTTCTTATGAAGCGATTTTGAAAAATCAAACGGCATTTGATTCATTGTCATCATGTTTATTGGTGGAACCTGAAAAACTAGAAAATTTTCAACTCCCTTCTTATATACAAGAAAAATTCTGAATAAAAACATGAGTTTTTTCATGTTTTGGGGAAAAAGCACTGTAAAAAAAGGAGGGAAGAAGATTTCACTTTTTTGAGGTTCCACACCTTTAAAGAAATATCTAACGAAGAGAATGTCACTTTGTTTTTAGTTTTATCTGTTTTAAAAAGTTTGGAATCGATCTTATCATAAGAAATAGACATTTTTGAAAATAACGTATTTCGCTGCTATTTTGAAGTAAAAATGAAAAAAAAAATTTTATGCTTATTCTTAAATAAATTATTTGTCACATGTAAAAGAAATTTTATAAATAAATGTTATAGTTATTTTAATAATATATACTAAAGAAGCCTTGTTTTTTCCTGTTTTGAACTGGAATGTCCCCTTAACCCTCCGTCACACACCTAGGGAGGGATTCCCTCTACGGTTTCAGTATTTTTTAAATAACTTTTGTTTTTCTTATTGCAAAATAAAACCAGTTTCTATACCTTTCGACAATTTACTTCTCAACACATTTCTAAAAAACCTTTAGTTTAAACATAATCCTCTATTATATTAAGTTGAAGAACGACCGACCGACCGACCGACTGACCCTAGCCGTATATATATGTATATGTCGTAGGCAAGTAGAAGAATCAGGCATTTAGCTTAATTCCTAGGCATTAAGCTAAATTTAGGCAAATAGAAGAATGAACATGAGGAGGACGCGCATTCTTCTACCTGCCTGGATTCAGTCAGTCATTAAGCTTATTGCCTAGGCAATAAGCTAACTGCCTGAAGTTCCTCGGCAAATAGAAAAGATACAATATTCTATGACTGTATATAAACATAGATATAAAAATAAACTTTTGAAACACTTAATTAATTAGAAATAAACGTCAATTTGTATTATTATTTAACAGAGATTTGAAAACAAACTTTCGAAACACTAATTTATTAGAATGAATAATTGTAGTTATTTAGAAGTAATCGCTAATTTGTATTTATTTTATAATATTCAGAATAAAATTCAGTTTCTCGATATTCGTGCAAACTAACGGTTGACAATTTTTCCCAATAATTTAAAAATGGAATTGAATATAGTGGATCAATTAGATTTTGAAAAAAAGTGCGATGAAGTGATGAGCAAAAAGTCTAGTAATAGGTGTTTCTGGAATAGAAAACAATTGGAGAACGTTAAAAAAATATTAAAATCTGCCAAAGTAGGTTTAAAAAAGAACCAGGCTGACTATTATTACGTAAATAATTACGAAATTGTTGAAATAGGGGAAGAGTGCCATGTTATTTTAAAACGAAAATGCCCGAGTGATGAATTTGTGTACATGGTGCCATTTGAAGACTATTTTTCAAAACTATTGGAAGCACACTTGCAGACTGGACATGGAGGACGTGATAAAATGTTATTTTACATAATATTGTATCTTTTCTATTTGCCGAGGAACTTCAGGCAGTTAGCTTATTGCCTAGGCAATAAGCTTAATGACTGACTGAATCCAGGCAAATAGAAGAATGCGCGTTCTCCACATGTGCATTCTTCTATTTGCCGAGGACACTTCAGGCAGTTAGCAAATGCCTAGGCAATAAGCTTAATGACTGACTGAATCCAGGCAGGTAGAAGAATGCGCGTCCTCCTCATGTTCATTCTTCTATTTGCCTAAATTTAGCTTAATGCCTAGGAATTAAGCTAAATGCCTGATTCTTCTACTTGCCTACGACATATATATCTTTAAAAAACAATATTAACACATGTATACATATTCACAAATCACGTATGCGCAGTAGTGTTCTATCAATGTCAGGAATGCGCAGTAGTGTTCTGTCAATGTTACGCATGCGCAGTAGTGTTCTGTCAATGTTACGCATGCGCAGTAGTGTTCTATCAATGTTACGCATGCGCAGTAGTGTTCTGTCAATTTTACGCATGCGCAATAGTGTTCTATCAAATCACGCATGCGCAGTAGTGTTCTATCAATCCATTCTTCCACTCTATGATATTCAGTTGAAGAACGACCGACCGACATTACACAAAGTTATTTATTTTAAGTTCTAGTAAGGATAGAAAGTTAGTTAAGATCTTATTTCAAAGCTAATATTTTCTACTTCCATAATATCAAAATAATAAATTTGAAAAAAACATATTCTTCATTATTGTTTAAATGCAATTACCAAAAAACAATTTTTTTAAATGTATGATAATTTAAAAACATATTTTTCTCATGTTTGTACGTCATGTAAATCTCAGGGACCGATTCTAAAACGAAACTAAATTAAAAATTTACGTTTAATTTAGTTTCATGTCAACTAAAAATAAATTATAATTCTATTGAAGTCTCCTCATACTACTGTATATCTATTATTAAAGTTATAATTCTATTATTTCTTTAAATATTTTATTGTTAGCTGTGATTTTTTAATTAGAACTAGGTAATTGAGTTTCTCAGATATTTTTTTTATCTGTACTAAAATGAATTTAAGTGTTTAAAAATCTAATTTATTTTTTTTTAGTTTAGTTTGCAGTCGACATGAAACTAAATCTAATTTGTTAATTTAGTTTCGGGTCGACACGAAACTAAACCAACAAACTGAATTTAGTTTCGATTCAACACGAAACTAAACTCAGTTTGTTAATTTAATAGTTTTGTGTCAACTCAGAAACTAATTAGGATAAAACACATTTATCCAGCATAATTTGTTAATAACAATTTTATAAACAAAATACGACCTGGAGAAGAAAATAACACATACAAAACTTTCTTAATTTTCTACACAGAATCGATTTACGTTAAGAATTTTCGATAATTTTTAAATTTTGATTAATTGCCCGCGTCGAAAAGGAAGTACGGGCAAAGTCCATCAAAGTACAGAATAGTATGGGCAAAGTACAGTAAAGTACGGCTAATGAGCGTTTCCCATACTTTGGAATGTGCATGGTTAACAACGATATTTAAAGTACGGGGACAGCTCGGCAAAGTACGGGATCAAGAAAATAGGGTTTTCGGAAATATTTTCGAATAGAGAACTACACCAAAGTATTTGAGGCCAGTTTTTTGGGAAATATTAAATCAGAAAATTCAAAATCTGAATCTTTAGAGTTCGGCAAAGAACGGGAAAGTACAGCAAAGTATGGGAGAGTAAAAAAAAGTTTTTTTTGAAATATTAAATATAAAAATTAAAATTCTGAATATTTGGAGTTCGGCAAAGTACAGACAAGTACAGCAAAGTATGGGAGAGTAAAAAAATAGATTCTTTTTGATATATTAAATTAGAAAATTTTAAAACTGAATTTTTGGAGTTCGGCAAAGTACAGAAAAGTACAGCAAAGTATGGGAAATTTAAAAATTAGTTTTTTTCGAAATATTAAATTAGAAAATAAAATTCTGAATTTTTGGAGTTCGGCAAAGTACGGGAAAGTACAGCAAAGTATGGGAGAGTAAAAAAATATTTTTTTTTTGAAATATTAAATATAAAAATTAAAATTCTGAATTTTTGGAGTTCGGCAAAGTACAGAAAAGTACAGCAAAGTATGGGAAATTTAAAAATTAGTTTTTTTTGAAATATTAAATTAGAAAATTTTAAATCTGAATTTTTGGAGTTCGGCAAAGTACAGAAAAGTACAGCAAAGTATGGGAAATTTAAAAATTAGTTTTTTTTGAAATATTAAATTAGAAAATAAAATTCTGAATTTTTGGAGTTCGGGAAAGTACAGCAAAGTATGGGAGAGTAAAAAAATCGATTTTTTTATATATTAAATTAGAAAATTTTAAATCTGAATTTTTGGAGTTCGGCAAAGTACAGAAAAGTACAGCAAAGTATGGGATATTTAAAAAATAGATTCTTTTTGATATATTAAATTAGAAAATTTTAAAACTGAAAATTTTTTTTTTTTTTAAATTTTCTAATTTAATATTAAAAAAAAAACTTTTTTTTTACTCTCCCATACTTTGCTGTACTTTCCCGTACTTTGCCGAACTCCAAACTTTCAGATTTAAAATTTTCTAATTTAATATTTCAAAAAAAACTAATTTTTAAATTTCCCATACTTTGCTGTACTTTTCTGTACTTTGCCGAACTCCAAAAATTCAGTTTTAAAATTTTCTAATTTAATATATCAAAAAGAATCTATTTTTTTACTCTCCCATACTTTGCTGTACTTGTCTGTACTTTGCCGAACTCCAAACTTTCAGATTTAAAATTTTCTAATTTAATATTTCAAAAAAAACTAATTTTTAAATTTCCCATACTTTGCTGTACTTTTCTGTACTTTGCCGAACTCCAAAAATTCAGTTTTAAAATTTTCTAATTTAATATATCAAAAAGAATCTATTTTTTTACTCTCCCATACTTTGCTGTACTTGTCTGTACTTTGCCGAACTCCAAAAATTCAGATTTAAAATTTTCTAATTTAATATTTCAAAAAAAAACTAATTTTTAAATTTCCCATACTTTGCTATACTTTCCCGTACTTTGCCGAACTCCTAAAATTCAGAATTTTATTTTCTAATTTAATATTTCGAAAAAAACTAATTTTTAAATTTTCCATACTTTGCTGTATTTTCTGTACTTTGCCGAACTCCAAAAGTTCATATTTAAAATTTTCTAATTTAATATTTCAAAAAAAACTTATTTTTAAATTTTACATACTTTGCTGTACTTTTCTGTACTTTGCCGAACTCCAAATATTCAGAATTTTAATTTTTATATTTAATATTTCAAAAAAAACTTTTTTTTACTCTCCCATACTTTGCTGTACTTTCCCGTTCTTTGCCGAACTCTAAAGATTCAGATTTTGAATTTTCTGATTTAATATTTCCCAAAAAACTGGCCTCAAATACTTTGGTGTAGTTCTCTATTCGAAAATATTCCCGAAAAACCTATTTTCTTGATCCCGTACTTTGCCGAGCTGTCCCCGTACTTTAAATATCGTTGTTAACCATGCACATTCCAAAGTATGGGAAACGCTCATTAGCCGCACTTTACTGTACTTTGCCCATACTATTCTGTACTTTGATGGACTTTGCTGGACTTTGCCCGTACTTTCATTTCCACGCGGGTGGTTTAAACAATTTTTGTTAAATAATTGTAAATTAACAAAAACAGGTACATTTTTTTCAATTTTTTACTCAAAATGCATTTGTTTATGCTTGGGATAAAACATCCTATACTCAGCATAATTTGTTTATTTTTAATTTGTTTAAACAATTGGAATTTAAAAACAAAAAACAGGTCTATCTTTTTTTCAATTTTCTTATGAATCCAATTGTTACTTTTTAAATAAAACGTCTGGTTTCTTCATGGGACTTAATGGGTTTTAAATTAAATTTTATATTTGTTACAATTCTATATTAAAACTTTAGTTCTAAATTTTACTTGCTAAACTTTTATTTCACTAATTGTTTGGACATTTTTAGAAAAAATTCAAATATTTCAAAAAATACTTAATGTATTGGAATTTCCTGGAACATATATCGGGATTTTAACCCAATTTATTAAATTCTAGAGTATTCTACAGCATGTGATTGTTAGGCTCTCAATGGTAATTTTTCCAACCACTTTTCTCTTCAAATATTTATAAATATTGAGCTGAAATTTTGTACAAATGTCTAAAATACAATAAAGAAGGTCAGTGATGTGCAAAAGTATTACTATTTTTAAAATCAATTATTACAAATTACTTTAAAATTATCAGTTGTCACGGTCACTTCTAATCAATTTCTCGTCTTTACCGATTTCAAAGTGTTTTATTATAATTTATTTTTTAATTATTAAAACTTTTGCACATTACTGCCCTTCTTTATTATATTTTTGACTTTCTTACAAAATTTTTAGCTCAATTTATTAAATATTTAAAGAGAAATGTGGTCAAAAAAATTACCATTGAATGTCTAACAGTCACATGCTGTTAGCAAATCCGTTAAGGAGTTTAGTCTATACGTTTGTCTAACTGTCAAAAAATCCAATTATTTCAAAAAATATTTAATGTATTGAAATTTCCTGAAATATATTATCGAGATTTTAAACCAATTAATAATATTCCAAAATATTTTGCAAATCCGTTTAGAAATTTAGTTTTCTTTGCTTTAATTCTATAAGATTTTAACCCAATTAATAATAATATTCCAGACTATTTTACATATCCGTTTAAAAGTTTACACCGAAAAAAAATATTCTTGTTTTGAGAGGACAATTCCTCTTCTAAAATCCTCTTACAATTTATTCTTGAATTAAGAATATTACTCTTCATTGGAGACTATTCCTCTATAAGAAGAATTACTCTTAAGTGGAGAATAATCCTCTTAAAATAAGAGGACGTTTTTTAGCCATATACAAGAGAAAAATATGAATTGAAATAAGAGAAATCTTCTTAAGACAGAAATATTTTTTTCAGTGTAGGCTCTACATTTGTCATAATTTTAAAAAAATCGAATTGTTTTCGGAAAAATCTAAATATTTCAAAAAATACGAAATGTTTTAAAATTGCCTGAAATATATATCGAGATTTTAAACCAATTAATAATATTCCAAAATATTTACAAATCCGTTTAGAAGTTTAGTTTTTTTTGCTTCAGTTCTATAAAAGTATCCAAAATATTGAATAACCTTATCATAATTCTTTCTTTTATCATTCTTTATCCAACAAAAAAATTGAGCAAAATCAGTGAAGATTTACTCGAGTTATTCGATTTTATCGATAAACAGTTGATATTTACAAAAATAAATTTCTAATTCGTTAAAAAAATTTACAAAAAAAAGTAAGAATCCGACAGTAGTCGGCCACTTAAGGCAATCTTTTTAATTAACAATGTTTTAAAAGTGCCTTTTCATATTTTTTTTCGAATTCTTTTATGTAATGTTGTTCCTTACGATCACACAAAACTATTAAAACAATCATGTTTATAAAAAATAAATTTTTATTCGTTAACAAAATTAGTAAATAAACAAGTAAGAATCTGACAGTGATCGGCCACTTAAAAAAGCTTTCAAAAACCGTACAAAATTTTTTTTTCAATTACAAAAGCTTAGATTTGTTTATAATCACCTTAGAAATGATTATCAACAATCAAAATATTTTTATCTCATACGGTTTTATAGCTATTCAAAATTGAAAAGTGTCCGACTACTGTCTGGTTTACCCTATACACGGTTTTTAATTTTTACTTAGCGGCAATTCTCTACCACGAATCTTGATATAATTTTCTAAATAGTTTTTTATTAGGGGAGAGTCTCCAGTTGTGAGACAGTCAATTTTTTTAACATGCAATATTAAAAAGCCGATTGGTTTATATAAAAACATTTCTTTTTATATGAGCCAAGTTTTTCGTGTACGCCGAAGCGGATATATAAACTGTTTTTGTTAAATACCAACACTGTGTGTGATAATCGACTAAAAAGCGTTTTTTCAATAAATGCAAAGTACTTTTTTCCAAGTTAATTAATTAGAAAAGGTAAATGTAATGCATTTTCTTTTAGTGTTTTCCTTATATTTTGTGATGCAATATTGCATTGTTCCAATCTACGGTTGAAAATAATTTAATTTTCCTTTTTCAAAATAGCGCCAATTTCTGGGTGTGAGACACAGCATATCTCCCCTATTTTTAAAATTCTTTTACGTATGAAAATGGAAAAAAAATTAATTTCTTTAACCCTTTAACGCCCAAATGTGCTGATTTTTAACTTCGGTTTCAAGCTTATAATATTAAAAGAAAAAAATTATTAAAAATTCTACAAGGACATGTCCATATGTTTTTGGGGTCGCTCTTTCGAGGTCGCTGATTACGAATCTGAAGTCAGATTTAAAAAATTCAAAATGGCGAATCCAATATGGCGGACAATAAAATTAAAAATGCATAGTATTCGCTTGAAATTTGATACTCGGGTGTTTTCGGGGTCGCTGATTACGAACCTGAAATTAGATTTAAAAAATTTAAAATGGCGGATCCAATATGGCAGACTAAAAAATTAAAAATGCATCGCCTTCATTTAAAATTTGTAATTTGGGGGTTTTCGGGGTCGCTGATTACGAATCTGAAGTCAGATTTAAGAAATTCAAAATGTCGGATCCTATATGGCGGACGACAATATTAAAACTTCATGTATTGGCTTCAAATTTGTTACTCGGAGGTTTTCGGAGTCGCTGATTACGAATTTGAAGTCAGATTTAAAAAATTCAGATTGGCAGATTCAATATGGCGGACCACAAAATTAAAAATGCATCGTATAAACTGCTCATGCCCTGTTAAATATTCTAACATACGATAACGTCTTTGTAGCCAATAGGATAAAGTTTTAATTTTATCATCCAGCTATATTGAATCCGTCATTTTGAATTTTTAAAATCTGATTTCAGATTCGTAATCAGCGACCCCGAAAACCCCCAAGTAACAAATTTGAAGCAAATACTATGCATTTTTAATTTTATTGTCCGCCATATTGTATCCACCATTTTGAATTTTTTAAATCTGACTTCAGATTCGTAATCAGTCACTTTTTTTGACCATGCCATTCGAAAAAGCGACCCTAAAAACGTAGGGATATGTCCTTGTAGAATTTTAAATAATTTTGTTCTTTCAATATTATGAGCTTGAAACTGAAGTTAAAAATCAGCACATTTGGGCGTTAAAGGGTTAATACAAATTGAGATTTATTTGAATCTAACACTGCTTTGTTTTGATGCAAATAAATTGAGTATTTGGACTATATTTAAAGCAATTAAAAGTATATTAGTCTGAATTAACATAATAAATTATGAAGAATAGTTGCATATTTAATACAAATAAGTATTTAGTTATTTTAAAAACAATATTTTATTGATGCAAATAAATATTTATTTGAATTAAAAACCATGCATTATTGAATCAAGTAATTTTCCTATAACTGATTTAAAGTAATATTTATTAGATCCAATTATTTGACTTAAATAACTCGAATTTGCTACAAATTACTATATATTTGATACTATAAATTAAAATATTTATATCCAGTAAATATTTACTTAGCACAAATAAATAAAAACAAAGAAGTAAGTAAAAACAAATAAGTTTAATTACAACCGAACGAGCGTTAGCGAGTGAGGTATATGTAGCTAGTTAATATTTAATTATGAAGCTTCGAAGCCAGAAAAACTCAAAAAAGTGAGGTTATGTTAAATAAAAAAATCAAGTTTTCAAAACATTTTTTGTTTCACTGTTGGTTAATGACAAAATTATATTATAAATATAATTAAAATAAATTATTTAATGATTTTTTTGCTAATTTGTTAATATTACATTATTTTTACATGTAAAGTGTAACTCCTTCGAAGATGTGCATTCGTGTAATTAATTTTCATTTTTGAGACCGAAAATTAATTTTATTAATTTTCATTTTTGAGACCGAAAATTAATTTTATTAATTTTATAATTTAGAATAATTTACTACATATTTGTAAGTTTGTGTTAAAACTAAATTTTTGTTGATTCTTTTGTTTATGTTGTAATGTCGCTTATTTTACAATGTGGTGAGGAATTCCCTCTAAACGTGTGTAAAGTAGTTATTTTTTCTAAGGTGTGTGACGGAGGGTTAAATTAAAAAAAATTATTTGAGCGAACTTTATCTTCTGTTTATTAGCAATTGTTAGTCAAAAAAGTTTTTACTGGTCTCAAACTATTACTAGAACAATTCTAATAATTATCTGAGTCATCAAAATTAAATTACATAATTCACAATTCATAAAAAGTAACCACAGCTGCACAGTGGTCTGAAACCCGATTCTAGGTTGACAAAACTAATTTCTGAAAATTGCTTCGATAAATTTTAATAAAACCCGTTCCTCGGGGGTTTTTGGGGTCGCTGATTACGAATATGAAGTCAGATTTAAAAAATTCAATATGGCGGCCCCAATATGGCGGACAGCGGAATAAAATCTTTAATGGATTTTAATAAAATGTTGTATCTAGGAGTTTCTGGGGTCGCTGATTACGAATATGATGTCAGATTTAAAAAATTCAAAATGGCGGATACAATATGGCGGACATTGGAATCAAAACTTTAATGGATTTTAATAAGACATTGTATCTAGGAGTTTCTGGGGTTGCTGATTACGAATATAAAGTCAGTTTTTAAAAATTCAGAATGGCGGATCCAATATGTAGTTAAGATTTTCAGGTTTGATTTTCGACCTCTCATATGAAATACCATTCAATTTGATTCAAGCTTAAGATGAAATAATAGACTACAGTATACATTGCAGTTTAATCTTGTCTGAAGCTTGCCTTACATTGCCTTAATATTGCGATGCAGTATTGTCTGAAGCTTTTGTTACAGGGCTGATGTCAGGCGGAACTTTTCAATCAAGCTTGAACCTTCCCTTGATATTGCACTGTAATATTACAGACTTTGACATGTAATACTGCCAACTGTAGTTATACGTTATGTTTATGAAAGTTGTTGCTTGCTTTAAGATTCATTTTTAATTATTTGAAGTCAAAACTATTTTTATTAACTCATTTATATACTAAATAATAATTAATAAAAACTGTTTTTGACTTCAGGTAATTAAAGTTGAAACTTTTAATCAATTAAAACTTTCCAAAAAACTAGTTGGCGCGTTAGGTACGTTTCACCGTGGAGCGTTACATATATAACAATATAATAATATTGGGCAAAATTCCTCAACTGCCCAGGTCAAAAAATAAATTTTCTAAACCATAATGCTCCTTATGAAATAATGATAAATGATTATTTTCTTAAAAAATTTTTAAAATCCCACTCTGGTTTTCGCTTGACGCATAGGAAAAAAGGTAAGCTTTCCATTGGGGTAGGTTAGAAAAAAATAAAAAAAACGATTTTGAGATATATTGAAGTTAAGAATATGATCTTGAATTTCACAGTCAAATTGAAAGAAAACAATTTTTTTACCACCAGCTTGTAGCTCGTAAAAAACCCTTTAAAATCATTTTTCACACTTTAAATTTGATTAATTTTACTTACCCTGTAAAAAAAAAAGTATTGGGAGGTACGGGATTCCGTATTGCAAGTGCCAACCTGCCAATGCGGTATTCGCGAATTACCGCATTGGGTGTCGTGGTGAATACGGAAATCAAGGGGTCCCAATGCGGTGCCAGTTTTAAGCTTTAAAAAAACGAAAATACGTGACAGGAGGAAATAATTAGTGTCAGTGGAGAAATATGCGAGTTAAAGGAATGAGAAAATAATAATAGTGAGTGTAAAAATGAAATTTTAAGAAAAAAAGGTAAGTTGAACTGTCAAATATGGGCCCAATGCGGCATAGGCTGATTTCAATGCGCCACAGCAAAAGCAACTTTGACTGGTTTGAATGGCGTGAAATAGGTAAACAAACATTTTCTAACACATTTGTCTCCGTACACAGACACTTTTCACTAAATCTGCCAACGTACAATTGGTAAGCATCTTCTAAATTACAATAATCGAAAATATTGTTTAGATTCATGCAGAAACGTGGTTATAAAATAAAAAATTGGAAACTAATGTAATGCAAATCATATGTCAGCTGGGCCACTGTGTTCGCTCGATTTGCTCTGCTTGCTTCTGCCCTCTACTGGCGACTTGCACTATGTACCGATTGTGTACCGCATTGAAAGCAGCCTACGCCGCATTGGACTCATATTTGACAGTTCAACTTACCTTTTTTTCTTAAAATTTCATTTTTACACTCACTATTATTATTTTCTCATTCCTTTAACTCGCATATTTCTGCACTGACACTAATTATTTCCTCCTGTCACGTATTTTCGTTTTTTTTAAAGCTTAAAACTTGCACCGCATTGGGACCCCTTGATTTCCGTATTCACCACGACACCCAATGCGGTATTTCGCGAATACCGCATTGGCAGGTTGGCACTTGCAATACGGAATCCCGTACCTCCCAATACTTTTTTTTTACAGGGTATCAATATATTAAATCGGAAAAAATTTATTTTCTAAGAAGTCAAAATTTTGAAATTCCGTAACTCAAAAAATATTTTATCAAATTCAATAATAATTTATATTTACACTTCCATTAATAATAGTAACATTTTGTCAACGTTTCGAGAAAATTCAACAACATAAATTTTTTGACCTGGTCAGGTGAGGAGTTTTGCCCCATATATATACTAACTTCAGATTTGTAATAAGCCACCATAAAAACCCCTAAGTGACAAATTTCAAACAAATCTAATTGATTTATTACCTTTTCGGTCGCCATATTGAATCCGCCATTTTGAATTTTTAACAACTGGCTTCAGATACCTAATCAGTGACCCCAGAAAATGTTAGAAACATAGTGCTGTAAAAATCCATTATAGTAAAATTAATAAACTTGTTTTTGTCCAGCTAGATTCGCTGTTTAGACTACTTTTGAGGGGTGGCACACACTTTAAACACGAGAAAATCGAAAAGTGTCAAAAAGTGGCAGAAGGTGTTTGTGAACAAATTATTATGTTTGTGAACACGTTACTGAAAGGTAACGTCTTAATGAACATTTAAATAACTTTTCGAAATAATTAACTTTCGTCACTTTGAATTTTGCCATACACATGTACGCAATCACTTTCATTTAGGGGCTGTTTTAAAACATAAGCATTATCAATAAATATGTAAAAAATACACTGTCTTACAGTATACATATTGAACTTTCAGATTGATATTGATTTTGTTCAAACATGACGATTTAAAATAACTAGATGCATTTAATTGTAGCTTTTATTTTTACGGCAAAGCCAGCTATGCTTACCTCATGAAGTTTTATATATTCTCACAGCTTCATAAAATTGCTTTATAGATGTCATTGAATATAAGAACCACTAAAAAAATTTATGTAAAGACTTCCATTTTTCGACTTTTGTCCACCTAGAATCGGGTTTCAGACCACTGTGATTTTTGCATAAAATTTCATATTTGTGCCATCCAAAAACTAATTAATGTCAGTTTTTTACACCTGCAACTTCAGTTTTCCTTCAGGCAAAATTCAATTTTCTAGAGTTCCCTACACTTCATTCTTTCAACTAAAATCATTTTTTGAGCAGTTAAGGATTTTTGCCCCATAAGTTCTATACAAATTTTTTTACTCTGATAGAATAAGGCCATATGCATTAATTTTAAATAAATGTGCATACTGTAAACTGAGGCTATTAGAAACAAAACTCTGTTTTCGGGTGGAGTTGATGCTATCGGCGCAGTGTATCGATAAATTGTGTTATTTGCTTTTGAAAAATTGTTGCTCCGGTAACTGGCAATACTATTCAATACAATAATTGTGACTATTAATTATTTTGTGAACAGTACCCCAGTGGGCACAGGGACGTCTAAAAGACGTCCCTTTTTGTCCACGGACAATAATGGTAATGTCTCTGAGTTAGATTTATGAGACAAAAACCAAATTCACAAACGGCGGGGCTTCCTTATAAGGAACACAATTCTTTCTTCCGAATTGTTAGAGTGTCCCGGTAAGAAGCGTAGAATTCAAAAGAATTCAAAAGTTGTCTTCTTTTTAATAGGCTATTATTCTAAATTGACTTCACAAAAATATGAAACGCGTATTCAAAAGAATCAGAATCTACAGCAAATCAGTAGAAATTTCTATTCCACTGAATTGACTCACTACCACTCAAGACTCCACTAGAAAGTGAGGTTAGGTTTCAAAACTTCACGATAAACATTAAACACATGAAAATTCATTTCAGTAAGAGCATTTTATATTTTATCGTAAGCACTTTGCGTTTTTTAACCATATTTTTACTAGTTTTAATATTTAATTTTAATAGTTTAGCACTGAAATTACAATGAAATTCACATATGACGCGAAACATAACTGTCACTGCGTTTTATTTTAAGACAACAACTAGAGGAGCTCCTACAGACATTTGGAAAGATTAGGCTTTTCCAAATTGTTTGTCAAAAGTTGTATTCATTTTAATGCTCTTCTGAAATTCGAAGCAGTCTATTGAGAAGAATAAACATTTCATATTTACTCGTCGAACTTTCTATTCTTTTGAATTGACTGCACTGCATAAAATGATTTATGCAGTCAGTGTAGTACTTCTTTATAGAATAATATGTGACAGGTACACACTATAGTATTAGAAGTTCCATAGCTGAACACTTTGGGACTCAACACAAGTTATCCCATTCATCAGCTTAAACAAGACTGTTTATATAGTCTAAGAGGGAATAAGGGTACAGTCACACGATCAATGCATCTGCATGATGCATGCATGCACAAACATTTGACTGTTCACACCTCAATTTTTCTGGCGGGATATTTAAAATTGATTAAAATTTAAAAATAACGTATTACTAATTATTACAATAAAAAATAACAAAAATTAAACGTTTATTATAAGGAATTAATTGTAAATAAATTTCTCTTAATTTGTGTCATATTTTAAATTATAAAAATTCACAATATTAAAATATGCCACAAATTAAGAGAAATTTATTTACAATTAATTCCTTATAATAAACGTTCAATTTTTTTTTATTTTTTATTGTAATAATTAGTAATGCGTTATTTTTAAATTTTAATCAATTTTAAATATCCCGCCAGAAAAATGATTTTTTGAGAGCGAAAAATTGAGGTGTGAACAGTCAAATGTTTGTGCATGCATGCATCATGCAGATGCATTGATCGTGTGACTGTACCCTAAGAGTATAAAAAATTGGAATGAGAAATTACTTTCTCATGTAATTGTTAAAAGAACGCGGCAGTGTACAAAACACAAGTCATTAATAGAAGCGAATATTAAGCAACTAGTACAAAACTCCACCAAATATTTTAAAAAAATTTAAAAATTACCAAAAATATGGCATTTTTAAAATTTTTGTCTTTTTTTTAAAGTGCTATAACTTTGGTTCTAATTAACCGATTTTAGATTTTAAAAAAAGGATTTCTTTGGTTTTAAGTATATTTTAAGTTAAAATTAATATAAAAAAAAATTCAAACATTTTTTTTTTGAAATTTTGAAAAATTAAAAATCCGTTTTTAAAAAAACATCACCTTCGATTTTTTTCAAAATTTTACTAAATGTTAGGGAAAATGTGCTGTACATGTCCTGTAAGTTTCATCTTGGGATCTCAAAGGGATTCGGAGTATAAAAATAAAACGTAACCACAAATTACGAACATATAAGGCAAAATTCCTCAACTGCCCAGGTAAATCAATGAAATTTCTCTAAACTTTGCTAAAATGTTACTATTATTAGTAGAAGTGTAAATATTAATTTTTTTTGAATTTGATAAAATATTTTTTGAGTTATGTAGTTTCAAAATTTTGATTTTTTTCGATTTAATATATTGATAAGTAAAATTAATCAAATTTAAAGTATGAATAGTGATTTTAAAAGGGGTTTTCACGGGCTATAAGCTGGTGACCTTTTTTCTATAAGCCATGTAAAAATCAGAGTGGGACCATGAGAATTTTTGAGGAAAATAATAATTTATCATTATTTTACATAGAAAATGATGATTTATAATTAATTTCTTCAAAAAGTTCCATGGTCCCACTCTGATTTTTACATGGCTTATATGAAAAAAGGTAAGCTTTCGTTTGGGATAGGTTACAAAAAAATAAAAAAAACCGATTTTGAGATACAGTAGAACTTGATTAACACGATTCTGTAGGGACCGCACTAAGAATGCGTCTTATGCGGGAAAACGTATTAGGTGGGATATAAAATGTATGTCTTTAATTGCAGGGAGCACCATAAATGAGCGTCTTAAGTGGCAAATCGTATTAAACGGGATTGTATTAACCGGGTTCTACTGTATATTGAAATTAAGAATTTGACCTTGAATTTTAAGGTCAAATTGACAGAAAACAACTTTTTTTCATCACCAGCTTATAGCCCGTGAAAACCCCTTTAAAAATCACTATTCATACTTTAAATTTGATTAATTTTACTTATCAATATATTAAATCGAAAAAAAGATATTTTCAAAAAAATCAAAATTTTGAAACTCCTTAACTCAAAAAATATTTTATCAAATTCAAAAAAAAATAATATTTACACTTCTACTAATAATAGTAACATTTTAGCAAAGTTTAGAGAAAATTCATTGATTTACCTGGGCAGTTGAGGAATTTTGCCCCATATGTTCATAATTTGTGGTTACGTTTTATTTTTTTACTCCGAATCCCTTTGAGATTTTAAGATGAAACTAACAGGACATGTAAAACACATTTGCCCTAACATTTAGTAAAATTTTGAAAAAAATCGAAGGTGATGTTTTTTTAAAAACGGATTTTTAATTTTTCAAAATTTCAAAAAAAAAAAATTTTTGAATTTTTTTTATATTAATTTTAACTTAAAATATACTTCAAACCAAAGAAATCCTTTCTTTAAAATCCAAAATCGGTTAATTAGAACCAAAGTTATAGCACTTTCAAAAAAAAGACAAAAATTTTGAAAATGCCATATTTTTGGTAATTTTCAAAATTTTGAAAAAATATTTGGTGGAGTTGTTTATCACTATAAAAGTAATAAATTTACAAAAGTAAAGCCAAATCCCAACAAGTCATGAAAATAATTGTGTTGAACTGACGTGGAATCCACCAATTATTTAAAAGAGTTTTTGTATAATTTAAAAAAACTAATTAATTTTTTAATGAATTACAATTAAAAATCTTTAATATAAATATTTTTTTCAAAATGTTAAAAATAATTCTGAAATATTATTTTTGTATGTATTTAGATTTGAGGAAATATATGTAATTGAAAACACTAAAAATATTGAATCCTCCTTTCGTAAAAACGAGGTGCGTAAGATCGACTAACTTCAAGTGTAGAACTTTTTCTTGATTGGCTCTTTTTCAAAATCCTTTACTTAGATTGGATATAATCGTGACATTACTTACTGATGTCAAAGCAGCTAACTTCAAGTGTAGAACTTTTTCCTCATTGGCTGATTTTATAATGAGTGTTCCTCATTGGCTGGATTTTATAATGATGGTGACCTTACACTTACATTTTTATATTTTCTTTTTTAAAATTAAAAAAATAATTAATTAAAATTATTAACTAAAAGTTAACTAAAAGTAGTTTAATATAATAATTTTTATTTATGGATTGGTTTCCTCATTGGCTGATTTTATAATGAGTGTTCCTCATTGGCTGAATTTTATAATAATGGTGACCTCTCACTTTTATATTTTCTTTTTTAAAATTGAAAAAATAATTAATTAAAATTATTAACTAAAAGTAGTTTAATATAATAATTTTTATTTATGGTTTGGTTTCCTCATTGGCTGAATTTTATAAGGATGGTGACCTCACACTTTTATATTTTCGTTTTTCTTTTTTAAAATTAAAAAAATAATTAATTAAAATTATTAACTAAAAGTAGTTTAATATAATAATTTTTATTTATGGTTTGGTTTGTAATAAATTAAAAGTTTAATATTAAAATATATTTAATTTTATGATTCATTTTAGACGCTTCAAAATTGTTGCGCGCGCATCTTTTTCCAAACAAAAATTGTTTGTTCGCTACAGCCATGTAACCTCACTTCAGTGTGAAACGCAAAGTTTTTGGTACGAAAAATTACAAAATGTTACAAGTGTTAGCAACTGTCAGCCATTTGCAAAGTGTGACACGTGTATCGTTTTGATAAGAAGTATGGAATGTTATTTGCCGAGTGATTTTTCTTCTGAAAGTGTTGATTGTGTATTTTGTGGGTTTTTTTGTACATTGAAAAAAGTTAAAGTACATTACATACGTTACGTACGTAAGTATTAAAATACATGTAAATACAAATTAAATTTTTTGTTAATATTATTAGTATATTAATTAGGAGGAGTTTTTGTAAATATAATGTGAATTATTTGATTTATTAATTTAAAGGATTTAATTAATTTAATTAAAGTTAAAGACACTAATTTAATTAAAGTTTAAAGGAATAAAGGACATTTGCCTGTTATTTTGATTTCTGAATGTAGAATATTGATTGATTTTTTTAAATTCTGATGTTTGTACATTACATAATTATATTATATTGGTAATAATTGTGATTTAATATTGATTTATATTTGTTTTCTTAATCTTAATTATTGATTTTTCAACATTTTGGTAGTTAGTTATTATTATTATTTTTTTTTATTTGCTTAGGGAATTTTGGGAAATCTGCCTACAGATACCTTGGATTCCGCACTCCAAGGTTATGTGGGGTTGGTGTGATAAAACAAAAGGAAATATAAAAAAAGAAAAATATATAAAATAGAAAATTTAATAAACTGGCGACCTATTGCCAGCCCGACCCACTAAAACCCGTAACCCTTCTTCTGGAGCCCTTTACCCTCCCTCGGAACTGTCGTAAGACTTTAGCCTTCGAGGGTGGCGCTCCAACTCTGTCGCCAATGCGACTTTCTGCCTTTCTCTGCGGTTATCCTCCGTCTTTAGTTAAAAATTTAAAACTATTTAAATAAATAAAATAAATAATTAAAAATTATTCGCTCCTTTTAATATTCCTTATTTACTTTTAGTCCTTGCGAGAGTCTTCTTCGCCTCCTCAAGGGCCGTCCTGAAGACTCCGCATCCTCCACTTCCTGCAATATGGGTGGTTGACACCTTATTGCCAATCTTTTCCTTGCACAAAAAGCAACTTGAGTTGTTTTTACAGTTGGCAAACCTGTGACCGGCCTCACCGCACTTAAAGCACGCAGCCGATCTGTCCTCCTTCTGGCATTTGGCTCCACTATGGCCGTATCCCAGGCATCGATGACACCGGACGACCATTACTCTTCTTTTGATTGGGCAACACAGAAAACCAATTTTTACGTATCCCAATTTCTCCAGCCTGTTCGCCTCTTCCAGGTTGGTGACTACAACCGCGAGCTTCATCCCTCGGCGGTTGGGTCCTAAGACCGTCACTTTCCTGTTTACTGGCTTACCCATTGCTTCAGACAACACTTGTTGCACCTCAGCTTCTTGGGTAAGGCAATCCAAATCACGGATCTCGAGTGTAACTCTTCGATTCAATGACTGCACCTTACCCATGCTTCCAACCGCCTTGGTGACCTCAGCGGTGAAAGCGTCCTTATCGGAGTCTCCTCTGAACTTAATCAGAAGGTCCCCCTTGTTTGTAGCTTTTGCTGCTACTATTCTCGTATGGCTGTCCTCTGGGTTGACCTCTTTGCGAAGCTTACCCAGAACGTCAGCATACGTCAATCCTTCACCGACTCGGATTAGAACTGTGGATCTTTTTGACCCAATTCTTTCCAATTGAGGAATCTTTAGATCTGGTACTTCCGTTTCCATTGGAGGAGCTTCCTCCTTCTTCCTCTTATCGGTTTCGGTTCGAGTCTCTTCTGGACTGTCACCCTTTCTCTTCCGTTTCTGAGCATCTCTTAAGACGCTTTTGAGATTACGCCTATAGAAACGTTCTCTCTCTTTCTTACGGTCCTTGCGGTTGCATTCCGCACCGCTCAGAACGCATGCCAAATCGACGTCCGACTCATCGGCCGCGGCATGCTTTGCCCTTGCCTCCTTTAGCAGAACGTCGATGACCTTGAGTCCATCCTTTACCGTCCTATTGACGGTCTTCTGAATGTCGCAAGATTTTATCATCTTTGCGACCTCCAACTCCATTTTTTCGAGACAAGTCGCCTCCTCCTTTCTGAGCCGCAAGCATATCTCGCGAGTCTCTTCTATCGCCTCGTCGTCTACTTCTGAGTGTATAGCGCTATGAACAGAGATTTAGTCAAGAGGTACTAGATTAACAGATAAAAAAATAAGAAATATAAACAGATACATAACAGAAAAACTTACCAAAAATATACTTATATTTATTGTTGAGAAAGTATAAATAAATACATAACAAATTTAGATGAAAAGATGAATAGATACCTTCTTTACATTCTACAGATAAGACGAAATTAGATTAATAGATGAAGATACATTTTTTACATTCTTGATAATCTTCAATAAGAAAGGAAAAGATAAAAATTCCAGTTACTGTTAAATATGACAATAGTAACATTATTTACATGTGATCTGAATTAATTAATTTTATAAAAAACTATTTTTTAGAAGCGATATCTTTTCAATAAATTGAAAGAAATTATGTCGAACAAAGAAGAAACTGTTAATTTAAGTGTTACAGATTTTAATATTATACTTACTGAAGAAGGAATGTTAAATGATACTCATATTGATGAATTCGAAAAATTATTGAGAAGAGAATCAAATTCTGCTTTTAGCATGCAAAGCAGATTGTATTTATATACGCTTAAATTTATTAGTCCGATTGAAAAAGGTAAAAAGCATATTCAAATACTTTTTAGTGGACCTATCAAGAAAGGTCATTGGATTTACACTTATTAGGATGGAATGAGACTTTATATTTATGATAGTCTTAATGAAAGGTGTTTAAATGAAGATCAAAGGAAATATTTAAGTAGATTATATCTATTTAAACCTCCAGTAGTTTTTACAACTGTTGATAAACAACCAAACAATAGTCTTGCTTGTGAAATATATGCAATAGCATTCGCAACATCGATATTTTTTAATATTATGCCCCACTCTGTCAATTACTATTATTATAACATGAGAAATAATGTAATGTTAATGTTCAAAAACAATCGTTTAAGTAAATTTCCGTCAGTAAGGTCGACTAATATTAGAACTATGACTGTTGAATATAATTGGGAGTGTCATCTTAGGAATCGAGCTAGAGAAAAAAGTTTCCAAAATGAAGAAAATAAAATTGTTGACAATAATTTATCATCGTTGAATTCAACCATGTTGTTGATAGTTGTTTAGAAAATTTGCCTTTAATTCTAGCAAATGATGTTAATAATATTTCTATTGATTCAAGCAATGGAATGAAAGATACAAGAATAATAATAACTGAGAAGCAACGAGAAAAAAGAGCTATGGTTCATTTTTCTGAAGAAGAAAAATATAAAATCATAAAACGTCAAAAAAGCTGCTTATAAAAAAAACATCGACAAAAAAGCGAGAAAATAATAAAATTGTTCGCTCCGAATCATTGGATTCTAATGAATTCATTAGTGCAGAGCAAACTTTAAATACGAGGCCCTAAAGCACATCCACAGCTTTATCATCAGCAGAAGAAAATATTTCTACTTTTAAAGTTAAAACGTCAATTCGTGACAGAAATGTTGCTTACAAGCGCACCTCTCGACAAAATAAACATACTTCTGTTCAAAAACAAAATCAGTCTGATATTATTTCAAAGTCACATATAGAGACAGGTTATTGTAATAAAATGAACATTACACGTGATCATTCTTATGTGAAACTTTGTGAACATAAAGTTAACAGTGAATTATTTATAAAATCAAAAACTAATAGAAATGAGCGAGAAATTATTATAAACAGAAGTTTGCACCCCGCCGATGGTTGTCCACTACCGAACATCATCGATGTCTTTGACGTGCTGGGAGAAGCGGATCCACTGCCAAATATCATTGATTTCTTTGATGTACTGGGAGAAGTTCATCCACTGCCGAACATCATTGATTTCTTTGATGGGCTGGAAGAAGTGGGTCCGCTGCCAGACATGATTGATTTCTTTGATGAGTTGGGAGAAGTGGGTTCGCTGCCAGACACGACTGGCATCATGGTAGACCTTGTCGTGGTGGCGGGGCTTTTCACTAAAGGGCAACTAAACAGCAAGAAAAAATGGATTCAGAAAATTCAGAGAAGGTACCCCATGTGAGGAGGACGGAAACGGGAAATCTCACCATCGGTCCCAGGACTGATGATCAAGTGCGCGCGGATTGTGGGGGCGCACAATTTCTTGCAGTACCACGTGTGATCGTGGAAAGGTTAGAACCACAGAACATCGTGGAAAAAGAAAGAAGGAGAAAAGGAAGCGCGTCGAGCCTTCTGAGTGTGTCAAGTTGCAGTAGCGGAAAGACCGTACGCAGCGCTATCCACTCGGAAGTGGACGACGAGGCAATAGAAGAGAGTCGCGAGATATGCTTGCGGCTCAGAAAGGAGGAGGCGACTTGTCTCGACAAATTGGAGTTGGAGGTCGCAAAGATGATGGAGTCTTGCGACATTCAGAGGGGCGTCAAGAAGACGGTAAAAGATGGACTTAAAGTCATCGAAGTCCTGCTTAAAGAAGCAAAAGCAAAGCATGTCGCGGCCGATGAGTCGGACGTCGATTTGGCATGCGTTCTGAGCGGTGCCGAGTGTAACCGCAAGGACCGTAAGGAAGAGAGAGAGCGTTCATATACACGGAGAGAAAAAAAAGTGAGCCGTTTGATTTGGCAAGAGAGCGCTGTTTTCCCTTTATAAAGCGCAGCAGTTGCGCCGCAAACGTCGAACGGTTATACTTTTTGAGGAGTATCGGTTCTCTTCTCCACACAAATAGAGCCGCTTACTTTCCAAAAAGTGTACCCGCTTTTCCCAAAAAGGAGAACCGTTCTCCCCTCGAGAGTAAGCAGCGTGCTTAACCTCAAGTTGAACGGCTGTTTCGCATTTAACGCAACCGCTCTACCGACAGGTAGAGCCGCTTACTTTTTTTTCTCTCCGTGTAGGCGTAATCTCAAAAGCATCATAAGAGATGCTCAGAAACGGAAGAGAGAGGGTGACAGTCCAGAAGAGACTCGAACCAAAACCGATAAGAGGAAGAAGGAGGAAGCTCCTCCAATGGAAACGGAAGTACCAGATCCAAAGATTCCTCAATTGGAAAGAATTGGGTCAAAAAGATACACAGTTCTAATCCAAGTCGGTGAAGAATTGACGTATGCTGACGTTCTAGGTAAGCTTCGCAAAGAGGTTAACCCGGAGGACAGTCATACGAGAATAGTAGCAGCAAAAGCTACAAACAAGGGGGACCTTCTGATTAAGTTCAGAGGAGACTCCGACAAGGACGCTTTCACCGCCGAGGTCACCAAAGCGGTTGGAAGCATGGGTAAGCTGCAGTCATTGGATCGAAGAGTTACATTCGAGATCCGTGATTTGGATTGCCTTACCCAAGAAGCTGAGGTGCAACAAGTGTTGTCTGAAGCAATTGGTAAGCCAGGAAACAGGAGAGTGACGGTCTTAGGACCCAACCACCGAGGGATGAAGCTCGCGGTTGTAGTCACCAATCTGGAAGAGGCGAACAGGCTGGAGAAATTGGGACACGTAAAAATTGGTTTTATGTGTTGCCCAATCAAAAGAAGAGTAATGGTCGTCCGGTGTCATCGATGCCTGGGATACGGCCATATTGGAGCCAAATGCCAGAAGGAGGACAGATCGGCTGCGTGCTTTAATTTGTTCCTTTATTCTTTGACATTGGAATGGTTTTTAATTTTAACTATTGACGCAGAAGAACCGCAGAGAGAGAACAAAGTCGCATGAGCGACAGAGTCAGAGCGCCACCCTCGAAGGCTAAAGTCTTACGACAGTTCCGAGGGAGGGTAAAGGGCTCCAGAAGAAGGGTTACGGGTTTAGTGGGTCGGGCTGGTAGTAGGTCGCCAGTTTATTAAATTTACTATAATATATATATTTATTTTTTTTTATATTTCCTTTTGTTTTATCATACAAACCCCACATAACCTTGGAGTGCGGAATCCAAGGTATCTGTAGGCAGATTTCCCAAAAGTCCCTAAGCAAAAAAAACAGAAGTTTGCAAAGTATGCCTTCAACATCAGCGCAGAATAATAATAGTACATCAGGAGAAGTAATAGACAAAGGAAATTATAAAGACAAAGATAATGTAATTATTGAAAATGCAACAATTAATTTAAAAATCAACAGTTCAGAGAAAACTTTAAATAATAGACAATTACAATGCATGACTTCGAGATCATTAGAGAATTGTATTGATTCAAGAAATGTTACAAAATATACTAATTTAAAAATGAAAATCAAGTAAAAAAAGAATAATAATACGTTCTTTAGAGGAAGAAGAGCAACATCAAGTCATAAAACGTCAAAAGAAAACTGCTTTTCAAAGAAAGTTTCGACAAAAAAACAAGATAATTATAGAATTCTTAATCCTCAGTCAATCCAAACAAAGGATAGTATTATTACAGTGGCTAAACCAAATATAAATTCAGCAAAATCCTCTACAACTGTTAATACATCTTTAACAAAAGATAATGTAACTGTTACAGCAAATTTATCAAATACTAATATTTCTGGTCGTCAAAAAATTCAGCTTATCAAAGAACTCATCGCTAAAAAGAACGGAATTTTCCACAGAATCAAAATTTCTCTGACAGTATTTCAGTCTCGCATATAGAAGAACATTTTGCTGGTGCGATGAACATTTCATGTGAGCATTGTAATGCTAAACATTTCCAAGCAGAAAGAGTATCTAATAAAAAAATTCATTTCAAGATTGTTGTAAACATGGCGAAGTCATTCTTAAAGATCTACCTGCTCCTCCGCTCATGATTCAAAATTTATTTGATGGCACCCACGAATTATCTGGGCATTTTCTTCATAATATACACGACCTTACAATAATTCATTTGGTTTTGCTTCTTTCAACGCTAACTTAGTTAATTTTAACAATAGACGACCGGGACCATATTGTTTCAAAATACATGGTCAGGTTTATTATCAAATAAATACATCTTTGTATGCAGAAAGAAACGAGACGCATGCTTATTCCCGAAATCTTTTTTGACCAAATAGTTATTTGATATAAAACTACTTAACTTAAAATTCACATAATATGCACATTATTTGACATAAATTTCATTGCACACAAAAACCATTTAACATAAATATCATTTGTCATATAATTCATTAAACAGAAATATTATGTTACATAAAACTCAGATAACTTAATTCCCATTTGACATAAAAATTATGTAACATAAATTTCTATTGACATAAAAATCATTTAACATAAATTTCTTTTAACATAAAACTCATTCAACGTAAATTTTATTTGTTATAAAATTCATTTGACATAAATTTAATTTGGCATAAATGTCATTTAACGTAATTCTCAATTGACATAAATATCATTAGACATAAAATTAGCTTGACATAAATTTCATTTGACGTGAATATCATTTAACATAATTATTATTTGACGTAAAATTAAATTTATATAAATTTCATTTAGCATAAATACCATTTAACATAATTCTCATTTGACATAAAATTTACTTGACATAAATTTCATTTGGTGTAAATTCCATTTAATATAATTTTCATTTGACATAAAGTTCATTTGATATAAAAGACATTTAACACAATTCTCATTTGTCATAAAAGTCATTTAACAAAATTCTCATTTGACATAAAAATCATTTTACACAAATTACATTTTACATAAAAATATCGGCGCCAATTTTAAAAGTAACCAATTAGATATTATCAACAACATTGTGATTCGACAATTTGGGAATTCGCGCCTATATTTCTAGGTCAAATGATCTTTATGTAAAATAAAATCTATGACATCTGAATTTTATGTCAAATGAGAATTATGTGTAATGACTTATCCGTCAAATGAAATTGATATCAAGTGAGTTTTATGTCAAATAAAAATTATGTTAAATGAGATTTATACCAAATGAAATTTATGTCAAGTATATTTTATGTCAAATGAGAATTATGTTAATTGGAATTTATGCTAAATGAAATTTATATAAATTTAATTTTACGTTAAATAATAATTATGTTAAATGATATTCACGTCAAATGAAATTTATGTCAAGCTAATTTTATGTCTAATGATACCCAGTAAACAAAAACTAATTGAAATAAATTAAAAAGAATTCACAAAGAGTTTCAGTGAATCCCGCTTTGTGACAAATACGAATTGGAGCTATGCTGCAATTTTCTTGAATTCGTCAAAGTGTATTGAACTTCCAAACCTTCTATTCATACTAATTCAATTGACAAGTTTTGGAGCCTATAATTTTTTTCAATTCGTCAGCACAAATTCAATGCATGCCTTGGTCATTTCTTACGAATGCGAATTCGTTTGCACAACTTCAGGCAAATTAAATCGAATTCAATCGAATATACAAAGAGCTTGAATGATTCCGCTTTCTACCAAAATCTTAATTCATTTCAATCCGTTTGAATTAGTTTTTTTTACTGGGTATTTTGTCAAATGAGAATTACGTTAAATGACATTCATGACAAATGAAATTGATGTCAAATGAATTTTATAACAAATAAAATTTACGTTAAATGAGTTTTATGTCAAAAGAAATTTATGTTAAATGATTTTTATGACAATAGAAATTTATGTTACATAATTTTTATGGCAAATGGGAATTAAGTTATCTGAGTTTTATGTAACATAATATTTCTGTTTAATGAATTCTATGACAAATGATATTTATGTTAAATCGTTTTTGTGTGCAATTAAATTTATGTCAAATAATGTGCATATTATGTGAATTTTAAGTTAAGTAGTTTTATATCAAATAACTATTTGGTTAAAAAATATTTCGGGAATAAGCATGCGTCTCAAAGAAACGATACTCCTTCATTTGGACAGTTATTGTTGATCAAAACGAAGCTTCCGAAATTCGTTGTAAGAATAAAATGTTCAATTAAACCGAGATATTGTTGATGGAATAGATACAGCCCTTCGGGATTGTAACCTATTTGCACAGTCCTGCCGTATGATGCATGAAAAAATTAAAAAAACGATGACTAAAAATAATGCAGAAATTGAGCCTGAGATGCAATTATTATTTTCATTAAAGCCTGGGATGGATAGTTGACGTTATAAATTACAAAGTGTGAATGAAGTTGCAGCAATTTTTACTACAACTGCTGATGGTGATCTTGATTATCATTCTCATAAACATTTCTTTTTCAATTTTTCTTTAAAACATTTATTATATTTGCGCCATTATTCTCATTGTAAGTACTTTTGTTTAAAAAAATTAAAATATTAAAATAAGGAATGCGCAAGAGAAAAAACGCGCGCGCTGGGGCGCGCGATCGTTCTCGTTTCAAAAGATTAGAAGCTAATTTTCATTATGTTGGCATGCAGATTATTTAGAGCAGGATGTAGTCAATAAGAATACACAAATACGGATGAAATCGGTCGTTTATTAAGAGCTCGTTGACGATCGAGACGTTCACGGTCGAAGCGATATCGAGAAGAAGAAGGAGTGCGTGCGCACACAGCAGTGACGTAGAATCAACTACTGTTAGAGTCAAGCGTACGGAAGCTTCTACGCGCCACCATGTCACTCGTGTTGTGCGGCACGCAGAGAGGAACCGGCCTGTTCGTAAGTTCCTTGACGCGTGCCTCCCTACGTGCCTAGTAGCGTTCCTAGTTGTAGCAGAAGAGTTTTGAAAATATTTTGTTAATGAGTATTTTACTTATGAAATTGGAATAAATCTAATCGAACTATATTTTATTAATATTATTTCCAGTCTTTTATTTTGCATATATTGTCATTGGTTTGCTCGAAAATTACAAAAATTCAATTGAATACCTTGACATAAACATAACCGCAAGAGTGATTATTTTGAATAGCAAATAAAAGTATATAATTTAAATTTATTTCAAAAATATCAATTGCAATGTTTCTTGTAATTAAGATGTTTTGTTTGTATTTAAAGTCGATCTGTAATTATAATTAAGGGAATTTTAAGGTTTTGGTAATTTTCTATAAAAAATTAAAATTACAATTCATTTAGGTTATGGGCAGAATTAAAGCAAGCGAATGTATCAAAGATTATAAAAAATTGAATTGAATTTATAATTGAAGAAAAATTTTTCAAAAGTCGATAAATCAATGTATTTTTAAAGAAAATTGAGATGAAAGCAGATTTAAAATATTAAGGACCTTCTGAATCGATCTGTCACTGTTGAATTAAAAAAATATTTTGTAATCAAAGAATTTTTAATTTTAAATACCTTAATTGTATTTATTAAAATTACAGGAAGAACACAAATAAATAATTTTCAATAACAATAATTTATTCTAAAAAATTGATATTGTTGAAATAAATTTAAATTATATACTTTTATTTGCTATTCAAAATAATCACTTTTTACTTTGCGGTTATGTTTATGTCTAGGTATTGAATTGAAATTTTGTAATTTTCAAGCAAACCAGAGGCATTATTCCTGAACTGCCCCAAAAATAAAAAAAAGTTCTTGGATTTCCTTTATAATTTGGAAATATGTTACCCTAGTAGGTACAAGTTACTACACCAATTTACAGGTCCAACCCCCCACCCCAATCAAAAGGGTGGGGGGTTGAAATTTCAGCTTCAACTCGAACATGCATTCTTTAAACATTTGTAGTTTCTACTTAAATTATTCAATTAAAAAAAGTAAGTAGTGTTTTAGAAAGGTTTTTTTGTGTACTTTTAAAATATTTTATTTATATAATAAAAAAAAAAATTTTTTGCAAAAATTTTTTAAAATAAATAGTTTTTTGCAATTTTATGCAAGTTCGTTAGTTTTTATTTTCTTTTTAATAATCTCAAATGAAAGCTTGGGAATTCCCCTAAAAGAAGATATAAGTCTGAAAATGGGCCGAAACAATTTGCCAAAGATATAGTGTAATAAGTAAAATTTGTCCGTCCGCTCGCGCACTCCAGCGCGATGAACAGTGGGATTTTTTTTCAACTTACTATTGAAAATTGTCTAGAAACTACAAATTTTATCGGATGTTGATGTTCTTGATTTAAAATTACTAAGAGATCCATCAAAGTCGATTTTTGAATTTTTAATTGTTTATTTTTTTCTTGTTACTCAAAAATTTGACAAATTACAATATTTTTAGAAAAAATCATGTTAGTTTTTTTATTTTTCCATTACACATGATCGAAATCAATTTAACTTAGTCTAGTATGACCACCGGACAATTAATAAAGCATAATACAATTTATTTAAATTGTTGCAAACAATGTTAATTAACACATAGATTACTTCGGACCTTCTTCATAAAAAAAATTTGTTTTTTTGCAGACAAGTTAAAACTTATGTCTAATTTAGTAAAAAACTATTTCACAGTTAAAAATTATCATTAATATTAACATTATTAATATCATTAATATTAACAATTATATAAACAATAATCAACTTCCTTTTGTATTTGTAAACATTTTCGTCATTTTTTAAACTTTAAATATTTATATCATATGTACATTCTTTCAAAAACATAAAAAATTTATTAGCTTAAACATTTTTTTTTTACATTTGTTATAAACAAACTTTTCATTTTTAAACAAATAAGTAGCTTTTTTCATCAAACAAAATTTTTTCTTTTTTTTTATATATTTACTATCATAAAAAAGAACTCCTTAATGAAATGGGAATACTATAAATTATTCATTTAATTCTAACGAACATTATAAGTTAAGAAATATTTATATTTTTAATGAAGTAAACCATTATTCAGTTAAAACAGTTTACATTTAAATGCATATAAATAAATATATTTTTTCTGTGAAAAAAGAACAAAGTTAAATATTTGTAAACATATAATGTTTATTAAAATTAAATGAATAATTTATAGTATTCCCATTTCATTAAGGAGTTCTTTTTTATGATAGTAAATATAAAAAAGGAAAAAATTTTGTTTGATGAAAAAAGCTAATTATTTGTTAAAAAATGAAAAATTTGTTTATAACAAATGTAATTGTTTAAGCAAATAAATTTTTTAAGTTTTTGAAAGAATGTACATATGATATAAATATTTAAAGTTTGAAAAATGACGAAAATGTTTACAAATACAAAAGGAAGTTGATTATTGTTTATATAATTGTTAATATTAATGATAATTTTTAACTGTAAAATAGTTTTTTACTAAATTAGACATAAATTTTAACTTGTCTGCAAAAAAACCAATTTTTTTTATGAAGAAGGTCCGAAGTAATCTATGTGTTAATTAACATTGTTTGCAACAATTTAAATAAATTGTATTATGCTTTATTAATTGTCCGGTGGTCATACTAGACTAATTTAAATTGATTTCGATCATGTGTAATGGAAAAATAAAAAAACTAACATGATTTTTTCTAAAAATATTGTAATTTGTCAAATTTTTGAGTAACAAGAAAAAAATAAACAATTAAAAATTCAAAAATCGACTTTGATGGATCTCTTAGTAATTTTAAATCAAGAACATCAACATCCGATAAAATTTGTAGTTTCTAGACAATTTTCAATAGTAAGTTGAAAAAAAATCCCACTGTTCATCGCGCTGGAGTGCGCGAGCGGACGGACAAATTTTACTTATTACACTATATCTTTGGCAAATTGTTTCGGCCCATTTTCAGACTTATATCTTCTTTTAGGGGAATTCCCAAGCTTTCATTTGAGATTATTAAAAGAAAATAAAAACTACCGAACTTGCACAAAATTGCAAAAAACTATTTATTTTAAAAAATTTTTGCAAAAAATTTTTTTTTTTATTATATAAATAAAATATTTTAAAAGTACACAAAAAAACCTTTCTAAAACACTACTTACTTTTTTTAATTGAATAATTTAAGTAGAAACTACAAATGTTTAAAGAATGCATGTTCGAGTTGAAGCTGAAATTTCAACCCCCCACCCTTTTGATTGGGGTGGGGGGTTGGACCTGTAAATTGGTGTACACGGAGAGAAAAAAAAGTAAGCGGCTCTACCTGTCGGTAGAGCGGTTGCGTTAAATGCGAAACAGCCGTTCAACTTGAGGTTAAGCACGCTGCTTACTCTCGAGGGGAGAACGGTTCTCCTTTTTGGGAAAAGCGGGTACACTTTTTGGAAAGTAAGCGGCTCTATTTGTGTGGAGAAGAGAACCGATACTCCTCAAAAAGTATAACCGTTCGACGTTTGCGGCGCAACTGCTGCGCTTTATAAAGGGAAAACAGCGCTCTCTTGCCAAATCAAACGGCTCACTTTTTTTTCTCTCCGTGTAGTAACTTGTACCTACTAGGGTAACATATTTCCAAAGTATAAAGGAAATCCAAGAACTTTTTTTTATTTTTGGGGCAGTTCAGGAATAATGCCTCACCAATGACAATATATGCAAAATAAAAGACTGGAAATAATATTAATAAAATATAGTTCGATTAGATTTATTCCAATTTCATAAGTAAAATACTCAGTAACAAAATATTTTCAAAACTCTTCTGCTACAACTAGGAACGCTACTAGGCACGTAGGGAGGCACGCATCAAGGAACTTACGAACAGGCCGGTTCCTCTCTGCGTGCCGCACAACACGAGTGAGTGCCGCATGGTGGCGCGTAGAAGCTTCCGTACAAGCGAGATATTCGGCGCGAATATACAATATTCCAACACTCCCTCCCGAGATTGACTCGTTTACAATATAAATGAAAATTATTAATTTTACAAATTTCAAGCTAAAATAATTTATAAGTTTCTTAATTTATTTTAAATATTGTCGTTTCAAGTCCATCCTTTCTTAAGTTGAATATTCTGGACACTTCAGCATTGTCGAATTTGATATATGTAATTTCTGTAAATCTTAGGACACCTTTCGAACAGCTCATCTACCAATCTACCAATAATTATGTCTGAGTTTCATTCAGTAACTGAAAATTATTCAAAATAATTAATTTCGTCATTTAAGTATATTTATTACCATCGTCACATATCGTATACTGTCGTGTATTTCAGTTGTTCATTTAAATTTTTCTTAGAAGAACTGTCGTTTAATCATTTGTTTATTCAAACTGTCTAGAAGAGAAACTGTCTCATATATATTTACACAATCGTACTTAACATATTATTTCATACATTCTTGATGAACATCCGTCATGTCATGTGCCTTAATTTATTTCGCCAATAGTTTTGTACATATCGTTGCAGCTTTATTATCATATTTAACTAGTCGTTGTAAATAAAACTTTGTCAAACTTTTTCATAGGGAATTCGCTTATCGTTATATTTTGTTAAAATATTGACTTTCATCAATAGCAATATTAAGTCTCAAATTTCAATAAACAATGTAAATTTGATTATTAGTACAGTACCGGCCAAAATTGTCAGTCCACCTATTTTTGAAGGAATGAAAAAAAATTTTAACATAAAATTTATGAAAACTCAAATTTGTTTTGGTTTATATTTTAAAAGACGATAAAATTTTGAAAAGAATAAGACCTCACAGAAGTCATTTTGCAAATATTTTTTCAAGATATTCTTAAAAAATTGTCATTTTCAATGTTTTACAAAAATTTGAATAGCTTTTAAAATAATAAACGCTTTTTAATAATCTTAGGCTTATTTTAAAGGTTATTTTCTACAGAATAAGAATTACTTATAGTTATTAACCTGTAATTTTTTCTTGGAATAAGCATGACGTCAAAGTTGGACAAAAAATTGGAAAACTTTGAAATAAATTTTTTGTACTAAACACTTTTCTAGAACATATATAAAACATGATATGGTGTAGATTTTTCAAGAAAATTTAATGAAAAAATAGGTTTAAATTTCAAAAATTATTTTTCTTTAATTTTTTTATTATTTCAATTTTTTTGGATTTTTTTGTCTAACTCTGACGTCATGCTTATTCCAAGTAAAAAATTACAGGTTAAGGCCTATAAGTAATTCTTATTCCGTAGAAAATGACCTTTAAAATAAGCCTAAAATTATTAAAAAGCGTTCATTATTTTAAAAGTTATTCAAATTTTTGTAAAACATTGAAAATAAAGGATTTTTTAAAAATATCTTGAAAAAATATTTGCCAAATGACTTCTGTGAGGTCTTATTCTTTTCAAAATTTTATCGTCTTTTAAAATATAAACAAAAAAAATTTAGTTTTTATGAATTTTATGTTAAAATTTTTTTTTCATTCCTTTAAAAATGGGTGGACTGACAATTTCGGACGGTACTGTATTTTTAGAGATAATGTCTTGAAAAAGTCGCATTACAAGAATCACATCTGAAAAACATTACACAGTGCAACAGAATTTCACTTTTTTATTATTTCTGGGATCGCATAGGGTGATTTTTATAGGTTTTTTGATGCCGAACGCGAATCCGTAATCAGAATTGTTCCATCACCCTAGGTTTTCGAGAAATTTGACTTTGAAAATTGAAAAAGGACGTTTTTGGGATACTTTTTGGTTTTCTATCACGGTACAAAAATTTTTTCTAGGGTTTTCATGATATGCGTACGAAAGCTCACATCCTCCTCAACAATATCCAATTTAAACATTTTAAAAATATCTATTTTTCGATGAGTTATCTTTGTTTTTGTTGATAAACAAAAAAACAATGGTTCATTTATTTTTGATTTTCCTAAGAATGTAATAATGTCTATGCGATCCCAGAAAAAAAAATGCTGTTGCACTGTGTTATTAATTTGTTATTAGCAAAAAACTTATGTTCAAATTAGCAAACAGATCGTTTCGTCTACTTATGAAGTTCAAATATAATTTTAATTTCAGTCAAACGTTAAATTATTCCTTTAATCAAGTTCGACTCGTTTCCAGTAAGATTATAATATAAATTTTATCTTAACTTATAGTTTTATCTTCGTGATAGAAAATTAATCAATCGTTATCCTTTAAGAAATATCAAGAGCTTTTTCATAGAATTCCAAACTGTCATTTGTTTCCACGTTCCTTTTGTCCTTGATTTGATAACTGTTTTAATACATTTGTTGATTTTATAAAATTTATTAGCTGATCAGATTTTCGTTCACATCTGCTTCTTGTATAACTGTCATGCTTTTCGTTGTCTCTAAGTCGTATTTTCATATCTAACAGACATTCAGATTCACATGAGTTTGATTAAGATCGTTATGTGTTATTGTTGTTAACACTGTTCGTATACAAATAAATATTTAGATACTGTCGCATAAATTTATTTTAAATCATATAAATTTTTATGTTTTAAATACTGGAATTATTGACCTTGTTTTCAATTTAAGAGATCTTAAACTGTCGTATTTTCGATTAAAAAAATCATCTTAAATAAATATTTTGACTTTTTACTATTTTTAACTATCATTAGTTAATCTATTATAGAATATAATTTATACTTTGTCGTCAAATACAATTGGTTATTAATTCTTCTCAACCAATCGTTTTAATTTTTAGACTATCGTTTGTTTAACAGTCAACTGGTTTTAAATAATCTTTAATATAGATGTAAAATAAAATTTTTGTGTCTTATTTCCTGTTCTAATGAACTCTTTTTTTATATTAGATTCTTTAAAACAATCGTAAATTCAGAAAATTTAGTTTTTACTAATTTAAACTATTTTCTGACTATATGAGTCTCGTAATTTTCTCGTGTGAATTTAATATTTATTTATTTATACTTTTGTTCAATTCATCTCCCTTCGTTTCTAATAATCGTTTTTAAGGTTTAGTAAACTGTTCTTTATTTTATCTCCCTCCGTTTTTAATAATTCGTTTTTAAAGTTTAGTAAAATGTTGTTTATTTTATCTCCCTCCGTTTTTAATAATTCATCATTGTTTTTCTAAAAATTTACTGTCTTATCAATTTTATTTTAATGAACCAATCGTTTAATGACAAATTCATTTATGGAATTGTTCTGCTTTAAGTATTTATTTTATCATCTCTTACTATGAACATTTTTTTTGTTATTGACAAATAATCTAAACATTTGAATCGTTTAATTTCATTTCGTTAAAATAATCGTTTATTATAAATTTACTTAGAGAAATTCGAAAGTTAATTTATTTATCGTATCATTTGGTTAAATCTTTCTAGGATTTTATTTGTCAAGAAATATCGAAACTGTCATAAATATTTTTGTATTTGTGGTGTCTTGGGGTTCAAATAATAAAATAGATTTATATAAGAACACTTTATAATTAAAAGCCAAAAGAATATATATACACAAGCGAATAGTATAGAGTCTGAGACTGAACTGACTAGTGGAATAATTCAAGAATATGAGTTCCTACAATTGACCTTGAATCTACTACTGACATCTAACATATTTTAATGAACTATATTACATTCCTCCATACATTCCTCCATTACATTCCAAGAACTTTATCAATAGTAGCTGGAGACCAGGAAGGTTTCATGGGGTTTTTATAATTTCTAACGAAAACTTTCTCACCTTGAGAAAAAGATGCATTTCTATGACCCTTGAAATATTTAACCTGATTTTCATTTTCTAATTCTGTTCTTTTAGATCTTAATAAATCCAGACGACTTCTCAATTCGTGTCCGATGAAACGTTTAGCCGGTGATTCGCCAGTTGTGCAATGCGAAGCATTCCTATATGCAAACAAATAGCGAGTCATAGCAATCTTCAAAGTAGACGATGAAACCTCCTGATCACCAAGATCCTTCGGGGCCGTCCATAAACCACGTGGACACATTTGGGGGGGCGGGGGGGTGAATCAAAAGTCCACGTTTGTCCACGAAGGGGAGGGGGGGTGTTAAAGCAAATGTCAACGTGGACATATAATCAAAGATATTTCCAAAAAAGATATCTTAAGCTTAATCAGAATGATCATAAGTTTCAGTTAATCAATTTCCCTGACAATTTACTGATATTAAAATTAATTTCCCTGACAAAATTCTTTTTACAGGAAAATATGAATGTTTACGGAAAATGAGTAAAATTTATGATTTTAATTATTTTTTAAAATGACAATTATAACCCTTCCTGAATTCAATTATTTTCTACAATTTCCACCCAGTAAAAAAAAGTATTGGAAGAGAGCGAATAGTATTGTCGGTGAGTTTCTGCCAATACGGTTTTCACGCGAAAACATATTGGCAGAAACTCACCGCCAATACTATTCGCTCTCTTCCAATACTTTTTTTTACTGGGCAACTAAACCTTCGTCTTTGAATCAATTAATTTAAATAATTTTCCGAAAGTTCTTCTAAAATTCTGTTATATTTTAAATTATTTTTGAATTTGATTGATAAATTTTAATTAAAAATTTTTAACATGATTGTTTCCTCTAAAATGTTAAAAATAATTTTAAAATGTTATTTTTTTTGTATATATTTGAATTTTTGAAAATATGTAATTGAGAATATTGAATTTTAACCGACAGATTGGCTCAGTCGGATAGATGCCTGGCGTTGGTGGTCGTTTAAGGACCAAGGGTATAAGTACTCTTGGTTCGCGCCCACTTGGCTTGGTATTTTTCCGGCACGTGAGACAATCTGAGCGGGAGGTTTGACGTCGAGGTATAATGATGTGCACCGTCGATTATTGTCCGGTACACACCATTAGAACTCGACTGTCGATAAACCGGTTGTACTCAGGAGAGGTTTTCTACAGTTTCCCTCTTCTCTGGCGAGAAAACCCATTGACGGGTGGTCCAGGCGTAATGCGAGTACTCCTAATAAAGTCGGCTGTAGACGCAAATTAGGTTAATATATAGAAAAAATTTCTAAAGTAGAATGGTTATGCTTAATCCAAAAAAGTATTTCTCGGGGACTCTTGTCGAAGTGCGTAAGGCCAATAGGGCAGGAGTATAAACAATAAAAAAAAATAAAAAATATTGAATTTTAAAAAATTAGAAGCTAATTTTCATTAATTTTCATTTTCAAATTTACCTTTAAAGATTTTTTATTCTACAAAAATTGTAACGAAAGACTTAAAATAAATTAATTATTTTCAATTAAATTTTACAAAATTTCAACTATTCAAAAAGATTTGTTTATACAGGGTGGCCATTTTTTTGTAAAAAAAATTCACGGTCATTTCCCGGTCATAAATAATAACTCTGAAAATAAATTATTCCATGAAAGATTGAAAGAATGTCCTGATTTTTAGACAAAAGTTTGACTTTTTCCTAAAACCTAAAAATATTTTAGTTTACTCTAAAAATAATTTTGAACTTAAATAGATTTTTTGAAATAAATATTTAATTATTATCCATTATTTTTCCATATAGTAGGTATTGAAATTTGAAAAAAATTCAAATTTTAAATCCTTTAAATTTGAATAATTTTTAAGAATTGCTACTGTAACTTATTAACAATTATTTTCAAAATTTCAATTCAATTATATTCTAGAAATAACTAAAATATTTCTAAAATCCACTTGTTTACAAGACAATTTCATGAAATTTTGAATAATTTAAAAATTTTTCAATTAAATATTACATATTTAAAAACATAACTAATTTGAAAAAATGTGAATAAAAATATTTTTAAAAACTGACTTATTCAGAATTTTTAATTAAAATCTTTTAAAATTCAATCTATAATAATTATTAATTTAACATTCTAAAATATAGGAAAATTTGCTTATCAATAATTGCAAAAAAAAACTAATTGATATTAATGCAAAATACGATTTTTTAAAAATTTATTTTCTAAAAAAAGAAATTTTATTTATTTTTATATACATTATTTATTATTCTAAAATTAATTTTTATAAATTTTGTATCACTTTTGTTCTAATTAGTTCAAATTTTTAATAATTCTTATTTGTTTTGTTATAATATTATTGCAAAAAAAATTTTAAATTGATTTATTTTTCACTATTCTATAGGATGTGAAATTTTTTCTCATTGAAATTTTTTTGACAAGTTTAATTAAAATTATATTTTGTTTAATTATTGTTAGAAATAGAAAGAATTTAAAATTAAATTTAATATTTTCTTTTTCTAAATCTGTTACGTTGGACAGCAAAATTCATAATTTTCTTATAAATTCTAGAAAAGTCAGGGACCGTCACGGAAATCAAATTTTGATTTCGTTACGATATTCCAAAGCAAAACGAAATTATTAATGTATTTTGATTTTGATTCGGTAACGAAACAAAATTTACTTCCTGTTTCGATTCTGATACTGTAACGAAACAAAATTTACTTTCTATTTTGATTCCGATACTGTAACGAAACAAAATTCACTTTCTATTTTGATTTCGATACTGTAACGAAACAAAATTCACTTCCTGTTTTGATTCCGATAATGTAACGAAACAAAATTTACTTCCTATATTGATTCTGATACGTTAACGAAACAAAATTTACTTCCTATTTTGATTCTGATATTATAATACTGCAATTCGGTTTTCTTATAGAAACAGAAGTCGATTCGAATTCTATTTCAGATTTCGTATGTAAAAACGATATTATCTTCTGATATATTTGACATTTGCAACTAAATTTAGGTTCAATGATACTTATACACGAGCAGTAGTGTTTTATCAAAATTAAAACAAAAAAGAATTTTGATTTTGATATTGGAATCAAAACTAAATAGAATGGAATTTTGATTTTGATATTGGAACCAAATCGAAATAGAATGGAATTTTGATTTTGATATTGAAACCAAAACGAAATAGAGTTCAATTTTGATTTTGATATTGGAATCAAAACTACCCAGTAAAAAAAGAAGTATTGAGTGGAGCGTTTAGGAATTGAGTGAAGCTCTGAGCCAATACGGATTCGAGTAAAAACCGTATTGGGACGTTTGACTCAATCTTTTTTTCATCCGCCGAATACGGTCTTATTTTAGCATTAAAATTAAAATCACATGACCAGAGTACACATTATAAATTGAAAGCACAATTGTCCTGGAATGTAAAAATGCCGATTTCGATAAGAAATAGTGAATATTTGTTAAAAATTGGTAAAAGCAAAGTTTGACAAGCGCGACTGAATTTACCATGTGAATAAATGAAGTGGTAAGTTTAAATGGACGAAAAGATATCTACTGTTACCGACAGAAAGTTCCTAGAGAATTGTAAAACAATGAAATTTCATTGTTTTGTTGAATTTACCACAATTCTCTAGGAACTTTCTGTCGGTAAAAGTAGATTTCTTTTAGTCCATTCCGTCCATTTAAACTTTCCACTTCATTTATTCACATGGTAAATTCAGTCGCGCTTGTCAAACTTTGCTTTTACCAATTTTTAACAAATATTCACTATTTCTTATCGAAATCGGCATTTTTACATTCCAGGACAATTGTGCTTTCAATTTATAATGTGTACTCTGGTCATGTGATTTTAATTTTAATGCTAAAATAAGACCGTATTCGGCGGATGAAAAAAAGATTGAGTCAAACGTCCCAATACGGTTTTTACTCGAATCCGTATTGGCTCAGAGCTTCACTCAATTCCTAAACGCTCCACTCAATACTTCTTTTTTTACTGGGTAGTTTTGATTCCAATATCAAAATCAAAATTGAACTCTATTTCGTTTTGGTTTCAATATCAAAATCAAAATTCCATTCTATTTCGTTTTGGTTCCAATATCAAAATCAAAATTCCATTCTATTTAGTTTTGATTCCAATATCAAAATCAAAATTCTTTTTTGTTTTAATTTTGATAAAACACTACTGCTCGTGTATAAGTATCATTGAACCTAAATTTTGTTGCAAATGTCAAATATATCAGAAGATAATATCGTTTTTACATACGAAATCTGAAATAGAATTCGAATCGACTTCTGTTTCTATAAGAAAACCGAATTGCAGTATTATAATATCAGAATCAAAATAGGAAGTAAATTTTGTTTCGTTAACATATCAGAATCAATATAGGAAGTAAATTTTGTTTCGTTACATTATCGGAATCAAAACAGGAAGTGAATTTTGTTTCGTTACAGTATCGAAATCAAAATAGAAAGTGAATTTTGTTTCGTTACAGTATCGGAATCAAAATAGAAAGTAAATTTTGTTTCGTTACAGTATCAGAATCGAAACAGGAAGTAAATTTTGTTTCGTTACCGAATCAAAATCAAAATACATTAATAATTTCGTTTTGTTTTGGAATATCGTAACGAAATCAAAATTTGATTTCCGTGACGGTCCCTGACTTTTCTAGAATTTATAAGAAAATTATGAATTTTGCTGTCCAACGTAACAGATTTAGAAAAAGAAAATATTAAATTTAATTTTAAATTCTTTCTATTTCTAACAATAATTAAACAAAATATAATTTTAATTAAACTTGTCAAAAAAATTTCAATGAGAAAAAATTTCACATCCTATAGAATAGTGAAAAATAAATCAATTTAAAATTTTTTTGCAATAATATTATAACAAAACAAATAAGAATTATTAAAAATTTGAACTAATTAGAACAAAAGTGATACAAAATTTATAAAAATTAATTTTAGAATAATAAATAATGTGTATAAAAATAAATAAAATTTCTTTTTTTAGAAAATAAATTTTTAAAAAATCGTATTTTGCATTAATATCAATTAGTTTTTTTTTGCAATTATTGATAAGCAAATTTTCCTATATTTTAGAATGTTAAATTAATAATTATTATAGATTGAATTTTAAAAAATTTTAAATTTAAGTTGTAGAAAAGTTGAATTTTAAAAGATTTTAATTAAAAATTCTGAATAAGTCAGTTTTTAAAAATATTTTTATTCACATTTTTTCAAATTAGTTATGTTTTTAAATATGTAATATTTAATTGAAAAATTTTTAAATTATTCAAAATTTCATGAAATTGTCTTGTAAACAAGTGGATTTTAGAAATATTTTAGTTATTTCTAGAATATAATTGAATTGAAATTTTGAAAATAATTGTTAATAAGTTACAGTAGCAATTCTTAAAAATTATTCAAATTTAAAGGATTTAAAATTTGAATTTTTTTCAAATTTCAATACCTACTATATGGAAAAATAATGGATAATAATTAAATATTTATTTCAAAAAATCTATTTAAGTTCAAAATTATTTTTAGAGTAAACTAAAATATTTTTAGGTTTTAGGAAAAAGTCAAACTTTTGTCTAAAAATCAGGACATTCTTTCAATCTTTCATGGAATAATTTATTTTCAGAGTTATTATTTATGACCGGGAAATGATCGTGAATTTTTTTTTACAAAAAAATGGCCACCCTGTATAAACAAATCTTTTTGAATAGTTAAAATTTTGTAAAATTTAATTGAAAATAATTAATTTATTTTAAGTCTTTCGTTACAATTTTTGTAGAATAAAAAATCTTTAAAGGTAAATTTAAAAATGAAAATTAATGAAAATTAGCTTCTAATTTTTTAAAATTCAATATTTTTTATTTTTTTTTATTGTTTATACTCCTGCCCTATTGGCCTTACGCACTTCGACAAGAGTCCCCGAGAAATACTTTTTTGGATTAAGCATAACCATTCTACTTTAGAAATTTTTTCTATATATTATCCTAATTTGCGTCTACAGCCGACTTTATTAGGAGTACTCGCATTACGCCTGGACCACCCGTCAATGGGTTTTCTCGCCAGAGAAGAGGGAAACTGTAGAAAACCTCTCCTGAGTACAACCGGTTTATCGACAGTCGAGTTCTAATGGTGTGTACCGGACAATAATCGACGGTGCACATCATTATACCTCGACGTCAAACCTCCCGCTCAGATTGTCTCACGTGCCGGAAAAATACCAAGCCAAGTGGGCGCGAACCAAGGGTACTTATACCCTTGGTCCTTAAACGACCACCAACGCCAGGCGTCTATCCGACTGAGCCAATCTGTCGGTTAAAATTCAATATTCTCAATTACATATTTTCAAAAATTCAAATATATACAAAAAAATAACATTTTAAAATTATTTTTAACATTTTAGGGGAAACAATCATGTTAAAAATTTTTAATTAAAATTTATCAATCAAATTCAAAAATAATTTAAAATATAACAGAATTTTAGAAGAACTTTCGGAAAATTATTTAAATTAATTGATTCAAAGACGAAGGTTTAGTTGCCCAGTAAAAAAAAGTATTGGAAGAGAGCGAATAGTATTGGCGGTGAGTTTCTGCCAATATGTTTTCGCGTGAAAACCGTATTGGCAGAAACTCACCGACAATACTATTCGCTCTCTTCCAATACTTTTTTTTACTGGGTGGAAATTGTAGAAAATAATTGAATTCAGGAAGGGTTATAATTGTCATTTTAAAAAATAATTAAAATCATAAATTTTACTCATTTTCCGTAAACATTCATATTTTCCTGTAAAAAGAATTTTGTCAGGGAAATTAATTTTAATATCAGTAAATTGTCAGGGAAATTGATTAACTGAAACTTATGATCATTCTGATTAAGCTTAAGATATCTTTTTTGGAAATATCTTTGATTATATGTCCACGTTGACATTTGCTTTAACACCCCCCCTCCCCTTCGTGGACAAACGTGGACTTTTGATTCACCCCCCGCCCCCCCAAATGTGTCCACGTGGTTTATGGACGGCCCCTTTTGACAAAGAAGGAAGAATACTTCAATAAAATAATTCTTCTAATGTGTAATGAATTTATATAAAGTTTTTCTATCGCTTGACTAAACTAATCGAAACAGAAACCATTATTTTGTGATTTGACTTGCTTGGTTGCAAATGTTTGCACTTGTTTACATTTAGTTTTCAGTAGAAAATTATGTGCAATGTTGCCAGACGTTTAAAGTGCTGTTCAATATATTTACACACGGTGGTCTTCAAGCATTTTTAGGTTTACCTAAAATGAGTCAAAATTGTGCTAACGCAGTTTTATCTGGAATCGGTCCAAGATTCCAAATTTTCATTTTCGAAAATCGTAGCTGATTCTTTTTTCGAAAAAAACCAAAATAACATATATATATATATATATATATATATATATATATATATATATATATAAATATATATATATATATGTATATATATATGGACAATTCCACGTGAAATTTTAGTCAACCTCTTAAAATCGGCCAAAAATATTTTTTTGGTATTCTGTATCGAAAAAAAACAGATACGTATTTTTTATTTTTGTTTAATTGTCCAAATTTTCGAGTTATGAATTTTCGAAATTTTGGCTTTGTAATTGTAGACCTATATTTAGTAGTTTATAGGTCCGAAAATATTAAGTTTAGAAAGAAATTGTCAAAGAATGAAAGTATTAGTTTTCTTTCGACTTTTAAAAAATGTAAACAAAAAATTTTTTAAAAAATTTTTTTATTAAAAAAAAAAATTTTTTATATGTAAACAAATTAATTTTTTTTAACTTTGGGCCAGATTTTTTTAAAATTTATGTATACCTTATAATATAGTGTGGAGATTATCAAAAAATCCCGAGATGGCCCTGATGTGTTAAATGAGTTTTAAAACATTTTCAAAAATCACTTGCAAGCATCACAGTGGGATTTTTTTACAATTAACTTTTTTTTAAAAATCTTCTCTATATTATAAGGAATAAATAAATTTAAACAAAATAAAAAAAATCCGGGCTAAAGTTAGGAAAAATTAATTTGCTTATATAAAAAAATTCTTTTAACCCCTTGGCAGTCGGTGACGTGTATACATGTCATGGTGCAGGTGGGATCAAACTGTCGATGACGTGTATAGACGCAAGCAGATTTTTGGCTACAAAAACACACAGATTTGTTCAAAAATATATTCTCGGGGGTTTTCGGGGTCGCTGATTATGAATCCGTTTTCATATTTTAAAAATCCAAAATGGCGGATCAAATATGGCGGACGACATTTTTAAAAATTCATCGGATTCACTTGAAACTTGTTACTCAGGGGTTTTCGGGGTCGCTGATTACTAATCCGATATCAAATTTTGAAAATTCAAAATGGCGGATCCAGTATGGCGGACATTTTAAAAAATTCATCGGATTCACTTGAAACTTGTTACCCATGGGTTTTCGGGGTCGCTGATTACAAATCTGATATCAGATTTTGAAAATTCAAAATGGCGGATCCAATATGGCGTACGACATTTTCCAAACTTTATCGGATTCATTTGAAACTTTTTACAAAAAAATATAAAAAAACACGTGGTACACTCTAAGGTCGTAAGTAACGTAGTATACTTAACAGCTGACTGCGGAGGGAAATTTTTTATTTATTATCGTTTCAAAAGTTTTTCGTAATCAGCTAAAATTCGTAATCAGCGACCCCGAAAACCCCTGAGTAAAAAGTTTTAAGTGAATCCGATGAATTTTAGAAAATTTTGTTTGCTATATTGGATCCGTCGTTTTGAATTTTTAAAATCTAAAATTGGTTTCGTAATTGCGACCCTAAAAACCCCCGAGTAAAAAGTTTCAAGTGAATCCGATGAATTTTACAAATGTTGTCCGCCATATTGGAACCACCATTTTGAATTTTCAAAATCTGATATCGTATTCGTAATCAGCGACCCCGAAAACCCCTGAGTAATAAGTTTCAAGCGAATTTAGTCGATTTTTAATTTTCATGCCCGCCATATTGGATCCGCCATTTTGAATTTTCAAAATCTGGTGTCGGATTCGTAATCAACGACTTCAAATACAATAGTATGCTCGTTTGCGCAAATTTTAGTTTTCTAGAAAGTTGTCGACATTTTGAGCCCACTTATGAGATTTTGGTCTTGACTGCAAAGGGGTTAATAAAAAATTTAAAAAAAAATTTTTTGTTTTCATTTCTTAAAAGTCAAAAGAAAACTAAAACTTTCATTCTTTGACAACTTTTTCCTAAACTCAATATTTTCGGACTTATAAACTACTATAAACTATAAACTACTACAAGTCCAAAATCTCGAAAATTCATAACTCGAAAATTTGGACAATTAAACAAAAATGAAAAAATACGTATCTGTTTTTTCGGGGACGCATGATTATTCCCCAAATGTCATTTTTCCGAAATGTCATTTTACCGAACTGCACTTTTGCGAATAGTCATTTTTGCGAAAAGCCATTTTTGCGAAATGTCATTTTTACGAATAGTCATTTTTGCGAAAAGCCATTTTTGCGAATAGTAATTGTTGCGAAAAATCATTATTACGAATTTTCATTTTTGCGAATTGTCATTTTTGCGAATCGCCATTTTTACGAATTGCCATTTTTACGAATTGTCACTTTTGCGAATCGACATTTTTACGAAATGTCATTTTTGCGAATAGCCATTTTTGCGAAAAGTAATTTTTACGAATTGTCGTTTTTGCGAATTGTCATTTTTGCGAAAAACTATTTTTGCGAATTGTCATTTTTGCGAAATTTCATTTTTCAGAAATGTCATTTATGCGAATTGTCACTTTTGCGAATCGCCATTTTTACGAATTGTCACTTTTCCGAAAAGTCTTTTTTGCGAATTGTCATTTTTGCGAAAAATACAATAGTGAATCTATATATACCTACAAGTTTACTATTGTATTTTTCGCAAAAATGACAATTCGCAAAAATGACTTTTCGGAAAAGTGACAATTCGTAAAAATGGCGATTCGCAAAAGTGACAATTCGCATAAATGACATTTCTGAAAAATGAAATTTCGCAAAAATGACAATTCGCAAAAACGACAATTCGTAAAAATTACTTTTCGCAAAAATGGCTATTCGCAAAAATGACATTTCGTAAAAATGTCGATTCGCAAAAGTGACAATTCGTAAAAATGGCGATTCGTAAAAATGTCAATTCGCAAAAGTGACAATTCGTAAAAATGGCGATTCGCAAAAATGACAATTCGCAAAAATGGCTTTTCGCAAAAATGACTATTCGTAAAAATGACATTTCGCAAAAATGGCTTTTCGCAAAAATGACTATTCGTAAAAATGACATTTCGCAAAAATGGCTTTTCGCAAAAATGACTATTCGCAAAAGTGCAGTTCGGTAAAATGACATTTCGGAAAAATAGCATTTGGGGAATAATCATGCGTCCCGTTTTTTCGATGCAGAATACAAAAAAATATTTTTGGTCGATTTTAAGAGGTTGACTAAAATCTCACGTGGAATTGCCCATATGTGACTGTCCGCGACAAAAGGGACCTTAGCTCCCATGTATTTACATGGAGCTAAGGTCCCTTTTGTCGCGGACAGTCACATATATGTATATGGGCAAATCCACGAAACTGTTAACTTTTATGATACTCGAATCGAACACTTAAAAGTCCGTATTATTTTAGATTGAAACTTATTGTTTAATCATATTTTCCTAAATTATATACTAAGCAACATTTATGTACAGTATTAGAACAAAATATTAATTTGTCAATTAATTTTATGAGTTTAAAATTGAAAAAACGCTTAAATTTCATTTGAAACTCTCAGAAAAGTATACATTTTTAACGTTTTTATTTTTGCGGCGTGTGAAATATTAATTCAGCTACAAGGAAAATAGCTAAAAGACGTATGTTTTCAAACTTTTTTCACTATCCCATTAGTGTTCTACGACTGTAAGAAAATATATGAAGGTTTGATTGAATGATGACACTTTTTAAGAAAATTTAATTAAACGTCTTCTTATGAAAATAAAAGTTCAATAAGTTTCTAAATAGACAATAAAAAATCCAACATTTTAAGACCTTTTTCATTAGTGTGCCTATATTTGTATTCCTGTAGAAAGAATTTAAAGATGTTATTACAAATTGTGATTTTATTTAAATTTATACATTTTTGAAAGGCACAACTACAATTTTACTTTAAACAAGTCTGTGTATAGTGTGATCGAAGCATTGCCTTACAGATATTCAAAAAAAAGTATGCCGCTCAAGGATTTTGAAAACTATCAATTTTATTAAGTTAAGAATATGCTTAAAATTTTAGAAGTTGAATTCTTAAAAATCAAAAAGTTCAATTAATCATTTTAAATTTAAATTTGAATTTAATAGTTTAAATTGCTGATTAGTTCCGAAAACCTCAGAGCGAATTAAATAATAATAATATTCCATTCAATAAGAATGCAAGATTGTATAGACAGACAGACATACATCACAAGACCAGATTTAGTATGCTTGGGGTGTCCCTGGGACTAGTTAATTATATTAGTAATTGGTTTTCAAAAAATTAGTAATTGCGAAAATGAGTTTCCGAAAGCAGGTACAGCGATAGGTCGTTTCACGTGATTTCAGATTCCAATACGCAGACAAATTCAGTGGCGGATTCAGGGGGGCACGGGTGCTTGCTCCCCCAAGAGTCAAATATTCCTATGAGATAGAAAGAGATAACATTATATTGATTTTTTTTAATGGATGGCCCCCCCAAAAAAACCTTGTCTGGATCCGCCACTGGACAAATTTGACCGTCGATTATTGTCCGGTACACACAATTAGAACTCGACTGTCGATAAACCGGTTGTACTCAGGAGAGGTTTTCTACAGTTTCCCTCTTCTCTGGCGAGAAAACCCATTGATGGGTGGTCCAGGCGAATGCGAGTACTCCTAATAAAGTCGGCTGTAGACGCAAAATTAGGTTAATATATAGAAAAAATTCCATAAGTAGAATGGTTATGCTTAATCCAAAAAAGTATTTCTCGGGGACTCTTGTCGAAGTGCGTAAAGCCAATAGGGCTGGAGTATAAACAATAAAAAAAATAAAAAAAATTTATATTTAAACTTTAAATTTGTAATCAGCAACCCCAAAGACCCCCGAGTAACGAGTTTCAATCAAATCCAACTATTTAAATTTGTCATCCGTCATAATGGAGCCGCCATTTTGAATTTTGAAAAACCGACTTCAGATTATCCAGCGGCGACCCCAAAAACCTCCGAGTAAAAAGTTTCAACTGATTTAATTGATGGGAAGGTCTTACACATTTTTTGTTCACTTTATAATATTTCAGTTCCGGAAGGGATTAATAATAAGTGTTAAACATTGGGGGCATGGGTTAAAAATGAATCACGCATACGAATTTGTGGTGCTAAAACATTCTTGAACACGTATGCAAAGTGACATCTATGTGCATACAAATTAATAAAAAAAAAATTTCTTAAAAGTCAAAAGTTTTATGGATTTCCCCATATTATATGTTTTTTTGGTTTTTTTCGAAAAAAGAATCAGCTACGATTTTCGGAAATTAAAATTTGGAATCTTGGACCGATTGCAGATAAAACTGCGTTAGCACAATTTTGACTCATTTTAGGTGAAAAAAAAATATTATTATATTTATGTCGTGAAACTGCACAGTATGTTAAATTTAATTTTTGGTTTTCGTGGTATATGTTTTTAATATTCTTCAAAAAAATTTGTAATCTTTTCTAATATTTCCGCAGAAGAAAAAAACATCTTAAAGTCTTAGTCACATTTTTATATACACAAAAAGCTCGGCTAGTAAAACAATTAAAGAACAATTTATATTCATATTTTTTAATTTTAGCTTCTAGAATTCTTCATTCACATAAACTCACAGTAGTATTGTCAATAGTGCTGCAAGTTTAGTTGCTTTGGTGTTGCAAAAATTTTCGTATGACACTCATGCGTAAATCAGATTATACGCACTTGTATCGTAAATAACTATTAAGCCATTGTCAAAAATCTGTTTTAAGTGGTAGAAGGTCTTCAGAAATAAACTTTAAACTTTCTTTGAAATGAAATAAAAATTAATCTACATTTAAAATCAAATTAAGGACAATATAATTTAATATAAAAATGAGACGTAATTTTCTTCATATCATGAATTTTAATAGAAATTGCAGCATTTTCAAAGTACATAGTTAATTCTTTTGGAAGTTTTGAATTTTCCGCATCACGCAGAATGCTCCAAATACTAAAAAAGGCTAATAAAAATACTAGAGAAAATGAAAGTTAAAAATAATCTTTTCATATATGAATTGAGCTCATATTTTATTTAAATTTCGTACATTCGATTGTTGTTAACAAAGAAACGTAATAAAAGATGTTATGAAATTTATTCTTTTCTCAAGCAATTTTTCAGAAAAATGTATTTATTTCCCGTTAGTGAAGAAAAAGATCTTTATTTACGACTAAACAAAAGTTGACAGTAATTTTGAAATTTGTAAAATTTAAATCTTCTGCTTCGTTTCCTTTCATTCGTATAAAATTCTTTTATTTAAAAAATTTAAAAAGAAATTGAATTAGATGCTATATTTTCTCTTGTTTAATGCAAATGGTATTATTGACATCAAACAAATATATAAAACTAAACTTTACCGGAGTTAAAAAAATTCAAGAAGATAATCAGTCAGTTTGAAATTTCAACTTTTAAGAAGAAAAGGAGATTCTTTTAATTGAAAAAATTAAGAAGTTTTAAGAATACTAGTTTTTGAATTAAAATTAATGGACCTTTTGAATTATTATCTTTTTTAAGAGTACTGAAGAAGTCCTTGAATAAAGACTAATACCCACTGAGATTCTTAGAGATTGGTGAAGGTTAAAATAAGGATATTAGGTCAAACCAGGATGGAGGGGAGCCAGGGAAGCTTCAACAGCGTCAGTCTTGACAACGATGCACCATCAATTCGTTTCCAGCGACGAAACCAGAAGGCTGAATAACTTTTGGAATTTTCAGTTTCCATTAAACTAAACTATTGTCTCACTCTAATTGAAAGTGTTTCAAATCAATTTCTTCTTTTCGACATCGACATCAATTCCATCAACAGGTGTGTCAATTTTATCAATTAGTTTATTCTGGAAAAAAAATGTCATTAGAAATTTAAAAAATGCAAAACAAATATCTAAAAATTTAAAAGTTCAAAAACACGTAAAATACTAAAAACAAATTAATATCAGTGAAATATGACACGAAAGTGTATTGCGAGAAAATAAAATAAATTAACAATTAGACATTTAATAATATATAAATATTTTTTTAATATACACTGAGAGAAAAGAATAGTTGTGGTAACCATTTTTTCCAAGATTATTTTTAGCTCATAAACTATTGGTTGGTGTTTCCATTGTTATTAGTAAACCCAGCTATTTTATTAGTTCATTCAACTACTTTTTGTTGGTCTACCTATTTAATAAGTTACATTACTAACTAAATGGCTGGAGTTACTAACTAAATAGTAACAGTATCTAATAAAAATTGGCGGCGATGTTATTACTAACCAAATAATATAAATACATTTATGAAATTAATCGCTTTCTGAAATATGACCTTTTAGCATTTCACATTTCTCGCCACGCATAAATAATTTAAACATTATATTTTTAAGAAATAAAATTTAAGGGGAAAATTAAAAAAATGTCAAAAAGAAAATAATTTTATGGATATTAATAGATATTATAAATTTGTACATTAAAATAAGATGTGTATTGATATTATTAAGGGGGGGGGGTATAGTTAATTCGGTGAAAAAACGCATGTTTTTAGAATTTTTTTTAGCGATACGCAGAAAGTTAATTTATTTTATCACTTTGCATATAACATTGCAACATTTGAACAATATTTTTTTTAAATTTTGATTTAAAAATATTAAAAATTGAGCGAGATAATGAGATTTTTCTCAGCCGCGTCAAAAAAAAAATGATTTGCGGTGTACACTCTAACTCGCAACAGAATCATCCAAAACAAAAAAATCAAAATGCATTTGTTAAAGGAGATGTTTTTTGAGGTATTATCGGAAGGGATTTTTTTGTTTTTTTACTTTTCGATTTTCCGTAGCACTTGAAAGCCAAAAAGTCGATTTTCACTGTAAAAAATCGATTAATTTGTTATTGTAAAATTGGTAATTTTTTAATAAAAAAATAATGGCTTCTGATGTTACCTCAAAAAACATCTCCTTTAACAAATGCACTTTGATTTTTTTGTTTTGGATGATTCTGTTGCGAGTTAGAGTGAACACCGCAAATTTTTGGAGGCGCCTGAGGAAAATGTTAGAATCTTGCTCAGTTCTTAATATTTTTAAATTAAAATTTAGAAAAATATTGTTCAAATGTTGCAGTATTATATGCAAAGCGATAAAATAAATTAACTTTCTGCGTATCGCCAAAAAAAATTCTTAAAAACATGCGTTTTTTTCACCGAATTAACTATACCCCCCCCCCTTAATTTGTAATTATAATTGTTACAGTAGTAATAGTATTGATAATAATATATTATTAATATAATATTGATATTTGTATCTTTTACTAGAGAAAAATTAGTTTTTATTCATATTATTCATTAGGCGACTGCGCTAATGATAAGAATAACTACGGGAATCGTTTCCTCAAGTTGCACAAAGAATTTTTGAATTGTACCGTTATGTTCTTTTATTAGTTAGTCCAATAACTAAAGAGTAAACCTTGTTTTTTCTTAACTAGAAAAGAACTTAACTTAAATTTAAAAAAATAATTAACTAGAAATTAATTGTTAATCAAATAATTGTAAATGTCTTAAAAAATGTATTAAAAGCAAAATAATTAAACGATCTTAAACAGGCGACTTGTCACGACCTTGAACTCGCTTTTCTTACTTTAAAGGTGAACGTCCGTAAGGTCGATCATCGATTCCGTCCCGCGAGGAGAAGTAGCCTACCCCCTCCATTACGATACAATAAACTCCCAATTGAACCTCCGTATTGTATAACTTAATTTCACACAATTCAGAGTCACCTACTTGAGCCAGGTAACAGCTGCGCAAGGGACTTGCGCACTGAACAGAGAACAGATCGAGTTAGACTGCCCAAACTTCTTTCAGTGCAGGTCGAAGTTTATCGCAGTTTAAAATGTTACAGTTTGGAGACCTGACTGTAAAGTAAAGAGTTGTAAGGGTACTGGTTCCCCCACAGCACCGAAACTTTCCTAAAAATTTATTAAATATTTACTTGCAATATTCGTCATATTTAACTGAAAAGTTTAGTGAAAATTGTGTAAAGATTTAAATGTCCCGATTAAATAAATGTTTAGCGCGAAACTTTCCTGAACATTTCCTGAACATGAAATTACATCTTCGCATAATTATAATTATAATTATGCGAAGATTTTATTGAAATGTGCAGGAAAGCTTCGCGCTAAACATTTATTTAATCGGGACATTTAAATCTGTACACAACTTTCAATAAACATTGCAATTAAATATTCCGAATATTGCAAGTAAATATTTAATAAATTTTTAGGAAAGTTTCGGTGCTGTGGGGGCTAGAAAATTCGGATTAGATAAGTTAGCAGTTAACCGAAATAAGCGATCATCATTATTTTCTTTTCAGTAGCAGTTACTTCTTAAAAGAGTAACAGCTCGCTCTTAACCATGTAACTTTGTTACATGTCTTTGTTACCCTGTCACCACTGTTCGTCCCCTTATTGCATGTGCCTCTCTAAATCTGAAATAGCGTTTATCAAAAAATATGAACTAACGTATAATACAAATGTATTCACATATAACTAAAATATAAATATACACTTAAAACTTAAAAGTACAAATCGAATTGTTCTTATATACCACATTCTTGAAGACAAATATATATTAACACTATTTTTTTCAAAAAGGAATAGCATATTCTCATTTGAAACTAACACAAGTGGAAACAGATGACCAACTGGCATTTACCTTGTGAAGAAACGCACAACGCACACTATGCTCTACAGAATTTTCGAGCGCAGTCAATTAATTTTTCACATATATACTTTAAAAAACTAAACCAATTACTTTTGGTGAAAATATAAAAAACACTGTTTAATAAGTATAAAAGTGTAAAAAACACTATTTATATGTAACCAAAAAATATAAAAAATTAATTCATATTAAAATAATTCATACTTTAGAATGGCAAATACAGAATGGAAAACGATTTTCGTAACTGGAGGTGCCGGTTATATTGGTAGCCACTGTATTATTGAGCTTTTGGAAAAAGGATACGATGTAATATCAATTGACAACTTTACAAATAGTGTAAATGAAGGAGATGGGCAATCGGCGGCTTTGAAAAGAGTTGAAAAAATAACGGGAAAGAAAGTCAAATTTTACAACTGTGATCTTCTCGATAAAGACAGACTCCAAGAGGTTTTCAATAAGGTAAAAAAATTTATTCTAATATAATTTAATCTTTTAACCCTTAAAGCCCACACTTACGAATCCATCCTCAAACCGCACACTGGGCGTGCGACACCCGGGGACTTAAAAATGTGTTCTTCAAGCTGGAATAGGATATATTGTCTTTTAGAAAAATTATCTTATGTAGCTCAGTACATCAATTTTGAAGGAAAATAAGTTTCATAATGATTTATTTAATCTTTATAATTAAAGAAAAGTTTTTTAAAACAACTGAAATTACCTTAAACCGAAAACTGGGTGTTAGCCACCCAGAAATTTTTCGCCTTTAACTTCATAAAATTTGGAGACTAATGTCACTCACGGAACATAACACCCAGGGTGCGCTTTAAGGGTTAACTAAAATTTCTCACATGAACAATACATTTTTGTACAAAATAGTTACCCAACAACACAATTTATTTCATTTGAATTGAGAAATTATATACACGCGTTCGAAAGTATAACCCTTTAACGTTATGGCGACAAATATAATGTCACAATGTTAAAATTCTAAATGGCAGTTTCAAAATGTCAGCTAAATTTGAAAATAATATTTGTTACTTAGCAATAATTATCTAGAAGTATTTAGAGTCATTAGTTACTCAAGAAGTTTTGTAACAAGTATTTTGACTAAAATATAATGTAGATTTTGTTACACGCTCGGAAAAAATATTTTAATCATACTTGAATGCATTATTTTTTTACTGCAAATGCATATAGGTTACTTTCTCTCACTGTTTGAATGAATCTGATTTTTGAAGGTTGTTTGTCCATAACACTGCATTTCTTCCTACTATGTGCCGGTCCGGTCAGGAATGATATGGAAAACGATTTTGACAAAGTCACAAATTTTGATATATGGCGCCTTCTTTCTCTATTTAAAATTTCGTGCCAAAAGTAGCAGACGAGCTCTAGTATTTAAAGAGAGCTGTACTAACCATGTTTACAAATTCTCCTCTCATTTACAGCAAATGTAAATTTATTAAGTTTGACATTAAATATCTTTTAAAAGATGTGGTAAAAATTTTCATTTTTTTTATAAAAGTTTACTTTAGTTCAATAAATAAAACATTAGTTTTTTTTCAAAATCTGCCGATTAGTATAGGTGCAAAAATTAAAAATCTGTAATCAATACATGGTTTTCCTATTCCATACGTGTAAAATATAGAATCTTTGATTTAAATTTTTGAGATTTAGAGATGGTTAAATTTATTTGAAAAGTCTTATTTTGAAGTTAATTATCTAAGGAATTAATCAAGTAAAATTTCAAAAAATCTGACGAAAACGAATCGACGCTATAAATACCTTATTTGCAACCTTTTTTTCTTCTTTATTTCTTTGTCCGTCCTATTAATTTTGCGTGACTTGCCATTTTTATCAGTGTCGATATTAACCCCTTCACAGTGTTTGACGTCTATAGAGGCAAAAATAATTCGTGCCCCAGTGTGTATGACCGCTATAGCGGCATCGAAAAAAAGGATATATAAAAGTTAACGAATCTTGCTAAAAATGCCTACTCGGAGGTTTTTGGGGTCCCTGAATCCAAATCCGTTATTGAAAATTTTAAATTCAAAATGGAGGCTTCGAAATGGCGACCAAAAATTTTTTTAAGTTTACGAATTTGGCTAAAAATGCTCATTCGTGGGTTTTTGAGGTCTCTAAATCCAAATATTTAGTCAAAAATTTTAAATTCAAAATGGCGGCTACAAAAAAATTTAAAAGTTTACGGATTCGACTAAAAATATTTACTTGGGGGTTTTTGGGGGCGCTGAATTCGAATAGTTGGTTTGAGGTCTCTAAATCCAAATATTTAATCAAAAATTCAAAATTCAAAATGGCGGCTCTAAAACGGCGACCAACAAAATTTAAAGTTCTCAAATTAGTTCTTAAAACTTAAAGCAAAGGAATTAATATGTCCGATGTTTTAAAATATTGTGAAATACTCAAAATCAATCTATATTAACAAATTTAATAATAGTAATTAAATTAAATAATAATAAATTAATAATATTAATTAATTATCGATAAATTTAAATAAATAATAAATTAAATAATAAATCACAAAAATAAAATAATTAAAAAAAAGCAATGAAACAAAAAATAAAATTAATAAAGAAAATTAATTAATAAAAATTAAATAATAAATTAAATAATAGCTAACAATAAAAATGATATTTTTATTACATAATATTTAAATAACGTTAAATTGTAAACTTTTAAATTTTTATTAAATTTGAAGAAGTTAACAATTTTCCCGAATCAATCTACACAAATAAATTAAATATCTTAAATAAATCTCGATAAGCTCATGGGCTTCAATGTATCGACAGCACAGCTGCCCTAATACAGAAACCTGCTTAATTTGAAAAATATTTTCGAAATTAATTAATAATTTCAAAATTATCAAAGAACTCAGAAAAAACGGTAGCATGGTGGGATACGAGCCCACGACCTTTCTATTGCCGGTAGACTGCTCTGACCATTGAGCTACATGCACCCCGAGACTCTCCGAGTTCCTTGAAATATACTATCCCTTCCTACATTATTTTAATGATAATGTAGGAAGGTTCTTAAAGATGGTAAGCCTAATTTTACAATTCATAGGCAATTATAATTGAAGAAAGTGAATTTATCATCGGTGATTAAATTTATCATTCGGTGATTAAATATTAAATTTGAAGAAGTTAACAATTTTCCCGAATCAATCTACACAAATAAATTAAATACCTTAAATAAATCTCGATAAGCAGTCTACCGGCAATAGAAAGGTCGTGGGCTCGTATCCCACCATGCTACCGTTTTTTCTGAGTTCTTTGATAATTTTGAAATTATTAATTAATTTCGAAAATATTTTTCAAATTAAGCAGGTTTCTGTATTAGGGCAGCTGTGCTATCGATACATTAAAGCCCATGAACTTATCGAGATTTATTTAAGATATTTAATTTATTTGGGGCGGTTCAAATACTACACATTTAAACTGTGCACTGTTAAAACTCTACACGGTAAACTGTGCAATGTTAAATTCTACACTGTTAAAACTCTCCACAATTAAATTTCTAAACTGTACAAAATTAAATTCACCACTGTTCAAACTCTACACATGTTTATTGAATAAATAAAAATTAATAATTTTAAACCTTACACAGTTAAATTCTTTACCGTTAAACTCCACACGTGTTTAATTAATAATAGAAAAATATAATTATTAAATTCTACGCAGTTAAGTTACACATAGTTAAATTCTACACGCTTTTATCAAGTAAAAAGAAAATTAATTTCGTTAAATTCTCCACATTTAAATTAAACACTGATAAATTCTTCACATATTTATTGAATAAATAGAAAATTGATTTTTTAAACTCTACACAGTTAAATTACTCACCGTTAAACCCTGCACACGTTTCATATATTTAAAAAAATTAATTATGTTAGAATTCTATACAGTTACATTGCACACTGTTAAACTCTACACTAATTTATTTAGTAAAAAAAATAAATTTCATTAAATTCTACAAATTTAAATTAAACACTGTTAAATTCTGCACACAGCAATTAAGAAAAAGAAAATTGATTTTGTTAAATTCTCCACATGTAAATTGAAAACCGTCAAACCCTACACAATTTTTTTTATTGATAATTATTTTATTATAAAATCCTACACAGTTAAATTCTACAATTCATGATTATACACATTTTATTAACCCAGTTAAATTCTACACTGTTTAAACCTTACACAAATTAATTGAGTAAGGGGCCGTACACATAATACGTCACGCGTCTAGGGGGAGGGAGGGGGTCTGAGAATTGTGACTAAGTGTGACATGGGGGAGGGGGGGGTGAACTCATGTGTTACGTCACAATCTTTTAAATTCAAAGATTATAAGAAATTATATGTGACAATGTCACTTTTTCTAAATAAAACAAGTTAAAAATGCTTTAAACTATTTAATATCTATTATGTACCTGTTTAACATCTATTCGCATATTATTTATAATATGATGATAAATAATATATTCTCTTAATTTGAATCAGTTAAAAATCATGGTTTTAACTGACAATCAGTAGTGACTGACTTTTTGCTTCTGAATCAGTTAAAAATAACTGAAAAATTATCCACAAAACACCGAAATTTTTCTAAATATTGTATATTAAAGATTTGCTTGCATAATTCGAAAAATTTACTTGCAAAGTTTATTTTAAAATTGTGTAAAGATTTAAATTTCTCACTCCAATAAATGTCTATCGTCAAATTTTCTTAAAAATATAGCTTGAAACTTTCCTGAACATTTGAATTGCATTTTCGACTATACTTTCGTGAAAATTTTCCTGAAAATTTAACTTAAATTTTCAGGAAAGTTTCGCGCTAAGCATTTATTGAAGTGGGATATTTAAATCTTTACACAATTTTCACTAAACTTTGCATTTAAATATTTCAAAGCTTAATTGCGAGTAAATCTTTAGTAAATTTTTAGGAAAGTTTCGGTGCTATGTAGGTAGTTAAACGTGACTAATTGAATCAATCAAAAACAATTGTATTGAAACATCAGTTATTTTCAACTAATTGTCAGAAAAAAAATATTACTATTTGAATTAGTGACTGACTTTTTGCTTCTAAATCAGGTATTTTTAACTGCGATTAAATAATTTAGAGTGTAAGATATAATATACATTGTCCAATGTATAAAATTTACAGTGAAATTTACGTGTGTGACGTGACGTAGGGGGGAGGGGGGGTTCAAGATTTGTGACGAAGTGTGACATAGGGGGAGGGAGGGGTTAAAAAGGGTCCAAAATCGCGTGACGTATTATGTGTACGGCCCCTAAATAAAAATTATTATTTTTAAATCTTACACAATTAAACTCTTCACCGTTACACACTGCACACACTTATTCAGTAAAAAAAAATAAATTTGGTTAAATTCTTCACATTTAAAATGAACACAGTTAAATCCTACACATAGAAATTAAAAAAATAAATTAAATTTCATTAAATTCTCCAAATTTAAATTAAACATTGTCAAATCCTGCACACAGCAATTAAAAAGAAATAAAATTAATTTTGTTGAATTCCCCACATGTAAATTGAAAACCGTCAAACTGTGTAGGATTTTATAATAAAATAATTATCAATAAAAAAAAATTGTGTAGGGTTTGACGGTTTTCAATTTACATGTGGGGAATTCAACAAAATAAATTTTATTTCTTTTTAATTGCTGTGTGCAGGTTTTGACAATGTTTAATTTAAATTTGGAGAATTTAATGAAATTTAATTTATTTTTTTAATTTCTATGTGTAGGATTTAACTGTGTTCATTTTAAATGTGAAGAATTTAACCAAATTTATTTTTTTTTACTGAATAAGTTGTGCAGTGTGTAACGGTGAAGAGTTTAATTGTGTAAGATTTAAAAATAATAATTTTTATTTACTCAATTAATTTGTGTAAGGTTTAAACAGTGTAGAATTTAACTGGGCTAATAAAATGTGTATAATCATGAATTGTAGAATTTAACTGTGTAGGATTTTATAATAATATAATTATCAATAAAAAAAAATTGTGTAGGGTTTGACGGTTTTCAATTTACATGTAGAGAATTTAACAAAATTAATTTTCTTTTTCTTAATTGCTGTGTGCAGAATTTAACAGTGTTTAATTTAAATTTGTAGAATTTAATGAAATTTATTTTTTATTACTAAATAAATTAGTGTAGAGTTTAACAGTGTGCAATGTAACTGTATAGAATTCTAACATAATTAATTTTTTTAAATATATTAAACGTGTGCAGGGTTTAACGGTGAGTAATTTAACTGTGTAGAGTTTAAAAAATCAATTTTCTATTTATTCAATAAATATGTGAAGAATTTATCAGTGTTTAATTTAAATGTGGAGAATTTAACGAAATTAATTTTCTTTTTACTTGATAAAAGCGTGTAGAATTTAACTATGTGTAACTTAACTGCGTAGAATTTAATAATTATATTTTTCTATTATTAATTAAACACGTGTGGAGTTTAACGGTAAAGAATTTAACTGTGTAAGGTTTAAAATTATTAATTTTTATTTATTCAATAAACATGTGTAGAGTTTGAACAGTGGTGAATTTAATTTTGTACAGTTTAGATATTTAATTGTGGAGAGTTTTAACAGTGCAGAATTTAACATTGCACAGTTTACCGTGTAGAGTTTTAACAGTGCACAGTTTAAATGTGTAGTATTTGAACCGCCCCAATTTATTTGTGTAGATTGATTCGGGAAAATTGTTAACTTCTTCAAATTTAATATTTAATCACCGAATGATATAAATTCATTTCCTTCAATTTTAAATTTTTAGTTGACATCTTGAAGTCGCTATTTCGAATTATAAAACTTTATCTAAATATTCTAATTCAGTGACTCCAAAAACCCCCAAATGCGCATTTTTAGCCAAATCCGGAAAGTTTAACATTTTTTCGGTCGCCATTTTGAATTTTAAATTTTTAACCAGATATTCGAAATCAGCGACCCCAAAAACCCCCCAAGTGAGTATTTTTAGTCAAATACGGAAGTTTTTAAATTTTTAAGCCGCCATTTTGGAGCCGACATTTTGAATTTTTAAATTTTGATCAAATATTCGGATTCAGCGACCCCAAAAACATAAAATATAATATTATCAAGTAATTAAAAAAAATTTTTTTTTGCACATTTGTGGCACGAAAAGCTTATTTTGACTACACTAATAAGCACTGTAAAAAGAAGTGTGTTACTGGAATGCACTTCAAGTGCATAAATGATGTCCCAGATCTGAACACACTTTGAAGTGCATTACCCTCATGCGTTTTGGTCACAAATGTAATGTATTTCACTGTTTTATGCACTTTAAAGTGCATAAAAATTTGAAGGCTAAATGCATTAAAACAGACTTCTTTTTATAGTGAGGGGTTAACGATATTACTTCATGTAAAAAACCCTCGAGTAGTCATTCTCATGAGCTAAGCTTAATCCATTTTGTATTTTCCAAAACTCACATCAGATTCGTAATAAGTCGGGCGTTAAAGGATTAAAGAGAAACAAAGTGATGATCAATAATGAAAACATATTATTTTTCAGCAAAAAATCGATTGCGTTATTCACTTTGCAGCCATAAAAGCTGTAGGTGAATCTATGGAAATTCCATTACACTATTATCGAAATAATATAATTGGTGCTATCAATTTACTGGAGGTATAATATTATTAGTGTAATCTGATAAACAATTTATTATTTTATTAATTAATAAGTACTTTATGCTATGTATATATTTCTTCTCAGGCAGCACAAAAGATTCCAAGAACCTTCCTAGAATATTCGGAACCTTCCAAAAAATATTCCAGAAATTCACGGAAGTAGGTAAATGTCCGCGAATATAGAATATTGTTGAAGAGATAAATTCATTGACTATAGAAAATATAATTTATCAAATCAAATATCATGATAATTATCGGTTTTATAGAGGAGAGTAAGGCAAACCGGCCATACTAACGGTTTTTTTTACTCTTGTGACTAAATGAATAAACTGATCTCATTTTTTATGGCCGCTGTCGGTCCGATACCCAGTAAAAAAAAAGTATTCAGAATAGAGAAAAAGTATTGGTGGAGACGTTCGGTGAATGCGTTTTCGCGACAAAACCGTATTGGTGGGTTACGGTGAATACATTTTGCTTACCGTGAATACATTTTTTTTAAACTCTCGTTTTAAAGATTCATAAGCAAAGTTGAGAATATTTATAAAGAGCGTAAGTGACCTGAAGTATAAAAATGACGATTGCGAGAAGGAAATAAGAAATTTTGAGAAAAAATGAAAAATTAAATGTGACAAACCTACAACGTATGATGATGAAAAGGAACATTGACGATACCGACAGAAACTTGAGAAATCCAAGTAAATGTATGTGAAACAGTAAGTTCCGCCGGTAACGTCAAAGTTCCTTTTAATCATCGTACGTTGTAGGCACAGAAAAGCATATGGTAATTGATCAACATTTGACAATCTGTTTGTCACATTTAATTTTTCGTTTTTTCTCAAAATTTCTTATTTCCTTCTCGCAATAGTCATTTTTATACTTCAGGTCACTTACGCTCTTTATAAATATTCTCAACTTTGCTTAGAAATCTTTAAATCGAAAGTTTAAAAAAAAAAGTATTCACGGTAAGCAAAATGTATTCACCGTAACCCACCAATACGGTTTTGTCGCGAAAACGCATTCACCGAACGTCTCCACCAATACTTTTTCTCTATTCTGAATACTTTTTTTTTTACTGGGTAGCTTCACGGGTCTCTTTTATTGTTTAGTTGCTGTGTTAACTTTGAAAAATTTTGCAAACTGGACGGTTTGCCCCACCCCTGGGGTAAACCGGCCACCCCCATGGGGCAAACCGGCCAGTTAGATTTTTTATCTATAATATTGTATTTGTATAATCTACAATAACAACAAACATATAAAGAATTATGTGAACAATAGTTGTAATTATGTAAATAATAATACAGGATTGAATTTTAATTAAATAAATAATTTTTTTAATAACAAAACAAAAATGTCTGAAATTATCAGGGAAACAATATTAAAGGGTCTAATTCTCATTGGAAGATAATTATTTTTCATTGAAAGTAAATATTTTAATGAAAAAAAGATTCTAATTAATAATAATTTTCTTGAAACTCTGATACAATGAAAATATCCTATGGCAGGTTTGTCCTACAGGCCCATTCTGAGAATTAATATTTGTTTAATAAAAACGCTTTGCAAATTCATCAGTCTTTGCTGGTAAATATTCCTGAGGTGTGTACCTTCAAAACCTAAGACCTAATATTTGGAAATATTACACAATTTCCTCAGAATTTCCTTAAGAACAAGTTCGTAAAAGTGTATAACGGAACTAGAAAAAAACTTTGGCTCCCCGCGTTGCACAAACAAAAGTAAAAAATGTCAAATTGAAAAAGTAAGGTATACTACTCATGGTTGTTTCAAATTTCTAAACAACACTTTTGACAATTTCGCCATTTCGAATTAGAATTAGAAAATAATTTTTCAAAAATTGGTAAGGAATTACATATTAAAAATCATAATTTATATTAATTCTAATTTAAAACAGAGAAAAAATATTGTACTTTTTAATATAATTTTTCAATTACAAATTACAGTATTAAGTAATTACAGTAAAAAGCCTCAGATTATTACAAAACATTTAATCAACTATTTTAATAAATATGAATCACTGTCAAAAAACTCTCAAGTAATATTTGTAAATGATTTCTAGAAACAATTTAATAATATTCTCAATGAACCCTCGGAGAACACATTCTGACCCTACGTTTTTCTACGAAAAGATTTTTATCTATTGTTTAATATTTCGTATAAGGGTTTTATAGTATACAGACATATTTTAGAGAGTTTAAACTATATTTTAAAAATATCCTTAGGTTAATCAGATGATCATTTCAAAATTGTTTGAGCATTGAAAAATGATCTAAAAAAGAGGTGTGTTCTTCTAAGCTTAATATTAAAAGAATTTTTATTTTTAATATTCTCTGTAAGTTATATTAACAAATTTTGTAAGCATTGATAGTGAATATTCCTTAAGTATAGGTTTTCAATATTCCCTGAATACTATTCAGGTACCCAGTAAAAAGTAAGAAATTAATAAGAATTCGAAATTTTTAATTCTTTTGAATTCCGTTTCTGACTAATTCTTTTTATTTTCATTTGGAGAAGCCGAAAAGAAGCTAAGTTTATTCTTTTGAATACCGTTTTAATATTTTAAGCAGAAAAAAAATTTGTCGATCAGAAGATTTGAACCCTCAAGTTTCATTGTCGGAGACAAACAGCTTGTCCGCTTAGCTGTTTAAACTGTACTATGACTACCGAATTTTAGAAGTACTTATCTCAAAGTGTTGCAAACTTCAAAGGAATTAAAAAAATACAAAATATTAAAACGAAATAGAATTTTAGAAGTACTTATCTTAATGTGTTGCAAACTTCAAAGGAATTAAAAAATTACAAAATATTAAAACGCAATAGGCAGAAATTAAACTTACCGAGTGTCACACAGTATTTCGGAATTCACAAAAATTTAAAAATTAAAGAAATATTAAAATGGAATTGATTGGAATTCACTTTCAAGAAATCTTTGCCTCAAAAAGGAATACATAGGAATTGGACAGAAACGGAATTCAAAAAAATTGATAATAATTTAACATTTTCTGTAAAAAGTTAAAAATGTTCAATTCTTCTCAATTCCTTACTTCTTGCTGAGTATGTTAATAAAATATTTCTTATGAATATTGTTTGAACTTACCTATATAGGGAATATTCTATATTCGCGGACATTTACCTACTTCCGTGAACCTTCCTGGAATATTTTTTAGAAGGTTTCGAATATGCCAGAGGAATATTCCAGGAAGGTTCTTCGAACTTTTTGTGCAGTCTGGGAATTGGTAAGAAATGTACGTAAATAAATGATATCATTAATATTCATTTAATTGCAATATTCCTTATAAAATCATAATTCAATTTTTTAAGAATTTAATTTATTTGTTTAGGTAATGAAAGTTGCTGGATGTTTTCAATTAGTTTTCAGTAGTTCGTGTACAGTTTATGGTGAACCAAAGAGACTCCCTATAACAGAAGATCATCCAACTGGAAACATAACAAACGTTTACGGTCGAACAAAATATTTTATCGAAGAAATGCTAAACGACATAACAAGAGCTGAGAAAGTAAAAAAATTGAATTCTTTAAAAGAGAATGCATAATTATGATAATTATTATTATATGACGAATTTATCACTCGATCAATAATTATATAGGTGAAAAGGGAGAACACAGTTGATTTTCTCTTTATGTTTCGACGATAACTATTATCCTATCTTTCCTCATTTTGATTTGTGTCCTATCTTCTGCTTGTAGGGTTAATATAACTTCTGTTTTCGTCGACTGTACATTTTTCGATACTTGTAAAATTTTATTTATTTTTTTTCATTTTCTCATTTATTCTCTATTTTTATTGTGTTATGGTTCACTTGTATTTAACATATTAACAAGAAGTACATTTGATAAAGTTTTAGTTTCTGATGAGGACGATAGTTATCGTCGAAACGTAAAAGAAAATCAACTATATTCTCCCTTTTTATTTAGCTCGAAAAGAATGATTTTTTTCATCTATATAATAATAATATTTAATTTAATGCAAGAAATTTTTTTCCGTTTTAGAGTTGGAATATAATTTCGCTGAGATATTTTAATCCAGTGGGTGCACATTCAAGTGGTTTAATAGGTGAAGATCCCACAAAAAAGTATACAAATTTAATGCCTTATATATCACAAGTTGCATTAGGTCTTAAGCCTGAACTTGTAATTTTTGGTGGTGATTATCCTACTGAAGATGGAACAGGTACAAATTTGGAATTATTATTTTCAATATGCAAAAAATGCCAAATGAAATACAAATTAATATCTGAAAAAATTCTAATTTAAGTCTTTCTTAAGGTATTCGCGATTATATTCACGTTATGGATTTAGCAACGGGACATGTGGCTGCTTTGACGGCTCTATATAAGAAACACATGAGATTAAGGATATACAATTTAGGAACGGGTAAAGGAGTTTCAGTTCTTAAATTAGTAAAAATCTTTGAAAAAGTAACAGGAACATCAGTGCCTTATGTCATTAAAGAGAGGCGAGAAGGAGACATTACATCAATGGTTGCAGATACAACATTAGCCGAAGAGGAACTTGGTTGGAAAGCAAAGTTCAATGTTGAACAAATGTGTAAGTGGTTTCACCTATTTATATATTCAGCTTTTATACCTGAAACGTGAATTTAATTTAATCATTTTTGTTATGCTTTTTTAAAAAATTCAGAGAATTTTCGATATCACATTCTTTTTTGGCATTTTGTTCTTTAATTTAGGTGAAGATTTTTGGAGGTGGCAATCAATGAATCCACACGGATATCGTTCATGTATAAAAAATGGAAATTCAGAAAAATAGATAAAAGTAAAAATTTATAAAAAAATGCAACAAGTGTCAGTATAGTATGCCAAAAGATAACTAAATATTAAAATTTTTCTCTTCACGCAGTAATATTGATATTGTAATCTAATTTATTAAAAAAAAGAAAAAAGAAATTAAAAGTTGTTTCACTTACGGTAATAAAAATTCTATTCTTGGACCTGAAATCATTTTATTTGCTTCTTTGATTCCTTCACGAACGTGTAAAAAAGGAGATGTGTTGAAATTTTAAAGCCTCATAACCAAAACTCGTCCAATTGGGCAGCAAATATCTTGCAAAAATTTCTAGGCACTTCGGATTTTCCTTTAAATATGGAGCGATGATTTCTAAAAATTAATGTTTTAATTTTCATCTGTAATTAAAATTTTTAATTTTTTACTTTAGAAATTAAAAGTATAAATAAACTTGTAATTTTAATTTAAAAAAAAGAAAAGGACATGATATAAATGACAAGTTCCACGTCAAGCGACCCAGATTAAATTTTGGAATATCTGGGATCAGGTTAAAATTCTTTTTAAACTTTAGTCCTTCATGATACAAGTTCAAATACCAAATTTGACTAATTTATTTAAACAAATGTAAGATTTGGAGGGGGTAAAAGTTTTCAACTTTTGTTTAACATGGCATACTTTGATGACCTGTATTTTCTTTAAAACGAAACAAAAAAAAATGTGGGATACATCGATTTTTAGGTTTTTTCACTGGCTTTTCAATTATAAAAATCATTTTAAGAAACAAAATTTTTTTAACCTTTTAAAAATGGAAAACAAAAATAAAAATGTATTTTTTTATAAAAAGGACAGTTTTTTTTATTTTTTTCAAAAAGTTCAGGTAATTTCCTAAAAATAATGTATAGGTCAAAAAGTGGGACAAAAATTTTTAAGTGGACAAATTAAACGATCATTTCTGCGGTACGCCTTTAGAGCCGATTATTGAATCCAACAAATGCATGGTTAGTTCTCTGCGCGTCTGCCAGGTGGCGACTCAAAAGTTGCTCACTAATGAAATTATACATGACTACTATAAGTATAGAGAACTCACATGACTTTTTTTTACAAATCCTTGATTTTCGCATTTGATATTAAAAATTGCTTATAATAATATTTGTGTAGAGACGATTCTTTAGAGTATTATTTGGTATAATCAGATCTCTTTAGAACTTTTTTAAAATTGTAATTTTTGGTGTGGACAAGTTTCTTAAAAGATACTTTCAACATTATTTTTTCCAACCAGCACTGTTCAGAGCTTTTTTCCTTTACAAGTTTCATTTATTTGATTTATTAATATTTTTGGAGCTTTTTTAAAATTATAATTTTTGTGCAGATAAGTTTTTTCAAAAAAACTTTCTGCATAATTTTTAACAATCAGACCTTTTCAGGGCTTTTCTCCTTTCCAATTTAAGTTGTTTGTTTTATTTAAAAAATTTAAAGTGCAATTGTTAAAATGGAAAAAAATAATTCAGACACTTGGAAGGACAGATGTTTTAATGAATTAAATAAAGAAAAGCACAAGAGGGGTACGCCCGAGTCGAACTTTTAGACCTGCTTACCTCCTTAAAACTGAGGGTTTGTAAGGATGTAATAGGATGAAAGCAGAGTTTATTTGCATTGCAAGTTAACTCTGATTACCTCCTGCAAACCCCTGGTTAGCGACAAATTTAGATGGTAAAAGGGGGAAAGCAGGTGTTCCTAGAACCTTATTAAATACTGCTTGACCCTTACTTACAGAATTCTTTCCTCTCCAAAAACCCTGGAAAAACTGCTCATAGCATATTTGAGATCATTTTTAACTAATTTTTATAATAACTTTAATTATTAATAAATGGCATTATTATTTAATGATTTTTACTTTTTTTCTAATTTAATCGTGACCAATAGCGAATTCATAAATAATGTTAGTATATATGTCAGGATTAATACATATCCATTTATATATAAAAAAAAATTTAATTTAATATTTGGTAATTAAATTATTTAACGGTGTATATAATCATTAAATTGCATACTTATACCTATACAATACAGAAAAATCGGAATAAACGCAAACCTACGAAATAAATAAAATCTAACGCACGCGAGACTTGAACCTACGACCTACGAACTACGGACTACGAAACTAACGCCCTAACCACTATGCTACGGAACCTAAGGGGCCGTACACATAATACGTCACGCGATTTTGGACCCTTTTTAACCCCTCCCTCCCCCTATGTCACACTTCGTCACAAATCTTGAACCCCCCCTCCCCCCTACGTCACGTCACACACGTAAATTTCACTGTAAATTTTATACATTGGACAATGTATATTATATCTTACACTCTAAATTATTTAATCGCAGTTAAAAATACCTGATTTAGAAGCAAAAAGTCAGTCACTAATTCAAATAGTAATATTTTTTTTCTGACAATTAGTTGAAAATAACTGATGTTTCAATACAATTGTTTTTGATTGATTCAATTAGTCACGTTTAACTACCTACATAGCACCGAAACTTTCCTAAAAATTTACTAAAGATTTACTCGCAATTAAGCTTTGAAATATTTAAATGCAAAGTTTAGTGAAAATTGTGTAAAGATTTAAATATCCCACTTCAATAAATGCTTAGCGCGAAACTTTCCTGAAAATTTAAGTTAAATTTTCAGGAAAATTTTCACGAAAGTATAGTCGAAAATGCAATTCAAATGTTCAGGAAAGTTTCAAGCTATATTTTTAAGAAAATTTGACGATAGACATTTATTGGAGTGAGAAATTTAAATCTTTACACAATTTTAAAATAAACTTTGCAAGTAAATTTTTCGAATTATGCAAGCAAATCTTTAATATACAATATTTAGAAAAATTTCGGTGTTTTGTGGATAATTTTTCAGTTATTTTTAACTGATTCAGAAGCAAAAAGTCAGTCACTACTGATTGTCAGTTAAAACCATGATTTTTAACTGATTCAAATTAAGAGAATATATTATTTATCATCATATTATAAATAATATGCGAATAGATGTTAAACAGGTACATAATAGATATTAAATAGTTTAAAGCATTTTTAACTTGTTTTATTTAGAAAAAGTGACATTGTCACATATAATTTCTTATAATCTTTGAATTTAAAAGATTGTGACGTAACACATGAGTTCACCCCCCCCTCCCCCATGTCACACTTAGTCACAATTCTCAGACCCCCTCCCTCCCCCTAGACGCGTGACGTATTATGTGTACGGCCCCTTACGCAGGAGGAAAAAAACACCAAGGGTTTGTTAGGTGCAGGTTAGGGTTAAATTATACTTACAAGGAGGTAAGCAGGTCTAAAAGTTCGACTCGGGACGTGTTACTGTACGTCGGGTTTCGAAAAGTTTGCTATTAAAGTTGAAAAATTTCAACTTCTCACTCTAACTCCATAATCTTGGAGTCGCAATAAATTAATGTCCGAATTTGGAATATCTGAAAGAATAGCTAGAAATGTGAAAAGTGTAGTTAAAGAGCGAGGGATTTTAGGTTTGCCAAATTCAAAAAAAGGAAAGTCTTTGAACCCTGATACAAAATCTCTCGTACTTAAATTCTATGAGTCTGACAAAGTAAGTCGGTTAATGCCGGGAAAAATGACTATGTGTCAGTAAAAATAAATGATCAGAAAATTCACATGCAAAAGAGATTGGTTCCTTGCAATTTAAATGAATTGTATTCTATACTTAAAACCAAATATCCGGATGTTAAAATAGGCTTGTCAAAATTTGTAGAATTCCGACCAAAATACTGTGTTCTAGCAGGCAGTAGTGGAACTCACACTTTGTGTTTGAACACTGATGACTTCGTTGATGAATTTTATAATGAATTGCTGAAATTGAGACCGCACGATTTTATTAGTAAAGAGCAAGCATTGTTTTTCAAAAATTTAAAGGAAAATTTGAAATGTGATGAATTTTTGATTACATTTGATTTCGCAGAAAATTACAAGTTTGTTCTCCAAAATTCCTCCCAGGGATTTCATGGGAACAATGACCAGGCTAAAATTTTTACAGTAGTATTTTATTATCTGAATGATACAGGAATCCAGCATAAAAGCATGACCATCATTTCAGATAATTTGAATCATGATACCGCTGCAGCATTTCAGCATCAGACGATGATATTGAAATATATTGAAGAAAATATTTCTCGACCCAAAAAAGTCTACTATTTTACTGACGGAGCTGGTCAGCATTTTAAAAATAAGAGTAATTTCTCTAATATATTAGCTCATAAGACCGATTTTGAAATTGAAGCTGAGTGTCATTTTCACCCCACTGCTCACGGTAAAGGAGCATGTGACGGTATTAATTGGGGGAAATATTAAGAGAAATGCAGCGAGATACAGCCTTCAATGTTCCAATGAAAATCGCATTTTAGATCCTCAAGCATTATTTCATTGGGCAAAAAACTATTGCAAGGAAACCGAAATTTTCTTTTGTGCCAAAAAAGAGTATGAAGCAACTGCTAAAGTATTAAAACAAAGATTCGATAATGCAGTGACTATTAAGGGAACATTGGGATATCATGCAGTTATACCTACTCTTGATGGACGACTTCAATTAAAAAACATTTTCCTCTTCAACAGAGTTCGAGTATTTTCCAAAAGAGAATAATAAATAACTATTAATACAGTTCACATCATTTATCTTAATATTAAATAATTTAAAAAGTAGCTACTTTTTAATAAAAAAAAAAAATAAAAACCGGACAAGTGCGAGTAGAACTCGTACTAAAACCGAGGGTTCCGTACTAGGGCGGTCCAAAAATACATGGGAAAAAAATAAAATCGGAATTTTAATGCTCTCACCCCCTAGGAATGTTCTATATGGAAAAAAATACCCTTATTTTTTTTTAAATAAAAAAATATTTAGAGGTCGCTGAAAGCGCTGGAGGTTTCCCATGTAAAATGCATGGGGAAAAAACACTTTTTCGTAGAATTGGTATAGAATCCTTGAAAATCAATATTTTTCATCCAGCAAACTCTGTTTCTCTTCAGAAGACTTCAGAGAATAGTGCTAAATTGTTTATTTAATAATTTTTTAAATTAACTATTTTTTATAATGCCCCCAAAAAACCCCATAATTTTCAAAATTACAAAAGAATCGTTAAAAAATATTTTTTATTATTTTTATCAAAGTTTTTTCCTAGATTATAAATACATAACACAAATATTGATTTTTAAACATTATTCCATATAATTGCTAATTTGTTTAAACAAATTATTATTGTTTATTTACAACTTTTTATCTAATTGAGCTAAAGAGTTTCGATTTTTTCTCAATTTTGCAACTTTTCAGGCCGAATGTAACCAGTCACTATCAACTAACTAAGAATATTAATTTTACCAATTGTTTAAACAAATTGTTATTGTTCAATTTTATCTTTTTATCAAATTGAGCTCCAGAGTCGCAATTTTTTTTTTAATTTTGTATTTTTCCAAGCCAAATGTAACTAGTTACTAACAACAATCTAAGAATTACAATTTTACCAATTGTTTAAACAAATTGTTATTTTAAATTTGAAGCTATCGCAGTAGTAATTTCAATGACGTAAATAAAAATTTTTGTACTTATCATTTTTATAGTAATGAATTTATTGTTCACAATTTTTACTCGATAATTAAGTCTTACATTAATTATTACCTCACAAAAAAAATAAAATGTACAATTAAAAAAAAGTTGCAACTCTGTAGCTCATTTTGATAAAAAGATAAAATTAAACAATAGTAATTTGTTTTAACAATTGGTAAAATTAATATTCTTAGTTAGTTGATAGTGACTGGTTACATTCGGCCTGAAAAGTTGCAAAGTTGAGAAAAAATCGAAACTCTTTAGCTCAATTAGATAAAAAGTTGTAAATAAACAATAATAATTTGTTTAAACAAATTAGCAATTACATGGAATAATGTTTAAAAATCAATATTTGTGTTATTTATTCATAATCTAGGAAAAAACTTTGATAAAAATAATAAAAAATATTTTTTAAGGTTTTTTTGTAATTTTGAAATTTATGGGGTTTTTTTGGGGTACTATAAAAAATAGTTAATTTAAAAAAATGATTAAATAAATAATTTAACACTATTCTTTGAAGTCTTCTTAAGAGAAACAGAGTTTGCTGAATAAAAAATATTGATTTTCAAGGATTCTATACCAATTCTACGAAAAAGTGTTTTTTCCCCATGCATTTTACATGGGAAACTTTGAGCGCTTTGAGCGACCTCTAAATATTTTTTTATTTAAAAAAAAATAGAGGTATTTTTTTCTCCACATAGAACAATCCTAGGGGGTGAGAGAATTAAAATTCCGATTTTACTTTTTTTGGACCACCCTACTCTACAGACACTTAACCAAACTTAAATTTAAAAATTAGAAAAACAACAGTACATAAATTTTTTAATTACAATGATTTTATAAATAATATTTACAATGATTAATTAACTAGTCTAATAAAATTTTTCATTTTTGGCTTTAGCAAATTTATATAATAAAACTTTAATTTTTTTTCTAATCTTATATAACATAATTCTTTTCAAAAATTAATATTTTTTTTAAAATTTAAAATAAAGCGTAATGCAGGCATTAAAATAATGACAGTCTCAACCCTGTAAAATGCAGAGAGCGTTCGAAACACAATTAATAGGTAACATTTTTTTAATTAATTGTATTGAGATTGAGACAGAAGGCAACGTAAAACTATAATGGCGCGTCAAAGGCGTACCCGCAGAAATGATCGTTAAATTTGACTACCTAAAAGTTTTTGTCCCACTTTTTGACCTATACATTATTTTTAGGAAATTACCTGAACTTTTTGATAAAAATAAAAAAAAAACTGTCCTTTTTTATAAAAAATACATTTTTATTTTTGTTTTCCATTTTTGAAGGTTAAAAAATTTTTTTTTCTTAAAATGATTTTTATAATTGAAAAGCCAGTGAAAAAACCTAAAAATCGATATATTACACATTTTTTTTGTTTCGTTTTAAAGAAAATACAGGTCATCAAAGTATCCCATGTTAAACAAAAGTTGAAAATTTTTACCCCCTCCAATCTTACATTTGTTTAAAAAAATTTAACCTGGGTCGCTTGTCGTGGAACCCGTCAAATGTGTTTGAAGAAAGTGAATTCCATTTTTAAAGCAGAATAAAAACTATCTTCAAACATTTATTAAACATACTATTCTTGGTCACATTTTCGAAGTAGTTCTACCTATCTATCTGAACCCGAAGTATATAAGAATAAAAATCTTTTGAAAATGAAAAACAATTTACGAATCCACTTTTTTGTCATGTTTAAACAATTTTTTTAACAATTATTTATAGAAATTATAATGCAAAAGACAAAAAAGAGACCAATATCACTTTTTTCCTGGATGTCCTTAAAGTTATAATTACAATAAGTAATATAATCAATAAAATAAAATCATATAAATAAAAATTATTTTATAAACCAATTGATTTTCAATTCAGAATTTTTTGTAGTTTAATCAACAAGTGTAATATTATTATGAAACATTTTTCGAATTTTTACCTGCAAGAGGAGGTTTGTGAGAATTCATTGCACTTGGAACACTGACAATCAATTTTTCCATGGGAATTTCTGAATTTGATTCGCTTGCCCCGATTATTAATAATTCATAAGGCTGTTTACCGTGCGTTTCACTGAAATCACAAACAGTTTCGCCTGACATTGTAACCTTTAAGAAACAGAAAAACATGTTCGAAAGAAGAACTTAATAATAATTTATTTTATCTATCGATAATATCATTTATACACAAACATTCAAATACTTATTAATTCACTGCTAACTGAAATAATGAAGACAGAACAAACAAATTAAACTTACTTTTATCCAATACCATTTCGCTATGAATTTTACGCCCCATGAAGGAAACATTTCATCTAAAATACAACGCAAATTACTGGCTGAATTTGTACACCAAACTGCAATAATTCCTTTTTTGCTTATTAACTTTCCAATTTGTAACTTAGCCACCTCTTCATTATACATCATTTTGTAGCTAGTATTAAAGTATTGTATATTCAATTATTTTTATTTTATCACAAAAAATTAATTTTAAAAATTTATTTACCTAGATTCTATAAATTTTGTTTTCTTTCTTCGAATAGATTTATTCCACCATGGAGGATCCATGAGAATAAAATCAAACTGATTTTTAAATTGTAGTTTTTGACTTAACTGACGAACATCGAAGCAAAAATATTCACAATTTTTTGGTAACACAAATTCTTCGTTTTCAATTACAGAAATTATTGATTCTTCACCATTGTAAGAACCTTCAATAAAAGATTCATTAAATAATTTTTGATTACTTTGATATAATTGTCGTGACATCGCGAGTGCAGCTTCATTATTATCTAAATCAACAGGTTTTGAAAATATCTTCTTCGAATCCGAAGAATTCATCAAATTCGAAAACATTTCTTTTACATGTTTTACCTAAAATAAGCAAAAATAAAATTGTCCCTAAGTCTTTTTTTGTAAATAGAAATATAGTTTATTAAATTTATTTTTTTCTATTATATTCTTACTGTAAAAGAATATTTTATACTCTAATTGTAATAAAAATGTATGTAAATATTATAAATATTTCAGTATTTTATTTTAAAATATAAATGTTATTAATATGTCAATAGAAAGTGGATAATTAAAATTAATTAAATTGATGAAAGACATACTTCTTTTAAGAAATCGTCATTAAGTAAATTTGCTCTTTTCCTCTTTTTTCTCTTAAATTTTGAAAAACTCATACTTTTCAACTGATTTTGTCGCAAATATTTCGAATTTATATTAAACAAGTCTTTATTAAATTGTAACGAAAAGAAAAAGTCATTCTTGTTTCTATTATTAACTTTTGCATACATTTCATTAATGTATTTAGGATGGCAAACAATCCATCCTTCACGGGTAGCGTATAGAATACTCATTTTTCCTTGACACGGACATGCAATTGTCGGTAAAATTGTCAATGCACTGAATAAACTTATAAAAAAAACAAAGTTTTAAGAAAATGTATTAAATAATGTCGATGTTTGGAATTAGCATGAAAAAAGCCTCAACTAAAATTTTTATAAATGGCAATCATAAATTTGAGGTTATATTTATGTTTCCTACGTTTCCATGGTTATCATGGTTATCTTCATGCACGGGGGTGACTCGAATAAGTTGCAGAGTGTCCAATGTGTTGAAAATAGCCACCAGTTGTCGCTGATAGTATCTTTGTCCTATTGTGGCATCTGGCATCAGTGCCTAGTAAATTTTCCAGGGAATTTAAAATCCTTAATAAATAAACTAAATTTTTCTATTGTACTCTTGAGAGATTCAAATTTAAATATAATTAATACATTATACAATATTAATAATAATATTATTATTATTATTATTATTCGTAAAATATAGGAAAACCTTAATATCGACATTTAATTTTATTTTCTCTCTCTATCGTGTAATCATTGTATTATTTAAAGATATTGTAAAATTATTATTATAAATAATTATATAAAACTGTAATTAGATATAATATTAATATTAATTTAAGTTTATTATTATTATTAGTGTTTGATTAATTAAGGAATATGCATTAAATATTTTACTTATAATTTAAAAATGAAACGAAATTATGATTATGAAATACTGAATTTGTACTTCTTATTATTGATAAGAAAAACTGTAAAATTATATTGTAAATCTTCGTATGACGGTTATTTTATTGCGCAGTAGAATATATGATAATAATGAGTCATTTGTAGGATGCGTAATAATTTAACCTTGAGATCTGTTAAATGCGTAATAATTTAACCTTGAGATCTGTTAAATGCGTAATAATTTAACCTTGACACGTGTCATTATTTTGGGCATTTGGTAAATGCGCAATAACTTGACCTTGAATGTTCAACGCTTATTGGTCGAATGCCACGTCATCAGCGCTGTGATTGGTTAAACAAAGAGGAGAGGGTAAACCTCCCCCTTTTAGTTAGGTATATAAAGAGAGCGCCTGAGACCCAAAGCTTCAGACAATTTTCGAGACTTGAGAAGAGACCACTACTTGTTAGTGCAAATCTTTTAAGAATTATACATTGTTAAATCAACGAATCTTATAAGTGTGAATAAACTAAACTTAAATCAAATCTTCGACAAGCAATGTAAAATAGAATTGTGAAGTGTTTATTTAAAGAAACAATATTTGAACTTAAATAAAATTGGTTTTTTACCCGAAAGGGGTTTTTCCAATTAATTATAAGTGTATATTTATTTATCCTGCCTTTAATCTGAATAATAAATTTAAATTCAGTGCCCGCTTTCAAGCGGTTGTAACAGTAAAAAGAATCCAGCCATTGGTTATTTGTGAATCCAACGGAAATATACGTAAAATCCTGTGACGAGCGACTGCCATCTCGCTGGTTAACTTTTCGATATATCGATTAACGAGTTATCGAAGCGCGAAACAATAAAATTTCTTTAATAATCTAATTATTTTAGGATTTTCTTACGACTTTTGACAAATATTGACGAGACTAAACAAAAAGTTTGACTATTGTAAAATATAATACTTCACGGTTTAATAGTTTCCAAATTCCGAAAATGTATTCGAAAATCAAGATTTCTTAGAATTGTCATAAATCAAGGGGAATATCAAAAGAAAATGTAATCTCTAGTTTCTTTAGAGTCATAAAACCGAGAAATTCTTGAAAGAATATAAAAAATATCTCAAGTGTCCTTTTCCATAGGACAATGCAACATGTGTTTACCATACTTGTGACCACAGAAATGGCTTCGAAAAGTTACGTACACATAGACTTTCATTATGCGACGAAACTTAATTATCAATTGTATAATATGAACGTTATGAACAATTAACAACAATATTATATTGTTGCTAATAGTGCAGCATAAATGTATTATTTGAAAATGATATTATTAGTAAACTTTATCTGATTGATTGTTGTAATTGTAATATTATGGTATTGGATATATATATATATTTTTATATATATATATATTGGATATATATATATATATATATATATATATATATATATATATATATTTGTAACGTATTAATATAATTATAATATTATATTAGGATATATTATCAAATTAGTTATTGTTATAATTGTTGTCTATATTTAAATATGATGAGTGCAGTATAAGAGATTTATTGTTACTAGATATGATGTAAATAATTAATAATTGTGTAATTAGTGTGAATGCAAAAGGGTTATGTTCACTTGTTGTGATACATGCAGGGAGTAAGACTAAGGAGACTGAACTAATGCTATGGAAGTGAAACCATTCGTCGCATTGAAACTATACGTAAGACTGAAAATTATGGTTTTCGCGCATGCGCACATGCAATATATTTGTCTCTGTCTTTCTCAGTAACTCAGATGCGACTGAGAAAATCATTATAAGCTACAAGTTGAGAAGGTTATGTTTAATATTTGTGAATGTTGTGCGTTTCAGGAAATATTATTAATAATAACTATTAGTAAATTGAAAAAAAATTAATTTAATAAATATAAATGTGCATACAAAAATATATACTAAAGAGTGTATATTTTTCAGTGATAAGTAATATATTAATAATATAATAAAATATTTATAAATGTTCAGAATCAATTTTTTTGGTATATAAACTACAAAGTGTTTTATTCTTTGTGGAAACAATTGAACAATTCCTAAATAAATAATATTTACGAATTTGTAATTTACTTTAATTATATACTTTATAAATAAACAGCTTTAAATGTCACATAAAAGTTATCAATAAGTTAATTTATTCGTTTGTCGATCATTGTAATATGATGTTTTGCATCCTGGTATGCAACAAACCATAATTTTGAAATTTTATTTTAAGAATCATATGTCAAAACATAACCATAACCTACTGATAAGTTTTTGTTCTCTCACTTGCTTATATTTTACGATATAAAGAGAGAGAGCAATATGCGCATGTACTGCGCATGCGCGCGGAGCATAAGTTTTGTCATTCTGCGAGTATAGTTCCCCTACAGAAAAAGGTTTCATTTTTGAGAGACTTCACAGTCAGTTCAGTCTCCTTAGTCTTACTCCCTGCTTTAAATACTACTTCTGGCTCCATCTAACATGTGAACGCAGAATCTTCTACACTGTTGGGACAAATGGTAAATGAAGTTAAGGCCTAACAGTAACATAGAAAGGAAACTCGCTGCTAAAAAAAAATCTAACAAATGAACATTCTAAGGCCGCAGTCCCATGGCAGCGTTTTGCGTTGCGTTGTAATGAGAGAGAATGCAGCAAACGTATATTTGCGTCTTTTTCTCTCCCATTACGACGCAACCCAAAACGCTGTCATGGGACTCCACCCTAACACTTCGGAAATCTAACAAATAAACGTTCTAACTTTTGGACATTCTAACAAATAAACATTCTAACTTTTGAAAATTCTAACAAATAAACATTCTAACTTTTAGAAAGTCTAACAAAGAAACATTCGAACTTTTGGAAATTCTAACATATAAACATTCTAACTTTTGGAAATCCGAACAAATAAACATTCGAACTTTTAATAATTCTAACAAATAAACATTCGAACTTTTAATAATTCTAACAAATAAACATTCTAACTTTTAGAAATTCTAACGCATATAAACATTCGAAGTTTTAATAATTCTAACATATGAACATTCTAACTTTTAATAATTCTAACAAATAAACATTCTAACTTTTGGAAATTCTAACATACAAACATTCTAACTTTTGAAAATTCTAACAAATAAACATTCTAATTTTTGGCTATTCGAACAAATAAATATTCTAACTTTTGGCTATTCGAACAAATAAACATTATAAATTTTGGAAATTATAACAAATAAACATTCTAACTTTTGGAAATTCTAACATATAAACAGTCGAACTTTTAATAATTCTAACAAATAAACTTTCTAACTATTGGAAATTCAAACAAGTAAACATTCGAACTTTTGAAATTCTATCAAATGGTTTTTCTAACTTTTAGAATTTAGGCCAAAATAAGGCGTCTCCTTTTTAAAACACATGCTAAAATCAACGCATCGCAGTCATTCGCAGAGTTTTCGGATCCTATTTGAGAAAGGCCTTAAAGGCCTTTCTCCAATAGGTTTTAAAAAGTGTGCGAATGACTGCGTCTGCGTCGGTTATGCTAAAATCAACGCAACGCAGTCATTCGCATTTAGCATGTGTTGCTATAGCAACCGACGCAGACGCAGAGTTTTAGGAACATATTGGAGAAAGGCCTTAAGGAGGTCACGTGACCAACGCCCTTCTACCGACGTTCACAAACCCTATTCTGGACTCTCCTTTATGAGCAACCGTTGCGTTAAGGCCTAAGCACAATAGATTCGCGAAAGTCGTTCGCGAACGCAAAGCATGAGTTAGAAAAGGACAGAGATATATTTGTGTCCTTGTCTATCTCATGCGTCTCGTTCGCGAACGACCTTCGCGAACCTATTGTGCGTTGGACTTTAAAAGCTCGCGAATCTCTCACTTTCGTTTTGGGCGAATTTGTTTCCCAATTTGGGATAGCGGTTTGACTTTGGTGGTGCAAATTTTAGCCCAAAGGTGTCGGTCGCATGCTTTATTTGTGACGTATGTGTATGATACGCTCCTCTCTCGATAGAGGCAGCACTAAAATTCGCGGTTTAATTCAAATTAATATAATAATATAATGACCGACAGATTGGCTCAGTCGGATAGATGCCTGGCGTTGGTGGTCGTTTAAGGACCAAGGGTATAAGTACCCTTGGTTCGCGCCCACTTGGCTTGGTATTTTTCCGGCACGTGAGACAATCTGAGCGGGAGGTTTGACGTCGAGGTATAATGATGTGCACCGTCGATTATTGTCCGGTACACACCATTAGAACTCGACTGTCGATAAACCGGTTGTACTCAGAGAGGTTTTCTACAGTTTCCCTCTTCTCTGGCGAGAAAACCCATTGACGGTTGGTCCAGGCGTAATGCGAGTACTCCTAATAAAGTCGGCTGTAGACGCAAAATTAGGTTAATATATATAGAAAAATTTCTAAAGTAGAATGGTTATGCTTAATCCAAAAAAGTATTTCTCGGGGACTCTTGTCGAAGTGCGTAAGGCCAATAGGGCAGGAGTATAAAAAAAAAAAAAAAAAAAAAAAAAAAAAAAAATAATAATAATATAATGAATACATTTAATTTATTGCGAATTCTACGTATAATTTAGAATATTGGCAAGCAACATGGGCAAATCGACAAAATACTTTCCCACAGTAAAATCTTAAGTGGAAAAAATCATAAACTCAAATACAATAGAGTATGCAGTGGAGGCGACGAAACTTAATCCTTCCCGTAATAAATATTTTAGGATTATTTGAGTATAACACTAAAAATAAGTACATGTTTTACTTATTTGTCACGTTTTTGAAATTCACATTTATGGTTTTATTGCTTCTTAAAGAAACTCGAGTAAATCGCGCATCTGGTTACCATGAAACCCCAAGACCCTTTTTTTGCCTGAGCAATAAAAAGGGGATGCTTTTGTTTCGTCATCCCTGCTGCATGGACTAGTTAGAAAAAATCTGAAACACCTTCTTTTTCCGCCTTTTTGGGTTTTTCCTCTTTTTAACGAATTAGAGTAAAGGAGGCGTACTTTCGCCTTCCTTCCTGGCACTCGGGGATGGGGGCGGAGGCCCCCAGGATGGGACCGTAGGGTCTCGGAGGAAAACGAGAAGTCAGATACGGTTCGACTTCGGAATTGAAAGAACGTTAACTTTGAGATAATAATAATAAAGATAAATTTATAAGAACTTAGAAGTTTCATTTTAAACAAATCATCCTTAATTTTAACTTGCATTTTCATTTGATAAAATAGTAGATCAAATATTTCACCGCGGGAGTTGAGCTTCCTAGCTCTTTGTTGTGGAAAACGAACAGTCATCGTCGAGGATTCCGCTTTGAATTTAATTCTAAAAATTAAACTCTAAAGTATATTAAATTCACAATAGAAATTTGAATTTTGAGAGTTTTACCGCGCGAATCAGACTCGGCGCGTCACATATTGGTATACATGTCGCGTTTCAGTTTCTAGTTTTGAATATAATATATTTTTATGTGTTTCGTCGAATAAATAAATATGGATTTGTTTTTAAGTGAATATAACTTTCTTCATTTGCGTGATCTTAATTATCAAAATTTTGTGGGTGTATTTTTTTCGTTTATAAAACCTAACCTATAAATTGCATGTTTAATTTTTCTCATTTTTTTTAAATATAAATAAAAAATAATATCACGTTTTTAAGTTCGTTTTATTATCAAAATTTTGTGGGTGTATTTTTTTCGTTTATACTTTTATGCTTTTCTTATAATATATAGCAAATAGTATTTTATATTTTAGTAAAAATATTATTCTTTATTTTATTGTTAATTTTGAATAAAATATTGTATTTTCATCATTTTATAAGAAGTTAGTAAAAAAATATTAATTTTTTTAGAAAACAATCTGTTATTAATAACAATAAATATTATTTTATTAGAAATAATGTAAATAAAATTAACTATTTTAATTAATTATTATTGATATCAATATTTTAATATTGAAATCAATACTTCAATTTTGAAATTGTACTAGAAAAAATTACCTGCAAAAGGGTCGCTGGTGATGTTTATGGCCTGACCGTCATTCTATTAAAAATAAAATCAGGAATGGTCAGACAAATGGTCAGGCCGCCTGACCACTTTAATCCAGTTTTCTTACGATTCTGGATGGATCTCGTCAGAAATCTATCACAACTGATCAGGAGGAAGTTTAAAGTGGTCACAAGTTTGCTACTATCCCCTCCTCTTTGTTGACCCCGCCCATAATTGGTGACTATTTGAGACCATTTGTATCTCATTTTTGACCATATTTTTAAGCCACTTCTGTTTTATTTATTTAAACAATATGCAAAAAGTTGCAACAAATTAATTTTAAAAAATATATTTTATTAATTAATATCAGTTTGTTTACATACGAAACAACTGGAAATTAATTCCCGGAATTAAATTAAAATTTGGACCCTACGGGGATCGAACCCCGACGCATGACCTAACCTAGTGCCTAAACTAACTGCCCTAACGACTGCGACTACCGAACCGACTTACATATTTCTGGATTCAACTGTCTATATAAAGAGCAACTGTAAAATAGTAAAATTCAATTACCAATATTATCAATAAATCAGAATAAACTGTTAAATAATTTTTATTAATTAATTATATTTTAATTTAGTCATAATAGGTTATGTAAATTAATAAAAATTAACATTATTAATTGAATCAATAATAAATTAAGTCTTAACTTTACAATTTGAAATGTTTCATAAACTATAATACGAATACAGATTAATAATAATTTTTATTATATCTGCATTTAAAATGAATTTAGTATTTAATATTAATTTAATTTAACATTATAATTTATAATAATAATGAATTATTAATGCAATATTGAAATTTTTTTATAAATTTAAAATTCAAATTATTAATAATCATTATAGTAAGAAATTATTCTATTAATGATTAATAATAATTTAAATATAACTGTATTTCAATTATAATGCAAATACTTCTCATAATAAGTACTGACTGGTATAGTAAATTACTAATATTATGAAACAAAATTTATTATTAATTAACTATATTAAATAATTACAAGTAAATATACATATATTAAATTAATATATTATAAATATACATTAAATAAATATATTAAAAGAACGGTCCGAATGTTTTGATTTATTTACCTACTTTTGCTGTATAATTAATTCAATAATTATACCAATTTGAAAAATGAGAACTTTTGTTAAGTTAAAAGAACAATTTCTATAATAGAATAATGTATTCTGAAATGTAAAAAATAAATTTGAAAGATTTTATATGTATATATAAATTTTCATGAGACTTTACCAAAATTAGAAAGATGTACCAAAATTTTTATAGGTTATGTGTTCACACATTTCAGAAATGGTCAGGAATTTCAGAAATGGTCACAGCTTCGAAAATGGTGGGAGTAAAGTGGGAGGAGCTTGGAAAGTATTTGGTTAGGAATGGTGAGAAACGTTCGAAAACGTCAGAAGTGGTGAGACTGTTCAGGAATGTTCAGAAATTCTGACCATTCATGACGATTCCTGATTTTATTTTTAGTAGATAAGTTGAAGGACGAATATTTCTTTGTTAATGTTAAAAATAATTTTTATTTATATTTCAACATTATATTTGTTTTTCATGAACTCAGATTCTTTACAAGTATTTATTAGGTATGCTAAATATTCTTGCAATCTAAATTCAAAAATAATATCCGTTTTTACGTAACAATTAGAGTTTGCGAGATAGTTTATAACTTTTTTAATTAAACATTTTTTATAATGAATTTTAGATATTTGTAATCATGAAACATCACAGATTACAATTTTTTTGTTTTGAAAATTGAATTATTTAAATTGTAAACTTTTTAAGTCATAAAATTATAATTCCATACAACAATAGGCTTTCGGGTCTATTGTTAAAGCAGGGGTTGCAATATAAGTTTAAAATTTAACGGGAATTTCGTTGAAAATTTTGTTAACCTTTTTCATTTTCACTTCCAGACTGTTAACAATGGTTTGTTGACATAACCTACATTTGAAACTATTGTTAAAGGACTTTAAAAATGTCTACCCAAACATTTAAAAAAAACGGACTGAAATTGTACTGGAGGCCAGTACAATTTCAGTACTTTTTCAGTCCATTCTTCCGGCAGGGCAGAGATATCTATAATATGTATATCCCAGAGATATCTATAAGACATCTCAGAGATATCCATAATTGTCCTGGAATGTAAAAATGCCGATTTCGATAAGAAACAGTGAATATTTGTTAAAAATTGATAAAAGCAAAGTTTGACAAGCGCGACTGAATTTACCATGTAAATAAATGAAGTGGTAAGTTTAAATGGACTAAAATAAATCTACTGTTACCGACAGAAAGTTCCTAGAGAATTGTGGTAATTCAACAAAACAATAAAATTTCATTGTTTTTTTAATTCTCTAGGAACTTTCTGTCGGTAACAGTAGATTTCTTTTAGTCCATTTCAACTTACCACTTCATTTATTCACCATGGTAAATTCAGTCGCGCTTGCCAAACTTTGCTTTTACCAATTTTTAACAAATATTCACTGTTTCTTATCGAAATCGGCATTTTTTACATTTCAGGACAATTGTGCTTTCAATTTATAATGTGTACTCTGCTCATGTGATTTTAATTTTAATGCTAAAATAAGACCGTATTCGGCGGATGAAAAAAAGATTCAGTCAAACGTCCCAATACTGTTTTCACTCGAATCCGTATTGGCTCAGAGCTTCACTCAATTCCTAAACGCTCCACTCAATACTTTTTTTTACTGGGGATTTATTTATATTCTTTTTATATTAATTTTTATTACAAAATATTATTGTTATTACTTTCCAAACTACAAACAATACTTTTCTGTTTAATCATACTGTTATTCCTTTACGTAGGCATCCAGTGCAACCTGTCGTAGCGGCCATTTTCTTCCTCTAGTCACCTCCAGCTGTAATTTTCATAGCTAAAATTACATTGCGGCTCGTAAAAACATCACATGGTCGCCACAAAATCTAGATTTCAAAATTCCAGGCTTTTTCCAGGTTTTCCAGGTTAAAAATATTAATAATTCCAGGTTCAAATTTAGGAATTATTTGTGATGAAAAAACAAGTATTTTACAAAACAGTGTTAACAATATTCATTATTATGTAGTTATAAATTAATGTTCTCTTAAACAGTTAAAATCACAGGCATTTTTATGTTTATTTTTCTGAAAGTGATACTTTTGATATTCGATTTTTCAATTTATTTTTTTTAAATTATATGGTTTTTTCTATTGAAACTACTTTATTTCATACTCAAAAGAAAGAATTTTTTATAAATATTATATAGAAAAATTAAACATCAGACCATTAACTTTATTTTAATGTGCATTCACATTTTTTTTATAATATTTTTAATGTATAAAAACATCATTAATCATCGTGAAGTAATTTTAACTTAAACTGAAGACAAAATTTAAACATTTTTATCACATATAAAACGGAGGTACAAAAATTTTTAAAATGCACATAATGATAGAAAAACATTGTATTTTTAACACTATTTTTAAAAAATTTTTAAGAGTTTGAAAAAAACCATAAAAATTTAGTTCTCTTATAAATTATAAATTTTTTCTATGAAAATGGTTAATAATATTATTAGAGAGTAGATTCTATAAAACTAATCGAGATATCAAAAATGTCACTTTCAGAAGAATCAGCCATAATTAGAACATTGAAGTCATGTCTAAATTAAATAATTTTTATCTTTAAACTTTGTTCAAAATCTTGAACAAAAAGCAACTAGTAACAAAAAATTTTGACAATCGTAATACTAATAAAGATATAAAATCCTTTTTTTAGAACAATCTTAACAACATTTTTCACAGTTTCAGTCAATAATTAAAAAAAAATAAATTAAAGGGAAATTGCATGTTAACATTTTTAAAGAAAAAAAACATGTTGAATGGAATTTTTCTTAATATCTTTTATTAACCCAAAAAAATTCCAGAAATTCGTTCAAATTCCATGCTAATTCCAGGTTTTCCATATCCTTTTTCAATTTCCATGCTATTTCCAGGTTTTCCAGGTTTTCCAGGTTGTGTGGCAACCATGTCATCATATCCAGTCAAAATAAATTTTGATTAATTCTTTATTTAATTTTCCTTTCCGATAAAGAGCCCTTTTTCGAAAAAGTATTTGGTTTTTTTTTAAATTATCAAAGTGAAAAAATACCGCGGAATGTGGGAAGAGTGGGTTGGCAACACTGACATTTGTCAACCTGTATTGATTTTAGAAATAAAACCGGATTCGAGTCGGTTTATATTTATATTTATATTTACCGATGGTATATACAGTAGGATCTTTCAATAGTGCAGTCGTCGGAAATATTGTGCACTGTTTGAAGCGTGCAAAAACTAAAACTTTCAGGTCTGTGTCAAGAAAATTAAGGTTCCCCCACTACTAAATACCGGGCACCACTAAATGATACTAAATAATCAAATGAGCGACGGCACTGTATTTGACGTCACAGATTCCCTTTCCCTTTACCCCCCGAAACCCCTTATCTACTCAACTCACTAATGACTGCACTGTTCAGAACTGCACTATTGAAAGATTCTACTGTATATAGGTAGTGAGACTCCGTGATTTGAAATCTTCGAGGTTGGTACTTGATGACCGTGCTTCGACTCTTGCTATAACCAGGTGTTTTCTCACTACTTTCGAGATATATCATCAAGCGGAAGTTTTGACGTTGAGATATGATGTGCGCACTGTCAATTATTGTCCAGTATACATATACATTATAACTCGGCTGTCAAATAAACTGGTTTTACTCAGGAGAGGTTTTCTACAGCTTCCCTCTCCTCTGGAGGGAAAACCCATTAGACGGGTGGTCCAGGCAAATGCGAATACTCCTAATTTCAAATCGTTCTGTAGACGCAAAATTACTACTATTATTACACTAAAAAAATTTAATTGAACTAAGTAAAATCCCTGCTGGAAGTAAAGAGATACAAAGAGATTAAAAAAAGGGGATAAAAAAAGATTAGAAAATATAATAGTTTGGAGATGCAAAATGGATACTTAAAAGAGATACAATTTTTTTATCTCTTTCTATAACTTTATATTTATATATCTTTTTATCCCTTCTAATCTCTTTATATACAGTTTTAGATATAGAAATATATAGAAAAAAATATATAGAAAGAGATAAAAAATTGGGGATGCAAAGTGGTGAATTAAAGAAGATAGAACTTTTCAATCTCTTTCTATTCATACATTTCTGTCTTCCTCTATCCATTTTCACATCCTTTCTAATCCAAAGGAAAGTAAAAAAGGAGATACCCCTTATAGAAGAAATCGATTAATTTCAATTAAAAACTTTCTCTATTGTTGTTAATTGAGTTTCTTAATCGTGTTGTTTTAATTCATTACGATTAACTATATGAAAAATTTGCAAGTAAATCTTTAATAAATTTTTAGAAAAGTTTCGATGCTTTGTGAGTTTAAAACTAATTTTGGTTGTCTATTACTGATAAACATTTATTGGTTAAATATATTTACAATAAACTATAAAAATATGGAAGTTATAAACTCAAACAAAAACGTACAATCGCACAGTGCATAACACACGCTTTCTGATCTACGGATCTACTGACCCGACGCCATGACACATAACAGCTGGGAAGATCGACGCATGCGCGTATAAGTTTATGAGTATGTATATAGAAAGGGATATACTATAGTAGATTAGAAGAGATAATCTTATTATATCTCCTCAAATCCCCATATTCTTAACTATCCCTATCTCTTCTAAATAAAGTAATAGGAGATAGAATATGGGATTGAAAGAAGATTAAAAGAATAACATTCGGAAAAGAAGAATGATAAAAAGGAATAAAAAAGGTTTATAGTTTTGCAGTCTCGCATTTCTATCTTTTTCTATCTCAATAATGGGAATAATGGTAATAAATAAGTGTTAATAAGATCCTACATAAAAAGCGATGGAAGGGTATAAATAGGATATCAATAGTTATTAAGAAAAGGTTATAAATGTGGAGAAAGAAGAGTATCGAGAACTTCTGTCATAAAAAGAGATAGAAGTTTATAGACAGGTTATTAAAAGGTATTGAGAATAGGTTATTAATAGGTATAAAGAATAGTGTCTATAAGGTCTAACATTGAAAGAGATACAAGGAAATAGACAGGATTTTAAAAGTAATAGAGAAAAGGTGATTGAAAGGAATAACAAAAAGTTGTAATAAGATTGTATATAAAAAGAGATAGAAGGGTTTAAAATGGCTATTAAAAGTTATTCAAAAAAGGTGATTAAAAGAAATAGCAAACAAGTTGATAAAGGTAGGAATAGAAAGGCATAAAGAAGTATAGGTAAGAGATTAAAAGTTATACATTATTCATATCTCTTTCTATATTAGCAATAGAAAGGGATTAAAAGAGAAAAGGTTTCTATCTATTTACTTCCAGCAGGGATATGCATTTACTTGACATAATTTACTTGAATGAATCCCATATTCATTTGAAGAAAGAAATTCATTTTCTTGTGTCAAGTAATTATTAGCATTGAACAGAATTCTTGAATTAACAATTTAGTATTTGGCAGAACTCAATATGTAATTATTTCAACCAAATATTTTACTTTTCCGAAGTACCAAAAAGTATTGAATCTAGAATATCATGTTCTTAAGCGAAATAATAAAGTATTGTGTGGAGAATTCATGTTTCTTGAATCGAATCATTTTATTTATTTGCATTGAAACTTTTTTTTACTTAACACAATTGCCGGTGTTCTTGATCCAAGAAAATATTTTTCTTCAAATGGATATGCAACTTAAATATCAGTTTTTGAAAACTGTCAATTGAGGCTAGGATGGCATAGTGGTAGCGTGACGGCTTCTGGTGCGTGCAACCCGGGTTCAATCCCTCCGACCGTGAAAAATTTTCTTTCAAGGTATATTTGTTGTAATTGTGTTAAGTATTAATTAAATGTAAATATATATGTAAAATAACAATTATTTAATTATTTAAATAAAAAATATAAATGTTAATTAATTAAATAATAAAAATGTTTGACCAAGGTATAAGAAAAGATGGGATGGGGTAAAGGGGGGGTAATTCAAGTAAATAATTTACTTATATTGAGAAAATATTTTTTTTAATGAAATCTATAAATTTTCTCAAATCAAGAAAATATTTTCTCGGTCAGAGAACATATTTTTTTGATTTGATACATAAATGATTTTGATTTAATATATTCTTCATTTCTTACATGCTACTTAATTTCTTGATCGAATTCCATATTTTCTTGAATCAAGAATATATGTTCTTCTCCCAAATATACTATGTCAAGAAAATCGTTTTCTTGAATCAATACTATAATAGTCTTGGCTGTATTCAATCTCACGATTTGCTTCAACCAAGAAAAATTTTCTGAGTTCAATACTTTTTTTTCAGTGATATGTATATATAATTTTATAGAAACTCTACGATATAAAACACTTGTAGGAATAGCAAGTAAAAGCTTAAGACGAAAGCGTAAACGAATAAATAAATAAATAATGTAATTTTAATATTTGAAATTTTGTATTTTATAAAAGTAAACAATCTTTCAAATTGGTTATTACTAATGAAAGTTAATACTCAGTAATAAAAGATACTCACACTTAAAAAATTATGTTGAAATTAAGAATATGTGGGTAGTTCTACAAACGAAGGAAGCAAATGGAGAAAAATTCGGCACAATATTTGTTTTTTGTTTAGGTTCTAAAAAGTATGTTAAATTTAAGTAAATAGTACTAGTACTATAAAACTTATCTGAAAGAGGCCAGTCAAAAAGTTACAAATTGCAAATTTTACAGCTATTTAAAAACAATTTAACCAGGAGACCCAGTTTGTGAAAAACAAATTAACAATAACTCATAAAATAATGTATGGATTTTTCTATAACTTTCGGTTATGGATCTTACATGGCTGACGAATTTTAAAAATTGCATGAAACTCTTTATTCGGGGGTTTTCAGGGTCGTTGATTACGAATTCAATGTCAGTCTTTTAAAATCCGAAATGGTGAATCCAATATGACGGAAAAAATAATTTCAAACTTACTTAATTTGCATTAAACAAGTTACTTAGGGGTTTTTTGGTGTCGATGAATATGTTTATAAATTAGATACTATAAACTTTTAGTTACTGAATTTTATAAAAATTTAAGATTTTTGTTTTATAATTTGTCTGGCATATTTAATTTTGAAAAACTGATATCGGATTCGTAATCAGCGACACTGAAAACCCCCGAGTAACGAGTTTCATTTAAATTTCATGCGATTTTTGAAAAGTTGTGTGCCATATTAGATCTGCCATTTTGAATAACTGACATCAGTTTCTAAATCTGCAACCCCAAAAACCACCGAGTAACAAATTTTATAGAGATTCATGAATGATAACGTCTAAATTTATAATTTGTTTATAACAAATTACGTGTGCTGATTGCTGAATAGCACAATTCCATAATTCAGATTATCTGTAGAAGTGAATTTAAGTACTCAACAATGAAAAAGTTCTTTAATTATTCATTGAATTCTTTAATTATTCGTTTGTTTATAACAATATAAATATTTATGCAAAGTAAAAATCTAATATTAGGTTTCACCAATCTTTTACAAATTTAATGTGGATTATTTAAAAAAAAATTTTTTGAGACGATTGAAAATTGTAGGCTCTTCGCTTTTTTGAACCTGTAGGCACATAAGTGTATCCTGTCAGAAATTTCCAGAAAAACTGTGAACCAGGAAACTGAGAATTTGGTCATTTTTACTTAATAACAAAATTTAGCATACTGTTCTTCATGGAATCAGATTCTACGACATCTAGAGCAACAAAACTATTTAAAACAAAATATTTTTTTAAAAATGCGTACAGGAAACTGAGGATTGGTCTGAACAACTGACAATTTCCATCACAAAGTACACAATTTTAGTTAATTGAACGGCAAATTAAGTAAAATACAAATCATATCATATTTAGTTTACCTTTATTGAGCACTGTAAAAAATGATGAATTAATCGGTATGAAAATTCTTAACAATTTTAATGTTTTTTATGATGCCAGGAAAACAGAATGAATTCGAGGGACAAAATTGAACATAATATTTTTTAAATAAAATATAAAGTAATGTAACAATTATAATCTTTGAAAAGTACAACTACTTAAAATTGTTATCCAAGTGTAAATTTGCATTTAAACGCTTAAAAACAATATTTATTTAGTTTAATAACATTTATTTTCACATAGGAACATGTCAGGAAACTGAGAATTTAGCACTTTAATGCTTATTTTTTGAAACCGGGTTACGTTTTGTGACATAATAGAAACCATTAAACTCTACAGTTTCCATTGAAAATATTTTTTTTAAATTAATGTAAAAAGCACCCTTGACAACACAAATTCCCACATTTGTACACCCAAAAAACGATATTCTAAATTTAAGAATATAATTTTGGCTCCTATTAAGTATATTGTCCATGTATTTTATTCTTAAAGTTAGAATATAATATTATTAAAATAGGAAAAAGTTTCTTAAAATAGGAATATTTCTGAGTGTAAGAACTTTATAATTAAATGTTATAATTAAATTTGTCAAGATTTTGTTAAAAAAAACTGTGTACAGTACCGTCCGAAATTGTCAGTCCACCCATTTTCAAAGGAATGACAAACATTTTTTAACATAAAATTCATGAAAAGTAAAATTTTTTTTGGTTTATATTTTGAAAGACGATAAAATTTTGAAAAGAATAAGACCTTACAGAAGTCATTTGGCCAAAATTTGTAGAAGATATTCTTAAAAATCGTCATTTTCAATGTTTTACAAAAAATTGAATAACTTCTAAAATAATGAACGCTTTTTAATAATCTTAGGCTTATTTTAAAGACCATTTTCTACAGAATAAGAATTACTTATAGGCATTAACCTGTAATTTTTAACTTGGAATAAGCTTGACGTCAAAGTTGGACAAAAAAATTCAAAAAATTTGAAATAATATTATTAAAAGAAAAATAATTTTTGAAATTCAAACATATATTTTTATTAAAATTTCTTGAAAAATCTACACCATATCATGTTTTATATATGTTCTAGAATAGTTTTTAGTACAAAAAATTGATTTCAAATTTTTCCAATTTTTTTGTCTAATTTTGACGTCATGCTTATTCCAAGTTAAAAATGACAGGTTAATGCCTATAAGTAATTCTTATTCCGTAGAAAAAGACCTTTAAAATAAGCCTAAGATTATTAAAAAGCGTTCATTATTTTAGAAGTTATTTAAATTTTTGTAAAACATTGAAAATGACGATTTTTAGGAATATCTTCTACAAATTTTGTCCAAATGACTTCTGTAAGGTCTTATTCTTTTCAAAATTTTATCGTCTTTCAAAATATAAACCAAAAAAAATTTTAGTTTTCATGAATTTTATGTTAAAAAATTTTTGTCATTCCTTTAAAAATGGGTGGACTGACAATTGCGGACGGTACTGTATACAGATATTGTATACAAATAGTGTATGCAGATACACTTAAAATGTATTCCGTTAAATTGTAAACAGCAAAACTGCACAGGAATTAAATTCATAAAATTTCAATTTTTAAAAAAATGTTTAAAAAAAATTGCAAACCGTCAAACTGTGTAAAGAAAAACTGTACAAAGTTAATTTTTTTAATTAAATTTATTAAATTAACTTGTGTGTTGTTTTACGGTGCACATACTGTTAATTTGTGAGCAACTTGAACCGCCCCTACGTGTTGATGACATATTTACTTCTTCAGAGAATTAAAAAATCGTAAAAAATGTTAATGTCAACAAAGTTAAAGTTACACTGAATAAAAGTTTTGTTTAAAATTTTGTCAAAGTTGCTTAACCCTCCGTCACACACATGAGAAAAAATTACGACTTTACACACGTTTAGAGAGAATCCCTCACCACATTGTAAAATAAGCAACATTACAACATAAACAAAGCAATCAACAAAAAATTTAGTTTTAACACAAACTGTAACGGGAATTTTAATATTTATTTATAATTACAAGAAATTATCTAACAAACTATTGCATCGTGAACCCGAAACTTATATTTTACTCAAACACTAGGTCTCTAATTACAAAGTTAACTTATACTCTTAACCACCATTATACTAATACAAAAATTAGACAAATTCGATTCCCAAAAAGAAAGATAAACTCAAAGGGGGAACTGCTGAGAATTAATAATCGACGATGCATCGATCTCCAGTCATAAATAAATTTCAAACCTTCGTTGAATGAACTCGCCAACAACCAACGGCGTCTCCAAACTCCAACGGTCAATTCGAACACAATTAGCAAATAAAATAATTTAAAGGTTTAAACACAAAATAAAATAACATAAATTAATCAAAAAACAAACTGATAATTTATTAAGAAATTAAAATTGAAAGTGTACAAATATTAAAAAATGGCAATAATTCTACTTTAAAATATCTCTGATTTTCGTACACACGAAAATGCAAATTAAAACCAACTACAACTTCAAACTCAACGCTCAACCAGCTCCATTGATATCTAGGCGACGAGTGTTCCTCCGATCCGCGGCTTTACTGGAAACCAGCAGCGAATTTGGGAAAACTCCTTCCTTATCACACCTCATGATTTTTCCTTTGAATCCTTCCTTGTCGAATTTTCAACGATACCTAATAGAAAGAAGGAAAAGGGTCGCTATAAGCCATGTGACATCTCCCTTTTATCAAATAGACGAAAAATCAATCAGGGAAGGGGCACTAGGTGAGATAGACACAAGACGCTGACCAACAGACTATACCAAAATTGGGAAAAATGCGACGGAACGATAGAAAAGACGGAGACAAAGTCACTAACTATAGCACTAGACTCAGAACGAAAATTTGCCTATACACTGAGAGAAGTCCGGGAACTAATACGTCCCGTGCGAGGCTTGAGTGATAATTTTGAATGTTCTTATGTGAACCCTCGATCGGGACGTCTCAAGCCCCGATAAAAAACGTGGAACGTCCCGAAGCGGGATTACTTACAACTTTTAGTTTCGGTCACGAGTTGTTCTCTCACATGCAGGAACAATGTTTGACAGACTCGGGGCGTCTGAGCCCTAGATAGGCCAGTCGGTGAGAACAAAAAGTGCACATAAGTGCAACCTGAAAAGTCAAAGCAGTTTCTTGTAGTTTGAGGGCCCCAAATAAGAGCCCCATAGTTTGCACCACATTTCCGGTTGCGAAGAATGGTGGAAACAATCGCCAAAGTTCGAAAAACATGGTTTTTCGATGACTGTTGCTTCCGGTTAAATTTTAGGGGAAAAAGTTGTGATTGAAAGTTATAGAGCTTGGAAATAGCTTTCAAATGATTGGTCGCAAGTTAAAAAAGCTTAATTAGTTTAGTTGCAAATGAATTTAAACCATTAAAAATAGCACTTTTTTAATTGTTTAATAACTTTGTTAATAATTATCGAATTTGTTTCTAACTTCCCAGAAATATTCCCCTTGCGAGGCTGAATAAATCCCAAAAAAAATCAACTTGATCGGGTAAATAGTTTATGCATAATTCTATTTGTTAACTAAAAACATATAATTTTTCAACGGAATTTCCCCACTTTTGGACCTGCGAATTTCGTTTTTTTTTCTTGGAGAGTACAGTTAAGGAGTCTAACTTTAATTCCATTTAAATGGGAAATTGATTTTTTTTATTTAAGTGCATAATAATAGACGTTAAAAAAGGGTATGTTTTTTTGACATAAACAAATGGAATAACTCGGCCAATTTTCACTTTATCGATTTCGTGTAAAGGGCATTTGATTTCATTTGTTTTCACAAAACTTTTCCAAAAAAAAAATCCGATCTAACTTCAAGAGGTGGAGAGTTAACTTTTTTTAAAAAAAAAATTCCTGACAAGTTAATTATTAATGTTTTTTATTGAAATTCGCACCACTTACAGTTTGATACATGTATTTTATGTAAAAAATTAAACATAAGGTTTTGTGCATTTTTTTTTAATTTATAACAAGTAAAAGTAAATGTATCCATTTTTCAACCTCTGAACGGCGGAGTGGGGGTACTCGGAGGAGCGTGATTCTCGCCGCCACAACTGAATTCAGCTGTTCAAATTTGCAAAAATGGCCATAACTTCGTTAATTATTTACCGATTTTTATCTTTCTTTTTTTAATTTGATGTATTTTTTTACGCTGAATCCAAAAATAATTTTATATGTTTTCAAAATACAATATTTTTAATAATAAAAAAGAAAATTTTTTTAACAACAAATTTTTAATTATTATTTATCATATATGACAAAAAATTCTTTTCGTACATATAATTCCATTAAATTTAAAATAATATTATGACATAAAAAAATTAAAATTATTTACTTATAAGTGTGTGTAGCATATAAGCTTGTAGCATCAGGTACACATATGCACGCCTGTTCAATTATCAATACAACAATGCTACACACTTATAAGTAAATAATTTTAATTTTTTTATGTCATAATATTATTTTAAATTTAATGGAATTATATGCACGAAAAGAATTTTTTGTCATATATGATAAATAATAATTAAAAATTTGTTGTTAAAAAAATTTTCTTTTTTATTATTAAAAATATTGTATTTTGAAAACATATAAAATTATTTTTGGATTCAGCGTAAAAAAATACATCAAATTAAAAAAAGAAAGATAAAAATCGGTAAATAATTAACGAAGTTATGGCCATTTTTGCAAATTTGAACAGCTGAATTCAGTTGTGGCGGCGAGAATCACGCTCCTCCGAGTACCCCCACTCCGCCGTTCAGAGGTTGAAAAATGGATACATTTACTTTTACTTGTTATAAATTAAAAAAAAAATGCACAAAACCTTATGTTTAATTTTTTTACATAAAATACATGTATCAAACTGTAAGTGGTGCGAATTTCAATAAAAAACATTAATAATTAACTTGTCAGGAATTTTTTTTTTTAAAAAAAGTTAACTCTCCACCTCTTGAAGTTAGATCGGATTTTTTTTTTGGAAAAGTTTTGTGAAAACAAATGAAATCAAATGCCCTTTACACGAAATCGATAAAGTGAAAATTGGCCGAGTTATTCCATTTGTTTATGTCAAAAAAACATACCCTTTTTTAACGTCTATTATTATGCACTTAAATAAAAAAAATCAATTTCCCATTTAAATGGAATTAAAGTTAGACTCCTTAACTGTACTCTCCAAGAAAAAAAAAACGAAATTCGCAGGTCCAAAAGTGGGGAAATTCCGTTGAAAAATTATATGTTTTTAGTTAACAAATAGAATTATGCATAAACTATTTACCCGATCAAGTTGATTTTTTTTGGGATTTATTCAGCCTCGCAAGGGGAATATTTCTGGGAAGTTAGAAACAAATTCGATAATTATTAACAAAGTTATTAAACAATTAAAAAAGTGCTATTTTTAATGGTTTAAATTCATTTGCAACTAAACTAATTAAGCTTTTTTAACTTGCGACCAATCATTTGAAAGCTATTTCCAAGCTCTATAACTTTCAATCACAACTTTTTCCCCTAAAATTTAACCGGAAGCAACAGTCATCGAAAAACCATGTTTTTCGAACTTTGGCGATTGTTTACACCATTTTTCGCAACCGGAAATGTGGTGCAAACTATGGGGCTCTTATTTGGGGCCCTCAAACTACAAGAAACTGCTTTGACTTTTCAGGTTGCACTTATGTGCACTTTTTGCACTCACCGACTGGCCTAAGATTCAAAACATCTTAAACGCAACAAGAACAGTAGCTTATAGCGACGTCTAGCGGTAACTATTACGCCCTGGACTTCTCTCAGTGTAGAAGTAACGATGTACTTCGTTACAAAACTTACAAATATGTAGTAAATTATTCTAAATTATAAAATTAATTTTCGGTCTCAAAAATAAAAATTAATTACACGAATGCACATCTTCGAAGGAATTCCACTTGACATGTAAAATTAATGTAATATTAACAAATAAGCAAAAAAATCATTAAACAATTGATTTTATTTATAATTATAATATAATTTTGTCATTAGCCAACAGTGGAACAAAAAATGTTTTTAAAACTTAATTTTTTATTTAACATAACCTCACTTTTCGAGTTTTTTCTGGCTTTGAAGCTTCATAATTAAATATTAATTATGTTTAAACTAAATGTTTTTTTAGAAATGTGTTGAGGAGTAAATTGTCGAAAGGTATAGAAACTGATTTTATTTTGCAATGAGGAAAACAGAAGTTATTTAAAAAATACTGAAACCGTAGAGGGAATCCCTCCCTAGGTGTGTGACGGAAGGTTAAAATGGCTACACATGGGCATTTTGAAAATGTTTAATATTTTCTTATGTGGTTATTGAAATACATTTTTGAAAGAGTGTTCAGTAAGTAATGTAAAGATCATTAGATCATTGATCATAAATTGATTTACTTTTTGTAACACTTTATGCTGTACTTGGTTACATAGTTGCCTGCGTGTGTCATAGTTTGCCCAAAAGTTGGGTAAAATGAAGGTCCTGACCTTTTGACAGTATAGTTACCTGGTGGAACCATCAGTTTACCCAACTTTTGGGCAAACTGTGACACACGCAGACAACTATGTAACCAAGTACAGCCTAAAGTGTTACAAAAAGTAAATCAATTTATGATCATTGATCTAATGATCTTTAGATTACTTATTGAACACTCTTTTAAAAATGTATTTCAATAACCACATAAGAAAATATTAAACATTTTCAGAATGCCCATATGTAGTCATTTAAACCAACTTTGACAAAATTTTAAACAAAACATTTTCTCAGTGTAGTGTTTAATTTAAAAAGAAACTTAAAAATTAAGAAAAATTCAAGTACTCTAAACAATAAGAAAATAAATCTCACCTGAAGGGGATTTTCACCTGTAAGCAGATAAATAATCTCAAAAGAATGTTTTACAATTCGTACAGACAAAAGCTTTTTTCCATTATTGCGTCCGTGCATCATAAGGCTATTCGATAACGGCATTGAGCTTTACGAAAGCGCTTAGCTGCATACCTTCCGGCAGAATGAGGAAGATATTTCGCATTTTTCTCTTTCACTGCTATATAATCCTGCAATGACATGTCACTGACTTGTACATCTTCACAATTCCATCGACCAAAAAGTTTTATTTCCGGCAATTCCGCCGACCAACCTCCTTGTACCGTTTCAGTACCTGGCCCAAGGTCATCGAATGTGTCCATATCTGACATAATTTATCTAAATGAAAATAAAAAATTAATTAATTAACTATAATAATTGTCGTATTCTGTCCATTCTATCCAATCTGTCCACACATGAAGTTAGACATTTGTGCATGCTTTTGTTTTTTTTATATGTTTTGATAGATAATATTATATACCTACTTCTTCATTTTTTTACTATTTCGTAATTTAATAATATTATCTTTATTTTTCAAATAATTCAAAAATATTTTTATTAATCTAAAAAAATTTAATTTGAAACCTTTTCAAAATTCATTTATTTCTTAAAATTCATGCTATAATGCTTTTAATATTCAAATATTATTTGAATAATTTTAATAATAAATATTCAAGTCCATAATTTTAACTGAAATTCATTTTTAAATCAATTTTTATTAGAAAATTCTACGAGAATTCAATTACATATTTAAATGCAAAAATAAATAATTTATTAAATAATTAAATATTTCTTAAAATTGAATTCTCATAAAGAATTTTATCAAATCAATTTTAAATAATTGATTTCTTTTGACGATTTTTAATAAAATTGTTAAGAACAATTATACATTTTTCGAGGAATTTGATGATTATGAAACTTGTAAACGTAACTCTTTGAAAATTCAATTAATTAATTAATTACTTTTGTGTATGATTTTGTTTTTTCAATATTTCTCATATGTATGAGATTTCTTTACATTTATTGCTTATAATAATTTTTACTTTTATTTTCAAAGTATAATTTAATATGAAAATGAAAAATGTTTTTAAGTATGTTTACGTACCATACAGAAAGAAACCACACGCGCGCATTATTTTAGCTAGTTGATGATAAATTTATTTTCATTTTACAGGACTTTCAAGAATTCAGGCCTCGGATCGACTTTTATAGTTGAAAAAAGTCGAAAAAGTCGATTTTAATATTTTGAATATTTTCAATTCAAATAACAAAACAATGTACTCTACGAACATAGGGTTTATTATTGCAATTGAATAACAAAATTTTGTCATAAAACGTTATCTAATATTTTATAAAAAATTAAAAAAAATAAAATGATATATATAAATTCTACGCATAAATGTTTACAAACGAAATACATTATTATGATAATAATATTAGAATAACAGTAATTAATAAAATTAATAATACTTCTCATATTTAAGATACTATTTTTCAACAAATATTAATAATGGGTCAGAATTTCTCAAACGGATCACCTAAAACTAAAAAATTTTCTTTTTGAACCAAAATATTTTTTTTTACTCCTAATATGGTTAAGAAGTTAATAATTATCATTGTTATTGACAATTATTATAAATAATAATCAAGTTTCTTTGATATTTGTTAACATTTTAGACATTTTTTAAACAAAAAATGTTTATATCATATGTACATTCTTTTAAAAACTTTAAAAATTTATTAGCACAAACAATTACATTTGTTTTAAACAAATTATTTACTTTTTAAACAAATAAATGGCTTATTTCTGCAAAAATAAATTTTTTTTTCTTATTTTAACGAGTTTAAAGTCATGAAAGCTCTACTCACGGAGAAAAATAGTTAGCTATTTCAGCTAATTTTTAGCTACCTTAGCTAACCTTAATTGCTATTATATGGATAGCAATTATTGTTAGCTAATGCAGCTAATAATTAGCTAAAATAGCTAACTTTCTTTGCTAAAACAGCTAATTATTAGCTGCAATAGCTAAAAATTCGCTATCCATATAATAGCAAACTCATTTTTCTCCGTGCTTGATTATTGATAACTACATTATTGTTCATATGATTGTTACAACAATGGTAATTATTAAATTCAAAATAATTTTTTACCAAAATCGACATAGATTACTTAGATAAACATAAATTTGGCTGCAAAAAACAAGTTTTTATAAAAAAGAACTAAAGTTATCTATTTGTTAATTAAGATTGTTTGCAACAATTTAAATAAATTGTATTATATATTATTATTTGTCTGGTGGTCATGCTAGATTAATTTAAATTGATTTTATTCATTTGCAATGAAAAATAAAAAAATAAACATAATTTTTTCTAAAAAAATATTGCAAATTGTTAACTTTGAGTAAAAAAAAATTATAAACAATTTAAAATTCAAAAATTGGTTTAGAGGGATCTCTTAGAAATTTTATCCCCTTTAATTTACATTTTATACACAAGTAATATAAAAAATTATAAAAAATAAAAAGATTTAAAAACAAAATATGTATATATTCGAATAGTGCAATTCAAGACGAAACCCATATTTTAAATTTTAAATCCGTCAATTGGATCTCGAGAAAAAATTTGTTAATTTAGCCAAAAAAAAATTTTTGGCTTAATATTTTCAGGGATTCTTCTTATCCATATCAGAGTAAAAAAGAATATTTTCGTTCAAAAAGAAAATTTTTTAATTTTAGGTGCTTCGTTTGAGAAATTCTGACACAAATATTTTTTTAAGACAAGAAAAGAAGTTGAAAAAGTCGCATTTTTCAAGATATCCGAGGCCTGAGAATTAGCTACAAACAATACTAATTCAAAAGTTTGTTCTAAAACATACCCTTTCGTTAAAACCGTACTCAAAGAAAAATCGTCAATCAACTTAAAGTCAATTTTTACTATTATGTTCAATGATCAAAACTTTTCAAAAAATTGACGAAAATTGACGATTTTGTTTAAAGAGTTAATTAGTTGTAATAATTAAAATGATTATTTTTTATTAAATTAACTTACTTGTGTATTAACTTTTAGGCAGTAAATGAAAATCGATAAAAATTTACTTTTTTAGATTTTTTAAAATTTCGGAGAAATTATGGTCATATTTATAAATAAAATTCTTCAAATATTCGATTATTTTTAAAAGATTTCACTAAATTTCAATTCTTTGGAAATTTTTCAATTGTATATTGATTAAAAATATTTAAAAACATTTTTAAAAAGTTAATTGTAGAAATTTCTTTATTATGTTTTGAAAATATTATACCTTAACAGCTTAAGAAAAAAATGTGGACAATTACAATTATTATAAAAAATTGAGTTTTTGTATTTAAAATTTAAATAATTGAATTCTAATAGAACTTTCGGAAAATTATTTAAAATAATTGATGTAGAGATGAAGTTTAGTTGTAAATTGTATAAAATAATTGAATTCTGGAAGGCTTATAATAGTAATTTTTAGAAATTATTAAAATTCATAAATTTTACTCCTTTACCGTAAACTTTCATATTTTCCTGTAAAAAGAATTTTTGTCAGAGAAAATAATTTTAATGTCAGTAAATTGTCAGAGAAATTGATAATCTGAAACTTGTGACCACTGTCAATTTTGAGGTTCAAGAAACAAGAAACTTAAATGTAAAATCCATAAAGAAATAAATAATATGAAGGTCATTTAATATAAAAGGAAATATAGGAGAATTATAGTTATTTTAAAGATGATTATTAAACAATAATATAAATACACTGTTAAAACTCCTTTCTGAATTTTCATATGAATAATTATTTTCCTAAGAATAACGTATGAATATCACTAGATTAAAAAAATTTTAATTAGTCGATTTAATGTTAACACATTCAATTAATTTTAGCAGAAATGTGTAATTTTCAAAGGAGCAACGCTGTATGCATATAAAGTTATAATCAACCAACGTGTGAATTTTCAATAAAAACCTGGACATTTCACCAATGGTAGTATGTGTAAATTTACCGGGAGTGATAATAGTTCAAAATCTTTGTTTAATTTTTAACATATTATATATTATTAACTTTATTATAAAAAAGTGTTAATTTTTATAATTGGAACAAACTCAAATAATTATCTAAAAAATTCTATGTAAGTATATAATTATGTATAAACGTGCAAGAGAAAAAGTGAATATAATAAATTTTAAGGTTATGTTCAGTATATATTAGTTTTCTGTTGAAATTTTATATCAGATGAGAATTTTATAATCAAAATGTAAAAATCACACGTTGGCCCATTGTAACTTTATGTCCATCGTGGTTCGTGTGAAATTTCAATCAGAATTTTTTACAGTATGTATATATTGAAAAAAGTTTGAGGCATGCGTGGACTGCTCTAAGATGATATTTAAATCTATCAGTTAATCCAATCACTAAATTTCTTTTTCTTATAATTTAACACTTTGAGTAACTTTGGAAATTATACACTCATTGCAAAAGAAGACAATTTTCACACTTTTTACCCTTTGTTTTGATAACTAACGTCGTTTCATGCAAACAGCGTGAACAGGAAAAAGGCAGTAACAGAACAGCTGACGAAGCCATATTGCATACTCTGACAGGAAATTACTATTTCAGTCAAATTCAAACTTTACTTATTAAAAATTTCTTTGATAATAAAACAACTCTTTAAAATATACAAAGATTAATATTTGTTTATCGAGATAAATTTCTCATTTATATGAATAAAAACAATTAAGAAAAATATACACTTTTTATAGATTACACTAATTTTATTGAACTCTATATTAATATTTAAAGCTCGATAGTTAGTTTGTTTGACCGGAAGATAAATGAAATTTTTATATTTTTAATCCAATTATATTATGTTTAATTCATTTTAATTAAATATTTAGATTTTTTAGTACGACTTATTATCAATTTACATATTATTCCTTCAGGAAGAATGTAATTTAATACTTCAATTGATTATGGAATTATACTGTGGTTATTGTTGTGATAGTGCGTTTTTATGTGATGTCAATGTAAAAAAATATTTATTCCATATAAAATATATTTTTTAACCATCAAGTACAAGTTGAAATGGATTATGGATAGTATATTCATTTCTGCAATAAATAAGTCATTATCTCCAAAAACTCTGACAAATCAACATTGCCCTAACCTCACTTATAAACATGTTAATTTATTTAAAATAGCAGCATTTCTAGATACATTTAAATAAAACATTCAAAAGCTATTGAAAATGCCTCCTGTCAAAGACAAATGGGTGAGACGATTCGTCATTACCGAGACAGATCGTCATAAGAAAGGCTTTACAATTTACAAAGTGACGTCTATTGTAAGTGTATTGATATTGATTTCCAACAATTTCTATATTTGAGAAACAAGTTTTTAAACGCTGATAAATCCATTTTACAAAAAAATGGAGATAAATATGAATTTAATATTTTAAGGACATTTTAAATCGGTCAATCAAGTTTGAATTTAAGAAAAAAATATGTTAACAAAGAATTTCCAACTTACAAACTTTTTGACATAACCAAGATGACTTATAACTTTTTTGTTTTTTACTAGAAAAAATTACCAAAAAGTTTTAATCACTTAATTATGATAAAGTTTAATTAAAAACAAAACCTCTTAAATATTAAAATTGTTATAGTAATAAATTAATACAAATTTTCTATCTTAAAATTAACGTTAATGGTTATGTGAGAACATTTTTTTTCAAATTCTCCTCAGGTTTTGAAAACTTGTTTCTCATCTGTCTATTCCTTAAGATAATTTTGAAAACAACAATTTTAATAGACTTTACTTTAAAATATCATCGATTATTAAATTTATTATTTATTCTAATATATTGTTCATAACTTTGAAAGGAAAAATGAATAAAATGTTAAGCTACCGAAATTAAAGTTTAGGGTAAGGGCATCAGTGAGAGAATAATTGATATTATAGTAAAAGAACAAATTGTTAATCTTTAATAATATTAAATGCTATTTTGTGCACCAAATACTTAGTTATTTTTTTGACTAAACGATTTATTGAAATTAGAAATGTGCGAATCAGAGATTTTACTTCTCCAATCAAATCGAATCCTATAATTTCTTCGATTCTACAATCGAATATAAAGATGATTCGAATTCGAATTTATTTTGAATTTTTCAATAAATTATTCAATAAAGTGATATTGTTAATATCATAAAACATATTTTATTATTTATTTTATTATCATAAATATTTATATTATATAAATATAAACATATTTCATTTTTAATTTATTGAAATATGAAACTAAATTTTATTCTTTATAATTTGAGTTAGTAAAATTTGACTAATTATCAGTAGAACTCTAGTTGCTATGGCTAATTTAAAATTAGAGAGTTTAAAGTAAATGATATTCAAAATCCTCGATTCGAATTTGAACTACAGCTGATTCGAAACGTTCGAATTCGAACTATGGGCACATCTCTAATTAAAATTCAGAATAAAAGAAAAAAAAGAAAATCAACTATTGATATATGAACGAATTTCTGGAACTTTTAACCTTTATGTCCCTCACTCTATTTTCCCTAAAACAGATTAAATATCAAAACTAATGATTTTTTAATATTTATTAAGAAGAGAAATCGTCAATCATCTTGACGTCAATTTTTACTATATATATATACCTGAAGTTAGTCACGGTTATTCTTTTGTTTTTTATTCGTTTTGATAGAAAATAGAAATAAAATATAAAATAACGATTTTTATAACAAAATTCAAGCTTTTGTTTTTTATATGTTTTGATGGATAATAGGTATTATACATTTCTTTATTTTGTTATTATTTTTTTAATTTAATAATATTATTTTTATTTCTCAAATAATTCAAAAATATTTTTATTAATCTAAAAAAATTATTAATATTATTATATTATTCATTATTTCTAAAGAATATTCTGATTCACTCTAAAATTGATTAGATACTCCAAAAAATGTTCCATTACATTTTTTTACGAATTTCTTTAATTCTAAAATTATTTGAAAATATCAATAACTTCTTTTCTAAATAAATTTTAATCATTATTATTTTCCCACAAGAATAAATTATTTTTAATAATTTTTGAAAAAAGTTCTTTGAAAATTTTAAAATCCATTTGTTTACGAAATTTAAATTATTCAGAAATTCTTCCACTAAATACGAATTAAAAAATAAATACTTCAAATAATTTCAGAAAAAAATTCAATTAAACTTTTTTAAAATAATTAATTCTACAGAATTGTTAGTTATAAGTATGAAAAATACAAATTTTTAAAGAATTTAATTTGGAACCATTTTAAAATTTAATTATTTCTTAAAATTCATGCTATAATGCTTTTAATATTCAATTATTATGTAGAACTAACTGAAATTCATTTTTAAATAAATTTTTATTAGATAATTCAATAATTTAAATGCAAAAATAAATAATTTATTGAATAATTAAAATTTCTTAAAATTTAAGTCTGATAAAGAATTTTATCAAAATATTTTTAAATTCATTTTTTGAAGGCACAATTATGAAATTTTATGCAAAGTTAGCAAAGCAGTGATATATTTTGTAAATTTTAATTTTTAACAAAATTTTTTTTAATTTTTTAATTTTTTTTGTGACTAAGTAGTTAAGTAATTAAGTACCAGTTTTTATTGTTAATAGGCATTATTATTAATTATCTATTAATACAAGGAGAAACTACACGCGCGCTTTAGCGCGCGTTTTTTTAGCTTTCACCTGTAATAATTTCAAAAGATAACATTTTTGTAATTTTTCATAAATTTTTCGATTTTTTTATTGAAATTTTGTAAAGATAATCGAATTTCTTTTGAGTAATGATAATAATAAATTAAATACTTTGTTTGGCGGGCGTGACATTTACTACTTAGGGAGCGTTCACAAATTACGTAACGCTAATTTTTGAAAATTTTGACCCCCCCCCTCCCCCATGTAACACACTGTTACATACATTAGCGCCATTTTTTCTGCTGTACATAACAAATAGCTAGACCCCCCCCCTCCCCTTTATAATGTTACGTAATTTGTGAACGCTCCCTTATTTATATTATTTATAAAAAAAATTTAAATACAAATTTCATAAAATTCAATTATTTTTTTAATTTTTAAATAAAAAATTATTCTAAAATAATTAATAAAAAATAATTTTTTCTCGATAGTTTTTCAAAAATTAAATTATTTAAGAAAATCAATTTTAAATCTGTAAAGTCTAATTATTGTTAAGAACAGGAAGAGTTTGAAATATATAAAATCTTTTCAATGCTGAAGAATAACATTCAGAATTTTCTTATGAATTCTTCAAATTGAATATTATTCCAGCATTTTTGACAAAATTTTCTGACTTTTTCCTGATTTCTCTGAATAAATTTAGTAAAATAGTGATTTTGTGTAGAATTCTTCTGAATAATTAAATTTTTTAATGTTAATGACATGAAAATAATATTAATTAATTTTTACTAGAAAACTATTAGAAACAAAATAACAAATAAATAATTAATTGTAATTAAATGTAATTTATTTTTGATAATTAATAAGTCAAAAATAATGTAATGAACATATTTTTCATTATCGTCTCATTGGCATTCACGCTTTCATTAATTTCCATGTGACATGTAATGTAAAAATTACATTATTGTTATATATATATGGGTAAAAATTTTCCAAGTGATACCGCCAAAAATTTTATAGTCTCCAATTTTGTATAATTACTTTTAAATTGTAGTATTAGTGGACCTTTTTGAAATCTGTAAAAATGGCTGACCTAGTATGACGGGTTGCCAAGTTACAGGGGCCCGAATTTATCTGCTTTCATTGCGCACGGTGAATTTCAATTAATCATAACTTTCCCAGATAACAAACGTGCCTGGCACGTCACAGGCACGATGGGCGGCGGACCGCGTGCCGGCTATTACGCACTGTTCTTGCCGTTCATTATTTTCAAGACCAAGTGTGCCTGCAATATGCCGGAATGTTTTCAACACTCTATAATTTGCTATTTATTAATTATTTCTTTTTGTTATTTAGTAATTACATTTAATATATTTTAATTATTATAACTTAAAATAATTATTAACAGAATTAATAGTTACATTGTTTCTTTTGAATTAATGTTGAATTATTATATTATCTGCTCTGGTATAATATATTAATTAAAAAAATGAATGTCATTCTTCTTAAAAATTTATATTTATATATAATATATAAAGTTATATAATATAAAAAATTATTATAGATTATTAAAATAATAATAATAATAATTTTGTATTACACTGCAAGCCCGATCAGCGGTCAGCTCCGGGGGTGCTCGACCGCTGATCGGGCGTAAACATATAGGACCGTACGAACTGTTTTATGATGGGGTACCATTACTTGACTACTGAATTTTTTTTAAGGGGCCAGAGCGTCTTTAATGTATACGCTACTGCCACAACTTTTCGACTTCCTCTTTGCCCCTCGCCCGCCCCATCTACAAACGACGTAAACAAGCGACCACTGATCGGGTGACCGCTGATGGGGCTTGCAGTGTATTACGAATAATAAAAAAATTTTTTTTTTTAAAATTGAATCCTTATACATACTAGTAAATGGTACGCGCGAAATATTTTGTTGAATTTATTATTATTATGCAAATTACAAAACATTTTATTTTCAAATATGAATTTTTGAAAAGTTTCAGATTCAAACTTTCAAAAAATTAAATTTTTAACTAATCTACTAATTAATTATTCTTGTTTATTAATTCCTAAATTTTCAATAAAATTCTTTCCGCAAAAATTCAATTATTTTCATAAAGAACAATATTCTTTGTATGAATTAAATTATTTTTATAAATAAAATATTTCAAAAATTAAATTCACTTATTTTTAGAAATAATAAAATTTTGCGCAAAAATTACCAATAATTTTCAATAAAATGAATTTCATTTTAATAAAATTTCATTTTAATAAAATTTCACGAAATAATTCATTTTTTTTAATTTTTAAAAAAATTTTCGATGGAATTAAATTATTTTCTAAAATTTTAATAAGTCCTTGGAAGCAATTCCATTATTTTTAAGTGTCGCAGTTAAATTAATTGCTAAATTAAATTATTTTTGTAAATAATAAAATTGTTCTGAAGAAATTTTATTTTCAAATTGAATTTTGAAAATAATTGAATAACTCTGAAGAAATCTATTATTTATGGACAATATTGTATTATTAAGAATAAACACAAATCAATAACTATTTCTTTAAAGAATTTTATTAATATTTGAAAATAATTGAACTCCTGTGAAGAATTTTATTAATTTTAGAAAATAATTGCATTTTTGTGAGGAATTTTATTAATTGTTGAAAATAATTGCATTCTTTCCAGGAAATTTATTATATTTGTGAAAATGTAATTGAATTCTTGAATAAAAAAAATTAGTAAAATCTTCACAGAAATTCAATTAATTTCAAAAATAAAAAATTATTCCAATTTTTCGAAAGACTTCAATTATTTTCTAAAATTAGTAAAATTATTCGTAGGAATTCAAATATTTGCTTAAATCATAAAAATTCTTCACAGAAATTCAATTATTTTTCTAAAATCTGTAAAATTCTTCTCAGGAATTCAATTATTTATAAAAATTAGTTAATGTTTTCACAGGAATTGAATTATTTAAAAAAAATTGAAAATAATTCTTAAAATAAATTTAATTAGGGTTTTGAAATATTTTTTAATAATTCTTAGCGAGAATTTAATTATTTTCATAAATAATAAAATTCTTTGAAGGAATTCAATTATTCTAAATTTTTTTGCAAGAATTCAATGATTTTCAATACATTAATTTTAAAATTAAAAATATTGAAAAAGAAAAATTAATTATTTTGCGTTTTAATAAAATTTTTCGAAATAATCAAATTTTTTTCTCAAATTTTAATAAATTTCAATTATTTCTATAAATAATAAAATTGTTTGCAAAAGTTCGCAATACTTTTTAATGAAATTTCTTGAAAGGAATTCAAGTATTTTCAAAACTTTTATAATATTTTTCGAAAAAAATAGAATTTGTTTTTAAAATTTCAATAAATCCTTTAAAACAATTCAACTTTTTAAAATTTTTAATAAAATTCATTGACAATTTTAAAAAGCTGAAAAGAATTTTTTGTTTAATTCAATTATTTGAAAATTTTCATTTCAAATTATTTTAGAAAAATTACACTTTTTTATAAAAGAATATATAGAAATACTTCAAAAAAATTTAATTAATAGAAAAATTCTAATAAAATTTTATAAAAGAATTTAATTTTCAATGAATAATTTTTAATAAAAGTTTAATAGTAAAATTATTTATGAAAATTATTAAGAAAATCGATTATATTCAATAAATTAAAGAGATTTTTTGAAGGAATTCAATTATTCTCAAATTTTTTGCAAGAATTCAATGATTTTCAATATATTAATTTTAATGAAAATTAAAAATATTGAAAAAGAAAATTATGAAAAATGGTAGGAAACAACAACTAACTTCACACTGCGAACAGAACGAATGAAAAATCACAGAGATTAATATAGTTAATTCCTTATAATTAATAAAATAATAATTAAAATTAATAAAAATATAATTTTATCAGATTACAAATAGCAGGCACGTTCGTGCCGGACCATTTCTGGCACGACTGTGCCAGACTGACGGGCTGGCAATATCGCTAGCTATGGCGCGCACATTCAGCTGCTTATGTGCCGGCATTTCGGTCCGATTAATCGGCCCGAGGTCCGGCAAATACGCACCCTATTAGCGGACATTTTGTTATCTGGGTTCATTACAATTAGTCGATTTTAATTTTTGATGGGTGCTTTTTAAAGCATTTTTTACCAGATTTTCAAAAATGCTATTAGTTTTTTTAAAAATAAAAAATTTAAGTAATTTTTTTTGAATTTTAATAATATTTTATAATATTTTTGTGTTTTTCTCCCCATGGGCCCATTTTGATTTTTTAAAAAATATAATATATCGAAAGCTTGACTCTTTCCCTACAAAAACATGTAAATCCGATTCTTGAAGCTTTTGTCTGCTTAATCCAAGCAATTCCTTAATCGACTTAATCAATACATCTCGCGGCAATTGAATATCGTATGCAACGATTTGGATGAACTTCCAAAGAGTTGAAGACGCTTTTGGGTACGCACAGTCTAAAGAAAAAAAGATCTTAAAATTCAAATCGAGCGCATCTAAACAGGTAGAGCATTTGTAATGAAAACTATTGAGCACTACGTAGGATTCTTCAATATTCGTTTACAGATCCAGTAATTACAATAATAGGCTGCAGTGTTCCCTTTCTAACTCGAAGTCTATTTTCAAGATCCGCAATTTTAGCTTCTATGTCTTCAGTTTTCTAAAAAATAAAGGTTTAAATTAAAATGTATTGAGTCAATAGATAAAAAAATTAAATAATATCAACTTACTTCTACTCGATTTATAAAACATTCACGTATTTCTGCAGGCTGATAATCACGGTTTTCTTCTGTATTTTGATTCTTTTTTCGTTTACCTCCAACAGGATCACTTCCAATTAATATTTGCAGAAGGTGTAGAACAATGGCATCTTGAGAATCTAAAAGAAAATAAATTAAGTACAAATATTGTAAACAAAAACTGACTTTAAACAACATCTTCTATTAATACATACTTGTATTTAATCCTGGTAATAATTTTAATAATAACAAGTCGTCAAGAAGCAGTTTATTAATTTTTTTTTCTTCAACTTTTTTGCCTCTTCTTCAAGCTGTTCAATTAATATGGTTTTCAACACAGGACATCTTTTACGTAACAAAGATGATTTATTCGGTTGCAAAATGTTGAAATCCAGTTCAAACTATATTACAAACATTTCAAAAATAATTAGTAACTAAAAAATTACAATTTATCTGTTAAATTTAATTTAAATGATAGTTGAAAAAATACCAATGTGTGATAGCTAATTAGGTGGGGGGTCAAATTTTCCCCAAAAAAATTATTCCCAAAAAATGTTTTCCCAAAAAAAAATGTATCAAAACTATTTTGCCATCAGGATCTTTATTTAAGAAGGACAGAAGTTCCTGTAAAAGATTTAAAGAAAAAATTTTTTTTAAATGAATATTTATATTTAAATAATAACATAATTATTAAGAAACTTACAGATTTAAATTTGTTTTCTTTGACGTTATTTTGTTGGGTTGCTTCTCTAATCACAACGGGCTGATTGTCTTCTCTTCCCTTTATTAAAAAAATATAACAAATAAAATTATTGTCAAAAATAGTGCTACCCACGAGAAGACACGATGCCATTTCAAGTCTCGGTCTCGTCTCGGATTTTACATGCAAAGTCTCGTCTCGCGGGCAACAGTAGTCAAAATGTAAAATTTTTTCAGAATGAATGTTACATATTTTCTATTTTTATGAATTCTTTTATATTTTTCATTTAAATATTTTTTTATTATTAGAAATAAAAAAAATTCAATCAAACAGAAACCATTGTAATAATTTATTAGTTTTACATTTACAAATCAAGGTTGGTAATTATCAAAGTTTACTCACTTCAGCCAAAACAACTATATTATTTCCATTATTTAAATTCTCCACAAGAATTTCATTAGGGACCGAAATTCCAGGAAACTGAATCTATGTGTATAACATAACAACATATTAGTCCAAAAATTATTATTGCTCAAAATATAAATGTAAACAAAAAAAACAAGTTGTTAAAATTCTGACTTTATACACATATACACAAATTCAACAATTACCTCCCTTTCGGCAAACATCTTATCTTCTCTTGACTTTTTTTAGTGAATCTTATTTAAATGCAATTAAAATCTCACCGCAAGAACTTTTTGAAAAAATTCTACCAACAGAAATAAAAGTTTGATCTTTAACCTAACCTCAAAAACAATGCGATGTTAGTTACACAGGTTACACATTAGACAACTTGAGAATAATAATTTTCAATGCTTTATCATACTCACGTCTTGTTCCTTGATGAATATTTTTATTTAAAACTTCATGTAATTAAAAATTGTTCACAATTTGCACTGTTTACACTGAATAAGCGTTGAGCCATTAAAATACATGCGAACGATGCGAACAAAAATACTCGGAAACTCTCGGGATCACTCGGAACGATTTGGAGAACATTTAATAAGATGCCATATGAAAAATTGAGTCATTCCCTTACAATATTTGGAAACATGTGTTATACTATTTTTGCTTGGTATAGAATCATATTAAAATATGAAAACATTCTTTCTAAATTATAGTACTTTTATACTTATATATGAAATAATCTTGTCAATATCTCATATAAAACATGTTAAATTTAATTCTATGATAATATTCCACATAATACTATACTAATTTTCCAAATGGACTATATTAATTTTCAGTATTGTATTGTTAAAAACTATTACAGTCATATGATTAAATACTACAAAAACAGCGTTTTCCCCTTTTTGAAATAAAATATATTAAATTTTAAAACGAAAAGTCTTTCAGTGTAGTATATTATCAACGCTTTATACACACACGCATACATCTCACGGTAGAACTGACATCTCCAACTTTAAACATTAATTATTCAATAAGTAAATATTAATTTGCCCTAAATATGTAATAAATAATAGCTTTAATGATTACTTTTGTTAATAAATTCAAAATTTCGTACATCCAGTGATATGCATATATTAAAAAAACGATTTTCAGGAAATACTGGATAATCATATTTATTTAAAAAATGTAATAAACCGTCACTCACGACGTTTCGATATCAACGTTGATATCCTCTTCAGGTGAAAATCTGTTAAAAGTTCATAAATTTAAAAAAAACATAACCTCAATTTCTCGTGATAACAAAATAAAAACCGTAATTTTACAAACATAACTGAACTTACTAAAATTTTATAACACAAAAAACAACTATTATAAAGAACTACTAATTATTACAATAAAAAATGAAAAAAAATTGAACGTTTATTATAAGGAATTAATTGTAAATAAATTTCTCTTAATTTATGGCATATTTTAATATTGTGAATTTTTATTATTATTTAAAATATGCCACAAATTAAGAGAAATTTATTTACAATTAATTCCTTATAGGTAATAAGCGTTCAATTTTTTTTCATTTTTTATTGTAATAATTAGTAATACGTTATTTTTAAATTTTAGTCAATTTTAAATATCCCGCCAGAAAATTGATTTTTCGAAAGCTAAAAATTGAGGTGTGAACAGTCAAATGTTTCTGCATGCATGCATCATGCATACATAAGTTCGTGTAGCTGTACCCAAAGTTAAATTACTTAAGGGGATGTCAAAGTCGATTGGATTTTTGCATTGAGCTTCAATGGGAAAATCGCATCGACTTTGACATCCCCTTAAGTTACTTTTGTTAAATTAAATAAGTTTTCCTAATTTTTTCTTTTCATTATTTACTAATATGCTATTTAAAACACACTATATTCACTGGAAACTATACTTTGTTACTTTTACATATCAATAATTTATTTATAATTGTTCAATTTACATAAAATAATTCAAAAATTTAATCTACAAATGTTACTTTATTATTCCCAATAATTTATTTTATAATATTTCATTGAATAATAGTAATTTTTTGAGTCTACCCAAAACCTACCTTAAATCTACCATAACTTGGGTATATTTACGGTAACCCAACCCGCCAGGGTTTGGGGTCGCTAATTACGAATTTAAAGTCAGATTTTTGAAATAAAAATAAAGGATCTAATATGGCGGTGAGATTTACAAAAATATTTCTTGAATCTTTACAGAACTTGGTATATAGGTGTTTTTAAGGTCACTGACCATGAAATCTTTTGTGGGCCTGTATTCACGGCAACTCCACGTTGTGACGGCAGGCAACGGAGTTGTTCCGTGATCTGTCAGAGTCCAAAAACTCACTAAGTTTTATAAAAATTCAAGAAATTTTTATAAACCCGACCGCCATATTAAATCCTTCAATTTTATTTAGAACATCTGACTTTAAATTCGTAATCAGCGACCCCAAAAACTCCTTGATACCAAGTTTTGTAAAAATTCAAGAATTTTTTAAAAAACCGACCGCCATATTTGATCCGACATTTTGTATTTTGAAAATCTGCCTCTAAGTTCGTAATCAGCAATCGCAATAAAGCCTTAATTCCAAGATTGAGGTAAATCCGTCTATATTTATAGAATTTTATTTGTCACGAAAAATCTGATATGTATTTTGAGGTTAGGAAAAATCCTGACGTGATGGAGCAAAACGGACTTTAGATTCGTTTTCAGCGACCCCAAAAACATATAATACACCAGGTTTGGTCGAAGGAACCTTTTAACGAATTTTTTTGTGGAGCTGTGTAATTTGCCATTTTGTTGTCTTAGGCACGAAGTAGTATAAGGAGACCTAACGGGACATAAAAATCTGCACACATTTGGGGGACAGAGATATAGGAGATTGCACCAGTAGCAGAGGTTGCGCCTCTGTGGTTAAACTATTGTACTAAAATTTTTCATCTGCTACTGTATATGAACATAACCTACAAATTAGTGAAATACGACGAAGTGTTATGGCGGCCATGGTTTACATTTCAGCCGTAATGGCGCAACCTCTGCTAGTGGTGCAAATACTCATAACTCTAACCCCCCCAAAATGTGTTGATTTTTGCCGCTGCTAAGCATTGGCGTGAGTTGCATTCGAGCGAGACGATGCAAGAAATTTTTAAAACGAGAATAAATCTCGTTCAGATACAATATATTATTGCATCGACTCGTATCGTTGTGTCGAGAATCTCGATAAGTCGATCGAGATCAAAATAAATTTTTAGAAAAGAATGTTTTTGAATTTTTTAATTTATACTTTATTTTCAAGAAACTATTTTTTATGATAGTCATAAACGTTGTTCACCATAAAATATATATATATATATATAAAACAAAATAACGATAAAAAATAAATAATTAAATTGTTATTGCTTATTGTCTTCTTTTAACATTAATTTTAACTCTTCGGCTAAAGAACATTGTACCCATGAATTTAGACACATCAATTGGGTTATCGAGTTATCAGAAAGCTTATTTCTGTGTTTTCGAATCACAAGCGAACTTCGGGAAAAAAGTCTCTCTGAAGGGACAGAAGTAGCTGGAGTGCAAAGAAAATCACGTGCCATTTTCGATAAATTGGGATACGTATTCTGATTTTGTTTCCACCAATCCAAAATATTGGTATTCTTTCCTGCGCGTTTATGAGAGAGATACAAATTTAATTCTTGGGACCATGACGATAATGAGAAAGATTGTGTATCGGAATCTGAGTCGTACAACATGTTCACATCAAAATCATTTGTTGTATTATCGATATTTTCATTTTGAGACTTCTTTTCGACGGGAACCTTATTAAAATGAACCAAACAAAATAATAAAAAGTTACTAAAAATTTATTAATGAATTTAAATCCTAGTAAAATCTAAATACATGAAGATTTTAATTTCAAAACTTTTTAAATAAATAAAAATCAAATTTAGTTTTTTCTGTATGTGATATTCTTAATAATGAAAAAGGAAAAATATATTATCAGAGTTATCAAATTACTAAATAATTATTATTAAAATAATACTGATACTAAATAATCGTTATAAATTTATAATAATTTACTTGTGAATTGAAATATTCTTTTTTTAAAATATTCTCAAAATGCTTCAGTGACTGAGACTCCATTTCTCTTCCCCATTCAGTTTTTTGGAACGTTTCTACCTTAAATTTGGGATCGAGAACTAAAATGGCACAATAATTCCAATTACTTTTGGAATAATGTTTCATCAGTTTCTCTATCGATACTTGCAGGGCTTCGGCAATAGTTTTGTCAACGGGAGTAATTTCCTTTTTTTTAAATATTTCAATTTTTGCTTTTTCAAGCTTATCCAAAAGCAAGTTAAAACCGACGACAACTGTCGGAAGTGTAATATATTTTTCTCCACTTAATATTTCGGATAGAACTTTAAAATACTGTAGATATTTTGATGACGTGCGTAAGGTTGACCACTCTAAAGTTGAAATCGTTAATTGTCGTAGAGAGTTATTATTTTGACATAACATATTTAACGCGTCTTCCATTTGAAATGCCTTCTCCAACATTACAAAGGAAGAGTTCCATCTTGTGGAAACATCTACATTAGGCGATGTAAACTTATTACTGCAAACTTGACAGCAAATTTCTAATTTATTTCTCCACTGTTCCGATCTTTTTAACAAAATAAATAAACTTCTAAGCTTAGAAAGTGGAGAATTTCTTCCATTTTCCTTGCAAGATAAACCTCTTCTATTTGTTTCAACTGTTCCATGATCATCATTTTCATCTTCACTTTCATCAATTTCTTCGAACTTTAATGATTAAAAATTAAAATTTATTCATTAATATAGATTAATAATTAATAATCTTCATAAATTTAATTTTTCTAATTCATAAGCTGGTCTCATGTCAGTAACGTCAGGGAAATGCCAGGGAAACAAAATTTTTTGTCAGTAAAGTCAGGGAAATGTCAGGAAAATTAAATTTTTTGTCAGTAAAGTCAGAGAAATGACAGGGAAAACATTTTTGTCAGTGAAAGTAAGAAAATTTAGCCTTTTTCGACTTTTCTTCCAAATATTGCAACAAAATTCTACATTTTTTAGTATAAAATTCAACTTGTTTCGATGTTTGAAAAATAACTATAAGTAAATTATTGAAAATAATTAATTTTTTAAAGTATTTGGTTACAATTTTTAAAAATTAACATTTGAAAAATTTTAATTGCAAATTTTGAAAATATTTTAATTATCAAGAATGTTAATGAAACATTTTTCAAAAATTTGATTATTTATAAAAGATTTTACCGAATTTCAACTAAATGGAAATTATTCAATTGCATATAATTCAAAAACTATTAATTTTTCAAAAATTATTTAAAATTATTTTTTAAAATTAATTTTAAGAATACCTTTATTCTAAGTATTTAAAATATTATATTTTTATTTTATTATACTTAATTATATTTTCCTGTAAAAAGAATTTTGTCATGGAAAATAGTTTTAATGTCAGTAAATTGTAAGGAAAATTAATAAAATTAATAATAATTTGACCTATTAAAATTAGGAGTATTAATTTATTATTACATTAACCCTCTTGGAGGGTTAATAGTATCATGTACCTCGTTATTATAATCATCTTCTTCGTCTTCAGAATTATCTTCAACTCGTAACACTTTTAACATTGCTTGGGCACCTAAATTTAATATGTGAGCGTAGCATCGATAATGTTGCTCCTTAGAATTAAAATTTTCCAATAAAAGAGATAATTCGTGCATAAAACTGGAATTTGCTGAAGCATTATCTACAGTTATGGCTTGTAGTTTATTTTCAATGTCAAATTTTTTAAGTGTTTTATGGAATATTTGGGCTATATCGTGACCAGTATGGCATCCATTCGAAGGAACAAAATCTATTACAAGTGATTGTAAATTCCAGTTTTCATTGATGAAGTGTCCTGTAATTCCAAAATAACTTCGGTTGGCAACCGAAGTCCAGCCATCAATCGTGAACGATATTTTTGACGAATTCATTTGTAAAATTTTCTTTAAACATTGCTTCATTTCAAAGAATCGACTTTCTACTTGTGACTTCAGCTCATTTCTTAAAGGAAGTTTGACGTCCGGTTTTAAATAGTGAAATAAGTCTTGTGTACGTTCGTCTTCGAAAAAACGATAGGGCAAGTATTTTTCGGTCACCCAATCCACAATTTTTTTATTAAACGTGCCTTGCGTGAATGGCTACAATATAGAAAAAACAAATTTTCAAGAATATCTTAATATATATTTAACGAGCTAAAATATCAAAAAGAAAAATATTTATTTTTTTTAAATTCAAAATAGAATTAAATTAAGAATTGTATAATTTTTTTAAAATATATTAGTCAACATAAATTCTAATGCTTTTCAACTAATTTTATTTTCGCAATATAATTTCAAAAAGTTTCTTCAAATAAATCAAACTTATTCTGTTAAGTAAATTGATTTTTTGTAATTTTGATTTAAAGTGCAATTCAAACTAAAATGGACAAAAAAGTTTACTTTTTATTTAATTAATTAAAAAAATTACTTCAATTAGTTTCTCTGAATTTGGATACGACTCTCGATATTCTTGTAAATGGTGATTTTTTAGATGCCGCTTCAATCCAGATGTATTGCTATCTTTCATTCTAATTTTTTTAATTTCCTGGTTCGTTTTACACAATTTGCATGTCGCTATTTTACAATCATCTTCTATTGAATACTCAAAAGATTCTTCCAAAGTTTTTCCACCATTTTTTCGTCGTTTAGATTTATTTTGATTATTTTCAGTATCATTGTCCACCAAAGGTTCTTGGCTATATTTTAAAATAAGTTACATGAAGCTTTTTTAATTAAAAATTTTATTTTATTAAATTGTCATTAAAAAAGAAGTAATTCTTTTTATTTTGTTATTTTATTAAATAATTTAATTAAATTTTGTTTGTTTTTTATTTGCAAATAATGTAAAATAAGCAAAAGTTTATATTATGTATAACCTTGTTGATTCTGTGGATTGTTCAAGTGTTCCATTTTCTGGTTCTTGATGTTCCCTACACCTTTTGGCACTTTGTTTTCTTGACATTTTTTAATTTCAAATTTGTCATCTATCTGTCAAATATCGATCGAATTGACGAGACGAGAAGAGACGATTAAAAACAAAAGGTTAACGAGAATAAAGAACAATAACAAATTCAGTAATGGTGTGAAGGCGATCGAGAAAGGCGATTTTTCTCGGCTCGAATGCAACACTAGGCGTGAGGTCTCCTTATACTACTTCGTGGTCTTAGAGGACATACATAAGTTGTGAAAATAGTTTTGCAAAATTTTGATTATTTTTCAAGATATTGTTATTTAAACTCTTAAGTCACTTTTTTTCAACAATTTTTATTTCGAAATCTATTATAGTTACAAAAAAATGTTTAATATGAAAATTGTAGGGAATCTATTGAATATTATTAATATTTTATTGGAAAATAAATATTTAATTTTTTTAATTAATTTATTTAAACAATAAATTTAAAATAATTTTTTTTACCAAAAGTCCCAAAAATTTTTTCTTCAAAAAATATTAAAATAAATGCTTAAAATGTCCTTAAAAATCCCTGAAAATTTCAGAGAGGTGTTTTTTGATATTCGTGAGAAATTAATTTTTGAATTTTGCATTGCACGGTCATGCCCACGCGCCGAATGTGGTAGCATCTGCCGTATTCCCTATAGGCCTAATCTACATATTGTTATTCCTTTTTTTTTTTTGAATTTTCCCAGAATTTTTCACAAAACAATTATCAACTCATTAATAAGTTCCTTCACTAAACGTGAAGCTGAAACCTACCATATCGATCAAGTTTCAAATTCTAGAAGTACCGGTATCTAAACCTAGACGTCACCGCCAAATCAATAAATAATTGAAAAATAAATTTAAAGCTATGAAAAAATGTGAGACTAACTCTGCTGGGGCTCGAAACCCAGGACCTATCAATTGCCGGTTGATTGCTCTTCCACTGAGCTACAGAGGTCCACCTCCAACAAATTTTCATAGGAATTCAAAGGAATTTCATTATTCCTTGTATAGTTTATTGTAATTTAATGAAATTTGATATAATAAATGTTTATATAATATCCATTATATTTCGATTAAAGTCGTCGCCAACTAATTTTAAAAAATTGTAAATAATAATATTATATTATAATAAGTATATGGAGTGTATAACTCCTTTTTCATTTTAAGACAAGTATAATATAAAGAAAAGATTTCCTTCTTTCTTGTGGCCTAATGGCTTTAAACTTTATTTAAATTACATCAAAATTTTGACGCGTTTCGATGCAGTATTCTGCATCCTCATCAGAAAAAAATGAAACAAAACGTCAGTCAAAATAAAAGTCAAAAAATAAATAAACATTCTTTACTTTATTATATTATAATATTTTACAGGAATGATTTTAAAGATATTGGGATCACTAAACAAAAAATTTCTTCCACGTGTGCTTTTTTTATGGTCTGACTAAACTATTACCTATACTAATCATGTTTACAAAAAAATTTCTTATTCCTTAAAAATTTGTAAATAAACAAGGGGCCATACACATAATACGATTCGCGGCCAGAGGGAGGGAGGGGGTCTTAGAATTGTGACTAAGTGTGACATGGGGGAGGGGGGTGAACTTATGTGTTACGTCACAATCTTTTAAATTTAAAAATTATAAGAATTTATATGTGACAATGTCACTTTTTCTAAATAAAACAAGTTAAAAATCCTTTAACAGGGTGTCTACTAACCGGGAATTCCGGGAAAACCGGGAAATAACCGGGAATTTTATTTGACCGGGAAAAATCGGGAATTAGCCGGGAATTTTATACCGAACCGGGAATTTTTTCACAAAAATTAAAAAAGTTTTATTATTTTAATTTGTTTTTAAAAAATCAATCTTTATTTCAATTTTTATAGATATTTATACTGTTCTCTAAATTTAAGTTAGTTAAAAATAATTAATTTGATGATAAAAAATCAGTTACCAATTCAAATATATTATGTAAATAAATTAAAAAAAAATTATAAACAGTTAATAGAAATATTGTGAAATTCGACTGAAAATATATAATTAAATTTGTTAAAGAAATTCATTAGAAACTTTTTAACAAATAGAATTTTCAAAGTATTTTAATTTAATAATTGATTAATAATTGAATATTATAAAGAGTAAAATTCTAATGTATTCATGTTTCTTACTGCGAATATTAATAATTAAAATTTTTATTAGTTAATTTAAAAAAATATACATACTTAAAATTGTTTAATAAAATTGAACTTTCGCAAAATTTTTTTTAAATCTAAAAAATAAAATTGTTGTAATTTTTCAATCATATTGTTTCAAGATAATTGAATTTTTCTAAACAAATCATTGAAATTTTTTTACTTTTTTTGAAAAATAATTGAATTTTTTTAAAGAATTTTATTTAAATTTTTCGAAAATAATCAAGGGAAGTTAGTGACCATAATTATAATTTTATTTTAAAATTTTTAAGTCCCTCTTACAGTTTTAAATCAATTTTTCGCTTCTAAAAATTATACTATTCTATGATTATTTAATAATTATAATTATTGAACTTCTCTTAAATTTTTATCATTTTAAATTTCTGAATGTTCAAATAAATGATATTTATTTATTTCTTGAGCAAATTAAATGTTTATTACATATTAAGTAAATAATTAATTATTGCTGCTTATTATTTTCAAAAATTTTAATAAAATTCTTCACAAAAATTAAATTATTTTCATAAATAATAGCATTCTTTGGAAGGATTCAATTATTTTTATAAATAGTAAAATTCTTTGCAGAAGTTCAATTATTATCAATGTAATTTTAATAAAATAGAAAAATCCAATTTTCAATTATAATTATAAAGAGACAAGATTATTTTTAAAAACTTGAAAAAATTCTTTGTTTAATTCAAGTATTTTCCAAGTTTTTAATTAAAATTATTGAAAAAAACATTATTTTCAAAAAATTTAATGATTTATTTATGTTTGAAATCAAATTTAAATTTAAATTTGATAAGAAAAAAGAACCGGGAAAAAATTAGGATATAGCCGGGAAATAACCGGGAATTTTGTTAAACGAAAATAGTAGACACCCTGTTTAAACTATTTAATATCTATTATGTACCTGTTTAACATCTATTGGCATATTATTTATAATATGATAAATAATATATTCTCTTAATTTGAATCATTTAAAAATCATGGTTTTAACTGACAATCAGCAGTGACTGACTTTTTGCTTCTGAATCAGTTAAAAAGAACTGAAGTATTATCCACAAAACACCGAAATTTTTTTAAATATGTTTATTAAAGATTTGCTTGCATACTTCGAAAAATTTACTTGCAAAGTTTATTTTAAAATTGTGTAAAGATTTAAATTTCTCACTCCAATAAATGTCTATCGTCAAATTTTCTTAAAAATATAGCTTTAAACTTTCCTGAACATTTGAATTGGATTTTCGACTATACTTTCGTGAAAAATTAAAGTTAATTTAATTTAAGTTAAATTTTCAGGAAAGTTTCGCGCTAAAAATTTATTGAAGTGGAATATTTAAATCTTTACACAATTTTCACTAAACTTTGCATTTAAATATTTCGAAGCTTGCGAGTAAATCTTTAGTAAATTTTTAGGAACGTTTCGGTGCTATGTAGGTAGTCAAACGTGACTAATTGCTTCTAACATTTGACACCGAGTATCTATAAAGTCGGAAAATTTTGATAATTTTTCTGATATCACTTTTAATTCCCAATCGCGCTTTGTTGAACTATCTACACTGAGAGAAGAAAATCACAGATTCTGAAATGGAAAAGTTCAACATCTGTACTCCAATTGAACGCAGCAGCAGTGCCACTGTGTGATAGGTGACGTGCTAAAATGTGAAACGGATTTTAACTTTGGCTTGAGGTACAGATGTTGTACTTCAAATGCTACTGTTTAGAAGTACAGTATCTGTCGGTCGCTATGAAAGAGATCCTGTACTGTACTGCATAGTATCTGAACTATGAATGACACCAACTGAATAAAATTAAGAACGGGCACTGACACGCATTTTACACGGCCGGTGTTTGTCACAGTACGGATTCTGTGCTTTTCTTCTCTTAGTGAATGTATAAACTTTACAGTGAAATTTACGTGTGTGACGTGACGTAGGGGGAGGGGGGTTCAAGATTTGTGACGAAGTGTGACATAGGGGGAGGGAGAGGTTAAAAATGGTCAAAAATCGCGTGTCGTATTATGTGTACGGCCCCCAAGTAAGGGAGCGTTCACAAATTACGTAACATTATAAAGGGGTGGGGGGGTCTAGCTATTTGTTATATACAGCAGAAAAAATGGCGTTAATGTATGTAACAGTGTATTACATGGGGGGAGGGGGGTCAAAAATTTCAAAAATTAGCGTTACGTAATTTGTAAACGCTCCCTAAGAATAAGACAGTAGTCGGCCACCTGAAGCAATTTTTTTAATTAACACTATAAAAAGTGCAATTCATATTTTTTTCAAATTCTTTCAGGTAAAAGAATAATGTTCCTTATGATCACACAAAACCATTAAACCAATCATGTTTATGAAATAAAAATTTGTATTTGTTAAGAACATTAGTAAATCAACAAGTAAGAATATGACAATCTTGCAATTATGAATCCGATATTAGATTTTAAAAATTTTAAATGGCTGATCCAATATGGCGGACATTTCCAAAAATTCGTCGGATTCACTTGAAACTTATTACTCAGAGGTTTTCGGGGACTCTGATTACGAATCCGATATCAGATTTAAAAAATTCAAAATGGCGGATCCAATATGGCGGGCGCCATTTTAAAAAAATTAGTCAGATTTACTTAAAACTTGTTACTTGAGGTCTATTGATAACGTAGATTAGAAATGTAATATCGGTTTTAAAAATAACGAATCCAATATAAGAACAAGCCAAAAAAATATAAAAAAATAAAGGAGCGTAAAATCCGGCCGCATTCCTCCCTGTGGTACACTCTGGGGTCGTAAGTAACGTAGTATACTTACCAGCTGACTGCGAGGGAAAATTTGGTATTTTTTATATTTTAAAAAGTATCTAGTCTCAAGTCATCAAAAGTCTCTAGTATTAAGTTTCAAATGAATCCGATGAATTTTTTAAAATTTCGTCCGCCATATTGGATCCGCCATTTTGAATTTTCAAAATATGATGTCGGATTCGTAATCAGCGAGTTCAAATACAATAGTATGCTCGTTTGCGCAAATTTTAGTTTTCTAAGAAGTTGCCGACATTTTGAGCGCACTTATGAGATTTTGGTCTTGACTGCGAAGAGGTTAAAAGAATTAACAAACTTTTCAGTGGCCTTATTGTTAAGAATAATGGCTAAGCTTTGTTTCAGTAAATGTAAATAAAACTGTGCAATATTGCGATAATAGTGAGGCCGAAATTAAATGATTTTAAAACTTGTTACAATATAATACTTGAATTTATTTTGCTTAGAATTTACATACGTTTTCTTCTAGAAATTTGGAGATACTAAATTTTCATTTTCTTCTCTTTCATCCCTACTCTTCGTAATCATATATCACGTGTCAATCGTCAGTCGTCTAAAAATATTCGCACACACATATCATACAAATAAAAACATCCCGCCTCCTTTTGAAAGCGATGTATTTCATAAAATATTACAAACTTTATCCCTTCCTGCATTTATCAATGATTTAATTACATATCAGAAGTATTTTTTACCGCAAGTACACAAATATTAGCTACTGCTCTTTTTGAAAGTCCTGAACCAGTCTCAACAGTTACCACTCTCGTCAAACCATCAGCACCTGGATGCAATTCATTAATTCGACCTAGTCGCCAGCGCAGTGGCGGGGAATTGTCATCCTTGATCATCACCATCTGACCCACTCCAAAATTATAGCCATTAATCGCTCTTTTCCATTTTGAGCGAGATTGCATCTGAGTGACGTATTCTGATGACCACCTCTTTCAGAATGCTTGTTGAATTTGAGTTAATAACTGAAACCGATTCAATCGATTCAACGGAATGCTAAGAACATCTTCCTCTAAAATCGAATTCATAGAAGTTCCGATCAAAAAATGTCCCGGTGTGAGAACACTCAAATCTGCCGGGTCCATACTTAAGGGCAAAGAGGCCGCGAATTCAAAATTGATTCTACTTGAACTACAATTGTATATAATTCTTCAAAGGTCAAAGGCGTGTCATTCATTACAACTCTCAGATGCGATTTCGCTGATTTCACAGCCGCCTCCCGTAAACCTCCCATATGCGGCTAATATGGCGGTATAAAATTCCATTGAATTGAATTGTCCGTCACGAACTTTAACAGTTTGGATTTGCTGTCAGATTCAGTCAAAATATTAGACACGATTTTACCCAGCTCGTTATTCGCGCCCACAAAATTTTCCCCATTATCTGATGACACACGGAAAAGTTCTTGGGCGAGTCGCTGTACCTGTTGTGGTGGCGCTGAGTGACCAGTACCTATGGTAAAGTGACAGCCCCATTTTGGTAGCTCATTTCACCCACAGAGACTGCTGCTTTCCTACTGTGGGGCGTCAGAGCTCTCTTGTGGGGCATCAGAGCTCTCTTTAGAGAGAAAGCAGAAAACCTTTTCTGTGGGAGGCGAGTGAGAGACGTCTGCTCGCCCAAAAACTTTTCCGTGCAGAGTTATACATTTTCCTCGACGCGCAATGAACCGTTTCAATGAGTTTAAAAATGCATTAGTCGACAAATCCGACACCAACTCTAAGTGTACAGCCTTTATCGCCATACATAGGGTAATGTCACCTTGAGTAGACCGCCTAAGCTTTTTTTCCAAAAAATTCTTTATGAAAGCAAATTAATCGGAGGTTTCTATTCCAAGCTTTAGTTTAGATCCCTAGATAAGTGTTAATACCATAATAGCTTTGATTTTTTTTATTTGGAAAAAACAATTGACTTTAAAAAAATAGCTAATTTTTAAGGAATTAAAAAAGTGTAACCTTGAGTGGACCACTCCTAAAAAATTGTAAAAGTTATTCTAAAATCTTTAATGTATTTAATATTTCTGATATATTGAAACAAAATTTATGCTTATGCAGCTTCAGACCATGATTGTGTCGAAATGTTTACAAGTGAAACCATTTTTAATAATTTTGGCACATATCACATCAAAATCACAAAAGAATTAATAAAGAACATAAAACATAGTTTCAAACCAATTTATTGTCAATTAATTTTCGTAAAAATGGTAAACTGATATTAAAATATAAAAAAACAGGCAGTCCACTCGTGGTTATAAACAGTAGTCCACTCATGGTGACATGCAACTCTTTATGGCAGCCACCACAATTTTTTTTTGAGTCAAAATTATCATTTAATTAAACTAAGACAATCAATTTCAATGTCCAAAGTAGTAGGAAAAAAATAAGTTACCTTTTAAAACTTAAATTTTACACTACTTTTACACTTCCGAATCCCTTTACTCATTGTAAGAGCGACTTCTTTTTTGGTTTGTGTTCTTAAAAATGCGTTACATCAAACAATAACCTATATGATTATCGCGGAACATAATTTCTTACGGTTTCTAGGTGCAGTGCTGCTACTCATTTTATTTATTTCACGTTTCCACTGTCAGATAACTTAAAAGCTCAGATGGTCGAATCAGACCCTCCTTGTCCAAGAATGGATTCAAAGTCAATAATTTGCTGCTACTGCTGATCTGCTTGCCCTGTTGAAGATCTTGCATTTCTTTCCAAAATTCTTCCTTTTGATGCAGCCTCAACAAAGTAGTGCTTGCTTTTTTCAATTCTTCCGCTGACAACGACCCAATGATTGCAGTAGATTCTCCCTTTTTCCTCATACAATTGTTGACAAATCTGAAACAAGTAGCTATTACTCGACAGAGCTTGTTCCAAGACGAGAATCTTGTTAAAATGGAAAAATCCTTTAATATTGCCATGAATGCCAGTTCCAATTTTCTTTCCTCTGAAACTTGTGTGATCGACACGTCACGTCGAGGCCAATCTGTTTTCTCCTTGCTCAACCAAATCGGACCATTCCACCACAGATCTGAATCCACTAAATCATTGAGGCTCGTTCCTCTTGAGATCAAATCCGCCGGATTTTCTTCAGACTTGACATGATTCCACTTTTCTGAAGGAATTGTTTGTTGAATCTCCGACACCCGATTTCCAACGAAAGTATGCCAACGTGATGGTTCACCTTTGATCCATGCCAGAGTGATCATAGAGTCACTCCAAAAATATGACTCCTCGACGTCCACCCGTATGCTTCCCTTCACTTTCTCGTACAGATTCGCCAATGTCAACGCTCCACAAAGTTCAAGTCTGGGTAGACTCAGAGATTTTATGGGAGCCACCCGTGATCGAGCACATAAAAGTCGAACCATTATCGAGCCATCCAAATTCACAGAACGTAAGTATATGCATGCACCATAAGCAACTTCCGATGCGTCGCTAAATCCGTGCACTTGCACATTCTGAGGAGATTGTGCCAAAACAGGCTGAGGTATGCTGATTTGATCAATGTTCTTTAATTGATCACAATGCGTGATCCATCTGTTTGCTACATCTTCTGGAATTGTTGAATCCCACCCTATCTTGAGCTTCCACAAATGCTGTAACATCACCTTCGACCTTATTACAAATGGCCCGATCAACCCGAGCGGATAAAAAATTTGAGCGATCATCGATAAGATAATCCTTTTTGTTAATTGTTTTGATGATGTCTCATATGACGAATGATATCTAAGACAATCATCTCTTGGATTCCATCTGAGACCGAGCGTTTTGATTTCGGTGATCTCTCGTTCCTGGTCCTAATCATCCTCTCTGCCGACATTAGAATGTATTTTCTGCAATTCAAACCCGGCTGACTGTAGAATGACCTTGACATCTTCTTCAATGAGCTTGATCTCATCTTCCGTGTCTCCACCCGTCAACATGTCATCCACGTAAAAATTGTTCTTGATTACAGTGATGCAATGGGATTTGATTCTGCAAAATCATCTGCTAGTTGCGATAGACATCGAGTTGCCAGAAATAATGATGATGTAATTCCAAATGTAACGGTGTTGAGCTGATAGGTTTCTATTGGCTGATTTGGATCCTCTCTCCATAAAATGCACTGCATATTTCGCTGCTCAGGTCTAATCCAGACTTGCCGGTACATTTTGACAATGTCTCCAGTCAAAACGAACCTATATTGCCTAAACCCAATGATTATGTCAATTAATTCCGGTTGCACAACTGGTCTCGTCATGATGCAGTCATTCAAAGAATAACCCGATGTAGTTTTACTTGATCCATTTAGGACAACTCTCAGACTCGTCGTGCTGCTGGTTAACTTTATTACTCCATGATGCGGTAAATAAATTCGAAATTCCTCTGATTTATAATTCACGAGTCGTTGACGACTCGTGACATGTGTTTTAATTCTATATACTCCTTCAAGACCTTTTTGTATTGTTCGTGCATTTTCGGATCCTTTTAGAATTTTCGTTCCATCGAAAGCAGCGTTTTTTCTGCAGTCATTCGTGAATCGCCCAACTGTTGAAAGTCTTCCTTCATAAGTAAATCGACCTCGAACCTGCCGTCCGCATCTCGTTTGTATGTTTCCATAAACCTCTTCTCGCACCGTGTTTCCTCGACAGATCTAGGACAACTGGTTATTGCTTCGTTTACTCTCTAAAATTTCTCGACTTGCTCATTCAAAGATGCATCCGATACCAATCAACAGAACAAAGATGTTGACAATGTTTGATTTTCTGATTCAGGACATGCCAAATGTCCCCCCAAAATCCATCCGAACTTTGTTGCTTGTAATACTGGATGACCCTGCCCTTGTTTAATTTGATTCGGTTCCAAAGCGTTCCAGAAAAGAGCAGTACCTAAAAGAAGATCGACTGGATGAGGATGGTAAAAATCAGGATCAGCTAATTGAATGTGATCAGGAATTGACATGCTAGCGACTTGAATTCTTTTTATCGGTATACAACTTGAGATTTGATTGGTAATTAGAAATTCTGCTTTGACATTATAATCGTTTAGTGTAGAAATTACATTCGTTGATACGCACGAAACAATGTTAGTCTGCACGGAGAGAAAAATCTAGCTTTAATAGTATGACACTACCTATACTAATTTCGCATGACTATAGTCACGCTTCAAACGCATGAATTCATACCCAAAAACCATGGGTCCACGCTTCACCATGGTTTTTCGGTATGTTTTCATGCGGTTGAAGCGTGACTATAGTCCATGCGAAATTAGTATAGGTAGTGTCATACTATTAAAGCTAGATTTTTCTCTCCGTGTGTGATAAATTAATACCGGCGACTGTATGTGATATGGCAATTTCCTTTAAATTTAGTTTATCGCAAAAACCTTTTGTCCTAAAATTGGCCATTGATCCATTATCTAATAATGCTCGAACTTTAATTAATTGTCCCTTATTATTTTTTACAAAAACTAATACTGTTGATAATATTTTCTCATTAATGTATCTGTGTGAAAACATTGTAAGCGAAACCGGCGACGAAACATTTGATGTTCTATTTATTTCATTTTCACCCTCGCCAAACCGATTTTTATTGTTCGATCCCGTTGTCAATTTGTTTATTTGATGCAATAATGAATGATATCTCAAATTGCAATGTTTACAAAATCGCAATGATTTACAATCTTTGGCCAAATGTTTTTTCCCTAAACAATTAAAGCACAAATTTAATTCTTTCACTTTATTTCTTTTATCGTTCGTTGACAATTCGAGAAACTTTGTACATGAGTATATTTTATGATTCTGATTACATACTGAACACTCGACCAAAGGATCACCAGCCACCAAATGTGTCAAAGATTTAGTTTCCCTTTTTATGTTTTGATTATTTCCCATTTTTTGATTTAAATTTGAACCCGCATTGTTGGAGCTAATTGCTTCTAACATTTGACACCGAGTATCTATAAAGTCGGATAATTTTGATAATTTTTCTGATATCACTTTTAATTCCCAATCGCGCTTTGTTGAACTATCTACACTGAGAGAAGAAAATCACAGATTCTGAAATGGAAAAGTTCAACATCTGTACTCCAATTGAACGCAGCAGCAGTGCCACTGTGTGATAGGTGACGTGCTAAAATGTGAAACGGATTTTAACTTCGGCTTGAGGTACAGATGTTGTACTTCAAATGCTACTGTTTAGAAGTACAGTATCTGTCGGTCGCTATGAAAGAGATCCTGTACTAATTAGTTTGTAGCGCCGCCGCGCTGCTTAAGCATAGTATCTGAACTATGAATGACACCAACTGAATAAAATTAAGGGCGGTATTCATAGTCCCGACTTAAGCAAGGACTTAAGCGTTGCTTGATCAAGTCGGTCTTATTCGAATGAGTCGATCTTAAGAACGTATGTATTCATAGTTAAAAATAAGCAATTGCTTGGTAAAGGAAATGCAGCTTAAGAACTTCTTGACCAAGCAAATGCTTAAGATGATCTTATTGAGTGTTCGACTGTTTCCGTCAATATACTCTTGTATCTACCAATAAGCGATGGTAGATAGTTTATATTCATTAGAAAAATTGGCGCTAATGCACATAAAATATTTTATGCCGGAGAGGAGGGGGTAAAAAAATTAAAAATATGCTTACATACTGGAACGGCCATAATCTCATAATATTTATAGGAAAAAAGTTATAAAGTAAATGGATACAGGGAATAACTAGCAGAATGATGAACAATTGAAATATTCTTATTCCTGACAAAATATTATATTTAGATACTAAATTTTTCTGTATTAAAACATAGAATAAATTATTTTAACTATTATTATATTGTTTCTAAAAAAATTATTCTGAGAGTGTCAGAATCAGTGAAATTTAACGAAAAAGTAATATTTTTATAAACCAAATGAAAAAAAGCATTTTTACTTGGCCATTGTTTCTAACAAACGCAATCATAAACGACAAAAAAATTCTTTTTTAAAAAAGTTATTGCAAAATGTATTTTTTGCAACTTTTTAAACAAAATCTTATTTTTCTTAAACCAATAAACCAAGAGTGCATACAAAAGGGGTGAAGGTATTAACTTTCGTTTGGAACTACAAAATTTTTAAAAATAGTATTTTTTAATAATTATTATTTAATATTAACAGTTTTATTTCCTCATAGAATGTCGATTTTCTTAGAATCAATTATTTTTACAAATTTTCAAGTATAGTTCATATAAATATTTCAACATGGGAAACAAATTCTCTGGATGTAAGTGTGTGTATCCATATATTTGATAGACACATTCTTAAGGCCAAATAGAAATGTTTTTTCAACATTTCGATGAAAAAACATACTTTTTATTTCTCGTGAAAATTTTATACATTTTGAACCTTTTTTTAAATTATTAAATTGTAATTATTATTAAATTGTTTTTAATACAAAATTTTTCCATTTTTATTATAAATATTTATAAAAAGACAAATAAGTAATTACTTAAGTCAAGTAAAACGTTGACTTAAAATCATAACCTCAATTCGTTCAAATAAGTTCACCGGCGATGTCAAATAAGTTCATCTTATTTGACTATGAATACTTGGCGTACTTAAGATGGGACTATGCATCTCAAAATCGAACAATTTACTTTTTCAAGCAAATGCTTAAGTTGCGGCTTAAGGCAATGCTCATTGCACGACTATGAATCTAGGTGGCAGCTTAAGTCCCTGCTTAAGAAATAAGTATCGACTATGAATACCGCCCTAAGAACGGGCACTGACACGCATTTTACACGGCCGGTGTTTGTCACAGTACGGATTCTGTGCTTTTCTTCTCTCAGTGTAATCGTGTCGAGGCGAGATATAGTAATAATGTGTCCCATTTGTTTACCGGTTCCTTTAATATTCTCGAGCCTTTCCCGTTAATGCGGACTGATGATAGTGAAATTTCGTTACGCTGTCTAAAGTCGCATTTCTGTCAACCATAGCAGTAAAAGTGTCGTAGAAATTCTGCCACCTCTTGTAACTCCCATCAAAATTGGGAAGGGTGATCACCGGTAATCGCGCATGCAACAGATTTTCCCCATTACTGACCACTGTCATGGCTGATTCTAAATTTACAGACGCTCGTCTCTGTTCATAGAATTGCGCCTTTTTTGTTTTCGCAATACTTTGAGTTAAAAAGAAGGTTTTTTCAAAATGTTCCCTTTCTGCTATTTCAGGTTCCGAGACGCCTGTTTATTCCCGTTTATGTAAATGCTCCAATAGTAATTTGATCTAATTTAAAGGTTATAAATGTTAAAATGATCTAAAGAACATTGAATATAATCTGATTTTATATAAAAGTTTATTTAATAAAATGAGTTTATTCTATAATTTATTTTTAAGAAAATAATCAAAATATCCAATTCGCATTAACTATAATCATAAGCAATTATAAAATTTTTTCACGCAAACTTTCAACTGATAAAATAGTTGTATAAACCAAAGTTTCTTTTTTATAATTTTATAATAACATAATTTTAAAGTGTTATAATTTTTAATTTGTATAAATTGTAATTTAACAAATTTCTGTCAAATCTAAATGTAGAAAAATATAATTAATTTAAATAAAATATCTTTTTTAAAGAATAATATTTCTATATAAATGTTATATTTACTATAAAAGTTTTTAATTATCATTATGATATAGAATAAATTGAATACCGTCTAATCTTAAAAAAGATGAAAATTGAATTAATAAAAATGTTGTTTAGTCATATATTATTATTTTCTAGTTGACATTTATTGAAATGCTCAATTTTTCAAAATGTTAATTAATAAACTATTTAGGTTATAAAGACTTTATATTATCTAAACTTTATTAACTCAAAGTACTATAAAATATAATTTTTAATTTTTATAAATCTCATATGATCTAATGTTTACTTTAACAAATGTTGATTGCAAATAATATTAATATAATCTAAAAATCACTTTTTCTAAAGTTAAAAAACCCAATCATGCATTTGATCAAAAATATTTACTGCTATTTATGATCAATTTTTTTTAACAAGTTTCCCAGCTATGCTGATTAATGGCAAATCCAGATTTCACCACTGAATATTTCTGGTGAGATATATGAGTGTAATATACTTCTCTCCCGATAGAGGCAGTATTGATTGCGCGGTTTAATTTAAATAAACCAAATAAATATAACAGAGATTTTTCTCGCTAACTAAAAGGAAATCAAGAACTTGGCAAATAAAGTAACTTTGTAATTTCTTATATGTATAGAAATAAATGAACTAAGTTTGGAGACTAAATAATTTGATATTCATTTTAAAGAAACACATGTTTTAATTTCCATTCCAATATTACAATAAATAATTCACACAGCATCAGGAGTTGAGCTTCACAGCTCTGCATTGTGGAAATGAACTTTCATCATCGTCGAGGATTCCGCTTTGAGATAAATTACAACTCTAAAAATTCAAAGACAAGACTTAATAGTTAAAAAAAAAAGTTTGAATTTTCAGAAGTTTACCGCTTAATTTGATTCGGAGCGTTACATTCTACAAAAAATTGAAAGAAATATAATTGTCATGTAACTAAATGAAACAGTAAATTAAATTAACGTTGAATTATTTTTTAAATTAAAAAAAATGTATTTAATTTTAAAATTAAATAAATTGTTTCATCATATTTACTTTTCTCCAACCCATTGTTATTATTAAAAATTATTCTACCTTTTTCTTATAAAACATATCATCTAGTTGCTCGAAAAAAAAAATATAATTTTTTTAATTAAAGCTGTTTGAAATGAACAATTTAATATTGAGCCCTTTTCAAAAAGAGCTTATTATTTATTTATCGGTTTTAGTATTCAAGATAATTGCAAAAAAGTAATTTTTCTTTAGTGGTTATAAACCCTTCACACCAAAAACCGACAAATTGTATGGTCTTGCTCAGCGGAATATTTATACAAACAAAAATTGTTATTTATATATTCTATTCTTTTATTTTATTTTATACAAAAATTGTACAAAAAATAAATTACTCTTTGGTTATAAATTGCATTAAATTTTTGATTTATAAGAACAATCGAAATGCCGACAATCGAGCATAAAATTCACAGTGATAATCAACAAATTTTTTCATTGTGGCAAATAAATTTTAACGCAGCTTATTTGATACACGTAGAAATGTAGTAAAATGCGTTGATTAACATAAAATATAAATGGTGCCGTGGAGTTAGCGGCACGCCATCCGCCAGACCCAATTACATCTATCCTTGATTGAGGTTGAATATTCTGGAAATCAGCAAATAGGGGTCCCTGCAATGTGGAGACAATAGTTCTCCTTTTTTTGGAACGTAACACTACATTCATCACATATCGCTTGCTGGGTGTAAAATCATGATACCTCGGATTAGCGTTGAAAAACATGATACCTCGGTTTTGATTTGAAAAACATGACATATCGTCGTTTGGTTTGAAGAACATGACACGTCGAAAACAAAAAATTTTTATTCAAATTTTGGTTGTTACCACTGACCGCGAAATTTAAAATGTGTCAAATATTTGAAACTTATATGAAATAAATAATTTCGCTTCATAATATGTCAGGTCGAAGGAGAATAAGGTAAAATAATTTTTTATAACAACAGTTACAATTCATAAAAATATCAATTCGAGAAATGCAAGTTAGCGAAACAACAATTACCAAAAATGACAACTCATAACAAAACAATTTCGCAAAAATTAACAATTAGCAGAAGCATCTATCAATTCTTTAGACTGTTAATGCGAAGAAAGCAAGTTTGCAAAAATAACAGTGAAAAAATTAATATTTTGTAAGAATGGAAATTTGCAAAAATGACAATTTACAAAATAACAATTGGCGAAAATAACAATTCTGTGACTTCCAATTCGCTATAAATCAAACTCTTTAAATTTAAACTTGAAATTCCACATAGAACTGAATGTATCCCCGATTCAAATTAAACTTAGCTTGATGATTTTTAATTTGACATGTCAAGTAGAATGTAGTATTCGAGAATCCAAATTGAACCAAGTAGATACTTAAACTTAATTTTTGTATTTGGAATTGCAAGCTGATACTTTTAGTATGTGCGAACTTGGAAATGCAAGTAGAAATTATAAGATTAGAAATCCATGTTAAAACAAGTCGAAACAAAAATTGAAGAGGACAATCCAGAATAAATCCATTTCAATTTTATATTGGATATTCATTTCAGTTACATAAATCGGATTTCGAAGTTAAAACCAGTAGACACCAGTAGATCCATGTTCAATTTCTACTAGTCTCAACTGGTTCTTTAATATAGGGAATTAAAATAAATTTCATGTCGTGAAATATTTAAAATTATACACGGAAAAAAAAAGTTCACGAATCTCTCGTGAACTAGTATATCACTTTTGGATGGGACACAAAATTCTTGAAAATCAACAAACACAGTTCGTCAAAATTTCATCAACTCCTTCACTAGAAACATAGTACGGTTTCCGAACTTTTCGTCAAAGTTAACGAAAAATTCGTGAACTTTTAAAAAATGCTAAAAACAAGAAAAAATAATTTTTAGACACTACTTTTTTATAGTATTTCACTTAGGGACGTCCATAAACCACGTAGCCCCATTTTTTGGGAATTTTGACCCCCCCCCCCTCCCCCATGTAGTACGCTATTACATGTATTAGCGCCATTTTTTCCTCTTGTCGTAGTCAATTGATTGACCCCCCCTCCCCCTCAAGAGGCTACGTGGTTTATGGATGGCCCCTTAATTTGATAACTTGACGCCTATTACGCACCCAACTACACAGAATACACAATTTTATCGCCATTAAAATTCGTAATTCGCTAACTTTTAATTCATTTTATGAATTATTTGTTTCACAAAGGAAATTAGCAAACAAAAATATTCACTAAGTAATAAAAAACACTGATTCTAAATAATAACTTTCATCAAAGAATTTGCCCGAATGTAAACACCGATGACACCGACTGAATGATGAATGCTTGATCAGACATATTTGATGCGCATTACGAACTGCGCATACTACTGAAACTCGCGAGTTCAAGATTTTTTCGTCAACTTGTACCTCTACTTTTGACGAACTACTCTTCATTAACAGTTCATCAAAAATTCATTAACTTTGTTTCAGTTTTTCGTTGACGTTCGCCATTTCTAATCAAAAGTGAATGAAAATTTTGAAATTTTGTGTCCCATCCAAAAGTGATATACTAGTTCACGAGAGATTCGTGAACTTTTTTTTCCGTGTATGAGTAAAGTGCAAGATTTTACTTTGATTTTAATCTCTTATCATATATTTTTTAAAAATGTAATATAACAAATCATTTTAAATTTCGCGGTCAGTGGTACCAAACAAAACTTCAATAAAAAATTTTTGTTTCGACGTGTCATGTTCTTCAAACCAAACGACGATATGTCATGTTTTTCAAATCAAATCCGTGGTATCATGTTTTTCAACGCTAATCCGAGGTATCATGATTTTACACCCAGCAAGCGATATGATGTAATGTCCACATGGGATGAATGTTCTCGACGCTGGTGCCAATTGACAAATGCAGCAAATTGTCGGTTCATCTATGGGAAAATAATATTTTGTTTAATTTATTAAATTTTTGCATAATATAGGGTAAATGTGATTGTGACATTTAGATATTAAAAGAAATTATTTAAACAAATTAAAGCAATGAAAAGTTAGTTCAAAAAACGTCAAGTACGGCGCTAAGTAATTTTTGATTTTGAATATTTAAATTGATAATAGTTTTAATGTGTTTCATTTAGTTAAATTCATTGTATCGAGTAGGTGCAGAAATAAAATAATTTATTGAATAACTAACTTTGTGTTTTTTAAAACTGAAACTTTACGATGCATTTTATTAACAATTTTTAAAAATAATTAATTTCTTTAAAGGTATTTAATTAAAATTTTACAGAAATTTATTGAATTAAAGAATTCTATCACTATTTTTGAATAAGAATAATTGAAAAACTTTTGAAGATTTTTATTAACATTTTTGAAAATAATTGCATTCTTGAAAAGATTGTCGCTACCTATTTATAAAGATAATTTAATTCTTGACGAGAATTTTTTGAAGATTTTAAAAGGATTTAAAAAAATATCTTATTAGTAAAAGAAAGAACATGAGATATGCATCGATGTGTTATTGGAAAAAATAAAAAATAAGGTTTCCACGCTTTTGCTCATTTTCAATTTCCTGATTTTTCCAGACAAAACCTTGACTTTTTCCCTGATTCTCAAGAATATTTTAATCCACCCACAAAATGATTAGATAAAAAGAAATTATGTATTACATTTATTTACAAATTTCTTCAAAATTAAAATTATTCGAAAGCAACAATAACTTCATTTTTAATAATAATTTAATCAATACTAGCGACATACACCTCGCTCGCTAACGCTCGCTCGGTTGTCATCTTATTTATTTCTCCTTACATATATATTTATTATTACACATTATTATTATAATATTTGAAATTTTATTATTTATTGAATAGCATCTTCATTGTTAAAATATACATATAAGTAGTATATGTACATATTAATATTAATTTTGTATATAATTGCATATTATTAAATTAATAATTGAGTTCTTTTGATGAATTTTAATCTAATTTTTAAGAATAATTTCAATAATTACATTTTTCGAGAAAATTTATTAAAATTGAATTATTGCGAGGATTTTATAAAAAAAGTTTTAAATAATTGATTTTTTAATAACAATTTAGATAAATTCTATTTTTAATATTTCAATTCTTATGAAAGTTTAATTCTTTTAGAAAATAATTGAATATTCTTGTAGAATTTTGTCAAAATGTTTTTAGATAATTAAATTCTTTTTGGAAATTTTATTAAAATATAATAGAAATACAAATTATTGAATTAAGAAAAATTTGTGAAAATAATCGAATTCTTGTGTTGGATATAATTGAATTCTTGTTATTTATAGAAATAATGGAACTTTTACAATGAATTTTATTAAAATTTTTTAGGAAACTCCAGGATGTCCTTAGCATATTTTTTTAACAATAAAAAATTATTGTTTAAACAAATTATTGAAAATTTAATTTTTCTTAACTTTTTTTTAATATTATAAAAAATTGGAACTGCCCTTGATATAAAAATTTTAATTTGTAGTATCAAATAAATAGTTATTTGTAGCAAATTCGAATTATTTAAGTCAAATGAATGGAATAATTGAATCTAATAAATATTGCTTTAAATCAATTAGGTCAATTACTTGATTCAGTAATGCATGGATTTTAATTCAAATAAATATTTATTTGCATCAATAAAATAATTTTTTTAAAATAACTAAATATATATGGGACATTCCGCACGGACAAAATTAAAATTTTATCAGATTCGATTAAAACTTGTTACTCGGTGGTTTTTAGGGTCGCTGATTACGAATCTAGACTACCGGTCAAAATTGAGAGACCATCTATTTTCAGGTGATTGAAAAACATTTTAAAACATAAAATGTATGGAAACTAAAATATTTTGCTTCTTATTTTTTGAAAGATGATAAAATTTTGAAAAGAACAAGATCTTTTAGAAGTGATTTGGCCAATATTTTATTTAGATATTTTTAAAAAATTGTCATTTTCAATGTTTTACAAAAATTTGAATAACTTTTAAAATAATGAACGCTTTTTAATGATCTTAAGCTTATTTTACAGGTCATTTGCTACACTATAAGAATTACTTATAGGCATTAACGTGTAATTTTTTTCCTAGAAAATGCAGGCCGTCAAAGTTGGAACAAAAAAATTCAAAAAATTTGGAACAATTTTTCTGTACTAAAAACTATTTTAGAAAATATATAAAACATTATGTGGTGTAGATTTTTCAAGAAAATTTAATAAAAAAAATACGTTTGAATTTTAAAAATTATTTTTCTGTAAATAAGAATGTTTCAAATTTTTTATATTTTTTTGGTTCAAGTTTTTATTTTAGAAGTTATTCAAATTTTTGTAAAACATTGAAAATGGCGATTTTTTAAAAATATCTAAATGAATTATTGGCCAAACGACTTCTGAAATATCTTCTTCTGTTCAAAATTTTATCATCTTTAAAAAAATTAGCAGAAAAAAATTTTAGTTTCAATAAATTTTATGTTTTGAAACGATTTTCATTCGACTGAAAATGGGTGGTCTCTCAATTTTGACGGGTAGTCTAAAGTCACTTTTTAAAAATTCAAAATGGCGGATCCAATATGAAGAAAAAATTTTCAAATTTATCCTATTCCCTTAAAACGTGTTACTCGGGGGCTTTTAGGGTCGCAGATTATGAATATAAAGTTACTTTGTAGAACTTGAAAATGATGAATCCAATATGGTGGAAAATTTTTTAAATTTGATCAGATTTAATTAAAAAGTGTTACTCGGGTGTTTTTAGCATATCTGATTACGAATTTGAAGTCACTTTTAAGAAATTCTAGCTTCATACTGTTCTATAATGTAAACAATTTGTTATTATTACAGACTTTAAGCGAAATGTATCAAAATTGGACATTTTTTCAGTCATATGGGATCGACTATTTTCAATTTTTAAATTGTGATTTCAGATTAGTAATCAGATACCTTAAAAAACCCCCGAGTAACACGTTTTAATTATATCTGATCAAATTAAAAAATTTTTCCAACTTATTGGATCCGCCATTTTTATTTCTAAAAAGTGATTTCATATTTGTAATTTGTGGCCCCATAAGCTTTCGAGTAACACGTTTTAAGGGAATCGGATCAAATTTGAAAATTTTTTCCGACATTTTGAATTTTGAATTTTTAAAAAGTGACTTCAGATTCGTAATCAGCGACCCTAAAAACCCCCGAGTAACAAGTTTTAATCGAATTTGTTCAAATTTGAATTTTGTCCGCCATATTGAATCCGCCATTTTGAATTTAAAAAAAAACTTTAAATTTATATTCGGGGACCCTAAAAACTGTTAAAGAATGAGTTACAAATTGATTTACCCCGTTTTTTGCTTTTAATTCATAAAAGTATTTTGAGATTTTAGGACCTTTTGACTTTTGACAGCTCTATTGGCATCGGAAATGAAAATTTGCAAAAAACGCCCATCGGCATCTTAAAGTACATGAATGTAGAAATCTTTTAAGCCCTAGAACGTTTAAATCCATCAAAGCAATTTTTGTTTAGAGCTCTGTCCGTGTTGACGTGGAATTTCCCTTATTTATATCAAATATGCAATTATTTTTCATAATTAATTATTTTAATTTAGACCAATATCTCTTTAAAGGCGTCAAATAATTATTTATGTAGTCCTTATACCAAATTTATAATAAATAAATTAATGTTCTTCCATTTGCATACGTAAAAGTATTAGAACACTAAAAAAAGTATCTCATTCAAATAATTTTTGTTATCTATATATTAATTGATTCAAATAACTTGAATTATGCGAATATACGAAACTTTTTTCTTAGAAAATGCAAGTTGACAAACTTAGACCAAAAGAATTAAAAAAATTTGAAACAATCTTATAAATCCCTTCGCTGTTTGGAAAAATAATCATATGATTGGCCCAAAATGTTCAGCAAAACCTGGTAGATAAATTTTTATGAAACTTACTATACAAGGGTTGTTGGGGTCGCTGAATATAAAAATGACGTCAAAAAAAATTCAAAATGGTGGATCTAATATGTCGGACAAAATTTTTAAATTTTAAACAGATATTATAAACAAAAAAAAAACAATGAACAGAAAGTGTAATGTAAAACCTTTGCAGCCTCCACGCGGCACATTCTGGGGTCATGATTCGTTTTATCAGCTAACGGAAAGGATATAGAATAGAGTACAAAATTTGATAAAAATCGGGATGAATTAAAAAAATTACGTCCCTCATTTTGAATTCATAATATTTTATTTTGAAAGACAAATTTAAATTTAACGACTCAAAATATCCCTAGATACTGAAATTGATAAAAATCCAAATGAATTTTAAAAATTTTCAAAAAGTATGTCCGCCAATTTGGATCCTGCATTTTGAAGTTTTAAAAATGATGGTCAAACTCGAATTCAGCGACCTGAAAAACCCTTAGGTACTGAAATTGATAAAAATCCAAATGAATTTAAAAAATGATGTTCGCCATTTTGAATTTTTTAAAATTAATTAAATTCACCGACTCCAAAAACCCTTATATACTAAATGTGACTTAAATTAGAAATAAATTTTCATAAATATAACTTGTTTTTAAATTGTTATACACTGAGAGACCTTTGGGACTGTAGCGGAACAACGTATGTGACAGCAGCTCCTCTATGGTTTTGGTGCGCTGCGGTAAAATCTTGGGCGCGTGACAGTCCCAAATGTTGGTGAGCAGCTCACCGAAGTAGTGGAAATGCCGCCTTTGGTTTGCAGCTGAACAACTTTGGGACTGTCACGCGCCCAAAATTTTACCGCAGCAACCCAAAAGTATAGTCCTGTAGCGTTCCTCCAAAATGGTCAGTAGCAGCCTATCGAAAGTCTGCTGCTGACCAAAGGTCTCTCAGTGTATCATTTAAAAATAATAAATAATTATTTATTTATTACTTAATTTAGGATCATTGCAATCAATAGTGTGTTAATAATTATATAAAAACAATATCATGCGTTATTTATTTTATAAATTACATAAGAAATTGCATTTATTTTGCGCTAAGAAGTTTACTACCCAACGGTCGTTAATAGGCAACGGGTTAACAGAAAAATAATTTTTAAAATTCAAACATATTTTTTTTACTAAATTTTCTTGAAAAATCTACGCCATATCATGTTTTATATTTTTTGAAGGATAGTTTTTTGTACAAAAAAATTATTTCAAATTGAAATTTTTGTGTATAACTTTGCCGACCTGCAATTTCTAAGAAAAAATTACACGTTAATGTCTACAAGTAATTCCCATTCTGTAGAAAATAATCTTTAAAGTAAGCTTAAGATCATTAAAAGTGTTCATATTTTTAGAAGTTATTTAAATTTTTGTAAAACATTGACAATAATGATGTTTTAAAAACATCTTACACAGAAATAGAATTGTTAAATCTCAATACTCAATAATCTAATTCTTTTCACTTACATTACAATTCAACACTTCTTATTTTAAAAATTTCATATTTTGGACATTTTGAGCTTTGGAAATTTTGTATTGTAGAAAAATAATTTTTAGATTATGTATGGATTAAAAAATTCAATTTTGAAGTTCTGAATGTTATTCGCATGCTTTATAGTGATAGAACACTACTGCGCATGGCTGACATTGTCAGAACATTACTGCGCATGCGAAACATTGTCCGAAAACTACTGCGCATGCGTTATAGTGATAGAACACTACTGTGTATGCGTTATAGTGATAGAACACTACTACGCATGCGTAATATTGCCAGAACACTACTGCGCATGCGTATCATTGTCCGAACACTACTGTGCATGGCTGACATTGTCAGAACATTACTGCGCATGCGTAACATTGTCCGAACACTGCTGTGCATGCCTGGCATTGATAGAGTACTACTGCGCATGCGTAACATTGATAGGACACTACTGCGCATGCCTGACATTCACAGAACACTACTGCGCATGCGTACCATTTAATTGAATACTACTGCGCACGCCTGACATTGTCCTAACATTACTGCGCATGCGTAACATTGTCCGAACACTACTGCGCATGCCTGACATTCACAGAACACTACTGCGCATGCGTAACATTGTCCGAACACTACTGCGCATGTCTGACATTGATAGAATACTACTGCGCATGCCTGACATTCACAGAACACTACTGCGCATGCGTAACATTGTCCGAACACTACTGTGCATGCCTGGCATTGATAGAATACTACTGCGCATGCGTAACATTGATAGGACACTACTGCGCATGCCTGACATTCACAGAACACTACTGCGCATGTCTGACATTGATAGAATACTACTGCGCATGCCTAACATTGATAGAACACTACTGCGCATGCCTGACATTCACAGAACACTACTGCCCATGCGTATATGTATGTACAATGAGTATGTATACATACGATACGATGAATAAATGATAAAAGCCGAACGACCGAACGATGAAGTACGATGTTACTAATATATATATATATATATATATATATATATATATATATATATATATATATATATAATTATAATGTATATATTATATATATATATACATACATATATATGTGGGGCTCAAAGAAAAAGTGGTATAAAATAACAGTGCGAGCAAAAGTGAGTTAACTTTTCTGACGGGTAAGAATGGGCCAGATGAATGCTGCGAGGAAAAACAGAATTTCTTTCGAGCGCGAGCAAAAGCGGGCTAAATGGCTATCCCATTTTTGCTCTTAGTCAAAAGTTGATCCGCTTTTGCTCGCACCGTGAAGTCTATAGTAATGTCGAGATACGAGCCATCGCTACATTTTGACAATTTGACGTTTTATTCCTTTTCGTTTAATTTACTTATATTTAATTGTTTTAATGCGTGAATAATAGGTAATAATAATTATAAATTATTATTTTATTTTTTTATTATATATTATATATTAATTATATATTATATTATTATTATATTATATATATTATATATTAATAATATATATATATATATATATATATATATATATATATATATATATATATATATATATATATATATATATATATATTTATTATATTATTTTTATTTAATAATTATAAATTATTATTTTGTTAATATTACGTTTGATTCCATTTCGTTTATTTTACTTTTATTTAATTGTTTCAATGTGTGAATAATAAAATAAGAATAAATAATAAAAATAATAATAATAATGTGTGAATATTGATAGAATATTCCTTTAAAGTGAACAGAATATTTCTTCCAAAACTTATTTTTAATATTTTGTTGTTGTTGAAAAATTTGTTAGTTACATTAAAAATATGATCATGTTATTTATTTATTTATTTATATGTAGGTATATAATGTATATATATATATATATATATATATATATATATATATATATATATATATATATATATATATATATATACATATATATATATATATATATATATATATATATATTTATTTATTTATTTATTATCTTACACGGGAATTTCCCTTTCGTACAAAAGTACTTATAATAATAATGTTCTATAGTTCATACAAGATTGAAAATTCTATTTCTTAATTGATTAATGAAAGTAGTTAAAAGTACACCGTAGAAGTCAATAGTATTATGAAAGTCATTAGCCTCTCTGGACAATCTAGGAACCACCGAATTTAACATAAAATTAGTTCTGTGTATTGACTGCTTGAGTAGAGTCGGATTTCTGGGAGATTTAAAAGGAACAGTGAAATTTAATAATGATAATAAAGGTGGGCAGTTTATAATACCATTAATTATTTTGAACAAAAAAAGTAAGTCAGAAAATAGAAATCTATTACTTAAGAGTGGGATACCCAAAATCCGTCTCAACTCAGAATAGTCATGACTATATTTGTCAAACGATATTCCCGCTCGCCACGCAACAAAACGCATGAATTTATTTTGAATTCTCTCCAGTTCAATTAGTAGATAGTCTTGATAAGGTGACCAAATAAGTGAGGCGAACTCAATAATTGGTCTAACTAACGAAAAATACAAAACCTTCATTGCCAATACATTCCTGAAATGAGTCATGCTCCTGGTGACAAAGCCCAAAGTTCTGGTTGCTTTATTAATTGTTAATAAAATATGAGATTTAAACTCCAGAGATGCGTCAAATAAAACTCCCAGGTCCCGAATCGTGGAAACTTTAGTAATAATTTGGTTACCAATAGTGTAGTCATAGTTAAGTGTGCTAGAACTTCTTTTAAATGAAATAATAAAACATTTTTTGTTGTTAAAGAAAAGCTTATTTTTAAAAGACCATTCAACAAGACGATTAAGATCAGATTGTAGATTATAAAGGTCCTGAACGCATGATATTCTTTTAAAAATTTTAAGGTCATCAGCAAATAAAAGAAATGAACTGTGCTTTATTACTGTAGTTATGTCATTTATGAATAGTAAAAAAAAGAGAGGTCCAAGATTCGAACCCTGGGGCACACCAGAGGTTATCAAAAAAGGATCAGAAAAGTCTTGTTGTACGCGAACAGATGAATATCGATTATTAAGATAACTTTTTATCCATAAAATTAATTCACTAGAAAAACCCAAGGCTTCCAACTTTGCCACCAGAATGACATGATCAACTTTGTCGAAGGCTTTAGCAAAATCAGTATAGATTGTATCAACTTGAAAGCATATATATATATATATATATATATATATATATATATATATATATATATATACTTTTTTTTTATTGATGCCGAACGACCAAACGATGAAGTACGGAATTACACGAACGACGAAACGACAGCGAATATCTTAATATTATAGGAGATTATTTTTTTATAGGAATTGGAATTAAATAACTTGAAATAATTGACGAAAAATTTAATTAAACTATAAAGAAATATAAATTCTATTAATTAATGGTATAAGAAGTTCAAATTTTCAAAAATTGTTTCAAAAAAAAATTAATTTCTTCAAAGAATTTTAAAAGATTTAAAAAAAATTGAATGCCAGTAAAATTTTTATTATTATTAAATATTTGCATAAAATTAAAAAAATTCTAATAATTAAATTCTTTTGAAAAATTTTATTAAAGTAATAAATTTTAAAAATCATTTAATTGAAGAAATTTTTTGAAAATAATTGAAATTTTGCTAGAAATTTATTACTTATTACTATGACTCCAAAAAGAAATTTTGCGTCGAATTAAAATGAACAAATAAAATAAAGCTTTTTGTAAAATGAAGAATTTGTGGAATTGTGGTCCACGTTTTTTAAGTGTTGGATTTTATTATTTCTTCAGGGAAATGAAAAATGTTCATTTTTTCAGTTCTTTGCAAAAGTATTCCGTATTTTCAAAATGGAGGGGGAAAATTTAAAACCTATTCGTTTTTCATCTTTAAGGTGCCCTGGACTTTAAACAATTGTTATCTGAATAACTGCTAAATAAATAAATTATTTATTAATAAAAAACAGTCTTTTTTAGAAAAGGGCCTATTTTGTCGTCTTTACATATTTTCAAATTAAGGGGGTGGGGAGTGGTTTTTAATAATTTTAAACGTATTGGTTTTTCATCTCTACGGTGCCCTTGACTATAAACAATTCTTATCTGAATAACTTACTAGAAGAACCAGAAATATAACAATTAATTGGTATTGCAATCTTAAATTTCGTCTTTTGCGAAATGAGAGTTTTTGCATTTTAAATTTAGAAAATTTTGTAACTCAACGAATTTTTAATCAAAAAGTTATAAGACCACTCAAAAATTTTCCATTTTTTGTAAGGAATATGCCTATATAGATAAGTCCAATAGTGCTAAAATGGGCCCTTTTTATGTGGACGTCGACATAATTTTTGATTTTGAACTTAATTTAGGTAGTGTGGCTCACAATTCTCCAACATTTTTAAAAATCTAGTGTTCTTAAATTCTCGAGAATTTAAGTTGGGGTAATTTCCCTGAGGAAATTACGGTAATTTAATTTTTTAAAGAGAATATAAGAGAATATTGAGAATTTAAGTTTATTTATTTAAATAATGTATATTTATTATTTTTATTAATATAAATACATATAATTCAGCACAATTGCGATGATTACTTTTATCTAAAAAAATTCTTCAAGTTATATATGTAAATAAAAAAAAGTAAAACCACAAATTTTTTAAGTTATAAATTTAATGTCATTTGCATTTATAAGGTTTATAAAATATGCGTAACTTAATACGAATAAAAGTTTAGATACTTTTGAATATAGATAAATAAAGAATAAGGATTATATTTAACATTATATACAATGAATTAAAAAATTTTTTAAATAAATATTTTGAAATTATTTGTGAATAAAGGCTTTCTGTCAGCTCTGCTGCGAGAGTAAGAGAGAAAAACCATTTAATTTGAATTTTCTGACTCTCTTGCTCTTATGTGTTACCATGACAACCTGCAGTCAGTAGAGCTGTGCAAGTACCTTTAATATATAGCATTTGTGGCATATTCTTGTTTACAAAATTTACAGAAGAATTTAATTGTTTTTGTATTCATTGCTTTTAAAATATTTCCATTTTACACTCTTTGGTTTTGTCATTTTTTAAATCTTTAAAAATATAGCCACTTTAATTAACAAAATAACAACTACTAAATAAAAACACAACGTCGGACAATGGAATTTACCACAGTGTAACGACAAAAGTGAGGTTATGTCACATTCTCTTAAATTCTCAGAGAATTTAATCGTCGGTTATATTCTCGGTAATATTCTCGTTCTCGGTAATATTCTCTGGGTAATATAACCGACTTAGAACACTATAAAAATCATAAAAGCGCACTCTTTAGTAATACCAATAGTATATCACGCTCGCTAGGTTATCCAAATTTCTGGCCGTGTGTCGTATACAATTTTTCTGTATCCCCAGCCGAAAGTACGTTAAATAATTATTGTTTGAATAATAAAATAGCTGAATAAGTTGCCCGCTTGACTTTTGCAAAGTCGAGGCGAAGCCGAGACTTAGCTGGTCGGGGCGGGCATGAAAAAAAATTATAAGTAAAAAATAATTGGAAGTAAAATTTAAAAAATAGTAAACAAGAAATTTTCTTTTACAAATAAATATTTAATACTTAAAAAATAATAAAAGAAAATAAGAAATTTCATGCATTATTTTGATGACTGTCAGTTGTTTTCAAAACGTGAGCTCTGTAAGTAACGTGTTTGTGTGGTTGCTATGCTAACATTTACGTGTGTTGAAATTCTTGTAACCAATCAGAGCGCTCGTTATGTCTGTCAAGCCGGCCACAAAAGTCGCTATTCCCGGAGCCAAATCAGACCGGGAAGACAGTACTTTCGGCAAAGGGATACAGAAAAATAGTTTTTACGTAAATGATAATTTTGGGAAACTTACTATGATATATGTTAATTTATACCTCCTACAGACATGATAAATTTGAAAAAGAAAATTTTTCTGTGTAAGATATTGAGCTAAGAAAAAAGTGTGGCCCACAATACCCAAATCTTCCCTACTATATTTCAGAGTATTATTGATAATAAGACATACTGTTTTTTGATACGTACTATTTAATTTATATGCCAAACTCGTCTAAGTAGCGATCGATTGGATTCTGATTAAAACGAATATAGTTGTCAATGAATTCTAATGCCGTTTGACGATCAGGACCTTGCAATCATAACCACCCATTGACGATGAATAAATTGGTCTCGCATGATTGTGACTGCTTTTTGGCGTCTGGTAACAATGTTTCCACTTTCCAAGGATTGAAAATCAAGTTTTATTGCTTCTTGGAAAGTAAGCAATTTTTCTGAAAGAATTATATTAATTATTATAATTTTACTTTTATATTCTTTAAAACGGAAAAAATATATCGTTAAAAAATCGGTTGATATGAATAAATGCATTCGAGTATTATATATATGAGGCATTCCATGTCAAGTGATCCAGGTGTCTTACGGTGTAATGCTTATTTCGATAATTTTTTACTCTTAAACTATTAAACATAAAAATTTGGCAAGGTACATTTTGGAAAGGTTTTTTCATGCTCTTTCGATTGAAAATAAGCATTTAAAAAAAAAATTTTTTTTTGACCCAAAAAAATCAAAATTAAAAATAAATTTTAATTTTTTGGAAAAAAGATCCCATTTTTTTTTTTTTTTTTTTTTTAAACGAAAGCTGAGGTTTTTTTCTAAAAGGACATATAAATGAAAAAGTGGGACAAGAATGTTTAATAAGCATTGTACTGAAAAACCCAAAAATTTAACCCCCTCCCCCTCGGAAAATATTGGACTAGGTAAAAAAATATTTTCACGAAAAATTACTATCTATTAGTAGTACAAAAGCCCCAAGTTTTGCTACGATTGGAGAAAAATTTTTCTCCACCTGGATCACTTGACATGGAATGCCTCATATTTATATTACACATTGCAACAGAATTTCACTTTTTTATTATTTCTGGGATCGCATAGGGTGATTTTTATAGGTTTTTTGATGCTGAATACAAATCCGTAATCAGAACTGTTCCATCACCCTAGGTTTTCGAGAAATTTGACCTTGAAAATTGAAAAAAGGACGTTTTTAGGATACTTTTTGGTTTTTTATCAGGGTACAAAAATTTTTTCTAGGGTTTTCATGATATGCGTACGAAAGCTTACATCCTCCTCAACAATTTCCAATTTGAACATTTTAAAAATATCTATTTTTCGATGAGTTATCTTTGTTTTTGTTAAATTATTGTTAAAGAATTTGAAATGATAAACAAAAAAACAATGGTCAATTTATTTTTGATTTTCCTAAGAATGTAATAGTTTCTTTAATGAATCATTGGTTTCTGCTTGAGATTTAATGGGTTAATATTAATAATATTAATATTATGTTAATATTTCTCACTGTTATCCCATTTGACGTTACGATGCGAACTTCAAACAAGGATATCTCATCGAAAAATAGATATTTTTGAAATGTCAAAATTGGAGATTGTTGCTGATTTTATGATGCGACGCGAACTTCAAACAAAGGTAACTCATCGAAAAATAGATATTTTTAAAAGGTCCAAATTGGAAATTGTTAAGGAAGATATGGGCTTTCGTACGCATATAATGAAAACCCTAGAAAAAATTGTTATACCCTGATAAAAAACCAAAAAGTACCCCAAAAACGGTCTTTTTTCAATTTTCAAGGTCAAATTTCTCAAAAATCTAGGGTGATGGAACAATTCTGATTACGGATTCGCATTCAGCATCAAAAAACCTATAAAAACCACCCTATGCGATCCCAGAAATAAAAATGCTGTTGCACTGTGTTAGTGATTGATATATTAGAGTTTTGCATATTTAATAAAACAATCTCAAACAAGGGTTAAGAAAGAAAATTCTATAACTTTTTAAATAATCTCATTTCTACTTCCTTCGGATAAAAATGTAATTACTAACATATTTTACAATAGATTAATATCTAATGATATTCACAAATATCAATATAAACCACTTAAGTCTTGTTAGATTTAAGAAATTTTAAATTCACAAAGTTTAAACAATTTTTCAATAATTATTTATCAAAATTTTGCAAAATTCCGAGAAGAGCACCAATCCCAGAACGTTTATCTATATTTACCAAAAATTCCCGACTCAAAATATTCTTTTCTTTTTAAATGAGAGCGCAATCATAAAACCACTTTTTCTCCCACATGTCCTTCACCCATTAGCGCCCACCAGGACGCAAAATGTACAATGATTTCACGACTCTTATTTCGTATGAAATAATTAGTTAAAAAATTTAGAAAATACCATTTCCGGCGTGAAATTTATCGCTCTTTCGAAATATGAAGCTAAAATTTGTTTACAATTATCTCAAAAAAATTTTTAAAAATTTTATTGCAAAAAAACACACTTTTTTACGAAAAAAAAAATTTTTTCAATTGTTTTTTTGACATGAAAAATTAAAGCATCTGGTCTCAAAAGAACAAAATATCGCATCCTCGAACCCTCAGCTGCAAGAAATCATAATTACTTTTTTTGAAATTCAAGATGGCGGATATGAAAATAGCCATTTTTCCAAAAGACCGAAAAAAAATTTCGGACAATTTTTTAAAAAGTGATTAGATTTGCTTGAAAATGGTTACTCGGGGGTTTTGAGGTCGCTGATTACGAATCTGATGTCACTTTTTTAAATTCAAAATGATGACAAACCAAGTCATCGAAACGTCGCTATCTTTCTAATTATTTGACATCAATAAAAATATGACATAAAACCAATATGTCTATACTTTTACCTTCCACGGATCGAATTTCCTACTTACTTTTAATATAAAAAATTTTGGAAGGAAATATCATCATTATACTATATATTTCATTTATTCTTCTACAGTGGCTCAACTCTGACTATCATGTTCAACCCTGACTACTTTTTTTTAAATTGCTTATAACTCCGATACTTTCGGTCAAATTTCTTTACAATGTTCAACAAAAACATTTCATTTGAGTAGATTTTTCCAACAATATTCGAAAAATCGCGGAATTCGTCCTACAGGCGAAGTTATGAAGAAAAGTTAAAACTATGCCCAATCCTGACAACTCTCCCCTATGTTTGAAATAAATACATTATTTTTTTAAATCATTAAAAAATATGTTTTTTTTATATACTTAACCCCTTGGCTGTCAACAAGATTTCCACTGTTTGAGCCAAAAGTGTGTTGAAAAATTTTTTAATGGATTTTTATGAAACTTGGTACCCAAAGGTTTCTGGGGTCGCTGATTACGAATCTAACATTAGTTTTCCAAAATTCAAAATGGCGGATCCAATATGGCGGAAGACAAATTAAAAAATTTATTATGATGGCTTGAAACTGAATACTCGGGGGTTTTTAGGGTCGCTGACTACGAATCTGACATTAGTTTTTCAAAATTCAAAATAGCGGATCCAATGTCGGAATTTTTTTTTAATTGGTCAAATTCGTTTGAAAATGGTTACTTGGGGGGTTTTCAGGATCGCTTATAACGAATCTGACATTAGTTTTTCAAAATTTAAAATGGCGGACAACGAAATAAAAAATTGATCAGAATTGACTTGAAACAGAATATTTGGGGGTTTTCAGGGTGGCTGATTACGAATCTGAAATCTGTTTTTCAAAATTCAAAATATCTGATTCAATATGGCGGAAAACTTTTTTTTTATTGAATTTGTTTGAAACTGGTTAATCTGACCTCATGATGATAATTTTTGATAAAATAAAATTTCGTTAAAAATACCCTGACATTAGCTGATTAATTTCATTTTAATAGTTTATTAAATTTTTTAAATTTACGACCCCAGAATGTACCACGAGGAGGCTGCCGTAAAATTTTACATTTCATTTTTTATTTTTTAAAAATTTGTATATATTTTTTTTTAATTTTATTTTTTATATACTAGATTATATACTAGACGCGTCGTTGCATGCAGCTACGTAATACTAAAACCCCCAAGTAACTTTAAAGCCAATCCAATTAATTTTTTATTTTGTCGTCCGCCATATTGTATCAGCCATTTTGAAATTCAGCAACTCTGAAAATCCTCGAGTATTCAGTTTCAAGTCAATCTGATCAATTTTGTATTTTGTCGTCCGCCATATTAGATCTGCCATTTTGAATTTTGGAAAACGAATATCATATTCGTAATCAGCGAACTCGAAAACCCCCGAGTAACCGGTTGCAGGAACATTTAAGAAGTTTTTAATCACCCTTTTTAAGTTGCGCATATATGCGTCATGAACACTTTTGGCCAGTCTTAGTTTTGCGCATAATTATATGCGTCAGCGACAGTCAACGGGTTAAGGTAGGGGAATAGGTTTTGTTGTGGGCATACTTTCGTTTTTGACTCATAACTTGTGTCCAAGTAGATATTAAGCGAATATATGCATGTGTATATAAAGCTAGGGACCCTAGCTAACTACTGGTGAAGAAACTGAATTGATTCCATCGAGTAGAAAAATTTTATTAAAAATTCAATAAAGTGGTCATTTTTCTATCAAAGAAAATTTTGGTTCGGTTGTGCGCTCTTTTAAAAAATCTACTAAAAATGCAAAAAAATTAACTATAAGTAACCATTCATTAACTACGTAAGGATGATTTTTTCTAATTTTGACCTCCCCTCCTCTCCATGTAAAGATATATAAGATTTCTCACATTGAACCTTAACTTCACAGTAACAAGCTGCGAACGACGGATGGATATCAAAGTCTCGTTATATTAATTTCCGTGCTGGACCACAAACCTCTAAAAATTCATAAAACACTATTAAATGTTGTAAGAAATTACTTACGATCATATCGACGACGATATTTCACGATTTATCAAAAATAATAGTTGTGTCCACAACCGAATCAATTTAAGTGCTTACGACTAAACTTTACCATCATTTTTAAACGTCATGAAAAAGATGTTGCTTGTGAACATTGTTGTGATACTTGGTATTGGATCACAAAATATATCATATTTACTGTGTAAATACGCATTGAACTTATCATTTTAATTAATTTACTTCGATTTGTTAAACATTTAAAAATGTTTAAAAATACATTTTTGTTACATTCAACGTGTCGAAAAATTAACTTATATATAGTAAAAAGCACAGGTGTCCAATAACTTTTGTATTCGCATGAAAAACTATCTTCTGTCATAACACACACGTGATATTTATCAGATTTGACAAAATTCATTTCTGTCAAAAGTTCTGCGGGGGTGTCCAAAACCGAACCTCTTCCCCTACTATTACACTTTAGAATTTAAAAAAAAAATTTATTGTATTTTTTAACTTTTTAAGACTTCAAAAAACACCTCCTAAAGGAGATGTTAACCAATTGTAAAAAATAGATATAAATTTTTTAAAAAGTATTTAATAAATTTAAAGAGCTATTGACAAATTAAGTAAGTCTTTAAGGGGATGGTGGGATCCAGCTTTTTGTTACGACCAGTAGAAACATTAGTGCTAATGTATGTAACAGTATCTGACATAAAAAAGTGGAGGGGTTTCAATTTGCAAAAGAATTTTAGGTAATTTATGGATGGCCTCTAACGATATATATATATATATATATATATATATATATATATATATATATATATATATATATATATATATATATATATATATATGTTAGGCTCAAAAGCCGAAAACGGCCGATGGCCGGAAAAAACAGCCAAACCTAGTTTTGGCAAGTGCAGTTTTGCCAAAACTAGGTTTGGACGTTTCACTTCGGCCATTGGCCGTTTTAAATTGACAAATCTAGTTTTGGCAAATCGACATTTGCCAAAACTAGTTTTGGCAATTTAAATTTGTCCAAAACTAGTTTTGTCAATTTAAATTTTGCCAAAACTAGTTTTGTCAATTTGTCATTTGCCAAAACTGGTTTTGTCAATTTGACATTTGGCAAAACTAGGTGAGGCATTTCAAATTGTGAGAAATTGAAAGAAAGAAAGAATAGAAAAAGAAAGACCGCCGTATTAACAGGAAATTTGTTTAGAATTAGCATGTACTTATTGTTGCTATTTTGAAAACTTAGATTATTTTTTCTATGTTTGGGGAGTTTGTTATTAATTTATATAAACAATTATTAAAAAATGTTTGTCATTACTTGTATGTTTTTTATTTTGATACTGTAATCCACGGTAAAGAAAATAAGCCTAACTTGATAAAAAAATATTAATATTAAAAAAAGTTACAAGGGTTTTTCTAAGTTAAACTTTAACTGCTGTTTTCTCGAAAACTTGTTTTCGCACGTAAGGTCCCTTTTCATAGACCAGGTCACATATTGTTTCTGTATTGAATAATTGTGTGTATGAAATAAGAAATCGTCAACAAGGTAAATTAGCCTGTGTAAAGATAAATTAGTCTGTGTAAAAATAAATAAGTGTTAAAAAAGTTTTTTTAATTAACTTTTATGTGCAAAATATCAATGGATTTTTGTTAGAGAAATTTCATCTTATTGTAAATAGTATTAATCAATGACACATTTTTAAATAAATATATTCCTATTGTATAACGAAGCGGTCTTTCTCACAATTTGAAATGCCTCACCTAGTTTTGTCAAATGTCAAATTGACAAAACTAGTTTTGGCAAAAGTCAAATTTCCAAAACTATTTTTGTCAATTTAAAACGGCCAATGGCCGAAGTGAAACGTCCAAACCTAGTTTTGGCAAAATTGCACTTGCCAAAACTAGGTTTGGCTGTTTTTTCCGGCCATTGGCCGTTTTCGGCTTTTGAGCCTAACATACACGGAAAGAAAAAGTCCGTCAATCATTAATAGACTAGTATATTACTTTGAGACGGGACACAAAATCATTGAATGGATAACATACTTTGAGTCACAATCAGTGACGAGTTGCTTGCCAAAATTTAGAAAACTGTCATCAATATATAAAACTCGTTCACTAAAATTTAGAAAACTGTCTATTAAATTTTCTATGACTATCAAAAGCATTCAAAAAATTCAACTTCTTTCAGAATTATCCCTAATTTTAGACACTATTTGGTACAGAATGAACACATTTTTTTCGTTGCACAGTTCCGATATTTTATTTACACTCTTAGACGCTTTAGACCAACACATTTTCGCACTTATAATAACTACACGTAGAAACGCACACTTATAACACTTTAAGTTTAGAAGCGAACTGTTCTTATATACCAAATAACAAAATTTTTCACAACTTGTGAGAAATGATTTTGCACTAATAACTACTTTTTAATTAGCGAGAAATATAAAAGAAAATATATTTTCATCGAGGTCAATTTCTAGACGCAATTCAACTGCAAATTATTAGTTAAGTTAAATATTCACATTACACATAATAATAGTATATAGGGATATGTATAGCAGACAGCAAAAACACATGGACTATAGAGAAACCGGAAGAAATGCGCATCGGTACACTGCGCAACAATGCGCTAGTGAAGAGCGCCGATTTAGAATACGAGTCAACTAACGTTTCACAAACTTTCACTAATGATTCGTAAACATTCAAACAGCCATTGATAACAATTCAGCATTAAATCTAAAACAATTGGTCACATACTGGCATTCTAATCAATCCATGACTCGTTTTCAATCGTTAAGTAAAGTTAAGTAACCATCAACGGAAAAAGAGTCCCGTCTCAAAGTAATATACTAATCCATTAATGGTTAACGGACTTTTTCTTTCCGTGTATATATATATATGAGCCTGTTTACACCGCGTCGCATAAATGTATTCCTCCGCGCGCATAAACGTATATTTCTTTTCTTTTTTTCTTTTCTTCTTAAATGACTTTTGGCATAGCCGACTGTCAGAACTAAAATCTATGAAGAGAAAGAAAATTTTGGTAAGTGATTCCTCCTTAGTCATTGGTTGTATAATGTAGATAGTCAGTGTTTGCGGAGATAATGTTCCCCTGATATAAGTGTCTCGAAGTTTCCATGACCTCAGTGGCGCCTCCAATTGTCCATTTGGTGAAAGGTAGTAAATGTCGAGCAAATGGAGAGATTGGGATAATGGAGAAGAGATTCAAGGTGAAAAGAAAAATTGTCAGCAAAAACAATTAGGGTCAACTAATAAATAACGTTATTAAAGTTATTAAGTGGTCCCAAACGGCATCGTATCGTACGTCCTCCGTCCCCGGCAATGGATTTAAGAGACTGGCCATATATCCCGCATTATTATATTGGCTGTCTGGATTGGCTTAAGAACCCACCCAGTTCAATAACCACCTCATTGTCGGGAGGGAAGATTATGTCATCGATTGAGACCGTTCTAGGATCAACATTCGGGAATTTTCTTTGTAGGTAATTGTAAAGTTTATTTCTTTTAGGTTGTAAGATAGGGCATTCATGAATGATATGATCCAAGGTTCTCCTCTCCTCGCCACATCCGCAGCTTAACGTCACATTCCAGTTAAGTCTTGAAAAAAGTTCATACGTAAAAGTGTGACCGGTGCGCAATCTAGTTATTGCATTTATCCAAGCTCGCGGATATGTAATGTTTTTAAACCAAGGTCTGACCGACTTGTACGTCACCCTGGCAAAGTATCTATGATTTGTTAAATCTCTGTCAGTAAATGGCCAAAAATAGGCCATGTTTGTCATTTTGTCTTGGATAAGGATGTTATTCTTAAGGTCAATAATTGGAGCTCCCATATATATGCGATTTAGGAGTGTGCCATTAACTTCTCTACAAATTGAATCTACAAGTTCGTTACCCCTTATGTTGGAATGTGAGGGAATCCAGATAAATTTAATATTGGGATAAAAATCCACATGGTCAGAAGGGAATAAAAGGTCTAGGATGAGGTATAAAACATAGGGATTGTCTTTGTAGAGAAGACAGTTGTTAAGTCTCATAAGAGAAGATAATGAATCCGAGATGATGACAGCGTGTGAAAATCGGTGATCAATAATGTAATGAATGGCTTTATAGATGGCAAAAATTTCAGCCGTCAGTATTGAGACACAAGGTTGCAAGGGAATGGCTTGAGTGTAGTCGTTGTATTCGTCATGAAATGCCGAAGTTGCCAATCCTGTATCAGAATTGAAGGAGCCATCTGTATAAATGGGAACAAAATCTTGAAAGTCTGATTGCAAAATGTTACGTAGCTCTAGGTCTGGATTATCCAGGTTCTTAAGGATGTGTCCGGTCGTAATGTCACATTTAGGTGATTTAATAAGTATAGTCAGTTTCCAGTCGAAATATGCAGGTTTTCGCAATGTATAGCAGATTTTAGTTAAGGGATAAATTCTACAGAAAGATTCAAGGAGAGGTATTTTTTTAATATTAAATTTCAATTTTGTAGTTGTGATTTTACGTTTTAGAAGTTTAAGGAGCGGAACAAGAGGGTTGTCCTGCCATTCGGCATTTCTGACTATAAAAGAATTGGAGAGGTGTATTCTCCTTAGTTCAAGAGGTGGCTCATTCGCTTCCGACAAAAGAACTGGGATAGGAGTTGATCTAAGACATCCTAAAGAGGTTCTTAAGGCTGCTGATTGGATACGATCCAAGGTTTTCAATAGGGTCATTGAGGAGTCAGTGAAAAGGGGTGATCCCCAATCGAGAATCGATCTAATGAGACCCCTATAGGCCATCAGCGTTAGTATAGGGGAAGTTCCCCAGGTGGCGCGCGAGATGATCCTAAGAATTCCTAATGCCTTAGCTGCTTTGTTAGCAATATATTTAATATGAGCATGCCAGGTGAATTTACGGTCAAGAACAATACCCAGGTGTTTCATCGTTGTTGAACAGTTGATAGGTGTATTATCCACGAGTATCTGTAGATTGTCAAAGTTGGCACGAGATCTAGAGAATACACAACAAGTGGTTTTAGCTGGGGCAACAGACATTCCCATGGACTTCAGCCAGTCTGAAAGGACCCTGATCGCATCTGAAACCAAGTCCGTAATGTCTTCGTCTTTTTTAAATTTTATGTAGAGGAGTAAATCGTCCGCGTACATGACGTATTTAATGTTTTCGGGTAGATGTAGTCCTAAGTTTCGTAAGTATAGATTGAAAAGTAAGGGTGAGAGTACTCCTCCTTGGGGGACTCCAACCCCGCATTCCCTAGGAGTGGAGGTAGATGAGCCAAAATAAATGTGTCTATTAGAAGTTATGTGATTTATGAAGTTAATTGTACAGGGGTGAATGTCAAGTTCAGTCAGGATGTCGTGAAGTAAGTCCGGTCTAACATTGTTAAAGGCTCCCTTGATGTCGATTGAGATTGCTAGGGTGTTATAGGAGTCTAAAAAACCGGCTGAAGTATCCGCAGCGAAGGTGGCAACACAGTCAACAGCGGATCTGCCCTTGCGGAATCCGAACTGTTGATGAGGGATAAGGTCTCTGGATTCAATTTCGTGCTCCAGTCTTCTGTGTACTAATTTTTCAAAAATCTTTGATAAAACCGAGGTAAGTGCTATAGGCCTGAATCCTTTTCCTCCCGGCTTGGGAAGAGCAATAACCCTTGTTTTTTTCCAGGAGTCAGGAAATGAAGACTTTAAGTACATTCTATTGAATAGGATTAAAAGGAATTCCTGAGCTATAGGACCTAGTTGTTTGATTGGTAAGCCGGAAATACCATCAAGGCCTGGAGAGGATTTGGTTTTACATGAGGATAATGCGGATTTAAATTCGTTTTCAGAAAATGGTGGAAAGTTAGGATCATTCAACAACAAAGGAGTCCTCAAAAATGGAATCTGAGCAGGAGGGATGTCTTCCATGATAAGGTCATCTCTGAATTTTACCATTTCAGGTGTATTTGAGTCAGTTGATATGTTAGTGTTAATTTGGGCGGAGCGAGATGTTAATGCTTTAAGGGTACGCCACAAAGTTGACATACCACCTTTTGGGGATATTCCCTGACAAAATTCTCTAAAGGCGAGGGTTTTTTGTTCTCTCAGGGATCTTTTGATTATGGCATCCCTTCTTTTAAACTCAATTCTATTACTGTTTGATTGGTCGCATTCATACCATCTGTAGTTTTCCCTTCTTTCAGACAACAATTCGTCACATCTTTCATTCCACCAAAGGGGTTTGGAATACGGACGGATAGGACCGGATCGTGGAATAAAAGCACCAGCTTCCAGTAGGTTGGTTTTTAGTGTTTCGGCAAATTGTTCATAGAGATTAGCAGGAGAGTCATCGAAGTAAGTGGAAGAGGACAACTCCAGCACATCATTTTCCATGCCGGATCGGAATTTTCCCCAATCCACGAGTTTGAGGCATAGATTAATTTGTGAAGGTTCGACTAGTCCCGGAGTAATGTCTGCGTTTAGGGTAACCGGGAGGTGATCAGAAGCAAACGCATCTCCGATAACTTCAACTAATGAGGATTGTAGGATCGTGGGAGAGCAAAAGATTAGGTCAAGGTTATTGCCCACCACATTCGCGTCCTGAACTCTAGTAGGGGAAGAGGTATTTGTGATATATAAATCCGAGTCCATAGAAAAAGTTAAAAGAGACGTCCCTCTAATACTATTGTTGTTATCGCCCCAGCAGGTGTGGTGGGCGTTAAAGTCCCCACAAAAAATATGATTGGCATGTTTTGGTAGGGAATCAAAAATGTCCTTCCAAGATTGAGGGGAGACGTCTCCTCCTGGAGGGGCATAAACGCAAGTAATCTGGGTTTTCCCGAAGAGGGTGTTAATTGAGATTGAGACAATGTCGATTGAAACGTATCTTGTATAATATGTAAAAGTATTAGTAATTTGGAATGCTATCTCCTTTCTAATCAACAACAGTACTCCGCCTCCCCTGCCCATTGGTCTGTCTTGTCGAATCGTGATATAATTGGGAAGTTCAAAATTAATTTTAGAAGTTAGCCACGATTCTGTTATGCAGACCAGGTCTGGGTTAAGTTTCCATAACAAAATCTCCAGTTCAGGTCTTTTTGACACAACGCTGCGTGCGTTCCAGAGGACTAGGGAGAAGGATTTGTGTACAGGTCTGATGTTATTCATTTTCGTGGGATTGCAGGTATAGAAATTTAATAAGAGTTAGGTAAGACAGAAGAAAAAACAAAAAGGAAATAGACGAAAAGCAAACAGATAGCACGAGCGATATAAGAGGTCAAAATATGATGTCGAAATATGATTACAATATCAATACAAGTCGAAAGTAATTAAATAAATTATTTAAGGCTCACGTTAAATGATGTATTTCAGTTAGGAAATCTGATTAAGATGTAGCGTAAAAATCAGTCCCAAAAAATAAATCGTCAGTAGTTAAAAAGTATTCAGAGAATTAAATTAAGACAAATTAAAATGTTAAAATTAACTATATTAAATGTTGTTTGACTCGACATCATCGACCGACATGTCAGTGTCCTCCTCTGTCGAAGGTTCTGTAATTGTAGTAGATAAGTTGGAGGGAGGCAGGCTCGGGTTGGGAATTTCAGATGGAAGAAGACTAGGTAAAATAGGAGGTGTAATCGTTGATATAATCAATGGAGTATCCTGATCAATAGCGGATGGGGACGGATGGGGTTCAACCGCCATGGACACCCCTTGTTGATTTAGTGTGTCCTCCCAAATCACCTCGTATCCCGGACGAGCAATGCCTTGATCTATTAACAGAGTTTCAGCTTCTTCATATCCAACATTGTTTTCTAGTCTACAGCGCATGATTTCGAATTCGTAGATGTAAAATGGACAAACACGAGCCGAAGAAGAATGTTTCCCTGAGCAGTTGGAGCATGTAGATGTTCGATTTATAAAGGGGCATTTGGCTTCTTTGTGAGGTCCTGCACAATGTTCGCATGTGAAATGAGTAGATCTGCACTGAGGCATTAGGTGACGAAATCTTTGGCATTTAAAACAACGTTTGGGAGGAGTGACTATGAGAGACAGATTGAAAAAGACACCCGAGATGTAAATACCCGGGGGGAAAGTTACGCCGGAGAAAACGAACTCGACCATGTCGGATATTTCTTTTTTATCAGTGGTTCTACGGCGTATAGAAATGATATTTTCACGAGTCTCGCTATCTAGTCGAGAACTAATCATAGCCGGGGAGAGATCTTTATCTACATCATGGGAAAGAGTTTTTCGACTGATCAACGACATTGGTATATAGATTCTATATCCCTTGTCTCGAAGAGCCACTGAATCCAGTAACATATTTGCAATATTCCAATCTGAGGATACAATTCTAAGTTGATTTAGGCCGTTAGATGTTATGGTACGTAGTGGGTCACTGATTGTTTTTTCTAAGGAATCCGCAAATGCAATTCGGTTGTATTTTCCAATCTTTTTGTCTGGGATGGTTGATTCTACCAATACTGTGAACGGGGTAGGAGATGTTAAGCTATACCTTGCGTCATTGGTAAATGAATCATTGCACCACATTAAGTCGTATGGTAAGAGTGGTGGGGATGTAGAATTATGTTTATTGGAAATTTTTGATTCTTCGTAATTCCTTGAATCAATAGTGATCTCCAAATCAGTGGGTCTGTCAGGGTCCTGAATTGAGGATTGGAAAACTGTTTGAGTATTGGATGATGTAGATGGAGTGGGTATAGAAGGTGAAGATATAAGACTGGTAGTTGATTGTAAAGGGTTTGGATTCAATGTGTGTGAAGAATCTGTATTAGTCTTTGTTTGTTCATTTCCACCTTCGTCTCTCACATTTATCGGGGTGTCTCTCAACAATTTGGGCAGACCAGGCTTAATTTCAATTTTTCCACTTCTATATTTTAACGGATTACCTCTACCACGAACTATAGTTAACGAGTGTTTAGAATTTCCAAGCTTACCTGGCTTGGAGACCGGTTTGATTGAGGACGGAGAAGCTTGGATCTCCCGTTTTCTTGGTGGAGTAGGTACCATATTTATTGGAAAAAAAGAAAGTTAAAGCCTCCCAAAGGGTGTCAATCCCACAACGATCTCAGATGTCGAGTTAAAATATTATAGGCTAATAAATAAGTATAATGTTATGTACCTATCTGCAATGCAGTCCCAGCAGTCGGTGGAAAGGTTCTGACAAATCCAAATTAATTTAATTTAATTTAATTTAATTCAACTCTAAGTTAATTAGATAAAAATTAAAAATTAAATAGGGTCAAATCGACCTCTTGTCTTTGTTTCTATTTTTATTTATTTAATTATTTATCATTACCGGTGCTGAGACATAAATTGAAGTCAGGTTTATCAGATGATGGGAAAACAAAAATTATAAACAAAATCAACCTCTTAGAAAGATTTTAATCATATTACTGGATATTGACGAGTTCAAAATAATATATAAAAAATTGAACCGGGTGAGAAGTGTAATAATAAAAATAACTGAGGACTAGACGCCACCCGCCTCTCTCACCCTTCCCACAAAATCACCCCTCAAACCTCGCTTTAGTATCTCAAGATATATATGAAGCGGTTAACTATACACCCAAGATACAAAGGAAGATTATAAGAATACGATTTCCGAAAAAGAAGGAGCGAGAGAACTATGAGAAGCCCCCAATTTTATTTATTTATTAGAAATATTTTAGACAAAAATTTTAAGCAGAGTGAATTCATTAGTTTATTATTCTCTATTCAACTTCAACATTGCCCACGAACACAGAACCTACACACGAATACCTGCTTGTGATAATTTAATTTGGTTATAATTTAAATTTAAATAGTATGAAAGCTAAAATTTAGGCAGATTTGTTAAATAGTAAACTTTCTGCTTCTTAATTAAAAGGAAAAAAAAAAAAAAAAAAAATTTTTGTGAAAATCAAATTTACTTTTAATTTAATTTAAAGATAATTTAAAGTAATGAATTCATCTGTGTTGACAATTTTAATTCCAAGAGGTAGAGAAAGGAATTGTGTTGGGTATATTGAGTGAATAATTACGGAAAATAAATAGAATGGAAACGACAATACCTTTTAGCCGGCTATTGTAACCGACCTTGAGTTTCCTTGATTTAGAATTTTGTTATAGGCACTGTGTAGACAAGAACAAAGTAAAATGTCTCCTCGGTAAGAAAAATAATTCTCGTTTTAATTCCAGAGTATAGCCATAGTCCAATAGATTGATTTAATTCAATATTCAGGCAAGGGAAAAGATTCACAATTATGATCACCAAAATTTTAAGTAAAATACAGTTTACGAAGCACAGTGAGGTGTAAGTCCTCACAAAATTACATCGAAGTTCTTTCTATGGTGGTTCACGATGGAATCTAAACGTATATTCCTCCAGGAGAATAAACTCGCGTCTGCGCAAAGTGCTTCCCAGCTGTGTAGTGAAGAGTTAGAAACCGCTGGGAAGCACTTTGCGCAGACGCGAGTTTATTCTCCTGGAGGAATATACGTTTATGCGCGCGGAGGAATACATTTATGCGACGCGGTGTAAACAGGCTCTATATCATATTGCTTACACCTTACATATGATACATATAAGGTTTAACGCGTTTTTCTCAAAATAACGTTTTTTCAAATTGCGGACACTTTATCTCTGAATCTACTGAACCGATTTTAATAGAAAATAAGTCGTTTTGTTTATTAGCATCTCCTGTGTGTGAATTCACCAGAAAATGGTCAAAAAATTAAAAAAAAAAAATTTTTGCAGACTAAAAAAATACTGAAAAATATAGTGTATTTTTAAACAAATTATTGAAACATCTGCTATTTTTTTATTTTAGTCGATTTTTCATTATTGGTGGTGGATTTCTATGCAAGACACCTTACTTTTTAATAAGCAGTTTGGATTTTTTGTTTCCGATTTGTCAATCTTGAGATAAACTGTCCGCAATTAGACAATTAACTTTTTGGAGTTTCGATCTGGATGCTGTCTGCAGATTATGATATTACATAAAAATTAAAAACAAACCATTATTTTTATTCTCCAAATATGTAGGGGAGAGTGGTCCTAAGTTGGCCGCCTAAGCAAATTGGTCGAAAATAGTAACAAAATAAAATTCAATTACTTCGGCAAGTATATATTAGTGCTCAGAGATCGTTTTGTTATAATTTTGTGGTATTTAGAACGTTATAGAATGGCTTTTGTAGTCCTAATACAGTAAATAGTGACAAGCTGCATATTGGACATTTCAGAAATAGCGGTCCTAAGTTGGCCACCACTTTTTTTCGCTTGTGTATAAGGAAGAAATGCATATTCTTTTCAATTACGCAGAAATTTAACAAATTTGATACATTTAGGAGAATAAAAACGCATTATTTAACTATTTTTGTTTAGAAAATGAAGCATTATTTTATTTCATTTATTTGCAGTGGTGGATGGCTGTGGAGACAGGCGTTTTTGTACCATGTCTTTTCTAATGTTTTTTAAACCATTTTTTTTGTTTTTTGTCTTTGTTTCATTCCTACGTTACACTTTTACGGTCTTTCTCGTGATGAAAAACACAAAAAAGAAGTAAAACATAAATAAAAACACACAAAAACATTAGGTGGCCAACTTAGGACCACTGTAGATTTTTACAAGTTTCAAATTATTACGCTAATAAAAAAAATTTAATTAAAAAATCAACAGAACCTCTTATTACAACATTAAATAAAGGAACTAGCGCACACACTCATTTAGAAATTTTTAATTATTTATCTCTTGTAGCTGCTCTCGAAAAAACAAGGAAAATTAAATTTTTTTGGTCGTGAACAATATTATTACCCTCAAAATGCGTAGAAGAATCTTAGATTATAATTAGGTCCATAAATTATATCATGGTTTATCAATATATCATACCACGAAATTATAGATTCGTCCAGTATAGCATCTCTGAAAAATGCAGGGTGGCCAACTTAGGCCCACGGCCAACTTAGGACCACGCTTCCCTATTAATATAGGCAAAAAGGTTTTTTTCATATTTATAATGAAAGACCTAAGAAATTTTTTTTTAAATTTGGTCTTTTAAGAGCCTTCTAAAGTGTAGTAGTACCTTAAATACACTAAAAAAATTTATTTGATTCAAATAAATGTTGACTATTATCAATTACATATTTAATTGAATCAAATAATATTTATTTGAGTCAATTAAATGGTATTTGCTTCAAATATTGAAATTATTGGTTTAAATGCCATTGAATTGTCTCCAGTAAATATTATTTGTTTCAAGTAAATATTTAATTGATAATACTCTGCCGTGTTTTTGAAAAACACAGTAACTGCAAAAAAATCGAAAAATGAGTTTTTTATATCGTTAGAATCGTAGAAAAATGATACACCTGTTCATGCAAAGCATTTTTATAAATTATTATTTTAATTAATAATAATTTTTTAATAATTATGTTGTTTTACCGGTACCTGCAAAAATTGTAAAGTCATAATTCGAGAAACTGGGTTAACTGTCAGATACCTAGTGCCATATTTGGGCATTGTGACGTATTTTGAGGGTCGTGATTTCAAACACCAAGTAACTGCACAGTTACTTGGTCTTTCAAAATAGTAGCGTTCTTTTTCGAGCCCTCGTTGCACGTAACATCAAGTAACTGCAGCTCTCTCGAAGTAGTTCAGTTACCTAAGTTTTTCGTGCGACGAGGACTCAAAAAGAAGCGCTAGTAATTTGAAAGACCAAGTAACTGCAGAATTTTATATAGAGCTTGAAAAAGTTACGAGAAATACATTTAAAATAATTAATAATTTTCCATTATTCTAATTAATAGGGAAGAGTTGTCAGAGTTGAGCAGGGTTTAGGGTTGAGCCACCGCGTTTATTTCGTTTGTGGGAAGTTGGATATTTTAAATAATCAATCTTCACGATCAGAAGGTGTCCCACGATTCTCCCCGCTCCAATTAAATAAATTTGAACAATGACAAATATTAATTAACAAATAACTTTATTGTTCGTTCAAAGTAGGTCGTTGACAAAGAGTGTACATTCAACCTTATTAGATGTGGTTCCAGACCTGACTGACTATATCTAAATTCAGACAAGTGCTTCTAAGCGGTAATACAAAAATTGCGCGATTCGCTATACTCATCTCTCACAATCGAGAGTGAGAACATACACACTCATGGTTCTCTCTTGTCTTGAGGTGAGAACGCATGCAGGATCCCTACAGTACTCCCCCAAGTGTAACGATAAATATCACTGTAAAACAGTGCAACAGAAAATACGAAAAATTAAATCTCATTTGTCAATACCTACTTAATAAAAAAAAATTTCCTTTCAAAAATACTTAAAATATATATCACATGCAAAAATCTGTTAATAATAGTAGATTAATAAAAATATAATATTTCAAAATAACAATGTAATATTTCATAATAAACGTCGATCGACAAAATTAATATGCGCATAACAAAATTTTAATTATAAATTTTGACTTCACCATTTTTCTATCCTCTTTCTTTTTTTTAACTACTAAAACAAAATCAGTCTAAACTCAGTCTTGTATTATCACAAAAGTTTCTTAAAATATATTTATTTAATATTGATGTTTAATTAATTTTTCCCGGGAATATTTAAGGAAACTTTCTTTTTATTTACGTACGTACGCAACTTAGGTCCAGAAACTAATTCATTATTATTATTTGAGTTAATTGTATTTTGTGAAGTCACAGGCAATTTACTAGTTACAATTTTTGAAGTCGAAGGTAAATTGCTTGTCGTTGTTTTTGAAGTCGAAGGCAAATTGCTTGCTTGCTCAACAATTACTTTATTAAGAGAATCATTATTTTCAGCAAAAAAGGCTGGTTTTAAATTTTCGACTGACACTACTTTTCGCGTTCCGTCAATGTCAATTTCAAAAAATTTTTCTGAAGGACGATTAAGCACTTTATGCGGCCCAGAGTATGGACACTCTAAAGCATTTTTAATGGTATTAATTTTTAAAAACATGTGAGAACATGAAAAAAGATCCTTATAAAAGAAAATCTTTCGCTTGTGCTTGTGTTCAACCGGTGGTGGTTTAACATTTTTGATATGTTCGCAAAACTCTTCCAGGAAAACTTGTCGAATGGCCGAAAAATCTTCGGGGGTGACAAATTCTCCAGGAATTCTCAAAGTGGCTCCATAGAGATACTCCGCCGGCGATGCCTTCGTATCTAAGACATTCGTCCGAAGGCCAAGCAACACCGTGGAAAGGTAGCGAGTCCATGCAGTGTTAGCGTGACACATTAATGCTGATTTTAATGTGCGGTGCCAACGCTCTATTAAACCATTCGCCGCAGGGTGATAAGGGGTTGTTCTTATCCGATTACACCCGGTCAACTTCACAAGTGCCGAAAAAAGCTGCGATTCGAACTGCGATCCTTGATCGGTCGAGAGTGTTTCCGGTATCCCGTAACGCGAGACCCACGAGTCGAAAAATGCACGGCAAACTGTTAAGGCCTCAATGTTTTTAAGCGGAATGGCCTCTGGCCACCGCGAGAACCTATCTATTAGGGTGAGACAATACTTATAACCGTCGCTCACTGGTAGAGGACCGACTATGTCCATGTGGACGTGACGGAACCTACTATCCGGAGCTGTGAAATGAGAAGGTAAAAGAGTAATATGTCTGGCAACTTTAGCGCGCTGACATACAAGACACACTTTACACCATTTTTTAATGTCCCTATTCATACAAGGGCAGACGTAGTGTTTCCTAATTACTCTATCGGTGATTCTACCCCCTGGGTGAGCGGAATTATGAAGAATTTCGAAAATGCGTTTACGAAGTGAGAGAGGGATGTAAGGACGAATTTCATCTCCTGAAATATCGCAAATGAGCGCCGAACCATTCCACTCAAATTTTTTATTCATTCATTCATTAAGGATGAAGTTCCGTCCCGTAAAAAATTTTTAAGCTTCTCGTCATCACTTTAAGCTTGCTATAAAACTGCGAGATCAATGTCTGTAGGAAAATTAATCATGTCAACTCGCGACAATGCGTTGGCAACTAAATTCTTCTCTCCCGGTAAATATTCGATCAGGGTGGAAAATCGTAAACTCTTGGCCTCAAATCAGCATACTGGTAACTACATTTTTAATAATTTATTTATTGTTTAAACAAATAAAACAATTATTTTTACATCATTAAAAAGAGGGCATTCATACGAATCAAAAGTAAGAAACGGCGTTTTATAATTTTAATTAGGCTATGCGGGAGGGGTCAATAAAGATTCGAACAGTTTTTCGCGTTTTTCTCGAAATCTTTCAATCTGCAGTTACTGTATTTCTCGAAAACACGGCTGACCCCTTGCTGTCCGCAATTGGACAATTAACTTTTTGGAGATTCGATCTGGATGCTGTCTGCAGATTATGATATTAAATAAAAATTAAAATCAAACCATTATTTTTATTCTCCAAATATGTACTAAGATAGGCAAAAAAGTTTTATTACATATTTATAATAAAGGAGCTAAGAAAAAAATTTCTTCATACCTCGGTCGAAAGTACGTACTTCCCTCTGCGATTTCGCAGCAGAGAGTCAAACATTTGTGCTTTGGTTGATTTTCATACCCAACCTCTATTACAGCGGGAGTAAAAGAATTCTCTGTCGGTAAAAACACCACTGTCGGTAAATAAGAAAATTTCGAGTTCAATGACAATTTAACGAGTAATTGTTCATTAGAACGTTCAGAATTTTAGAAACCTAAAATTAATTTTGTACCAACAGAAAAATTCTTTTAAAAATATAATATTAATTTATCTTTTTCACATTGTTTTCGTGCCTGCCCCCGACCAGAAGCACTCGCTTCGCTCGTGCATCAAATGTCGGGGCAGGCGAATATTATTTGCAAGAGAGAGACAGAGAAAAAACCAGAGCTGTGCGAGTGTCCGCTAGAGGCGTTGAAGCGAGAAGCAAAAGTAAATAAAGATGGCCGGCTGTCAAATGAAACACGATTGCAATTTTCTTAAAAAATAAATTAGCGAGCGTACTTTCGACCGTATATAAAGAAAAATAGTATACATTACACTGGCAGAAATTCGAAAGCCCTAAACCACGCGATAAATCATTTCGCGCAGTGCAGGAATTTCGAACTTTCTGCCCTTATAATGTAATATACTATTCTTAAATTTGGTCTTTTAAGAGCCTTCTAAAGTGTAGTAGTACCTTAAATATGTTTGACTATACAGCAAAGAGATTTTTAATTTTGATTTAAACAAAATTAAACGAATCAACCCGAGTCGAAATTTCGACTCTTTTGAACCTCTTTACCCTCCTACTTTTGAGACTTCAAGAGAATCAAAAGAGGTTTATTTAGCATGCAAGAGAGAATATGCAAGCAGATTTCCTTTATCAATTACTAATTCATTTTACAACCCACTACTTCGGTGAGCTGCTCACCAACATTTTGGACTGTCACGCACCCAAAATTGTACCGCAGCACACCAAAACCATAGTGGAGCTGCTGTCACAAACGTTGTTCCGATACAGTCCTAAAGGTCTCTCAGTGAAAATAAACAAAAACTGTTTAGTAAGGTGAGAAAAGACAAACTTAACCTTAAAATAATTTGCTTTTTTAGGTACTTTTCTTCGGAAAGTATCACAAATGTTCTTTCACTAGTACATTTACCTTAGTTTTGATTTGTAAATTTTAATAACTTTAAAGTTTTCTGTTTAACATTTTATTCTAAAAATTGAAATTTTTTAATATTGACGATGAAAAATAATAAAAATTGTGAAACTCAATATAAAATAAATTGAAAAAATCTTTTGGTTAAATTAATTGAAAACTCCAGGAAAGACTCAATGTACACTACCGTCCGTGAGTATCAGGTCGCCCCTTTTTTCATGAGTAGAAAAATGCTTAAAACGTAGAAAATAAGAATGACAAAAAATTTTCGTATTTTTTTCGTGAAAGCTAATGAAATTATAAAAAGACTGACACCTGATCGAAGAATTTTCGTTGACTATTCTGTCAGATAAAGAAAAAGTACTAAATTTTGCATGCTTTTCGTAATTTTTTAATTTCTCGAAAACTAATTAACTTTTATTAGCGCTCTTGATCTTGTTTCAATCTCTATTCAATGTAGAATCTAAATTATTAACTGGTATTGTGAAATAAATTTTTCCAAAAAAATTTGAAACCGTAAAAGAATGATTAAAAAATTAAAAAAATTATTATGAATATTAAAGTGTGAAAAAGGTCAATGTAAAATATGTTCATTTAATAGATATACTAAAATTCAAAAAAGCTTTTTAATTACTTAATTATTTAATTTAAAAGAAAATTTTTTTTGTTGAAAAGGTGTCAATCTGTTTTTCAAAATTTTTTTATCCGACTTTCACAGTTTCAAATTTTTTTGGAAAAATTTATATCACAATACCATTTATTTATTTAGATTCTACATTGAATAGAGATTGAAACAAGACCAAGAACGCTAAAAAAAGTTAATTAGTTTTCGAGAAATTAAAAAATTACGAAAAGCATGCAAAATCCAGTATTTTTTTTGTATCTGACAGAATAGTCAACGAAAATTCTTCAATCAGGTGTCAGTCTTTTCATAATTTCATTAGCTTTCAGGAAAAAAATAAGAAAAATTTTTGTCATTCTTATTCTCTACGTTTTAAGCATTTTTCTACTCATGGAAAAAGGGGCGTCCTGCACGGAGAGAAATGGAGTTTAAAAAACTGGGAGTCAATATTGAAAAAACAGGACTCAGTCCAGTAAAAGTACATTAATTCATTTCCATCAAGCATCTTAGGTTAGTGCGTATAGTGTATAGAGGGCCTTAGTTCCAAATATCACTGTAAAGAGCATTGAAACACAGGCGAAGATTATAAGGCGCGCTGCAGTGTGCATAGTAGAGAAACTGGACTCAGTCCTCTACTTCGAAATTTTCACAATAAAGGAACGCAGGCGCGGAACCTGTCAAAATAAATGGCCGACGCGACGCGAAACGAGTGTTTCCTTTTATTCACTTCGTCAATTTTATATGAAAAGAAACAATAACCAATTGTTAAAAAAAATAAAAATATGTTAAATGCACTCTTTATATATTCATATTCATTAATTCACAAGTTTTATTCTTTCCACATCTTCATACTTACAATTAACAAGTAAATGCATCGGAAAATCTTACAATCATACGGGATTGAACACCTACCTAACCATACAACTAAATATACGCATAATTATAAATCGCACGCTTTTACATTAAGCCTCTCGGCTACGCAATCGATGGGGGAAATTTCCTATTTAAGAAACATCCCTTACCAATGAAATAAATTAGATTATGCGTGGATTTTACTTTGTAATTAATGTAAGTATGGATGTCAACAATATTCATAATATTGAATAAATAATATTGTCCACTAGTTTAAATTTGATACGGTTATTAGAATTTAATAATAAATAAATAAAAAACGTTAATTTTTTCCTAACCTTTTTCAAGTTTGACACTCCTCATGGTAAATTTGATTATTCTTTTTTTCCGCGTACAAAATAGTGAATTGACCTTGAATGAAATGTATAATTAATTATTCTCAAAGCAATATTTAATAATTTAATTAACTTAACTGCACTGCATAATAGTTAAGAGTAGTAAGAGTAAGTGAAACAGTAAGATAAGTGAACGACGATTAGTGAGAAGGAGAGAGAGAGAGAGAGAGAGAGAGAATAACTTGTGGTTTTCGAGAAGGTATCTACTTTATGTGCACGGCGTTCATTTTTCGAAAGAACTGGACTGAGTACTAGTTGTTCAATATTCGCTTCTATTATTGACTTGTGTTTTGTACACTCCCGCGTTCTTTTAACAATTACATGAGAAAGTAATTTCTCATTCCAATTTTTTATACTCTTATTCCCTCTTAGACTATATAAACAGTCTTGTTTAAGCTGATGAATGGGATAACTTGTGTTGAGTCCCAAAGTGTTCAGCTATGAAACTTCTAATACTATAGTGTGTACCTGTCACATATTATTCTATAAAGTAGTACTACACTGACTGTATAAATCATTTTTCCATTTTTCTCCGTGTGATACTCACGGACGGTGTAGTGTAATTCTCAAAAAGTTTTTCCTCTGACAAGTAGACCTACTCAAGTGTCAGTGACCGATTTGACTGAAACTTGGAAAGCTTAGAAATCAGAAAAATAATTTTTTGTTAGCGGCAAAGAAGATGATTTAAGAGTGGAAAGTACCCCTTTTGTTGCTAAAAATCCCTTAAAATCATAAAGAAGTTTAAAGCTCTTCAGCAAATTTGATGATTTTTCAAAATTTTTGTTTGCTATATTACTATATTAGATCTGACATTTTGAATTTTGTAAATCTAATTTCAAATTCCTAATCAGCGACCTCAAAAATCCCGAATAACAAGTTTCAAGTGATTTCAAGTAAATTTTAAAAATTCTACCGCCGTATTAAATCCGACATTTTGAATTTCGTAAATCTAAACTCAAATTCGTAATCAGCTACCTCAAGAACCCTTTTGCACCAAATGTTTAAAAATTATATTAAACTAAAAAAGCTTTCACCTTTTATTGTAATTTTATGGGCTTTTTAGCAACAAAAGGGGTATTTTTAATCCTTAAATCGTCTTTTTTGGCTATAACAAAAAATTCATTTTTCCGAGTTCTAAGCATGTGCCAAGTAAACCGATTTTTTCGTAGAAGAAATTTTTTTAGAATTATATTTTAAGTCTTTTCTGAAGGTTTCAATTAATTTTACCCAAAGTTTTTCGAATGTATTTTGTGCGGAGTTCTTTAAATTTAAAAAAATGTGTTTTTTACAGTTGCTTATGAAAACTTCACCAGAGATTGTCTCAAAAATATCAGTTTGGAAACGTTACAGCGATTTTAGAAAATTACATACAGCATTGAACAGTTTATATTTAAGTCTCGAAAGTAAAGAATCGTTTCCGTCTTTTTCGAAGCCACGATTTTTCGGTCGTTTTGAAACTGAAGTAATAGAGGAGAGAAAAGACTGTGCACTGAGACTATTAGCTTTCGTAGCTAAACATTCATCTCTTTATTCAAGTGATGTTTTTGTGAAATTTTTTGAAAGCAGTCATCTCGATCGATGTCTAATTGATTGTTCTCAGTCAATAAGTTCTGACACCTCCGAAGATGATCGGGGATCTAGAACTGACAATCTTGAAGGATTTCGTCGATCTCAACATTCACAAAGTCTCGCCAAGGGGCTCAAAAAATTTATTTGCACAGATTACAAAACTGGTTTGAAAAACCATTTGAAAGTTGAACCTTACGATAATATTCAAGAAGTGAGTTCCGAAAATGAGAGAAATCACAAAAGTAATAATAATAAAGAGATAATGACAGATTGTGTCGTTTACGCTGAGGAAGCAATTACAGATGAGATGACAGTAATTCATGATGGTTCCGATTTACTAAAAGGGGACAATCTTTCTACTCAGTATATTTTAATTGCAGCTGCTCATATGAGTGCAGCTTTTCGTCACGAGGCGATTGCTGAATATGAGGAAGCTTTTACGCAGTACAAATTAGGAATTTCAAATCTTATGAATGGAATTCAAAATGATTTGGATGTGGAGAGAAAAAACATGATTAAGGAAAAAGTGAGAAAATATTTACAGAGAGCTGAGAAACTCTATAATAGACATTTGAATTGTAACATATCAGTTTTAAGTAAACCTATAAGTGAGCTGCATAATTATAAAGTTCTTGGATTTATTCAATCGTTAATGCTTGTCAAAGATACATTACGAGGATTGACAAGAGTAATTAAGGTGAGTTATTTAAACTGTATTTCTCATTGAATTGATTATATGTATTAGACAAATAAAAGTTTCAATTAAGATATCTTTAAAGTTTTGAATATTTCAAAAGATGAAGCTTTTATTTTTTTACAAGATCAAATTTTGTTTTAATGTAACATACCTTTATTAAATATTAAATAGGGGAGAATGGGGTAAACCCGCTCACTTTTTTTCAGATCGGTAAAAATTATTTTTAATTAGAAATTATTTTCTAAATTCAAGTTAATTTATATCATTTGAAAGCTTATGATTTCTACTAAAAAATAAAAAAGAGTTTTTGATTTAACTTTACTAGTTTTACTTAGAGAAACTTTTTAATACACATATACCAAATTTCGAAATCACAATTTTTCAGGGTAAATCCGCTCGCTTTATCTTTTCAAGACGGAACAGTTTTATTTTTTAAATATTAAAATTCGTCTTATTCATGTTTTAAGTATGATTTATTATTGATAAACTATGAGTTCTATAAACAATTCTATAAACAACAAACTGGTTTAATAAATAATGAATATAGGTTTCATGAACTACAACTATGGATTTAAATAATAAATATAGGTTTCATGAATTACAACTACCGTGGTTGCACCGGTTTCCGTCCACTTTTTTATAATTTCGATTATATTAAAGGGAACAAATTTGTTTACTACATTTAATTAATTTTACTAGAATCTATAATATCTAATGCTCTCTTTGCACAATTATAATTATAATTTGAACGTTAAAATTCTACAAAAATAAAATAAAAAAGTCCTCCAGTGCTGTCAAGTGCCTTCTCGTGAGAGAAAATAGTGACTATACTCAAGTGAGCAGCTGACAAGTATTTCGGCACGTTTCGATCATTTAAGTTAAAATTGATTTAAAAGTATATTTATCGATAAATTAGGTATTAAATTATATATATTATTAATTATAGTCAATGAAAACATTAATTTCATAACTTATTTAGCTGTCCCACAACCGGGGCAGTGTAATTCGAAATTGTCTTAGTTTCCGTCCGCTTTCTCTATACAAATTTCTGACCTTTCTAACACAAAGGTAGATCAGTAAAAAATAAAAACAAATGATTAAACAGTAATAAAAAAGCTAGAAGGCAGCTTTTTATGGGAAACCTATTATATTCTATTTTCAGCACTCAGACTCCCAAATACAAATTACCAGACATGATAAGGAATGCACTAACTCAATTTATATTTAAAAACTTGTATTTCGAATTTTTGTTTAAGAAAAGTAATGGATGGTTCGATATAACCTTTTGGTAATCTTTTTCAGTATGAGTACAATTTATGTTCATTAAATCTGTAAACACTTTGTCAGTCAATGCTTATAAACATTTGGATTGTTTAATTTAAAATAAAATGTTTTAAAACGCGCCACATTTAAAATCTCATGAAATAATGTTCAACTTAAGTTAATGCATATACTCATTGCGCTGTATTGATTTATGTATTTTGTTCCTTGAAGGGCTTATTAGCCCTTTATTAGCCCTAGCAACTTATTTTTCTTAAATAAATAATATAACATAACCTTAATTTTGAAAAACAGCGAAATACCAGAACCAAAAAAAACAAAAAATAAAACTATAATTTTTTATGTACCTATAGTACTTTCATGTTCCATTTTTTCTCTTTATTTTTTATTTATACTTTTGAATACTTTAAGGTATTTGTCGCGCGACTGGTCACTGTCAAAAGTTTGTATCCGTTGACTGTACTTATGAAACGATTATGAATGCGAGTTTCCGAAAAACTTTTGCCGACGTACAGTTTGACACACAGATGTTCTCAAAGTATATTCATAACCTCTCGCATGCAAAAACGATCGTGGCAACGTCGCAAGTTTGGCGTATGGCCGTCTTTAAAATTTCGCGCCAAAAGTAGCAGACAAGCTGTAGTATTTAACAAGCGCTATTGCCACGTTTACAAATTCACCTGTCATTTACAGTAAATGTTAAAATAATTTTTCAAGTTTGATGTTAAATATCTTTTAAACAAGACGGTGAAAAATTTTCATTTTTTTTATAAAAGTTCATTTTGGTTCAATAAATAAAACTTTAGTTTTTCTAAAAAATCTGTCGATTAGTATAAGTGCAAAAATTAAAAATCTGTGGTTTTCATATGGTTTTCCTATACCGTACATGTTAAAAATCGAAACTTTGATTTCATTTTTTGAGACTTACAGACGGTCAATTTTATTTTAATAGGCCTTATTTTGTAGATAAATATCTAAAGAATAATTATGTGAAATTTAAAAAAATTCTGTCGAAAATGAATTTACGCGACAAATACCTTAAACAGATTTTTTGTTTATAATAGTATATTTCGTAACGAGTGCGAGCAGTTGTCAATTTTTGAATGAGCACTTTTTTTTTTTTTTTTTTTAGCCTACAGTTTGTTCCAAAAAAGTGCTCGTTTAAAAATTGGCAACTGCTAGCACTAGTTACGAACGATATTTTTTATAACAAGGTGCAAAAAAGTGCCCTTTTTTGCACCGCGTTATGAAAAATTATATATGGGCAATTCCACGTGAGATTTAAGTCAACCTCTTAAAATCGGCCAAAAATATTTTTTTCTATTCTGTATCGAAAAAAACAGATACTTTTTTTTTTATTTATGTTTAATTGTCCAAATTTATGAGTTATGAATTTTCGAAAATTTGGACTTTTAATTGTAGATCTATATTCAGTAGCTTATAAGTCCGAAAATATTGAGTTTAGGAAAAAGTTGTCAAAGAATGAAAATTTTAGTTTTCTTTCGACTTTTAAGAAATGTAAACAAAAAATTTTTTTTTTAATTTTGTATTAAAAAAATTTTTTTTTATAAACAAATTAATTTTTTTTAACTTTGGGCCGGATTTTTTTATATTTTTTTATATTTTTTTGTACCTTATAATATAGAGAAGATTTTCCAAAAAGTCCCGAAATGGGCCAGATGTGTTAAATGAGTTATAAAATATTTTCAAAAATCACTTGCAAGCATCACAGTAGGATTTTTTTTACATTTAACTTTTTAAAACTGTTTACAGCGTAGACCCTTTTATTTAAAACAAAGAACACACAAATATATTAAAAAAATTATATCTTGTAGACAGTTTTAGAAAGTTAATTGTAAAAAAATCCCACTGTGATGCTTGCAAGTGATTTTTGAAAATATTTTAAAACTCATTTAACACATCAGGCCCATTTCGGTACTTTTTGGAAAATCTTCTCTATATTATAAGGTACAAAAAAAAAAAAAAATCCGGCCTAAATTTAAAAAAAATTAATTTGTTTATAAAAAAAAATTTTTTTTATTATAAAATTAAAAAAAAATTTTTTTGTTTATATTTCTTAAAAGTCGAACGAAAACTAAAACTTTCATTCTTTGACAACTTTTTCCTAAACTCAATATTTTCGGACTTATAAGCTACTGAATATAGATCTACAATTAAAAGTCCAAATTTTCGAAAATTCATAACTCATAAATTTGGACAATTAAACATAAATAAAAAAAAGTATCTGTTTTTTTCGATACAGAATAGAAAAAAATATTTTTGGCCGATTTTAAGAGGTCGACTTTAATTTCACGTGGAATTGCCCATATATTGTTAAAATATTTTAAAAGATGTTTTAATTAAAATGTTGAGGTTTTTACTTAATAACAATACCTAATATATCCCTGGACGGAAACTGGGGCAATCAGGGGACGGATACTAGGGAAAACGAATTTTAGTGGACGTCAATTGGTGCATAAAAAATATAATTTATATTATTATATAAGAATTAATTTTTCATACATTTAAAGTGACAAATTATTTTAAATAAAAAAAGACAGTATAAATTATACTTTCTATGAAAAATATTGCAATATTGCACATTTTAGAAGAAAAACCATTGTTTGCAAGGTATTATGAGTTTAAGCCTTAGATGAACGGAAACTGGTACAACCACGGTAAGGATTTAAATAATGTTATATTTTATTAAGAGAAAGTGAAATGTAGTTACAATTTTGGTTTTAATAAGTCATAAAATTTATTATTGTTAAAAGAAATATAATACGTTAAATTATATTATTCTAAATTTTAAATTTAAAACTAAGTGAACGGTTTTACCCCGACTACACGTGAGCGACTTTACCCCGAGTTGAGTTCGTAGCGTCAAATCGATAGTGAGCGGGTTTACCCCAGTCTCCCCAAATTATAAACTTTCCCTATTTTTGATTTATGTTTATACTTTCAATTGGACAACATTTAATAGAAAGATAATAATACAAATGCATAACATTTAAAGAAGCTCACACACTTTACAAATTTTCGATATATGTACTGAAAACCCGGAAAAAGGTGGTAATTTTACAAAGGATAATGGGTAAAATAGGCTTGAGTAGAGGGTAAAAATCATGAAAGTAATGGGGAAAAATTCGGAAGGGTACTATTATAAAGGATAAACACTTGAACATATCTCTGCACGGTGGTTCTGAACCCATTTTAAATGAAGATAAATAGCACCTCTGATTTTCTTGCTGGGTTCGATTCTGTGACAGAATGATTTTTCTACAAAATTTAAAATAATCCACTGAGCCGTTTTTGAAAAAAGTTGATTATAGTTAAATAAAATTCCATTTTGCAGAAACAATAACACATTTTTATTTAAAATAAATAGCACCTCCAATTTTCTTGCTGGGTTTGATCCTGTGCCACTTCTAAATGATTTTGCTACAAAATTAAAAATAATCCCTTTAACCGTTTTTGAAAAAATTCTATTTTATTAAAACTAAATATCATTTTGCAGAAACGATTATTTAACTGATACTTTGATAGATTATTTATATTAAAAGAATAATAATATAACTATAGTGTCATTAAGATAACAAGAATTAAACACGTTGACTATTGCATATATAACGAAAGTGAATTTATGGGTAACACCACTCTATAGGCTGAAAAAGAGACCTATCTTTGATGATTTGTTTTGAGAAAATGAAAAATGGAATAGAATTTCTTTTTGGAGGGTTTATTAAATACATAGTGTTACGTCTCAGAAGGAGACCAGTACTGGTATGTAAAGTTATTTGCCTGATTTATTTACAAAGCGGAAGGCTTTGAACTAAGGGAACAGGCTAAGAAAACAAATACTTACATAGATAAAGAAAATTTGTCCTTTATTATCACACAAAGTGCAGGTTCTTGAAGAAATTGGCAGGTGAGTAGTTTTTCCAAAACTCGGTATAACTCCACTGAAAGCAGAATTATACCTTAAGTACCAATGTTGAGAAACTTGAATAGGAGTATAGATGGTTTTACTTACCAAAATTAAATTCCTTGATTAAATTAAACCCTTGGAAGAAATTGGTTGGCAATTAGTAGGCAGTTGGTTGGAAATTAAATTGGTACTTCTTTGGCACAAGATTGGTGAACGGTTGGCAATTGATTGGTATTTGGTTGGTAATCAATTGGTACTTGTTTGGCACAAGATTGGTGAACGGTTGGCAATTGATTGGTATTTGGTTGGTAAGCAATTGGTACTTGTTTGGCACTAGATTGGTGAACAGTTGGAACAATGTTGTCCCAAGGTTGGCGCACAGTTGGTACAAGGTTGGACCACGGTAGCCACACAATTTATTTGATTGTTGTCAAGAGTTTTATATTATTAATTTAATGAATACTTGACAGTATTTTACAATTTTACAAGGATTTAAAAATATAGTGGAGAACAAAGATTTACCGAGTACTAACTTCGGAACAATAACCAATCGGTAAGATTGAAATATTAGATGAGACCGAAGACACGCAATAAATGCAGGAAAATAAACTACTTCTGAAGACACAATTGAAATGCAGAAAAATTAACTACTGAACTCTCTTAAAAAAGTCCAGGCTTTTATAGTCGCAGGTTTACAAAATTTTAGGTGGGAAATGTCTTCCTATTGTAATCGATAAAACACAATATAGATATAATTTTCGTAGTTTCTTCTGAATTCGTATGGTAATCAATAAAGTACTATATAGATATAGTTTTCGTTGTTTCTCACATACATTGATAGTTAACTTTAAAATGTAACATACATTTTGATATTAAAGATGTTAACATTGAAAGTTATTTTGAAAATTACATACATTTTGAGGTTAGAAATTTTAGTTTGAAATACATTAAAAGTTATTTTGAAAATTACATAGACTTGAAATTAGAAATGTTAATATAAAATTGAAGTCACACATACATTCAAAGTTTAATATTACAATGTTAATAGTTGAAATTTACACTTCAATTGTCATAAAGATTTAAAGATTCTATATTGATTACATATTTTAAAAATACTCATTTTTTGAATAACATTCAATTATAATAATGGTTTTAACAATGGAATTCGTAGAGTTTGCTTTTAGTTAAAAAAATTAAAAAGTTTTATTCATAAGCCATAAATTGAGAGAGAATTTGCATTTAGTTATTATTTAGATAATTGTTCAAAAGAAAAGGATAAAAGAAAAAAAAATTTATTTGTTTATTTATATTTTTTACACATGTATGTGTAGTCACCCTTCCCTTCCCTCAAAGAAAGAATACGAAAAAGTATTTTAAGTATTCTTTCTATTAATAAGTTTTAACGTTTAGATAGAAAATTCATTCTTAAAGAAATAGATGTGACTAAAAATCTGTAGAGAAATTGAGCTCTTTTTCATATAAAGTTACCATGTTTTTGTTTTCAAGTATCTAATAAATATGATTTGAAATCATTGATTGTATGTATATTAGAAAAAGGTAACTCTTTTAGATATTTATTATGAAACTTATGCTTTGATTTAAAATTTATTTGTTTAAGATTTGTAAAATTTGATTTATATATGAAAAGGGTGGTTAAAAGATTATTTGTTTTATGGAATTTTCTGAAAAGAAAGTATTTAGATATAATAAAAAAAAGGAAGAATACATATCGCCTCTGAGATGTTTCTGAAACAAAGTAAAACTATATTAGATTCTATTCCATGATTTAACAATATAGTTTATAATAAGAATTATAATTAATTCAGCATATTCAATTAATAACAAAATAAAATCTACTTAATTAGGAATAAAATTGTTTAATAAACTGAAGTGTATGTATTTTTTTTAATTTTTAAGTAAAGAAAGCCTAGTTTTATTAGAAGCCATTATTATGTTTAATATGAGACATACGAAGTCTATTAATGTGAACGATTTTTGGTGTTTTATTTATTCTAATTTTAATATTTCCTTTTGATAAAATTTCTAAGACTTCATGAGGTCCTGTATATTGATTTCCTAATTTTTTAGGTTTGGGACCTTGTAGTAAGAATGCACTATCTCCAATTTTAAAATTTTGGGGATTTATCCTTTGATCATAGTAGGTTTTTGATTTCTCTTTCGATTTAATTAAATTTTTATGTGCTAATGCTTGAATTTCGTGTAATTTTGTCACTAAATTAATTAAGTAATTGTCATAGGTTTCGAGTTTTTCTTCCTTTAGGAGGGGTAAACTGAATGGTAACCTTGCTAATCTTCCGAAGACAAGTTCATAAGGAGTGCATTTTGTTCCTTCATGAACACTGGTGTTGTAAGAGAACATTGCTAGTTCTAGCAAGTCATCCCATTGTGAATTTTTATTGACAAATTGTTTTAAATATTCTGCAAGAACGTGATGAGATCTTTCTAGTGAACCGTTCGACTGAGGATGGAAAGAAGTTGTTTTAAATTGTCTGATTCTAAATCGTTTAGCGAGTCGTTTCATGAGGTTACTTAAGAAATTTGTTCCTTGGTCTGTTAGAACACCTTTTGGAGATCCATAAATACATATAAATCTTTTAACAAATGCATCTGCAATTGTACTTGCTTGCTAATTTGGTAATGGTATTGCTACTGAAAATTTAGTAAGACAATCTTGAATGGTTAAAATACATTCGTTTCCTGCATTAGTAGTTGCTAATGGTCCAACAATGTCCATTAAAATTTTTTCAAAAGCTGTTCCTGAGTTATCAGTAATGATCATAGGGTTTTTAGTTTTTACACGAACTAATTTTTGCAATTGACGTTGTAGACAAACTTGTATGTACTTTTGAATATCAAGTTTCATGTTTTTCCAAAAGAATTTCTGCCTAATTCTACTATACGTTTTTGTGACTCCTTTATGGCCACCTATGGCAGAGGAATGTGCTTCTTCGATAAGTATTTCTCTTTGATCTTTTGTTGCATATTGAATATAACCTTTACAAATAATTATTTTTGTTCTAGAACCTTCGAAAATTTTCTTCAAAATTAATTCGATATCTTGCCAAATGTTATCTGTTTTCGCGATACTAACTGATTTTAATTGTAGATTTTCAGCTAAATTCCTAAATGATTGAATTGTCTTCTTGATATTATATGTTATTTGGGAAATGTTTTTATTTGGTTCTGAGGCAATGGGTAATGCAATATGCAAAAAACTTCCTTATTTAAATTCTTTAGCTTCATTTATTACAAGATTTTTAAATTGAGGAAGATCATTTTTGCTATTTAAACTTCGAGAACCATTATCCATGGGTATACAAGAGGTTGTTATGAAATATGCATAATTGTCTTTTCGCATTCTTAATTGATCTTTACATTCTACCACATTATTGCTGTGAAATTGATTTATTGAGTCATTTGTTTCGCTTTCTTGTTGGTTATCTAGAGAGAAATTGGGAGGGATTTCGGGAGGGGGCCGTTGATTGCTGTCAAAAGCTTCATTTTGAAGATCTGGAAAATATGATTCTTCTATATCATCTGAATCACTTTCATAAATTTCTTTAAATTTTTTATTTTCTTTATTTTCTTCAAATTTTTCAGTTCTTTCTATTATATCTTCGTCTGAGGATTCTTGAAAATTGTCGTTACTAAAATCAGCTTGTCTTTCAATAAAAGGTTGATTTTTATTATTATACACTGGATCTGAGTCTTCTTCTGATTCTTCTTGCGAAGGAATTTGTTTTTTAGGTCTACCTCTCTTTTTTTTAGTTGCTGAGTTTTGATCATTTTTTAAATCAATTTTGCGCGGTCTTCCTCTTTTCTTTTTTAATTTTTGAATTTCGACGTCTTCATTTTAGTTTATATTTCGCAATTTTTCGCGATTACGCAGATTTCGACCATTTTCTTGAATTTGAGTAGGATTTTGAAATTTTTCCTGATTTTGAGTGGATTTTGCAGAATTTCTTACACTTTTTTCACTTGTTTGCATTATATTTTGTAATTTGTTTGTACCCTTTTTGAGTTGATTTTTCCGATTTTGTGCTCTTACTTCAGATTGGTTCACTGGTTTAATTTTTTCTTTGGAATTAAAATTCGTGTTTTCTTGATTTATTTTCTTTAATTTTCCTCTAGTAGTAACAGTATTGAATTTTTTACTTTCCATTGGGAGTTTTATTTTATTGAAATTTTCACAAAAATTCCTTATCACAAATCACTAGTTTCATAAATAGGAAAATTTGTATAAAAAATTCACAGAAATTTTTAATGCCTTTAATTTTTGTTGTATCAATTATCACGTTTGTTATTTTTTTAATAAGGCTTGCTTCTTCAGCTGCAGACACGGTGTTGGCGTTTATTGTCTCGTTTGGTTCTTTTACAATTTTATCATAATTAATATCTTCATCACAAATTAAATCGTTATCACTTTTTATGCCATTATAGTTACCTGTATTGACATCATCATCATCATCGTTATCATTGTCATCATCGTTGTCTTCTGTTTTGTCATCATCATCATCTTCTTCTTCTTCATCTTCTTCATCATCTTCAACTTCTTCCTTTTCTTCTTCATATCTTGGAATTATTCTTTGGAAATGATTTACTGGATTACGTGATAACACTGTGTGACAAAAAAAAAAGTTGCCTGCACTTTTATAGAGACCTAGTATAAGTTGTAGGTCTAGTAAAACTATGAACAATGATGTGTGAGAAATTTCCCAAACACCCCCAAAATTTAATTTTAGGGGCAAAAAACCGTTTTTTGCGTATTCATGTAAAGAATTACTCGTAACTTCCGTAATTTTCAACCGATTTTCAAAATTGTTCTTTTATTTAAAAGGGGATAAGCACACCTTTTTAACCGTGTATTGCTCGTTTACTCAAAGTAAAAATTGACAAATCCACAGTTGAAAATATTTGCTATTTATCGATTTTCATTCCATTTTTTCATCTTTAACGAGGTATTTAGAATAATATTCGAATTTACAGATTCTTTTCATAATAATTTCTTAAAAGTATACTTAATTCTGCGTAAAATGAGTATTTTTTGAAAACATTTTAATACAAATTGAGGGAGATACGTGAATTTAAAGATTTAAAAATTTTTTCTCCAAAGTTATAAATATTCCAATTTTGCTGTAAAAATTTACATCAGGGCACTTTAAATTTTGTGTTCACTAAATTTAATTGATTAACTAAAACGGCATGCATGTCAAACTTGTTTTTGATAGATTTAAATAAAGACAGAGTCCGTATCGAGAGGGAGAGTCCGGTTAAATTTTAACTTTTCTAAATTTATATTGTTTAAGTGTGTCAATGTTTTTCAAACATTATTTAGGATTCAAATCTATTCTATATTATCAAAATTAATAAAATTATTCAGTATTGCGAAAAAAGCATATGAAAAGTTTGACAATAAAAAATAATTTAAAAATCTGGTAGAAGTTCAAATTTATATTTTTCGAAATTTTAAGGCATTCTTATATAAATTGTCAAATAATTATCTGTTATTCCTTATTTGAAGATTATAGAATAGATTTTAATCCTAAATAAAGTTTGAAAAACATTAGACACACTTAAATAATATAAATATAGAAAAATTAAAATTTAACCGGACCCCCCTCTAAATACGGATTCTGTCTTTATTTAAATCTATTAAAAACAAGTTTGACATGCATACCGTTTTAGATAATCAATTAAATTTAGTGAACACAAAATTTAAAGTGCCCTGATGTAAATTTTTACAGCAAAATTGGAATATTTATAACTTTGGAGAAAAAATTTTTAAATCTTTAAATTCACGTATCTCCCTCAATTTGTATTAAAATGTTTTCAAAAAATACTCATTTTACGCAGAAATAAGTATACTTTTAAGAAATTATTATGAAAAGAATCTGTAAATTCGAATATTATTATAAAAACCTCGTTAAAGTTGAAAAAATGGAATGAAAATCGATAAATCGCAAATATTTTTAACTGTGGATTTGTCAATTTTTACTTTGAGTAAACGAGCAATACACAGTTAAAAAGGTGTGCTTTTCCCCTTTCAAATAAAATAACAATTTTAAAAATCGGTTGAAAATTACGGAAGTTACGAGTAATTCTTTACATGAATACGCAAAAAACGGTTTTTGCCCCTAAAATTAAATTTTGGGGGTGTTTGGGAAATTTTAAACATACTACTTGTTTCAGTTTTTCAAGATGAACAAGTTAGAATAGGTCCGATTTAAAGTGCCATTTTACTGTCACACAGTGTAATGCATCTGCATTAACGTTTATTTTACCTGCTTTATACATCATTTCAAAATCATATTCTGATAGTTTGAGTTTCCATCTTGTAATTCGAGAGCAAGGGTCACTTGAATTTTGAAACCATAATAATGGTTTATGATCAGTAACAATTGTAAATTTTCTTCCATAGAGAAAATGTCTGAAATGTAAGACACAGTAGACAATTGCAAGGGCTTCTTTATTATAAGTGTCGTATTTTACTTCATGTTCATTCAAAGATCTTGATGCATAGGCGATGGGTTTATCCTTTCCTATTTCTTCTTGAGATAAAATCCCACCTAAAGCATAACCTGACGCATCTGTTGTTAAAATGAAAGGTTTGTCAAAATCCGGCCTTTGTAATAAAGGTTCTTGACATAGTTCTTCTTTTAATAATTCAAAGGCTTCTTGTTGTTTTTCATTCCATTTAAAGGTCACATCCTTTTTTAATAATTGGTTCAAAGGGACCGATTTCTTGGAAAAATTTTGTATAAAACGGCGATAATAACCTGCTAAACCCATAAATTGTTTGATGTTTTTAACGTTTTTGGGTGTTGGAAAATTTTTTACCGCATTAATTTTCTTTGGATCTGGTCTAACTCCGTCTTTATCGATTATGTGGAATCCGGAGGCCAAATCGAAAACAGAGAAATATTGTGCGTTTCCGAGAGTTTCCAATACTTCATTTATATTTGGTAAAGGGAAAAGGATTTAAATGATCTAGTCTGAGTAAATCTAAAATTTGTTCAATTCTTTCTTTTTCTGTTATGTTGTAAAATCCAAATAGCTTATTATGCGATGGTTCTAGATTGGCAAAACTATCTAATAAACTTTCTTCTGTTAGATGTTCGAAATTTAATCTGTCATTTTTTATTTGGGTTCGTTTATCCGATGTTTTAGAAATTTCTTTATATTCCTCTAACCTTACTTTAGAAATTTCTAATTTTACAAAATCTGAAAGAGTATTGGCCACTTTTACGTAAGCTTTACCGTCGTTGTTTGTTACTAAAGCCTTTCCTATGAATACACTTGGATTTAAGGATAATAGAGGCACATATCCTTCTTTTACTTCCTTATTTTCGATAAGTAAAAATATGTCAGATATAGATCTTGGTGGTAAAATCATGGTGTTTCTAGATGCAAAAGGAAAAATTCTTCCTTCAACTTCTAGACATTTTTCAGCGTAATTAATTTTGACATTATTATCTGTAAAGAATTCTGACCCTAATACACCATCCTCTTCAACTGGTACTTCGTTTGGTATAATATTGAATACAGTTAAGTATCCAAAAATTTCCAATTTTATTTGACCTAAGGTGAAAACTGGATATTCATTTATACCGGTTAGTTGTAATTTTTTATTTCTGTTTAACGTCATATTTGAATCGAGCATTTTTTCTTTTAAAAGATTTAATCCAGCTCCCGTATCAAGCATCATGTGAAATGGGATCGAAGAATTTTTTATTCTAATAAAGATGGAGGGTATCGTGTTTCCTTTACTACAATTGAATTGAATTGTTTCTAAATTTGGGAGGATCTTTTCATTTGGCACGATTACTCGCTTGCCACCTGTCCCACCGTGCCTATCCTGGGAGGACTGCGCTCGTTTCCCTGTTCTGTGGGAGTCGCTGGTCGAGAAAATTGTTTTTCTTTAATTTGATTATTATATGCTCTACGCCTACAGTCATTTATAGCATGTCCAGATTTCTTACAATAATTACATGTAAGATTTATTTTGTCTCTAAAATTTTCATTACGTTCATTAGAAGGATAAGGGTAAGAATTCCTGAAGTGGGCCCCTATTATTCATTGGGTCGGTGGATTTTTCTCATTCTTATATGTTTCGATAGCCTATGATGGCATAATAAAAACTTGTAAATAGTTTTCCGAACTTCGAATATTTGCCAAAGTTATTCAAGGTCAAAGTTATTTGTAGCGTTTTAGTAAATAGCTAATTACTCGCGATCGGATGAACCGATTTTAATAAAAATTGAAGGAGAGTTTACCTGATGAATTGTACTTTAGATAAATGATCAAAATTTTAATTAAAAAATATAATTTGTTTAAATAAATTAACTTTTTAATTTTTGGGGTTAAAAAAAAATTTGTTCTCCATCTTTTTTTAAATTTTTTTTAATAATCAAATAGAGAATACTTTTAAGATTTTATTTTAACAATAAAAAAGTGGGATTCTCTGTCACTTTAGAAAATATAATATTTTTAGTTACAAAATTTTTTTCAAAAGTTAAAGAAATTTGAAGCAAAACAAATGAATGAACTAAACTTGGTTGGTTAAAATTGTCGAGTTTAGTTCATTCATTTGTTTTGCTTCAAATTTATTTAACTTTTCAAAAAATTTTGTAACTAAAAATATTATATTTTCTAAAGTGACAGAGAATCCCACTTTTTTATTGTTAAAATAAAATCTTAAAAGTATTCTCTATTTGATTATTAAAAAAAATTCAAATAAAAGATGGAGAACAAATTTTTTTTTAACCCCAAAAATTAAAAAGTTAATTTATTTAAACAAATTTTATTTTTTAATTAAAATTTTGATCATTTATCTAAAGTACAATTCTTCAGGTAAACTCTCCTCCAATTTTTATTAAAATCGGTTCATCCGATCGCGAGTAATTAGCTATTTACTAAAACGCTACAAATTACTTTGACCTTGAATAACTTTGGTAAATATTCGAATTTCGGAAAACTATTTACAGGTTTTTATTATACCATCATAGGCTATCGAAACATATAAGAATGAGAAAAATCCACCGACCCAATGAAAAATAGGGGCCCACTTCAGGAATTCTTACTCATAATGTTTCCTATCCTGATTTTGAAATGGTTGATTATGATTTTAAGGATTTTGGAAATTATTTTGATACTAAGGTTTTGGAAGGTAATTCTGTTGGAAATTTTGTCTATTTTGGAAATTGTTTCTGTTTTGATTTTGATACTCTTGAAAATTACCTCTAGGTTGAAAATTTGGGTTTCGAAATTGTTGGATATTATTTCTGAAATGATTTTCAGATGGTTGAAAATACCTTGAGAATTGTGTGGTTTTCCGCTGTTGTTTAAATACAACTTGAACTTTCCCTCTAGATAAACTATTACCTACCATATAGTTCCCTTGAAAATTATTCCCATATCTTTGCTGAGGTAAATATTGATTATTTGTACCTGACCTACGACATGTTCGAGCGCTATGTCCTTCTAAATTACAAATTTGACAAATGATAGTTTGATTTCTAGCAAATGGAACCCTACTTAAATTTGTTGGTTCCAAGGTTTGTTTATAGGATTTGATTTTTCGTAATTCTGCTGTGGCTCTTAATTTTCGTTCAATTTCTATAGCGTGATTCGTTAGGTCTCGAAATTGGTTGCTAACAGGTACCCGAATTTCTATATACGGGTTTAATCCTCGACGAAAACATGAAATTGCGTCTCCTTCAACATTATTTTTAAAAACTTCATCTAGATTACCTTTGTTATTTAATCTGTGAGAATCATAAATTTGATCAACTAGTTCTTTAACTCTGTTCGCGTAGGAAATCACTGATTCATTTTCCCACATAAAAATGCTGCCTAGTTCGCCTTGTAATTGATACACTGTTTTGTTAGGTAAATATATCTTTTTTAATTGATTGATTAATTCTGATACACTTCGAAAACTACTTCCGTAAATTCCCTTCCTTGCTTCTCCTATTAGTTTTCCGCGTATCATTTTTACTAAATTTTCTTCTACGACAGGATTGGAACGAAGCATTTGTTTAGCTTCTTCACATCCTTCGATGAATAATGCTAGTGGTATTGATTTCCCGTCAAAATTTGGAATTAGTTCTAAAGCATCGCGAAGGGACACTTGTTTATTATTGGGTATTGCCATTATTGGTTCAGAAAATATTTCAAACTGATCAGTAAAAGGTGGAATTTCAGGATTTGATTTTTTTGGAGTAGAAGTACTTATAACTTTTTCTGAAAATTCATCTAGATTTTGATTTTTAAGATCATTATTTTGGGTTTTAAAAGTTTCAGAATTTTCTATTGTAAGATCTGTTTTTGAATTTATTATTTGAATTGTAGTATCACTAAAACTTGCTGTTTCTGAGTTACTTGTGGAAGGATTAAATGATTTTCTATTTAGAAGAGGGCTATGCTGAACTTTTGTGTTATTCCCAAATTGAAAAATTTGTTTTGCAATAAAATCGTTTGTTAATTTATGGCTTCTGAGAAGTCTATCACTTTCAGGAATTTTTTTATCGCATGACATTTAGAATTATTTTTGAAGAAAAAGGTATATATATATTTTTAATTCACTTTTGTTCTTGGCTTTATCATTATTCGTGGTTCAATTTTAAATATTACCTGTCAATTTCTTCGTATATTTTATTTTTTTAGGATTTTTCTAGTTTATTTTATCTTTATAAGCATCTGTTTTCTTTTTAAGTTTCCCGGCCGATGCACCAAAAATTAAATTGGGTGTACTGTTACGTCTCAGAAGGAGACCAGTACTGGTATGTAAAGTTATTTGCCTGATTTATTTACAAAGCGGAAGGCTTTGAACTAAGGGAACAGGCTAAGAAAACAAATACTTACATAGATAAAAAAAATTTGTCCTTTATTATCACACAAAGTACAGGTTCTTGAAGAAATTGGCAGGTGAGTAGTTTTCCCAAAACTCGGTATAACTCCACTGAAAGCAGAATTATACCTTAAGTACCAATGTTGAGAAACTTGAATAGGAGTATAGATGGTTTTACTTACCAAAATTAAATTCCTTGATTAAATTAAACCCTTGGAAGAAATTGGTTGGCAATTAGTAGGCAGTTGGTTGGCAATTAAATTGGTACTTCTTTGGCACAAGATTGGTGAACGGTTGGCAATTGATTGGTATTTGGTTGGTAATCAATTGGTACTTGTTTGGCACAAGATTGGTGAACGGTTGGCAATTGATTGGTATTTGGTTGGTAATCAATTGGTACTTGTTTGGCACAAGATTGGTGAACGGTTGGAACAATGTTGTCCCAAGGTTGGCGCACAGTTGGTACAAGGTTGGCCCACGGTAGCCACACAATTGATTTGATTGTTGTCAAGAGTTTTATATTATTAATTTAATGAATACTTGACAGTATTTTACAATTTTACAAGGATTTAAAAATATAGTGGAGAACAAAGATTTACCGAGTACTAACTTCGGAACAATAACCAATCGGTAAGATTGAAATATTAGATGAGACCGAAGACACGCAATAAATGCAGGAAAATAAACTACTTCTGAAGACACAATTGAAATGCAGGAAAATTAACTACTGAACTCTCTTTAAAAAGTCCAGGTTTTTATAGTCGCAGGTTTACAAAATTTTAGGTGGGAAATGTCTTCCTATTGTAATCGATAAAACACAATATAGATATAATTTTCGTAATTTCTTCTGAATTCGTATGGTAATCAATAAAGTACTATATAGATATAGTTTTCGTTGTTTCTTACATTCCCTTACAGATCGATACCTGTGACATGTGTGAGATACTTTTAATTTTGGACACTTATTTTCTTCGTTAAGATATTTCATATTTTATATTATTTTATAACAAGTTACGGGTACGTGACAATACCTATTAAAGTGTAAAAAATTTTAAAAAATATATTTTTTGTCCTACCTGCACGGAAAGTATGTCATTTCGGGCACTTAAGGCGTGCGCAAAGTAACACATTAAGCCCGGGAGTGGGGGAAGCGGGCGGAAAAGTATTTTGCGCCCGCTTGTATGACGTCAGCGGGCGGTAAAGTATTTTCTGCCCGCTTCCCCTACCTCCGAGTGGACGGAAAAGTATTTTGCGCCCGCTTGTTAATTATTCGATTTTCTTCAATAAAATGCGACACTTTCGAATTTCTTTTTATGTTGACTATAGAACTGCAAACATTTTCAACTTGTTTTATTTTGTTTATAAAAATTTGCAATTTTTTTTTATTTTCTCTAAAAAAATAATGAAACATTTGGTTTTCTTCCCATTTCGTTTATCAAAATTGTCAATTTTAAAAGTTCTTTTTTCAGTTTTGTTTAATTATTAATTACTTTGTTCTAAATAAATACTATGCTTCCAGAATACATTGTTTTTTATTTCTATTTTAAAACTTCTATCATTATAGACTTCATTCGATATAATGTTTATATAGAGCTTAATTTTTAACTAATATGAGCGTTTAATCGTGCGTGCCCTCAATGCCATACTTTCCATGCAGTTAGGACAAAAAATTATGTTCGCATCATGGGCGCAAAGGTGATTACGACTTTGGCGAAATGAAGGGACTGAGGGGACACAATTTCGCCATCGTCGCAATCACCTATTTTGCGCCCTTGTTACGAAAATAACTATTACATCACATGAGCCGTCCGTGTAAATATCAACATGATCTTGGTATTTAGAATTCAATAACTCTATAAAAGCAGTAGGAGGGTGAGAATTAGCCTTGCTTTCTAGTCCTGAAAATAGATCTACCTTAATGTCCCTATATAGTTCATCTCAACCTATATCAAAATGCAAGGTAGGTTTCTTGGTTCTACCACATTTTCCCAGCATCTGTGAGATATCGACAAATTGTCGGTTGGGTGCAGAAAGGTGCCAATTCAGACTAGTCGTGAAAACCGTGCCGTTTCAAAAAACACGTGAGAAACCTGCCATTTGAACTGAGATTTGAAAAACATGCCAACTCAGAATTGACGTTCATTTTTTTTGTTTTAGGTTGACATTTGTCAGTACAAAAAAATTTGAAGCAACGATTATAAAGTTGTACAAAAATTATTTTTTTAGTTGCATTTTGCATAATTGTTATTTTTCTTTGAAAAAGGAATATTTTTACTAATTTATTGAATTAATTTGTTGATTATTTATTATTTGATGGACAACTTCTTTCTAGTACCTAAAATGAAAAAAATGGACGTCAATTCTGAGTTGGCATGTTTTCCAAATCGCAGCTGAAGTGGCAGGTTTCTCACGTGTTTTTTGACAAGACTAGTCTGAATTGGCACCTTTCTGCACCCAACCGACGAAATGTTTCTAATAGCGTTAAACGTATCTTAGGGAGTTTTTCGTTTCTGCGATTTTGAATATTACATTTATCTCGAAGATACATTAGTTTAGGCGTCAAAAGGTTCTCAGTCCAGGACAAACTGTGTATCATATATCTCTTATTAATCAGCGTTCTCCGTAAAGACAACGGTCGGGAATCGGTTTCTGACATGAGAATATCAGAATCTAAGGGCCTTCTGTGCTTTTTCTTTAATGTGTTTGTTCCAGGTAAGTCTTCTGTCCAACACAATACCCAAGTAAGTCATATCGTTTTGAATTGTGATAGTAGTGTCGCCAAAGATCTCTGGAACTAATATAAATAAGCAGATCATCCGAAAAAATATGCCACGTAATTCGATTTGGAATAACATCGCCTATTTTACTTATAGCCAAATTAAATAGAAAGAGAGACAACTCACCCTTAAGGAACTCCTATATATGAGTTTTTAAATTCTTGATTTTCTGAATTAAAAAAAAGATGCTTAGTAGTAATTAAAAATGATATAAAATTTAGAATTCTGTCTGGAGTCTCCAGTTCAAGTAGTCTTTCATAGATTGACTTAGGTAGAATGTTAGAGAACTTAGGTAGAATGTTAGAGAACGGTCCCTTTAGATCTATTGCCAACGCCACCGTATGTTCACGATTCAGGTATCTTTTTGATATATCTGAGACAAGCATCGTAACACAGTCTGTAGTGGATCTTCCTCTTCTGAAACCAAATTGGTTAATTGGGATTCCGTTCCTTGTTTCAACGTGGTGTTTCAATCTTTTATGTATCATGCTCTCGAAGAGTTTACAAATCGATGAAGTTAAAGAAATAAGGCGGAAGCCCTTACCGTTAGGTTTGGGAATGAAGACAACTTTTGTGTCTCTCCAGGACTCTGGGTAGGTAGAATTAAGAAAAAAAGGATTAAAAATTTTTAATAAGAATATTTTTGAATTACTTGGAAGTTTTTTTATAATTTCATTTGTAATGGAATCAATACCATGGGCTGAATTTTGTTGTATTGTTTAGAGCCTGAAATAAATCATTCTCAGTAAAAGGGGCGTTGATAGGAGTATCGTTATTAAAGTTGGTCAGATTTGGGAGATTAGTGGGTAAAACATCTTCCTGGATGAGATCCTTCTGGAGTTCTTGAAAAATCAATGAGTCAGGGTCATTACAAATTCTCGATCTGAGCGGTTGGGAGGCTGAGGCAAATGTTTTTATTTTTGACCAGACCTGGCTTATCCCCATTAAGGGCTTAATACTATTGCAAAATCCAATATACGCAGATTTTTTCTTACTCCTAAGGAACCACTTGACCTCATTATCCACCTTATTGAATGCGACTCTTGTCGTTCATTTGTCTCTGTTAGAAAAGTCTAGTTTTCCCTCTTTGTTTAGTAATTAATATTTCGTTGATAATTGTTCAGAACCACTGCGTCATTCCCAGGTATAGTTTTGCCCTGCGAATAATGGGCCTGGCGTCGAAGCGTCTGTATAAGCGGCGTAGTGGGGAGAGAAAGTTAGATCTTTTGTGACGACTGGCGTCTCAGTTAGTTTTCCCGTCTCGTGCGAGTGAGGTGTCTTTCCATTCCACGTGTGCAGTGCTCGATTTTACGCCGTATCGGCAGCATCGCTCATCTCAAGTATCCTCGTTGGTGACGTACCTCACATCCAACTAATTAATTACCTTAACTTTATTCCTCTTTCATCAACTTTTATCATCATTTGTCATTATTCAATTCATACCATTGTTCTTAAATTTCATTTAAGCTTAATTCCTTTTTTAAACATATACTTATTTTTCTTTCTGTTTCCATAATGTATTTACCTATTTGTATTTTGTTCCGAGTTTTCTGTTAAACCGTGGCGCATTCTTCTTCAAGAATCGCATTTCTATGTCGAGTTGTTCACTGTGGGATCCTATTCCATGTTGCGTTCGATCTCATCACGCGAACAATTCCTTTTATGGTGCTGATGACACAACCGACCAATGGTTTCGTCACGATACAAGTTGTCGACATCCATAACGTCGGTTATTCTCTTCTCACATATCACTATCTTAATTGCTGCTTCGTTGTACTGACTCCATCAAATAAAAGATAATACAGTTGCATTTTTCTTGGTCTCTCAATTGCCCTATCTCTCACTACATTCCATACATCCATTTTTTAACAGTCTCGTATAAAATGCTTACGAGTTTCTTGTCTGCGCTTCAATGCCTGATCAGACATTCGGCGTCCACCATAAAGGTTGGGATTTACGTAGTCCAGGTAATTGTGAGGGGTATTACGCTCCTGTATCAATTAATATTTGTTTGTTACTTTGAATGAAATCCTCATAAGTTTCCAAATAATGATTGGTGTCAATAACACGACGTTCAAGGACTTCCACATTGGAATCCATCAATTCATTGAACTTAACCCAATCAACGTTTTTGAAATTGAGACGATTTGTAGAAGACTTGATAGTCTTAGGTGAAGAATCCAGTGAGACAATGACCAAATAGTGATCCGAGGAGAGAGTCTCTTTTAAAATTTCACATTAAGAATATTGGCAGAGAGATGATGATATGAAAATTAATTCGATATTGCTGCAACCCCTTTTCATCTTTTCCCACAAAAGTTGGTAAACTATCATTTAAAGTAACAAGGTCCAAGTCCTGCACCAACGCCTCAAGGTGGTTTACTCTTGGGTTGCAGTGAAAAGCACCCCAAGACCAGGAGTGTGCGTTAAAGTCACCTATAAATATGATTGGGGATGAATTGTAGCAACCATTCAGTAAGTCTGACAAAGAATTTTGAGAAATTCTAGAATTTGGGGGTGCATAGACAGCTATTATTTGGATCTTAAAACGAGAAGTTGTGATTTCAATTCCCACACTGTCCATGTGTTTTTGGATTGTTTTGGAAATCTTCATAGGTGATACAATAAGATTTTGTTTAACCAAAATTATGACTCTCCTACCTGGACGATTATCAAGGCAGTCTTGACGAAACGTGAGATAGTCCCTAATTTGTCAAACAGGATTCAAGTAAATATTTAATTGATAATAGTCAATTAATCAGTTATTTGGATCAAACAAATTTTTTTCAGTGCAGTTAAAATATTCAAATTATGAATGTGCAGCATTGATTCCACTTCCCATTTCTTATTAATATTAGCACACTATGCATTCCAATTTCCATACCTTAGCTCCCGTCCAGGGGTAGTATTGTTCATTTTTCAAAGAGAAATAAAAACTTTACACGACGAATACTATGCTACAGCTAATAGATATTCATCTACATAAGAAATAAGAAAGTTTCCTCTTTCTCCTATATCTGTCTGATAAATTAATTAAAACAATTTTGTTTCTCTTAATTCATCAAACTAATAAACAAACTGTTATTTACTGACTCCTTAATTCAACGGAGATGTATAATAACAACTACAATTGAAACTCTAAATAATCTATCGATTGAAAGGACTATTCTTAAATTAATAACTAGAACAATAATATTTATAATATTTTAGATTTAACATTTTGACTGCGGCCAACGGACAGTCCATATCGAATTGTTTATTTCAATGTTCATATTTATTTATTATTGACCAATTTTAAAATCTCCCTGATCAAAACAAATATCACAACACAGATTTGTAAGAAACATCGGGAGATTGCCAAAATAAAGACTAGTTTATCCTAAAATAGAAATTGCGAAGGGAAGGAAGAGTAAAAATAAATAACCAAAATCCAGAGATTAAGGGAGAAAAAAAATTAAATAATTTAAAATAAAATAGATGATAAGAAAAAGAAGTAGTAGGAAAAGATAGAGTAAAAGCAAAAAAAAATAAAATAAAAATTTTCCTCACTTCCCTCCGCCAACACAAAAAAGTCTTATCAATTACACTATGATATTTAATTCGAAACAATACTAAAAACCTAAGTCGTTTTAAGGGATTTTACCAAACTTAAATAATCCAGTCTTTAAGTTCTTCTTCAAGTGATTTCTGTTGAACCCCAGGAGGACAAATCTTCGTGGATTGAATTTACAACGGCAGCATTCGATTTATTTAGATTAAGGGGACATTCCAGTTCAAAATGTGAAAAAATCGATTTTTCTTTATTATCGTATTTCTTAGTGTCCAGAATACTCTCCTAAATTTTTATTGCAAAATTCGAAGTAAAACAAAAGTTAAACGGGTGATTCTCCGCGTAGCGCAAAATTTAATGTCCCTCGTGTTTTTTAAGAATTCACTTCCATATATTGTAATAAATTTAACGTGGATAACTTATTTCCATGATAACAAATAAAAGTCTATTGTCGTTTTTATTTAAAAGTTTATAATTTTGCTTAAAAATCTGTTTTGACCCCTTCGCAGTCAAGACCAAAATCTCATAAGTGGGCTCAAAATGTCGACAACTTTTTAGAAAACTAAAATTTGCGCTAAAGAGGATACTATTGTATTTGAAGACGCAGATTACGAATTCGATATCAGATTTTGAAAATTCAAAATGGCGGATCTAATATGGCGGACATGAAAATAAAAAATCGACTGAATTCACTTGAAACTTGTTACTCAGGAGTTTTCGGGGTCGCTGATTACAAATCCGATATCATACTTTAAAAATTCAAAATTGTGGTTCCAATATGGCGGACAACATTTTCTAAAATTCATCGGATTCACTTGAAACTTGTTACTCGGGGGTTTTTAGGGTCGCTGATTGTGAATCCGATTTCAGATTTTAAAAATTTCAAAATAGCAGATTCAATATAGCGAATGAAATTTTCTAAAATTTATCGGATTCATTTGAAACTCGTTACTAGAGGGTTTTCGCTGATTACGAAAAACTTCTAAAACGATAATAAATACAAAATTCTACCCCGCAGTCCGCTGTTAAGTATACTACGTTACTTACGATCCCAGAGTTTATCACGTGGAGGTATGCGGTCGGATTTTACACTCCTTTATTTATTTTGTCTTTTTATATTTTTTTTGTTTGTTCTTATATTGGATCCACCATTTTCAAAACCGATATTACATTTTTAATCTACACCAATAAATCCCAAGTAACCGGATTGCAACTTGTTACTTGAGGTTTTTTGAGGTTTCTAATGACGAATTGGAACTTAGATTTAAAAATTTCAAAATAGCGGACTGAAAATAATGAATTCACTCAATTTTTCAAAATTTGCGTTGATAATTTTAAAAAATTGAGTCCGCCATTTTGAAATTTTTAAATCTAAGTTCCAATTCGTCATTAGAAACCTCAAAAAACCTAAAGTAACAATTTGCAACCGAATCCGGTTAGGGAAATCGATTTTTACCAAGTGCTACCTAACCCAGCTTTTTGATAATTTCAGATAGTGACTGCAGGTTTTCAGTGCTTATTTAAGTACTTTTCAGTTCTAAGCCTTAAAGTTGAAGGTTTAAGCTTTTATTTAAGCTTTTGTAGAGATTTTTATCATGCGTTTTCTTGTTACGCTGCCTCAAAAAGTGCTAAAAATACGGTTTTTTGAGACTTTAAACTCGTTTTTTTAAGGGAATGACCGAATGAAAAAAAGTTTTTCTGGTATATTCATATTCTGTGACACCTGAACTTTCATTAAACACAGTAAATTTTAAATAAACACGACATGACCATTTTTTTGTAACCCAGTGAATCAGCGACCCCTAAAACCGCCGAGTAACGAATTTTAACCCTTTAACTTCCAAATTTTTTTTCCATTTAAAATTTATGACACTTAGTACCTAGGGGTTTTCGGCGTCGCTGATTACGAATCTGATGTCAGATTTTAAAAATTAAAAATGGCGGATCCAATATGGCGGACCGGAATTTTAAAATTTGATGAATTTTTATAAAACTTGGTATCTAGGGGTTTTCGTGGTAGCTGATTATGAATCCGATGTAGCTTGGAACTAGTAGCTTACCACGTCCACGTCGTTAGTTCTGGGTCACCCAAAGTGTAAGTTGGTTTCGTACTTAAAAATTGTTAAAGACCTAACACAGTTTCTAAAATTTATCCATTATCTTTAAATGCGACATTTTGAATATTGAAAATATGACATCAAATTCGTAATCAGAGACATCGAAAACCCCTAGATTTAAAGCTCTATAAAAATTCATGAATTTTAAATTTTCGGTCCGCCATATTTGATTTGCCATTCTGAATTTTCAAAATCTGACATCAGATTCGTAATCAGCTACCACGAAAACCCCTACATACCAAGTTTCATAAAAATCCATCAAATTTTAAATTTTTCGATACGCCATATTGGATCTGCCATTTTGAATTTTTTAAAATCTGACATCAGATTCGTAATAAGCAACATCGAAAACCCCTACATACCAAGTTTCATAAAAAATCCATCAAATTTTAAACTTTTCGGTCCGCCATATTGGATCCGCCATTTTGAATTTTCAAAATCTGACATCAGATTCGTAATCAGCGACCCCGAAAACCCCTAGATATTATTTTGTAATTAAATATATTAACCCTATTTGAAGATAGGTTTCTTTTTTTTATGGTAGAGCATACGTACCGCTGGACGTTTAGTGTTAAATGAATCGGACGAGTTTGTAAGAATGTCATCCGCTATAATGAATCCGCCATTTTGAATTTTTAAAATCTGAATTCGGATTTGTAATCAGCGACCCCGAAAACGCCACACTGAAAAAGTTTTAGGCCGTTGGCTGTACTGGTTCGCTTTAAACGCCAGAACAAGTGTTTTCCTTCTAACCAGCACGTCAGATGTCATTTTTCTTGACAGTAGACTTACATTTTTAGTTCAATTGCCGTGCTGATAGCTATTTCCCTAAACCACAGAACAACGCATGCGCTGAAAAAGTATGTCTACTGTCTTGAAAAAGGACGTCTGACGTGCTGGTTGAAAGGGGAACTGGTTGTTTCGGAACCAGTACAGCCAACGGCCTAACATTTTTTCAGTGCTGATTAACAAGTTTCAAGTGAATCCGATGAATTTTGAAAATGTCCGCCATTTTGAAATTTTAAATTCTGATATCGGATTCGTAATCAGCGACCCCGAAAACCCCTGAGTAACAAGTTTCAAGTAAATCTTATGAATTTTTGAAAATGTCCGCCATATTGGATCCGCCATTTTAAATTTTTAAAATCTGAAAACGGATTCGTAATCAGCGACTCCGAAAACCCCCGAGTATAAATTTGTGGACAAATCTGTGTTTTTGTAGCCAAAAATCTGCTTGCGTCTATACACGTCATCGACTGCCAAGGGGTTAAGGTGCCAAAACGTCATGGTGTAATCAGACCCACTAAGGTAAATGTACATAATTACGTGCTAGTACATAATTCCAAAATTATGCACAAACTTTGTTATTTATTAAATCAATATTCTGTGTTTCAATTGCATCTGTTTAGTTTATGTACTCAAAATAAAAAATTTTGTCAGTCAATCGACGACTGAGCGTCGTGCAATGCGGTATGCTTCGAGTGACAGCTACGACTGGGGGTGATCTTCGTAAGGATAAGAAAAGTGAAGTGTGAATATTTTTTAATTTATGTTTTTATTTTTTGATTAATTAAGACCTATTTAAATTATATTTCCTATTGCTGAGTTATTTTTAAAAGTTTTTTTTACATAAAAATCACTTTTTTAAATACACGGAATTACGTTCGCTCTTCTCACACGAAGTACATTATTCCGTGTGACACACGTAAATAAGGAATTACATTGTTTTATATGAAACTTATTTTAATGAATCTAATAAGAATATTTAATATGCTTACATTTTTTTAATAAAAAATAAAATTATAAACAAACAAATGAGGTAATTGCGTGGTAGTGTTTTACTAACCATTTTTTAGTTATAATCTGTTTTATAACTCGAATTTTACGAACGGAATTAGGTTATAGCACGTGCTATAACCTTATTTGCTATAGCAGATTGATAGAGACAACATCCTCATCTACAATGCTCAAAATGTTTTTAAAGAACTAAATTTTCATGTATTATTTAATAACCGCGAAGTATATTATGTTATTAATTTTATTAATAATAATTATTGTCAAAAAGATTGACATTTTATATATAAGAACGCGTAAAAACGGAATATGCTGCAATTAGGGACAAGTTGGCACGGAATTACCTACATGGCAAAATTTTTGCACGGAATAACTTTCAATTGAGTGTTTTAAAAAATTGTTAAAAATTAATATAAATTTAGTTATTAAACAAATACAATAAATAAAAAACTGAGAATGATTAATTAACTTTTATGATGCAATTGTTTTCTTGCACTTTAAGTTATTTGCTAAAATAACAGAAATAAAATTCTCAGCAAGGGCCTTAACATGCCGTAATTATGTACATTTACCTTACCATTTCATATATAAAATGTTATTTTCGTAGTAAAATATGATAATAAATATAAATTGTTGAATATTTTCTGAGTATCAAATTTTTGTCATAGGAATTTTCCACTCATATTTTCTTAATCTTGACACCAGGCTTATATTTTTGCATTCTTAGGTTTTCGCGCAAATTTTACTACTCACACACTCTCGTAATCTCATTGTAAGCAAAACGACGCTACACATACACCCAACTGTACTTCTCGTGACACACTAACACACTGCAGAGCGTCTAAGGAACCAAGCAGTAGCTCATTAGCATTCTCACAGACCAGATCTCGTCAATGTTAATCTATTAAATTCAAAATTATCATTTCGTTAGTTACAATACAAAATCAATTCTTGTTTTATTTTTGTTTCGAATCTGAAGTGTTTCCCTTTAGTTTAAACCAAAAACCAAACAGTGTTAATTTCCAAAAGAAAAGATCACTCGATCTTTTCAAAGAAAACCACACGACGTGGCCACGCCATTTTTGTACAGGCCTTTGATTAATTAAAATAAATACTTTTTTGAATAATCGTGCATTAAATACTTTTATAAACAAGAACCCACTTCTCATCGGTAAATCTCAAACATAATGAATATTGAAATTTTCTTATTGTCTAAGTTAGTAGAATTGAGAAAAACAAAACACTTATGAAAAAAGAAATTTATTTTCTAATATTGTTGTAGATATTTCTTGTCCCTCGTTTTCGTGTTATGGTGTAATCATTTTGTAAAATTGCATAATTTACATAAAAATTAAATCGAAATATTACTTAACACTAGTCAAAAGTATCAATTAAATCTCGAAAATGAATTACAAAAAGAGAAACTAATTTAACAAAATTTTTTTTGTTTTTAGGGTTCCGTACCCGGTAGGAACCCGATTAAAACGGTTACGAAAAATTACCATGTACCTCTCCCCCAGCTCTCACAGTTTTCCACCTAGAGAGCTAAAAATTGGTACACGTATGTATTTTCACGCGTAGATTACAGGAAAAATATAGCGAACGTGATTGGAATTGATCTTCATAGAGTTTTCCGCAAAAAACATCAAATTTTGTCCGTTTTTGGCAAAAAAAGGCATGTACCCCCCTAGCGCTTATAGTTTTTTATCTAGAAAGATGAAAATTGGTATGAATATGTATTTTCAAAAATGGATTACAGGAAAAATATAGCGAACATATTTGGTATTGAGCTTCATAGTGTTTTCAGCAAAAAAACTCAGTTTTTAAAATTTAGTCAAAAAAGTGTGTAATCATCCCTGGCGGTTACAATTCTTGACTAATAGTGGACTGCAGATTTAGATTCAGATATATTTTTATATTTAGACTTCAAGAAAATCTCAGTATGGGTACGGAACCCTCGGTTTTAGTACGCGTTCAAATCGCACTTGTCCGGTTTTTATATATTAAAAGCAGGAAGGTTGTAGAGGGAATAACAGAATCGTCATGGTGTAATCATCATATATATTTTCAATAGAATGAATAATTATTTATATTTTACGTCAAAACAAGTTTATTAGTATAAGGTTAGTGAAAACAAATGACGTAAAAAAGAAAAAAATTAAAATGGCTAATAATTTGTTTAAAAAATTAGTTTTCTTTGCGCGTCATGGTGTAATCGATTTTACATGGGTGTTTAGTGTAAAAAAAAAATTATAATTATTTTGTCTGGACCACCACAAATATTTCGTTCTTGAATGTTAAACTTTAAAATTCTATATCGACTTTTACTTAATTTGAAAAAAAATTTCAATAATAGTAAAATCCAAATTGTGCGCTACGCGGAGAATCACCCATACAAACTAATTCTTCGCCATGTCAAAGATGTTTTCGTACGCGGATAAGCAGAACCCAATCCAATGATTTAAATGTTTTCTTATTTGTATTATGCAAAAAAGGCAAAATGTATTTGGTGTTGCTGATCACAAATTAGATATCAAATTTTCAAAATTGAAAATGGCGGATCCAATATGGCGGAAGAGAAAATGTTAAATCAAGTGGATTTGCTTAAAAATTGTTACTCGGGAGTTTTTGGGGTCGCTGATTACGAATATGATACCCAGTAGCACGTAATGTTCCAGTAACTATCATTTGAGTGACAGCGTGTAAATTGTAACAACTGCACAAAGTGAATGTCGGTTGTTACATTACCAAGAATTATCTATAATATTTCTAAATTAATGTTACGTCAACGTAACATATTTTCAATAATATTGATAATAATATGTAGAATAATAATTAATAATAATTATAATAATTAATAATAATAATAATCATAATAATTAATAATAATAATAATATTAATAATAATAATCATAATAAACGTTAATAATAATCATAATAAAAGTTAATAACAAATTGTTATTTACATATTATTATAAATAATAACTATAAATATTAATAGATAAATATAACAAATAATAACAATATACAATAGTAATCAATAATAAATTGTAATAATAAATATTAAATAATAGAATTGATTTATAATAATAATATTAATAAATAAATAATAATAATAAATATCAACAACAAATCCACTGTCAAATATCATTGATTTCTTTGATGTACTGAAAGAAGTGGATCCACTGCCGAACATCATTGATTTCTTTGATGGGCTGGGAGAAGTGGGTCCGCTGCCAGACATGATTGATTTCTTTGATGAGTTGGGAGAAGTGGGTTCGCTGCCAGACACGACTGGCATCATGGATATGTTCAGTAGACCTTGTCGTGGTGGCGGGGTTTTTCACTAAAGGGCAACTAAACAGCAAGAAAAAATGGATTCAGAAAATTCAGAGAAGGTACCCCATGTGAGCAGGCCGGAAACGGGAAATCTCACCATCGGTCCCAGGACTGATGCTCAAGTGCGCGCGGATTGTGGGGGCGCACAATTTCTTGCAGTACCACGTGTGATCGTGGAAAGGTTAGAACCACAGAACATCGTGGAAAAAGAAAGAAGGAGAAAAGGAAGCGCGTCGAGCCTTCTGAGTGTGTCAAGTTGCAGTAGCGGTAAGACCGTACGCAGCGCTATCCACTCGGAAGTGGACGACGAAACAATAGAAGAGAGTCGCGAGATATGCTTGCGGCTCAGAAAGGAGGAGGCGACTTGTCTCGACAAATTGGAGTTGGAGGTCGCAAAGATGATGGAGTCTTGCGACATTCAGAGGGGCGTCAAGAAGACGGTAAAAGATGGATTTAAAGTCATCGAAGTCCTGCTGAAAGTAGCAAAAGCAAAGCATGTCGCGGCCGATGAGTCGGACGTCGATTTGGCATGCGTTCTGAGCGGTGCCGAGTGTAACCGCAAGGACCGTAAGGAAGAGAGAGAGCGTTCATATAGGCGTAATCTCAAAAGCATCATAAGAGATGCTCAGAAACGGAAGAGAGAGGGTGACAGTCCAGAAGAGACTCGAACCAAAACCGATAAGAGGAAGAAGGAGGAAGCTCCTCCAATGGAAACGGAAGTACCAGATCCAAAGATTCCTCAATTGGAAAGAATTGGGTCAAAAAGATCCACAGTTCTAATCCGAGTCGGTCAAGGATTGACGTATGCTGACGTTCTAGGTAAGCTTCGCAAAGAGGTTAACCCGGAGGACAGCCATACGAGAATAGTAGCAGCAAAAGCTACAAACAAGGTGGACCTTCTGATTAAGTTCAGAGGAGACTCCGACAAGGACGCTTTCACCGCCGAGGTCACCAAAGCGGTTGGAAGCATGGGTAAGGTGCAGTCATTGTATCGAAGAGTTACACTCGAGATCCGTGATTTGGATTGCCTTACCCAAGAAGCTGAGGTGCAACAAGTGTTGTCTGAAGCAATGGGTAAGCCAGGAAACAGGAGAGTGACGGTCTTAGGACCCAACCGCCGAGGGATGAAGCTCGCGGTTGTAGTCACCAATCTGGAAGAGGCGAACAGGCTAGAGAAATTGGGACACGTAAAAATTGGTTTTATGTGTTGCCCAATCAAAAGAAGAGTAATGGTCGTCCGGTGTCATCGATGCCTGAGATACGGCCATATTGGAGCCAAATGCCAGAAGAAGGACAGATCGGCTGCGTGCTTTAAGTGCGGTGAGGCCGGTCACAGGTTCTCCAACTGCAAAAAGAACGTAAGCTGCTTTTTGTGCACTGAAAAGTTTGGCAATAAGGTGTCAACCACCCATATTGCAGGCAGCGGAGGATGCGGAGTCTTCAGGTCGGCCCTTGAGGAGGCGAAGAAGACTCTTGCAAGGACTAAAAGTAAATGAGAAGTGTTAAAAGGAGCGAATAGTTTTTAATTGTTTATTTTATTTACTTTGATTATTTTTTGTAGTTTTTATACTGTCCTTTTTACATTTTATTTTTAATAGATTAATTTTTGTTTTTATGTCCGTTTACAATTTTATCTTTTAAACTTTTAATCTTTTTAATACTTTTTAACATTTGTTCCTTTATTCTTTGACATTGGAATGGTTTTTAATTTTAACTATTGACACAGAAGAACCGCAGAGAGAGAACAAAGTCGCATGAGCGACAGAGTTGGAGCGCCACCCTCGAAGGCTAAAGTCTTGCGACAGTTCCGAGGGTGGATAAAGGGCTCCAAAAGAAGGGTTACGGGTTTTAGTGGGTCGGGGCTGGCAGTAGGTCGCCAGTTTATTAAATTTTATTATTTTACTTATTTTATCTTTCCTTTTCTTTTTTTTTTATTATACCAACCCCACATAACCTTGGAATACGGAGTCCAAGGTATCTGTATGCAGATTTCCCAAAAGTCCCTAAGCGAAAAAAAAATAATATCAAATTGTAACAAATTATAAACAATTAATAACAAAATTATAAAATAACATGAGTAATAGGGAATGTACACGTGCGATCTAATAGTGAGTCACCACAAGTGTTCCTATAACAAAGTGTTTCTCAAATGCATGGAAAAATGAAACGATTCCTCAAATACATGGCAAAGTGAAACGATTCCTCAAATACATGGCAAAGTGTAACGATTCTTTAAATACATGGCAAACTGTACAGTTTCTAAAAATACACAGGGAAATTTGGGTATAAGAAGGACCAGACTATCAAACGATCTTCAGTCTAAAAAATCAGTCTAAGAAAGCAGTCTAGAAAAGCAGTCAAGAAAATGTAGTCGTTAATATTATAAGTCTCAAGTTGAGAAGTGGTGCTCTGCACAAGTCAGTCTAAAAATTTTATCTATAACAAGTGGTTCTTCACGACACAGTGCTCTATAAACCCAGTCTTAGTGGTGGTCCTTTACTCAACGTATATTTCAAAAGTGCATTTTGGAAAGTCAATCTCAAAGTCAAATTTGCTGTTATAGTTCCTGTCTCAAGTCACACAATACTACAACCACTTAGTCGACCATTATTTGACTAGTGCCAATATACCTCAACGACCAGGATCACCCATTGTTCAAGGTAGAAACCACTTATAGACTTATATTAGAAAACACGTGTTCATCTCTTATTCTTCATCAAGTTTCTTATTTCAAAATATATATATCTGTTAAACTAAAATATTTTCTTGTTTTTACCAAACCACGTCCCTATTTTAATTAATATTAAAACAAAATCGGGAAAACACTAGAGATATAATAATTAGGATCGTAACATTAAAGACAAATGGCAGCAATAATATTGTTTCGAAATGAAAGAAACTTAAAAAAAAAATTTTTAATTAATTTTGAAGGCGAATTTAGAAAAACCATGAGATTTCTCATATAAAAAGAGAGTGTTTACATTTTTAACAAATATTTTACATTTCAAACGAATCTGCTGAATTTTGGAAAAAATATCCGTTCTCATTATCACTTGTAACAATTGCACAACAGGTACATTTTTACAATAAAACACTTTATTAAAAAAGTATACACTAAATGTGGACAACCAAGGTAGTTTTTTAAAGCTTAATTATCATAGAATTGATATTAAAAAAATTTACTTTGTTAAGTATAAAGATCTAGGGTAATGTCACCTTCAGTGGACCGCCTGAGCTTTTAAGTTATCTGACAGCAGAAACGTGAAATAAATAGTGCGAATAGCAGCACCGCACTTAGAAACCGTAAGAAATTAAGTTCCGCGATAGACATATATGTTACCGATTGATGTAACGCGATTTAAAGATCACGGACCAAAAATAAGATGCTCTTACAAGAAGTAAAGTGATTCGGAAGTGTAAAAGTAGTGTAGAATTTAAGTTTTAAAAGGTTTCTTATTTTTTTCCTACAACTTTGAATATTGAAATTGATTGTCTTAGTTTAATTGAGTGATAATTTTGACTCAAAAAAAATTTGTGGTGGCTGCCATAAAAAGTTGCATGTCACCATGAGTGGACCACTGTTTGTAACCGTAAGTGGACTGCCTGTTTTTTCCATTTTTAATGTCAGTTTACCATTTTTTAGATATAAATTGACAATAAATTAGTTTGAAACTATGATTTATGTTCTTTATTAATTTTTTTGTGATATTGATGTGACATGTGCAAAAATTATTAAAAATGGTTTCACTTGTAAACATTGCGACACATACATGGTCTGAAGCTGCATAAGCATAAATTTTGTTTTAATATATCAGAAATATTAAATACATTAAAGAATTTAGAATAACTTTTGTAATTTTGAATTTTCCCAGAATTTTTCACGAAAGAATTGTCAACTCATTAATAAGTTCCTTCACTAAACGTGAAGCTGAAACCTACCATATCGACCAAGTTTCTAATTCTAGAAGTACCGGTATCTACACCTAGACGTCACCGCCAAATCAATAAATAATTGAAAAATAAATTTAAATTTAAAGCTATGAAAAAATGTGAGACTAACTCTTCTGGGGCTCGAAACCCAGGACCTATCAATTGCCGGTTTAATGAAAGAACTTATTAATGAGTTGACAATTGTTTCGTGAAAAATTCTGGGAAAATTCAAAATGGTATCCAGAACAATGCGAACCACCTTGACTATTGAAGTCGATAAAGCTATGGAAATTTGTTGGATGTGGACCTCTGTAGCTCAGTGGAAGAGCAATCAACCGGCAATTAATAGGTCCTGGGTTTCGAGCCCCAGAAGAGTTAGTCTCACATTTTTCATAGTTTTAAATTTTAACTTTTGTAATTTTTTAAGAGTGGCCCACTCAAGGTTACATTTTTTTCATTCCTTAAAAATTAACTTTTTTTTAAAAGTAAATTTTTTCTTTCAAAAAAATAAAAATCAAAGCTATTATGTAATAAACACTTATCTAGGGATCTAAACTAAAGCTTGGAATAGCAACCTCCGATTAAATTGCTTTCATAAAGAATTTTTTCGTAAAAAAGCTTAGGCGGTCCACTCAAGGTGACATTACCCTATTAATTATTTAAATAATATCAGGCACAAAAATATTTACTTTTGGCCTCTAAAAACCAATGTGTCTATTTTTTTACTTGTAAAGCTTGCATATAACTTTTAAACATATTGCAGTAAGTTCGTACATAAAAACTAAACCTTTTTCTCTTTGGAACCCCATCTTTATAACTAACTGTTTTTAAGATATTCCATTTGTAACAACTGCATAGCGTAACAACTGCACCTAGTCTCCCCTAATTAAAGTTGCTAGTACTCAGCGACTCTTGAATTCTATCGGTCTGTTTTGTTTTACTAAGGAAATTTTAGTGAGTGTAAATTGTAAATATTTGAATTGTTATTTACATAATTGATACTAGTCACTATTTTTGCGCGCTACGCACGCCCCTTTTCTTTCTGCTATTAAAAATGGAAATGTTTTTACACCGAAAAGTTTCTAATATTACTCTAAAGAAACACACATAGTTATTAAAAGCATTTTATCTTTAAAGGATTAAATTTTATTTTAAATTTTGTGTACCTATTCCCTTTTTGAATAATATGTTCTGGTAATATAACATTATTATCTGCATCATTTAATTCACCATTGACAACTTTAAGTAAAAAATCTACAAATTCCGTTTCTTATGGTAAAGCTCTCATATTATCTGTTAATGTGTATTTTTTGAAATATTTCTATAGTTTACTATTTTTTATTGATAAATTTACTATTTCTGATTTAGTACCCCGTTCTTTAATTGGTAAAGTTTGTCGAAAATCTTCCGCCTAGAATTACAATTTTACCACCAAAAGGTTCGTTGGAATAGATAATCCATAATTTCTAAAGCATATTTTCGAGCCATTGGTGCTTCATCCCAAATAAAAACATTTATATCTTTTAAAAAGAGGCCTTCTAAAGATTGAACTTTAATGTTTGTTGATGAATCACTGTATAATGAAACGGGTAAGCCTAAAACTTTATGAACAGTTTTTCCATTAGGAAGCAGAGTCGCAGCTATACCTGTAAATGCCATGTTGCAATCATTTATTCCTTTACTTCTTAACAATTGCCATAGAACCATCAAAAGAAGAATCCTTTAGGGCATCAAGTACATAATCAACTACAAGTTTTGTTTTCCATTTAATTTAGCATAATTCTGTTCTCCTATGTTAATATGTTCTGCAATATTTATATCAATTACTTGTTCAGTAAAAATTTCATGTTGTATATCTAATAACCCCTAAAAGTTAGTTAAATTATATCCTTCGTTAAATAACATTGTTTTAATATTTCTACAAGCGTTTATTTACATGTCGTTTATTTTTTAATAATCTTCTGACATTTGACCCTTAAATGGTTCCCATATATAGTTTATCCGGATGTACAGGATGACATTGAATTAAAATTCTTGTGAATAATTGGCGAAGTGAATGAGGCATCATCCATAATGCAGCTTCTTCGATTGTCCTAATCCACTTACTAACATCTTCTACAAGTCCTAATGCCAAACAAGCAGTTGTAAAAGATTCATGAACAACTCCAATAACAGTTCTCAAACTTTTAAAAAAAGTTGCTCCTTTTACTGTAAGCAACAATAACCTATTGTGAAATAACTCCAATTGATGTAGATTAACTGAATACATTCTTCCCAATACTTTTTTTTACGAATTCTTTGTTTCCATTCAAGAGATTTCATTACCCATGTACAATGCTCTGGTATTTCTAAATAATAATACTTTTTAATCTGTATCGGATTGATTCCTTAGGGTCATTAATAAATAATTGATCAAAACATGGATCCTCACCTTTATCCGGATATAAAGCACTATTAAATTGATAGTAAATTTGACCTTGAATTTTGTAACAGAATGGTCCTCTTCTTCTGCCATTAAAATTAATTATATTCGCATTTAAAGATGAAAAAAAAGATCGCAGCCTTATATTTTTTTTAAAATGACCTGATTTTTTATGAAACCCTTCTAACAAAAGCCTTAATTCATCTGGATATTGTATTAAAGTTAACACAACACCTCCATGACTACAGCAGTCATTAAAACTAACTTTTTTACCAGTAACTTTTTCATCTTTAAAATGTTTAGCTTGACAATATGTGCAGTAATTATTCATTGGACCTAGATAATTTTCAACATTCAACTCATTTTGAATTTGATGCTTTAATACTCCTTCAAAATAATTTCTTTGACATGGAGTATTCTTTGTTTTTGACAAATAACTTGTATCACTATTTTTTTTTTTAATATAAGGTTCTCAGCACATTCTATTTTGGATTCGACTTGAAGTTTTTTCTTAGTTGAAGTGTGTTTTTTACTTAATAATTTACGTTATCAATTGTACGTTTTAATTTTTGCCTCTCACGATAATTTTTTTGAACTTCAGCCCTACTTTCTTTAAGTGTTTTTAATGCAATATTTCTTTCTTTATATTATTTATAATTCTCGGGAAAGAAATGGATGTGCATGCTTCCTCTGAATAATTTTCATTATCAATTTTACGTTTTAATTTTTGCCTCCACGATAAATTTTTAAATTTCAGCCTTACTTTGTTTAAGGGGACATTCCAGTTCAAAACAGGCAAAAAGAAGGCTTTTTTAGTATATATTATTAAAATAACTATGACATTTATTTAAAAAATTTCTTTTACATGTAATAAATAATTTATTTAAGAATTTGTAAAAAAAAAATTTTTTCATTTTTATTTCAAAATGACGGCGATATACGCCATTTTCGAAAATGCCCATTTTCGGTAGTAAGATCGATTCCAAACTTTCTATAACAGATAAAACCAAAAACGAAGTGACATTCTCTTCGTTAGATATTTCTTTAGGCGTGGAACCTCAAAAAAGTGGATTTTTCTTCCCCCCTTTTTTTACAGTACTTCTTCCCCAAATTATGCAAAAAAAGGTGTTTTTATTCAGAATTTCTCTTATAAAATAAAGAGAGTTGGAAATTTTCCAGTTTTTGAGGTTCCACTTATAGGCATCATGACGCTGAATCAAAAACCGTTTGATTTTTTATAATCGCTTTAGAAAAACTCGAGATATCACTCTTACCAGATCAAAAAAAAAAATTTTGAGAAAAACGCATTTTAAGTTTTTGTTCATAAGTTTCCAAATTTTTTTTTAAAATCATCGGATTTGCTTGAAAATCGTTACTCGGGGGTTTGCAAGGTCGCTAATTACGAATATTGAATCAGATTTTTAAAATTCAAAATGGCGGATCCAATATGGCGGACATTCTTTTTTAAAATCATTGGATTTGCTTGAAAATCGTTACCGGGTGGTTTTTGGGTCGCTGATTACGAATATGACATAATTTTTTTAAAATTAAAAATGGCGGATGTAATATGGTGGATGAAAAAAAAATTAGACGAAAAAAAAAATAAAATAAAAAAAATTTTCTTTTCCGTCATGTTGAATCCGCCATTTTGAATTTTGAAAATTTGATATCTAATTTGTGATCAGCAACACCAAGTACATTTTTGTTTGTCTTTTTTAAAAAATGCAAATGAGAGAACATTTAAATTATTCGATTGCTTATCGGCATACAAACACATCTTTGACATAGCGAAGAATAAGGATATATAACTTTTGTTTTACTTCGAATTTTCCAAAAATATTTTAGGAGAGTATTTTTGACACTATAAGAAATATAAAAATAAAAACAAAAAAAATCGATTTTTTTGACATTTTGAACTGGAAAGTCCCCTTAAGTGTTGTTGATGCAATATTTCCTTTATTTATTTCATTTATTATTCTCAAGAAAGAAATTTCTTTCTTAATAGTGTTTTTAGAAAAGTTTGATTCTCCATATGGAAGTTGAATATCTTTTTCATTTAAAAGACAATTTCAGTCATACACAACTATGCAAGATCTACTATTAGAAAGTTGTACAGAGGGAAATTTACATAAACTATTGTTTTCGAATATTAACCCCTTGACTGTGGATGATGTGTATACACGTCATGAAAAAACTGGCCCAAACAGTGGATGACTTGTATACACGTCATGGCCCAAACACGAAAACATTTTAACGTATATTTGCAAAAATTCTTACTTGGGGGTTTTTGGAGTCGCTGATCACGATTCTGAAGTAAGATATTCAAAATAAATCATTTTTCATACAAAATGACCGCTAAAAATTTTGAAAAATTTTAAAAGTGGATAATTCTTTTAAAAATTCTTACTCGGGGGTTTTTGCGGTCGCTAATCACGATTCTTAAGTCATATTTTCAAAATACATAATTTTTCATATAAAATGGCCGCCAAAAATTTTGGAAAATTTCAAAAGTAGATAAATTCTTTGAAAAATTCTTACTTGGGGGTTTTTGGGGTCTCTAATCACGATTCTAAAGTCATATTTTTAAAATACATAATTTTTTTATCCAAATTGTCCGCCAAAATTTTTAAAAAATTTCAAAAGTAGATAAATTCTTTTAAAAATTCTTACCATTTAAACTTTGAAAGACTAATAACAGATTCGTAATCAGCGACCCCAAAAACCCCCGAATAACGAATTTTAAGCATATCCAATGAATTTTTCAAAATCGCGACCGCTATTTTGGATCCGCCATTTTGAATTTTAAAAAACTAATGTCAGATTCGTAATCAGCGACCACGAAAACCCCCGAGTAACAAATTTTAAGCGAATCCAATGAATTTTTCAAAATCGTGTCTGCCATTTTGGATCCGCCATTTTGAATTATAAAAAACTAATTTCAGATTCGTAATCAGCGGCCACGAAAACCCCCGAGTAACGAATTTTAAGCGAATCCAAAAAATTTTTCAATATCGTGTACGCCATTTTGGATCCGCCATTTTGAATTTTTAAAAACTAACACTGGAATCGTAATCAGCGACCCCAAAAACTCCTTAGTACCTAGTGTCATGAAAATTTATTTACAAGAAGGTCTTACACATTTTGGGACCATTTTGTTATATTTTAGCTACACACTGAAGGGGTTAACATTAAATGATTTCTAATATTACAATAATAGTAATTGACAGAGTGGGGCAGAATATTAAAAAACAACGATGTTGCAAATGCTATTGCATATACTCCATAAGAAAGACTGTATTCTGGTTGTTGATCAACAGTTGTGAAAACTACTGGTGGTTCAAAAGGATATAATCTAATTAAATAATCTCTTTGATCATGATTTAAACATTTTTTATTAATAGTATGAAAAATGTAAATGCTTATTCCATCATAATAAGTACAAATTCAATGACCAGATTTATAAGATCCACTAAAAAGTATTTGAATGTGCTGCTTACTTTTCTCGATTGGAACTATCAAATCAATTGTTTGTAAAAACAAAGTATTTTGCATATTATAAAAAAATTTGATTGTCTTCCCTATAGCTTTTGAAATTCATACATATGATCATTATTTACCATTGCTCCTTCAGTGACAACAATACTTAAATCATGAGTAGTCGAATTAACAGCTTCTCCTTTGTTAGACATTGTTCTTTTATTTTATAAAATTTACTTATATCAAGGAATTATAATTTTAAAAATAGTAATATTACATTAGAATTTTAACATCCAGTTTTATACATTTAATTATAAATTTTATAATTTCCTTTTATCCAATGTTACTAAATTTTTCCTCTTATAGGAAATAACAACAAATTTACAATTCTCTACTTATTCAAAACTTTCAAATTTTTACTTCTATCAAATATAATCAATGTCCAATTTTGTCTTTCATCCAATTTAAATAATTTCCAATTTTGTCTCTTATCCAAGGGTCAGAATTTCTCAAAAGGATCACCTAAAACTAAAAAATTTTCTTTTTGAACCAAAATAGTTTTTTTTACTCTTAATATCGTTAAGAAGAATCCCTTAAAATATTAAGCCAAAAAAAATTTTTTTGTAAAAGTTATTAACAATTGAATTTATTAGTACTGCCTAATTAACAAATTTTTTTCTCGAGCTCCAGTTGACGGATTTTGAAATTAAAATATGGGTTTTTTTTGTCTTGAATTGCACTATTTGAATATATTTTTTGTTTTTAAATTTTTTTTTAATAACTTTTTATTTAATTTGTTTATAAAATGTTAATAAACAAATATTTTCTTCACGTCCTAACAAAAAAATTAAAATTGTATTCTATTCCTTAAATGTCTCCGAGTGTAAAACCGTTTCGAAAAAAATGAGCCTTAATTAGAAAAAAAGTTATTAATTAAAAACTGCAGCTGTGTAGAGCTTTATATGACGATAAACTCGCCCCGCGCACATTGGCATTTTTTACAATTTACTGTTTAAAACTGTCTGGAACCTACAAATTTTATCGGATTTTCATGGACTTGGTCTTAAATTAAAGGGAATAAAATTTCTAAAAGATCCCTCTAAACCAATTATTGTTTATAATAATTGTCAATAACAATAATAATTTTTAAATTTAAAGTCATTTTTTACTAAAATCGACATAGATTACTAAAAAACATAAATTTGTCTGCAAAAAAAAATTTTTTTTATAAAAAAGAACCATAGTTATCTATTTGTTAATTAACATTATTTGCAACAGTTTAAATAAATTGTATTATAGATTATTATTTGTCTGGTGGTTAACAATGGTAATTATTAAATTTAAAATAATTTTATATCAAAATCGACATAAATTACTTAAATAAACATAAATTTGTCTGCAAGAAAAAAATTTATTACAAAAATATGTCTATTTGTTAATTAACATTGTTTGCAACAATTTAAATAAATGGTATTATACATTATTATTTGTCTGGTGGTCATGCTGGACTAATTTCAATTGATTCCAATCATCTGCAATGAAAAAATAAAAAAATAAACATGATTTTTTCTAAAAATATTGTAAATTGTTAACTTTAAATAACAAAAAACCATATAAACAATTAAAAATTCAAAAATTGGTTTAGAGGGATCTTTTAGAAATTTTATCGCCTTTAATTTAAGACCAAGTCCATAAAAATCCGATAAAATTTGTAGGTTCCAGACAATTTTAAACAGTAAATTGTAAAAAATGCCAATGTGCGCGGGGCGAGTTTATCGTCATATAAAGCTCTACACAGCTGCAGTTTTTAATTAATAACTTTTTTTCTAATTGAGACTCATTTTTTTCGAAACGGTTTTACACTCGGAGACATTTAAGGAATAGAATACAATTTTAATTTTTTTGTTAGGACGTGAAGAAAATATTTGTTTATTAACATTTTATAAACAAATTATATAAAAAATTATTAAAAATAAAAAAATTTGAAAACAAAAAATATATTCAAATAGTGCAATTCAAGACGAAAAAAACCCATATTTTAATTTTAAAATCCGTTCACTGAAACTCGAGAAAAAAATTTGTTAATTAAGCAGTACTAAAAAATTCAATTGTTAATAACTTTTACAAAAAAAATTTTTTTTGACTTAATATTTTCAGGGTTTCTTCTTAACAATATTAAGAGTAAAAAAACTATTTTGGTTCAAATAGAAAATTTTTTAGTTTTAGGTGATCCGTTTGAGAAATTTTGACCCCCAATATTTAACCAATTTACAATTTCTCCTTTTCTCCAAATTAACCAAATTAACCAATTTCCAGCTTTGTTTTTATCCGATATAACCAATTTCCAATTTTGCCTTTTATCCAATTTAACCAATTTCCAGCTTTTTTATCCAATATAATCAATTTTCAATTTTTCCTTTTATCCAATTTAACCAATTTCCAGTTTTGTTTTTATCCAATAGAACCAATTTCCAATTTTTCCTTTTATCCAATTTAACCAATTTTTAGCTTTTTTATCCAATTTAACCAATTTCCAATTTTTCCTTTTATCCAATTTAAACAATTTCCAGCTTTGTTTTTATCCAATATAATCAATTTCCAATTTTTCCTTTCATCCAATTTCCAATTTTTCCTTTTATCCAATTTAACCAATTTCCAGCTTTGTTTTTATCCAATATAACCAATTTCTAATTTTGTCTTTTATCTAATACAACCAATTTCCAATTTTGCCTTTTGTCCAATATAACCAACTTCCAGCTTTGTTTTTATCCAATTTAACCAATTTCCAATTTTTCCTTTTATCCAATTTAACCAATTTCCAGCTTTTGTATCCAATATAACCAATTTTCAATTTTTCCTTTTATCCAATTTAACCAATTTCCAGTTTTGTTTTTATCCAATAGAACCAATTTCCAATTTTGCCTTTTATCCAATTTAACCAATTTTTAGCTTTTTTATCCAATTTAACCAATTTCCAATTTTTCCTTTTATCCAATTTAAACAATTTCCAGCTTTGTTTTTATCCAATATAATCAATTTCCAATTTTTCCTTTCATCCAATTTCCAATTTTTCCTTTTATCCAATTTAACCAATTTCCAGCTTTGTTTTTATCCAATATAACCAATTTCTAATTTTGTCTTTTATCAAATACAACCAATTTCAAATTTTGCCTTTTGTCCAATATAACCAACTTCCAGCTTTGTTTTTATCCAATTTAACCAATTTCCAATTTTTCCTTTTATCCAATTTAACAAATTTCCAGCTTTGTTTTTATCCAATTGAACCAATTTTCAATTTTGCCTTTTATCCATTATAACCAATTTCTAATGTTGCCTTTTATCCAATATAACCAATTTCTAATTTTGCCTTTTATCCCATTTAACCAATTCCCAGCTTTGTTTTTACCCAATAGAACCAATTTCCAATTTTGCCTTTTATCCAATATAACTAATTTCTAATTTTGCCTTTTATCCAATTTAAATAATTTCCAGCTTTATTTTTATCCAATATAACCAATTTCCAATTTTTCCTTACATCTAATTTAACCAATTTCCAGCTTTGTTTTTATCCAATATAAATAATTTACAATTTTTCCTTTTATCCAATTTAACCAATTTCCAGCTTTGTTTTTATCTAATATAATGTTTCATACATAACATTTTCAGACAATAGAATTGCCTGAAGGGAACAATGATGATATTAGTAATTACATTCTTCGAGGAAAAGTACCCTATATGGTCCAATTACATGCTTGTATCCAAACGGATTCGACGGTTTTTCTAGTTTTGCAATATATCAGGTAATAATAAATTTTTATCAATTTTCAATAAGAATTGAATTCATATTATTTTTATCTTATTTAAGGGGTTACACCACCCTGAACGCTGATGAAAAAATATTCAAAAATGGCGAAGATATGGCGTTTTTTCGAAACTACATTTTTCGGAACGGTGTACATGATTTCTCAAAAACTACTCAACCGATTCTTTTTAAATTTTGTACACAACTGCTCAATAACATTCTCTATAACATGACGTAGCCGTTTTTAAAGAAAAAATTTTTTGAGCAAATGGGAGCACTTAAAAAAAGGTTCTAAAATTTTTGGTACAAAAAACTTTCTTTAAAAATGTATAACTTTTTTTAAAAAAATCATATTAAAAAAATCCTACGTCATGTCATAGAGAATGTTATTGAGCAGTTGCGTACAAAATTTAAAGAGAATCGGTTGAGTAGTTTTTGAGAAATCATGTACACCGTTCCGAAAAATGTAGTTTCGAAAAAACGCCATCCATATCTTCGCCATTTTTGAATATTTTTTCATTTTTCAAAATTTTTTTTACAATTAAATATATGTATTTTTATACTATAATTAGTAAAAAATTGTATTTTTAATAGTTTTGTCAAAATTTATTTTTGAAATATCTTCCAATTTTCAGGCGTTCAGGGTGGTGTAACCCCTTAAATAAAGTATTCTTTAATGTCTGTGGTGTTTCTCATATTTTGAAAAATGGAAAAAATAACAAGATTTTTTCAATTTTTCGTAAACAAGCCTCGTATTATACTTCAACAAAAGTATTTACATAAAATATTTTTTTCGGAACCAAAAAATATGTTTCTCTTTATTAGTCTGTAAAATAAATTAAAATTATATTAAACTTGATTTAAGGGATTATACCTATTCACGATTTTCAAAAAATCGATTTCTTTTTTTCAGTTTCTTAAAGTATATATATATATATATATATTTGACTGTTGTGAAAATTTTTTTATTAAGATTCGAGGAATATTTTTGAACTTACAGGCATAATTAGCAAGGCGGCGCAGTGCGGTGAAGAGCTGGTGAAGCGTCTGTAACGAGTTCCTATAGAAATCTGATTCAATATATAATCAAGAGGCATTAGAATATCGGAAAATTTTTGTACAAAACTGGCCTCTGAACTGTCCAATCTTGCGTTCAGTTTATATATTTTCGTCTTCAAACTTTTAACTCGTTTTTCTCAAAACTACGTTTTTTAAGTCGGTGTACACGATATCTTAAAAACCACTGAACCAATTTGGCTCATATTTTCAAACAAGCACAACAACTACATTTTGTTGTCCTTGATGGAAGGTTTCTTAAATAAAATTAAAATTATTAATTTAATCAACAATTTAAGACGATTTTTTTTCATGAAAATGAATTTTTTTTTAAAACGCTGACATTTTGTGAAAAAGTGATATTTTTTAATTCCTTCGATCAAAGACAACATTTTCTCATAAACTAACAGAATCTGTTTTATTTTTAGGGTTCCGTGCCCTGTATAGGAACCCTATTAAAACGGTTATTGAAAATGTCTATATACCCCCCCCTAGCGCTCACAGTTTTTCATCTAGAGAGTTAAAAATTGGTACACATATGTATTTTCACGTGTAGATTTCAGAAAAAATATAGCGAACGTGATTGGAGTTGATCTTAATAGTTTTCCGCGAAAAACATCAAATTTTGACCGTTTTTCGCGGGGTGCATGATTATTTTCCAAAATTCAATTTATATGTTCAGACTTCATAAAAAGCAATTAAATTTATTGTAGTTTTATTATCTTTTTAAGATCGGCTTTAGTACGAGTTCTACTCGCACTTGTCCGGTTTTTGATTTCGGATGATTCTATCAGAAGTTAGGTTGGTCACCATGAGACACATTTTTTTCGAGTACCTTTGGGAGATCGCATACTAAGGACATAAAAATTAATATTTTTATAAATGAGTAAAGGCTTTCTGAAGTGTACCAATGGTTTTTGAAGTCTGTTGTTAATGAGATAATTAAATTTTTTTTATAGCATTTTATTCTAGGTAGAATTTGAAAGTATTACAAAAAAAAATTTTAGGGACCGCATTTTATTTACAAATTACAGGTATCTTTGTTACGCGCTGTAACAAAGACATGGCGCGTGCAGCTTCGCGGGCCTTCGCACTGCTGCGTTAGATGCGTTGAATTGGTTTCAATTTGTTAGTTAGGGGTCATTTATAAAGCATTTGAAACATAATTTCGAAAATTTTAATTGAAATTAAATTCAAAATGGCGGATCCAATCCCAGGTAGAAAAATTTAATGGCACCTAGATATATGCTAGCGCTACCACTGAAATTTGCATGGCAGTTTATCTTGTCGACGTCTTCTAGCGCCTTGCATGGCGCGAGCACTTTCGGCTAGAATGCAACATAACCTCAAATTTCTGTTGCATAAAGTGTCAAAGGTGTTTGTTTTTATTTTTAAAGTAAAAGTAAATGTTTGCTTGTAGAATAATGTGGCATTTAAAAACAATAATAGTAAAGGATTCTAAGTATTTATATATTTGTAATTGTATTAAATTTAAATATAAATTAATATTGCATTATAAATTTCTTGTTCATTCGTTAATTTATACACTTATTTATAAAAGAACTAGCCACACTATCCGCGCGCAAGCGCGCGGGCATGTTGTATGGAACTGCTTATTTTAAACAATTTGAAGCCATTTTATTTTAAAATTTTTTTAAAGAAATAATTATTATTTCCTAACAAAAATATGTAACTAATTAAAGGTGGAAGAAGATAACAATTATAGAGATTTAAATTTTCATTTTGTATTATTTTGAAACTTTAAAATTACAAAAAAAAATTTAACAAATTTGAACTTCTAATTTTTTTTTTAAATTCAAATACACTAAAAAAAGTTTTACTTGAAACAGAGATAAGTTTCTCTAGAATAGCGAAAGTATTAATTGAAACACTGAAAAATTTCGCTAATAATAAAGTAAAATCTGTAGTTTATCCTGCGGTAAATATTTTTTGTCGTGCATATCGAAAAAAATTATTAAATTAACATCAGATTTTCTAAAGTCAAAATAACGAATTTAACGTAGAAATTAATCAATTTAAAACTTTACCAAATTCACTCCAGAAATCACTGAATCCGATAAATTAGAAGAAAGTCAGACAAATGGAAGCTCTATTTTATATTTCTAAAATGTAATGTAAAATTTAACGCATTAGAAACGAATTTCAAGTGAATCTCATAGATTTTGTTAAAATACTATTACTGCTGTTAAACTTTCTTGTTGTACAAAGAAAATTGAATCTCGCAAAAATTGTTCCAAATTTTATACTTTTATTTTAAAAATAATTTTGATTACGAAAATTTTAAATTATTCTAAAAATTATAAAAAATAATTATTTATTTAGCTTTTTAAACAAAGAATTCCGTATCTTTCGAAATTAACATACTGCAAAAAATTATAAATTAATTGAAAAACGATAAAGTTAAACAACTTTTAATTCTAATTTTTTTGGAAACCAAATTATCTGTCGTAAAAATACTAAGTATAATTTGCAATTATTATTTAATTACAAGATGTAATATAAATAATGAAGCATCACATTAAAGAAAAATATTCTAAATTTATTTTTAGAAACAAAGAAAAAAATTTTCAGGTAAATTTTAGGCGTATGATAGCCCCCAAATTTTAATTCTATACATTGATTGTTTAATTGAGTTTTTAACTTTATAATTATCATTTACTCGGCAGGTATGTGTCCATAATTTATTTAATTTTAACATTACTTAAATATTGAGAATAGATATTTGATGTAAATATTTGGTAGGGGGACAGCTTTCCCAATCTGCATTTCCCAATAGTTATTTTTCCCAATGGACGTTTTTCCCAATACTCGATTTTCCCAATGGTCATATTTTCTTCGTAGTAAATATATAAGATTTAATAAACTAACTTCATTGTTATGTAGTAACATGGTTGCCACAAAATGATAAATATAAAATTCTAGGCTTTTTCCAGGATTTTCCAGGTAAATACTTATGAAATTCCAGTCAAAAATTAAAAAAATTTCTGTCCCAATAACACATCTTCAGCTCTAAAATTTTTTTAAAAATTCTAAATATCAAAAACCTAATAAGAATAAAAGGCCAAAAATTTTTCTTCCTTAGAGATTTTTATATGTCAATCAGATAAAAATCGGCCACAGCCGATAATCAGCAGGAGATGAAAAATTATTTTTTAAGCGAACTTTATTTTCTGTGTACTAACAATTGTTAGTCAAAAAATTGTTTACTGTTCCTAAACAATGACTAGAACAAAATTTTCTCAAAAATCTTTAAAAACAGGCAAAATTCCAAAAAATTTTTTAAATTCTATACTACTTATTTATAATTTTTTTATTGTAATAATAATAAATCATTTAAGTATATGACCTACTTTTACCTGTATGATAATTTCTTTATCACCATATACTTTTTTTTGGAATTATGTTCATTGGGAAAAATTATTAATGGGAAAAACGTCCATTGGAAAAAAAAACCTATTGGGAAAACTGTCTAGCAACCAAATATTTTTAACTGAAAAAATTGACAATATACATTTTCATTGATTTGTTGAATTTTTTATGAATCACGTATTAATTAAAAACATAAAAAGTAAGACACGTTAAAAGTTTATAAAATAAACATATTAGACAATATTTTTATGTAATAAAAATTATAAGAAATAAAAATTGTATTAAATTACTATTTTGTAAAATATATTTTAATAATTTAAATTTATGTTGTAGTCTTTAATAATATAGTAATTATTTCAAATAATAATTATATCTGTCAAAAATTATGGAAAATAAATATTATATTTTTAACAATTACATTATTTAGAATTTTGCAAGTTAAATAATTATTAAAAGGTTAAAAAACTAAATATTCTGTAATTAAGAAATTTAAAAAAATATAATTCAATTGAATGTAAATTAATATCAAATAACTTTTTTCAATAATATGGAAATAATGTTAATATTAAATTATTATAGACATTAAATTATAGAAAAGTATTTACCTTTAAAGCAAATGATGGTTGTAAAGTTAAAAATTGAATTAAACACAATAACATTGCTGCTAGATGATTAAAACGACAAATCTTCAAACTTTTCTTATTTACCTTCAGAAATCTTTAAATTAGTCAAAAAACTTTCTTCAGATTTTTAAAAAAATATAAAAAATGCCAATACTTAACCCACAAAATTTAATTTTCAAAACAAACAAATAAATGCAGATAATTTGCTAACGGAAAGGAAACTTACGATTATTATAATGTATTTTTAGTACATGAATGTCTTATTCAACCTCCAAGAAATTTTTTAAATATATTTTAAGTAATTAATCTAACGATTTATCACCAAAAATAACAATAAATACTTTTTGATGGATCAAATATATTATTAATTTCTCTCCATTCGAATTAGAAAACATAACCTCAAACTGGATTTATTTTTTCTTTATTTTTAATTGACCTGACAGAAAAGATTTACTGATTTTAAATGGGAACTTAATTTTTGCAATTATTATTATTATTATTATTATTTATCTTTTTTTGCTTAGGGAATTTTGGGAAATCTGCCTACAGATACCTTGGACTCCGCACTCCAAGGTTATGTCGGGTTGGTGTGATAAAACAAAAGGAGATAAAAAAAAAGAAAAATAAATATATGAAATAGTAAATTTAATAAACTAGCGACCTACTGCCAGCCCGACCCACTAAAACCCGTAACCCTTCTTCTGGAGCCCTTTAACCTCCCTCGGAACTGTCGTAAGACTTTAGCCTTCGAGGGTGGCGCTCCAACTCTGCCGCTAATGCGACCTTCTTCTTCTCTCTGCGGTTTTCCTGCGTCCGTATTTAAAAAAAATGATTAAAACTATTTTATAGTCTAAGCGGAATTTACAGCACAACAATAATAAAAAAAAAATTTTTTAAGAAGTTTAAAAAGTCAAAAGATAAAATAGCAAACGGATATAAAAAAGAAAAGAAAAAAAAGTAAACACGTATATAATGTTGAAAAGACGAAACTGTACAAAGATGAATAAAAAACACAAAACAATTAAAAAATGTATAAGGACAAATAAATCACAAAATAAATTAATAAAAAACAAACAAAACGAATTAAAAGCTGTTTAAATTACGCTATTTGGCGTCCGTCGAGATCTTTCCTCGACATAACCGAGATTATGAAGTTCTCGACTTGCCGCCAATTCTCTTCTGACTGGGTCATCAGCGATACCATGTTCTCCGGTGTAACTTGACTGTTTACACCTTCGAACATGGCCCGCCTCTCCAGGTCCCATTTTTTGCATGAGAAGAGGGTGTGCTCCGCGTTGTCCTCAGAGAACTGGCAATATGCACACACCTCGTTCTCGCGTAATTTAAAGCGACACAGGTACGAGTTAAAACACCCGTGACCTGTGAGCGCCTGAGTCAAATAATAGGAAACCTGACCGTGTTTCCTATTTATCCAGGTGGCGAGTGCCGGGATAAGGCGATAAGTCCATCTACCTTTTTCCTCACCATCCCATCTTTCTTGCCATCTTTCTATGAGCCTGTTCCTCGCTTCTTTGCGGAACAGGCCCTTGCTTGGTCTTAATTCCTCATCCAAGGAACTGCATTCTTTAGAAAAGAAAAACATTTCTTCCCTTTCCCTCGCCAAAAGATCTGCTGGCGGGACACTTGCAAGGACCTGCACAGCACTCGTAGATACCGTCTTATATGCAGAGATGATACGCGTTGTTATCGATCTCTGCGCCGACAGTATCTTTTCACAGATGGTAACACATCTTTTACTCCTCAGGGATGGGGCCCACGCTGGTGCTGCGTAGAGCATTTTAGCATGGGCGACACTCGCCACCAGTCTTATTTTTGTTTACGGGGTCCGCCTACGTTCGGCATTAACCGTGAAAGATTAGCCGCACACTCGATCGCCTTATTTGACGCCGTAGCCATGTGGTGGTGGAAGTTTATTCTTCCATCCAACTCCACACCAAGATATTTAATTTGCTTACCCCACTTGACCTTGAATCCGTCTATTACGATTCGTGGGAGCTCATAACCACGTCTATCTGTAACCAGCAGTGCCTCGGTCTTTTCCAGGGCCATTTCAAGACCTCTGGTATCCAGCCAGCTTTTTGCTAGTCGCAGACATTCGTTCACCAATGTCCCAAGAGCCTCCTCACTTTCGGCAGTGCACACGAACAACGCGTCGTCCGCAAAGCCGATGATCACCGCACCTTCGGGCAGATCCATTCGCAGAAAATCATCGTAAGATACATTCCATACAAATAGACCCACCCTCGAGCCTTAAGTGGCCCCACGCTGCATCTCTTTCCTGAGAGTGCAGGTGTCTCCCTCATATATAACCCACCTGTCGCTAAGATAATTATCCATTATCCGCAACAAGTAGGGCGGCATGTTTTTCTTTTTCATCGACTCGATGAGATCTTTCCATCTTGCGGGATTAAACGCGTTGCGTATGTCAATTGCTACCAACGCGCAGAAGCTCTTCTTTTTTCCAGGTCCCAATTTTTTTTTCCTGCTTTGGCTATGTCCACAACTGCCTGGATGGCATAAACTGTGGACTTGCCTTTACGGAAACCAAATTGGTGATCGGATAGACGATTTTCTTCCGTCAAGTGGCTTTGCATTCTCTGCAGAACCATATCCTCTAGCAGTTTACCCATCGTATCTAGCAGGCATATAGGCATGTACGATGAAACCTTATCTATAGGTTTTTCACCTTTCCTCAGGAGGACTAACCTCTGTCGCTTCCAGTCGCGGAAGAACTCTCCTCTCTCAAGGCAAAGATTAAAGCATCGAAGCAAAATCTGGGGTGAAGTGTCGATTACCAACTTTAGGATCTCGTTACTTATCCCATCGATTCCAGGCGCCTTGCCTGTTTTTAATCTTTTGCCTGCTTTTTGTAGTTCACTAAGTGTGAAGAGTTCTTCCTCTTCGACTTTGCAAAAACTCCAGTCCCTTCTAAGGTATGGCTCTGCAGGAGGAAACAAAGAATTTATTATCTTTCTGACCCAATCGAGATTGTCCAGGCCGGGGGTCTTTTGCCTCGTCACTAATTTCTTAGTAACGATTTTAAAAGCCAGACCCCATGGGTCCTTATCGACTTCCTCGATTAGGTCCTTCCAGCTACGGCGTCGCGACTTGCGGATCTCTTTCTTGAGGTTCTTTTTCGCCTCTTTAAAAGCCTGTTTCAGCAAGGGATCTCCCTTAGATCGGGTATATGTCCTTCTTGCTTTGAGGAATTCCTTCCTCAAAGAGGCTAGCTCCTCTGACCACCAGTGCAAGGATTTTCTTACGGGAATGGCGCCTTTGCGTGGCATTGACGCATTGCAAGCAGTGACTATCATGTTCCTCACCGCTCGCACCTTCCTATCCAGACTGCTCGGCCTCTTCACCCAGCCCAAGTCCTCAATTAAAAGGGCTTCTCTTAGGGACCGGCCGAACTTTTCCTTGTCGAGTCTCTTAATATTCCACGAGGAGGTTTTGCGACTAGGAGCATCCTGTCTTTTTCCTCCTCGTGTGTCTCCCATCGAGACTGAGAACTCAATGTACTAGTGGTCACTTGCGGTATATTCTTTAGAGACTCGCCAGTTGGTTATGCGGCTAAATAGTTTAGACGATGCGATTGTTAGATCTATAATTGATCCGATCGCATCTCGTGTAAAAGTCCATGTATTACCTCGGTTTACTGCTAATAAGTCGTTTCTGGAGATCATTTCTCCAATACGAATTCCTCTCTTGTCGAATCTCTTCTTACCCCACTCTGGCGACTTTGCGTTAAAATCGCCAGTGATGATGACATCCAGCCTGGATTCTGTGAGGGTCGCTTCTAGGTCTTCGATATTGGTTTCGAAGTTTGTCAGTGGGTCGTTGGGTGAAAAGTAGCAGCTATACATACGTATATTAGCCACCTCTATCCACACGAACCCACTGCTCGTCTCCAGAAACTTGTCAACCCGCAATTCTGGGTTGCACAGCTTTATGGCGGCTCTCTTCGCCTTATCCTGATACCAAGGGGCGAGGTCGCTTCCTTGATACTGCTCACTGCAGAACAGGATATCGACCTCATTTTCCCTTGCTGTTTGCATTAGGAGCAACTGTGCATCCTTACTTGTATGCAGGTTGACCTGCAAAAATTTTAAGGATTTGCCCTTTTAATCTTTTGCAGTTCTTCTGTGTAAACCGGGCAGGCTCTCTTTCCGGACTCATGATCGGTTTCCGGCTTTCCCAGGTCCAAGCAAGTAAGGCACTTCGGCTTAACGTTACAGCTCTTCGCGAGGTGTCCCTCTCCGCCGCATCTCCGACAGTTTTTACTTCTGTCGGGGCCTTTGCAGGATAGGGTTCTGTGTCCGTAACCTAGGCACTTTTGGCACCTAGCTACTTCAACATGCTCGCGAATTGGAGCATTTATCCAGCCGATTTTAATTCGGCCAAGTTTAAGCAGAATGTCACTTTCTGTTTCTGCTAAGCGGATTAGAGAAACCTTAGTTCCTTTGTAGCGCGGCAAAAGTCGACACTCCATCGTCAGGTCGAGTTTACCCAGCTTTTCTCTCAGTGCTGAAGTCACCTCATCCTCTGTGGTGGCTTCATCCAAATTCCTAATCTCTAGAGACCTTCTATTCACTAGAGGTGTAACCTCAGCCTTGCCATGCAGGGCCGAAGTCAGTGCCTCTGCAAATTTTAAGGTCTCTCCACCCTTTTTCACTATCAAGAGATCCTCCTGTTTAAAAGTTCTCCTGATTTTCCGGATCACGGTCCCCGTATCTTGTGGGTTTACCTTTGATTTTATCAGCGGCAAGATACCCTCATACAGACTTGGGTCTCTTGCCGTGATTTTAACGGCTTCCGTGCTCCTTAGCTTCAAAGGGGGCTTCGGAAACTCTTTTTTCTCACGTGAGAGCTTCTCTTTTGGAGCCCGTTTCTTTTTGTTTTTAACAACTTTGAAGCCGTCCCCATTGTCCGCTCCGTCCTTCAAGACGGTCTCAGCATACGACTTGCCAGGACTATTTGAGGGCGCCTCTTTCGTTCCAACCAGCGACTCAGAACCAAGCTGTGGAGCATCCTTTCGCTTAATTCTCTTCCCGCTTTGAGTCGCCCGTTGCGGACTCGCCTCTGGGCTTGCACCTTCCCTGGGGCGTTTATTAACGCATTTTGCCTTATTAGGGCATGTCGTTGCGCCAACCTTTTATTTATTTATTTCCGAGATATGATTGAAAAAGTGATGGCATGTTTTTTCATAGAATCGCGTGTAATCGTCCTGATACTCGTGGACGGTAGTGTATAATAATGTAGAAAAACTTTTATTTTAACCCTCTGCCTACTCAAGTGACCGTTATCGACAAAAAACCACATTCGGTCGCCTAGTGGGGACTATGGGAATTACATTCAAAAGTGCTAGAGTGGGGATAAGTCAGCGTAGGCAGAGGGTTAAGAAATAAATATTCCTTTAAAAAATCTTTAAAAACTGCATTTTTTCGACCGCGTGACTAGGTATAACCTCTTAAAACTTTCATTTCTTGACCTATTTTTCAAAAGTTATTCATATGTTTTAATTATTATTATTATCTGTATATGAGGAAACAAATTCAGTGTGCACGTTCCGGAACAATTCCGGAACCGTTCTGTAACTGTTCTTTATTTCTATTATAACTGTTACAGAACAGTTCCAGAACGTGCACACTGGGAAGTGTGTATGTAATGAACACAAAGAGAATTATGAAAATATACAACTTGGCAACGGTTTTTGTATTTTTTCAAACAATGTTCACGCGGCCCAATTCTCTCATGGTTCATTTTACGGGGTAAGACTGTGATGGCTTTAATTAAATAGGGTAAAGCGACACCAATTTCGAAAAATCATCTTGCACCACGAAAATGTATGTAACTGTCGTAATCGATATAAAATAAATAAAATCAACCCTTCTCGATATTATGAGGGATGCATTATTGATCTCTCCACCAGATTTACCCTGACGAGTTTAGCAACCAAAAAATCACAATCGTTTTTTGCAACAATCCCATTCATATCATTATTATTTCACTTCCACTGCCGACCAAAACTATAATTTCTTTACTCGCGATTTTCGTTCCAATATTTCTTATCACTGTCCCACAGTGGGGCAAAATGTAGTAAGAGGCGTCAAAATTCTCTAACCACGTCAATTTTTAATGAAAATGAATGCACTTTGGTGGCATGAAGCTTCAAGTGTCACAGAATTTGAAACCCTTGCCGCATTTACAAAATTAAAAATGGCGCCTGTGCTGTAAGGGCCTACAGTTGGTTATTTTCGTATTTTTTAAAAGTTATGAACATTAAAACTGAATAAATTTGCACAAATAAATTCTAGAAATGTTGCTAAAGGTATATTTTGCGACTGAGGCCTAAACTCGTTAAGAATCTGCATTGCAACTTTCAAAATTCAAAATGGCTGATCCAATATGGACGATCAAACGACAAAAATTCTTATAAATGCATATTAAAAGAAATTATTTTCATGAAAGTCTATACTCCGAGGTTATTTTTGCCGCTGAATACGAATCTGAGGTCAGATTTTCAAAATGGCTGATCCAATATATCCAATATTTAACCAATGTCCGGTCAAAATTATGAAAAATTAGGCAAATCATTCTGATACTTAGTATGCTAACAGTTTTCCAGTCGCTGATTACGAATCTGCAGTCAGATTTTCAAAATGGCCGATCTAATATGTTTGTCGAAATTATGAAAAATTAGGCAAATGATTCTGATACTCAGTAATTACGAACTGACGATTGACAATTTTATTTAACTCTTTACCATTGTAACAAAATTAGTGTAAAAAATAATGTCTAAATAGATATTTTTTATTTGTACGAAACTTCATGTATTCAGACAGTCTTTTTTCTTAAATTTGAGTGGACTTCGTTGATGCTGTTGACGTTTTTAAATTTTATTCACCATTTTCTCATTCATGCTATTTCTTAATAACAACCTATCTTCAATTATTTTTTGTTAATATTTATTACTTTGTTCCTTTACATCATATTATGTTCGGAATTATTTTATTTTTAAATTGAAGCTTCTCAATGTTTACTGCTTACTTTTTATTGTATCTATTTTGATTTTTAAATTAAAAATAAAAAATATCGAAAGATATTTTGAAGGAAAAATTAGAATATAAAATCATCTGTATACAGCTCTGAGAATTTTAAATCTATCATTTTTGTTATTCATACAACGAATAAAAATGATGTTCTCAAACAATTTAACAAAGATCAGCTCGACAACCTCCATTAGTGCAGAAACTGATTCTTAGAAACAAATATCAATAATCAACAAATCCTTCCTTCATGTTCTAACGACCATTTTGAATTTTGAAAGTCCGACCTCAGATTCGTGATCAGCGACTCGAAAACTGTTGGAATACTGAGAATCAGAATCATTTGCCTAATTTTTCATAATTTCGACAGACATATTGGATCGGCCATTTCGAATTTTAAAAATCTGACTGCAGATTCTTAATCAGCGACTAGAAAACTGTTGGAATACTGAGATTTGCTTAATTACATTCTCATCACATGAGAAGGTATTAGTTTTGGTCGAATTTTGACTTTTGCTAATTTTATGAAATCTTTACGTTTTGAGGTGCCCTGAGTCCGAAAAACATAGTCCGGCGAGTGCGTCTGTCTGTGTGTCTGTCTGTCTGTCTGTCTGTCTGTCCGTCTGTAGACGGTAATATGTTGTTCCCACGATAACTCTTGAAAAACTTATCGGATCGTTTTTAAATTCAACACACTTAAACTTGGTGTAAAAATGAAGGCTAAGTTCGTTAACCAGCCATTTTCGTTAAAAACTACAAAAACTACGGTAGTTTCAAAATTTTGAAAAATCAATTTTTTCAAATTTCAGAATTTTTAACTTTATTTTATTTTAGATTAGAAAAATACAAACAACTTTTCTCTATAACATTTTTTCATAAAAACTCAATTTTCGAAGTTATAGTCTCTTAAATGGTCAAAAAAACTTAAAAATCCTAAAATTACACTAAAAATCGAATTTTTTTAAAGGAATAAAAATCAGTCAATTGATTTTGACATATTCTCACCCTAAAATACTTGAAAAACATACTTGAACACAAAAAACTCGTAATTTCCAAAAAAATCACTCTCTATATATATTTTTTGTGCACTTTTTTGATAAAAAATCAATATTCCGACTTCATTATCTCCGACGTTCTTGCATATGCGATTTTGCTACCAGAGACTTTTTTTCTCGGCTTTGCATCAGCTACAACTTTGCTGTTGACAACTTTTTGCCCAACGCAAAACTTTTCGAGTTATTTTTTAAAAACTGTCAAAAAACTAAATTTTTTACATTCTCATCACATGAGAAGGTATTAGTTTTAGTCGAATTTTGACTTTTGCTAATTTTATGAAATCTTTACGTTTTGAGGTACCCTGAGTCCGAAAAACATAGTCCGGCGAGTGCGTCTGTCTGTGTGTCTGTCTGTCTGTCTGTCCGTCTGTAGACGGTAATATGTTGTTCCCACGATAACTCTTTAAAAACTTATCGGATCGTTTTTAAATTCAACACACTTAAACTTGGTGTAAAAATGAAGGCTAAGTTCGTTAACCAGCCATTTTCGTTAAAAACTACAAAAACTACGGTAGTTTCAAAATTTTGAAAAATCAATTTTTTCAAATTTCAGAATTTTTAACTTTATTTTATTTTAGATTAGAAAAATACAAACAACTTTTCTCTATAACATTTTTTCATAAAAACTCAATTTTCGAAGTTATAGTCTCTTAAATGGTCAAAAAAACTTAAAAATCCTAAAATAACACTAAAAATCGAATTTTTTTAAAGGAATAAAAATCAGTCAATTGATTTTGACATATTCTCACCCTAAAATACTTGAAAAACATACTTGAACACAAAAAACTCGTAATTTCCAGAAAAATCACTCTCTATATATATTTTTTGTGCACTTTTTTGATAAAAAATCAATATTCCGACTCCATTATCTCCGACATTATTGCATATGCGATTTTGCTACCAGAGACTTTTTTTCTCATCTTACCATCAGCTACAACTTTGCTGTTGACAACTTTTCACTAAACTTAAAACTTTTCGACTTATTTGCAAAAAACTAATTTTTTATTACATTCTCATCATATGAGAAAGTATTAGTTTTGGTCGAAAATTGACTTTCGCTAATTTCATGAAATCTCAACGTTTTGGGGTCCCCTGAGTCCGAAAAACATGGTCTAAAAAAAGTGTCTGTCCGTATGTCTGTCTTCGTGTCTGTCTGTAGACACAATGGTGTCCCTACGATAACTCTTGAAAAACTTATTGCATCAACTTGCAACTTTGTATGCACAAAGTTAGTGTTAAAATACAGATCGAGTTCGTTAGCCAGCCATTTTCGTCGAAAACTACGCAAACTACAGTAGTTTCAAAATTTTGAAAATTCAATTTTTCAAATTTCATTATTTTTAACTTCATATTACTTTAGATTAGACAAATACAAACAACTTTTCTTTACAACATTTTTTCATAGAAAGTCAAATTTCGAAGTTATAGGCTCTTAAATAGTAAAAAAATACTCAAAAATTCTGAAATAAAGCTAAAAATCAAAATTTCTCAAAGAGAAAAAAATTATTACATTAATTTCCACATATTCTCACCCCATTGTACTCAAAAAATGCTCACATTAACCAAAAACTAGTAATTTCCGCAAAAACCACCGTATATATATATTTTTTATAATTTTTTTAACAAAAAATCCATATTCCGACTCAATTATCTCCAAAACTATTGCCTATGGGAGCTTGCTGCCAGAGACTTTTTTTCTCGTCTTACCATCAGCTACAACTTTGCTGTTGACAACTTTTCACTAAACTTAAAACTTTTCGACTTATTTGCAAAAAACTAATTTTTTATTACATTCTTATCATATGAGAAAGTATTAGTTTTGGTCGAAAATTGACTTTCGCTAATTTCATGAAATCTCGACGTTTTGGGGTCCCCTGAGTCCGAAAAACATGGTCTAAAAAAAGTGTCTGTCCGTATGTCTGTCTTCGTGTCTGTCTGTAGACACAATGGTGTCCCTACGATAACTCTTGAAAAACTTATTGCATCAACTTGCAACTTTGTATGCACAAAGTTAGTGTTAAAATACAGATCGAGTTCGTTAGCCAGCTATTTTCGTCGAAAACTACGCAAACTACAGTAGTTTCAAAATTTTGAAAATTCAATTTTTTTAAATTTCATTATTTTTAACTTCATATTACTTTAGATTAGACAAATACAAACAACTTTTCTCTACAACATTTTTTCATAGAAATTTTTTTTTTTTTTAAGTTTTTGGGCCAGGCCATATTAACTGGGTTAAAAAAATTTTATTGATTTTCTAAAATGTTCTAAATTATGTAAAAACATGTAGTTTACAATAAAACAAACATTTTAAAAAAACATTTTTTATAATTTATTGTTATTAAAAATATTGAACTTTTAAATTTACAATCATGTTTTTATTTAAAAAAGTGAACAATTTTGTGTAATTATTGTAAATGATATTACTTTTTTGCATGCTGCTTTTGAACTATTAATTTTTTTAATAAATTTTGTAATATTTTGTTAATGCAAAAATGTAACAAAAATTTAAAATTTTTAAGAATAATTTTATTTTTCGAGAAATTAGATTACAAATTTATTAAAAATAATTGAATTTGATTAATAATTTGATTGAATTGAGAAAAGTTCTTGAAAATAATTGAAATTTTGGCAAGAATTTTATTAAAATTTTTTTATAAACAATTGAAATATTGCTATAACTTTTTTTAAATTTTTTACCATAACTGAATTTCTGCTAAAAATTTTATTATTTTTGAATATAATTGAATTTTTGAGACGAATTTTTTAATAATATTTCTTTTTAAATACCTAATTCTTTTAACAAAAATAAATAATTTATTGAATAATTGAATGTTTCTCAATATTGAATTCTCATAAAGAATTTTATTAACAAATTTTTTAACAATTGAATTCTTTTGACGAATTTTAATAAAATTTTAAGAATAGTTACATTTTTCGAGGAATTCGATTAAAATTCTTTCAAAAATAATTGAAATTCTTTAATGAGTTTTATTATCTATGAAAACAATAATTGAATCCCTGTAAAAAATTGGATTACATATTAATAAAAATAATTGAATCTCTGTAAACATAAATTGAATATTTTTGAAAATAATAGAATTATTGCGAAAAAATTTATAAAAAAATTTTAAAATAATTCATTTCTTTTGGAAAATTTTATTAAAATAGTAGATATTGAAAATCATTGCCTGGGGGAGAATTTTTGAAAAAGAATTGAATTTGTTAAAAAAGAATTTTTCATTAAAATTTTTGAAAATAATTGAATTTTGGAGAAAAATTTTAATATTTATAAAGATAATTGAAATTTTGACGATAAATTTTTTAAACTTTCGACTATAATTGAATTTCTGCAAAGAATTTAATTACTTTTGAAAATAATTGAATTTCTTTGATGAATTTTAATAAATTGTTTAAGAATAATTATACCTACATTTCGCGAGCAATTCCTGTAAAAGTGTATAAAAAATAATTGAAATTTTGCGATGAATTTTATTATTTATGAAAATAATTGTAAATATATAAATTTTTTTATTATTTGTGAAAATAATTGAATTATTGCGAAGAAAAATTATAAAGGCAACTCTTTTAAAATTGAATTAAGAAATTTTAATTAAAAAAATTGAGTTAAAGAAAAATTAGATTTCAAGAATAAGCACAATAACTTTCGAAAACAATAATTTTCCAGAATTCCAATCAAAGTTCCCTGACTTTTCCAGGTTTTTTCAAGGTTTATAAAATTCCCTGACATTTCCAGGTTTCCAGGTTGCGTGGCAACCCTGAATTTATTAAATACTGCTTGACCCTTGCTTACAGAATTTTTCCTTCTCCCTTACAACCCTGGAAAAACTACTCATAGCATATTTGAGATAATTTTTAACTAATTTTTATGAGAAGTTCAGTTATTTAAAAAAATGTCAAAACATTTCAGTTAAAAATAATATTTATAAATATAAATACATTATAATAATCGTAAGTTTCCTTTCCGTTAGCAAATTTTCTGCATTCATTTGTTTGTTTTGAAATTTAATTTTTGTGGGTTATTGGCATTTTTTATTTTTTTCCTGTTCTCAATATTTAATTCTATATACAATTTATTATATTGAATTAAATTTTTATTTAAATAAATAATTTTATAATTCAGTCTAAAGGTTGGTGTCCATAATTTAATATTATATATTATTTTAATATAATATTGTTAAAAGATATTTGATCAAATTTATTTTAATTCATTTTTATTGTTACTTCTAGATTCCCCAAGTATAAAATTATTATTATATTATTATCAGTTATTAATTTTAAATAATTATTTTTATAATTTGTATTTTTTATTCCTGACTTTTCCTAATTTTCATCAAAAATATTTACTTTTTTCTTATCCTGTTAATAACTTGAATTCCACCAATTAATTTTAATATTTATAAAAGTAATGTCATTCTTGAGAAGAATTTTATAAAAATTTTTAAATAATTGATTTCTTTTGACTAGTTTTACGCAAATTCTAATTTAAGTAATTGAATTCCTGAAAAATTTTTATTATTCATGAAAATTTTTTTTAAAATAACTGAATTCTGTATGAAAATTTTAAGAAAATAGTATAAATATTGAAAATCATTGAATTGTGAAAAGTTTGTTAAAAATTTTATTAAATTTTTACATTCTCATCATATGAGAAAGTATTAGTTTTGGTCGAAAATTGACTTTCGCTAATTTCATGAAATCTCGACGTTTTAAGGTCCCCTGAGTCCGAAAAACATGGTCTAAAAAAAGTGTCTGTCTGTATGTCTGTCTTCGTGTCTGTCTGTAGACACAATGGTGTCCCTACGATAACTCTTGAAAAACTTATTGCATCAACTTGCAACTTTGTATGCACAAAGTTAGTGTTAAAATACAGATCGAGTTTGTTAGCCAGCCATTTTCGTCGAAAACTACGCAAACTACAGTAGTTTCAAAATTTTGAAAATTCAATTTTTTCAAATTTCATTATTTTTAACTTCATATTACTTTAGATTAGACAAATACAAACAACTTTTCTCTACAACATTTTTTCATAGAAAGTCAAATTTCGAAGTTATAGGCTCTTAAATAGTAAAAAAATACTCAAAAATTCTAAAATAAAGCTAAAAATCAAAATTTCTCAAAGAGAAAAAAATTATTACATTAATTTCCACATATTCTCACCTCATTGTACTCAAAAAATGCTCACATTAACCAAAAACTAGTAATTTCCGGAAAAACCACCGTATATATATATTTTTTATCATTTTTTTAACAAAAAATCCATATTCCGACTCAATTATCTCCAAAACTATTGCCTATGGGAGCTTGCTGCCAGAGACTTTTTTTCTCGTCTTACCATCAGCTACAACTTTGCTGTTGACAACTTTTCACTAAACTTAAAACTTTTCGACTTATTTGCAAAAAACTAATTTTTTATTACATTCTCATCATATGAGAAAGTATTAGTTTTGGTCGAAAATTGACTTTCGCTAATTTCATGAAATCTCGACGTTTTGGGGTCCCCTGAGTCCGAAAAACATGGTCTAAAAAAAGTGTCTGTCCGTATGTCTGTCTTCGTGTCTGTCTGTAGACACAATGGTGTCCCTACGATAACTCTTGAAAAACTTATTGCATCAACTTGCAACTTTGCATGCACAAAGTTAGTGTTAAAATACAGATCGAGTTCGTTAGCCAGCAATTTTCGTCGAAAACTACGCAAACTACAGTAGTTTCAAAATTTTGAAAATTCAATTTTTTCAAATTTCATTATTTTTAACTTCATATTACTTTAGATTAGACAAATACAAACAACTTTCCTCTACAACATTTTTTCATAGAAAATTAATTTTTTTTTTTAAGTTTTTGGGTCAGGCTAGCTTAACTGGGTTAAAAAAGTTTTATTGATTTTCTAAAATGTTATAACTAAAATACATTCATAAAATTTTTAACATTTTAGAAAATCAATGAAATTTTTTGAATGCAGTTTGTCTGGTCTGACCCTTTTTTAAATTTTAAGTTTTGGTCCTATCTTGTTGGAAATGGTTTTTTACATTCTAATCACATGAGGAGGTATTAGATTTGATGAAAAATTGACTTTTTATACCTCAGGTTGAATGAAAATGGCGACCTTTTTTTCCCATGGACAAAAAAAACAGCTAGTCCTATGCGTTATTTTTGCTCATGGAAAAAAATGCCGCCATTTTCATAGAAGTCGAACAAGTGAATGAGTTTTACTCCCTGTCGTCTGCTATCTTAAATCGCCACTTTTGTGCCTTTGGAATAAAAAATATCGTAAGTTACACGGGACTTAAAGGCTGCCTTTACGGTACCTTGTTGCTTAATATACTATTTGCTAATTTTATGAAATCTTTGCGTTTTGAGGTGCCCTGAATCCAAGAAACATTGTCTGTCGATTACGTCTGTCTGTCTGTCTGTCCGACGATAACTTTTGAAAAACTTAATTTTTTCAAAAACTTTTTTCGAATTTTTGACTTTTTGTCTCAGCTTAGTGGAGGTGTTTTACTTTTGCTTGTTAAAACGATGGGTAAATATCACATTCACTGTATCCAAATTTACATGTTTTTAATCATACACTTGATATATATTTACAAATCACGTATATAGGGAAAACGGGACATAATGGCTAAGGGGCGTAATGAATAATTGTAATTTATTTAAAAATCGTAAATCGAAATGATTTCACTCCTAAGACAACTTGATGTACTGCAAGTTTCTACAAAGGTTGATTATTTATTATTCAATAACTATTGTAAGAAATATAGTAGAAAATCTGTATTTCACATATGAAAGTAACTTTTCAAAATTTTCATTTTTTCATTCTAATTTTTTTAAAATAACTTTAAAAAAGAAACTAAAATCGCGTTTTAAGCTTGAAACATTTTTTGAGGGTCAATTTTAGATTTTTGATTCACACTTACTGTATTGATAAAAATTACAAAATATTTCCTAAGTACCCCTAGGGCGTGTTGGCTAATGCAACACGCTATGTATAACCCGTGTAGAAATTTACCGTGGAAGTGTATGAGAAACTGTCCAGTTGCGCTAGATTCAATCTAGCAACTAGATGGGAAAAATGGACAGGCTTGAACGAGGGATGTAACACTAGCAACGTCAAGATTTTGTACAGTTATTTTGTCTAGTCCTTGTCTAGTAAAATAAATCATTCCTAGCCAGTTCCTGGATATTAAAATAAGCAGTTTCTACATACTGGGAATAATTGTTAGGTTTATAAATAATAGAACAATATTTTTCAACTTTACTCTTTTGTTTGTTTAACTTTTAAACAAACAAAACAGTAATACAAAAGTATTTGTTATTATCACAATTCCTCTTACAATTATTTTTGAAATTAATTGTAACATATTTTGCTACATTGGATTTTTTCTTTAAAACACAAACACATTCACTATAAAGATTCGTACTTGTATACAGATAATAAAATTAATTGTATATTATATTGTTGCAATCACAAAAAATTTACTTAAAATTACCAAAGTTTTATTACTTATTATGAACATTATAATATGAAAAACAATCTAGACTATTAATGATGACATCACATGTCCTTTTTCTAATAAATCTTTTTTTCGCTGTAATATATTTAAACTTGTACACTGTCCCTGTTCAAAAATGGAAAACTGAAAACTTTTCACTAGATTTATAAATTTGATTTTATCTTCACAACAAGATAAGTTACAATTGTAGACTCTTGGTTTCTTTTCATCAAGCACTACGTCAAGAACTGATTTCGTCTGCTAGCTTAGTAGACTCTCAGAGCCACCTTCTCCACGAACTTGTACTAAATTCTTAAGTCAGCGTCCTAGACAGTGCCCAGCTAATTCTTGGACAACCTGCTATACGAACTTGTACTGAATTTTCAATTCAGTATCCTAGACAAATTTTAGCCAGATTCTAGACTGTCTTCATAGCGAAGAAAATAAAGGGGAAAACTGTACATTAACATTTCGGGGCCAGGACAGTTTATTCAGAATAATTTTCCACGACAAATGCTATCTAGCTGTAGTCTATTTCTAGGAAGGCCACGACAAATTTCTACACGGGAAAGAGCAATACCTACGATACCGACGAAGTGTACGTTCATTGTAGAAAAAAAGTAAGCGTAATATAGGGACTTTCGACTTTTTAAAAGAAAGCTGAGGTACTAGAGTAACTTTTCTAGGTGATAAACACTTAATTAAAACAAAAATGTCCGTGTAAATCAACAAAGAGTGAAAAGTTAGCCATTACGCTCCGGTCTACACTACACAAAAACCTTGATACTAATACTTTAAGAATATTTTATCTGCTTCTGCAAATAATATTTCTACTAAGAGTTAGTATAATTAAAAATAACTTCACAATTTAAATCATCAAGACCAAAAATATACATTTAAATCCACTTTATCTCGCAATCATCAGCAAACAAAAACATGTGATGAGAATGTAATCCTTAAAGTCGTAGTAACTTTAAGAAAAAAAAATGTTTTACGAAACATATAATAGGAAACAAGAACAAGAACACAGATAATGCACAACAATTGCAGACCGCCGCAAGCAAAGCGAGCCATTTGCGCGCAACAACACACGGAGCGCGAAGCGCGACGTGTGGAATAATCGCCGGAGCGCGAAGCGCGACGATCAATATTCGCGCGCCCCGAGGCGCGCTGAAACTTGCGAGCGAAGCGAGCCCCCGCGCGAAGCGCGGATGAGAATGTGTCCGCGCTTGCGCGGACAGATTTTTTTTTATAATATCCACCGCCATATTGGATCGGACATTTTAAAAATCTGACCTCATATTGGTAATCAGCGACTCGAAAACTGTTGGAATACTGAGTATCAGGATGATTTGCCTAAATTTCTATATTTCGACCACCATATTGGATCGGCCATTTTGAATTTTGAAAATCTGACCTCAGATTCGTAATCAGTGGCGAAAATAACCTTGGAGTATAGACTTTCATAAAAATAATTCCTTTTAATATGCATTTATAAGGATTTTTGTCGTTTGATCGTCCATATTGGATCGGCCATTTTGAATTTTGAAAGTAGCAATGCAGATTCTTAACGAGTTTAGGCCTGAGTCCCAAAATATACCTTTAGCAACATTTCTAGAATTTATTTGTGCAAATTGTTGCAGTTTAAATGTTCATAACTTTTAAAAAATACAAAAATAACCAAATTTAGGCCCTTAGAGCACAGACGCCATTTTAAATTTTGGAAATGCGGCAAGGGTTTCCAATTCCGTGATACTTGAAGCTTCATGCCACCAAAGTGCATTTATTTTCATTAAAAATTGACGTGGTTACAGAATTTTGACGCCTCTTACTACATTTTGCCTCACTGTGTGTCCCCTGTTTTGGTTCCGCATCTCAGCACAGATAGCTTGGTTTTCCTTAAGAAGACTAGAGACAGGAGGGCTAACTCGGCTGTTTTCTCACTCACAGCAGTGAGTCAGTATTAGTGGGATTATGAAGGCGTGGTTAGGTTGCGCCAAATATCTTGTTTCGTTTCTGCACATCTCGCACACTCTTACTCTTACGTTATATATTTAAATACGTGAGACGCGTGTGTGTGTGGAAGTGCAGAATCAAAACACGATATTTGGCACAATCTAACCATGCCTTCATAATCCCCCTATATTTGTCCTACCCCGACTACTGCAGATAGCCCTTCTGTCTCTAGTCTTCTTGGTTTTCCTCATCACGACCATTCTCAAACGTATTTTATTTTCTATTATTATCTTTGTTTTCTTCACCTTGTGTATTATGAAAAATTTGTCCTGAGCTAACCACCTCTTGACGCCAATTTTTATATCGATCTTCGTCATTGTTTCCTGGCCTAAATTACGAATTTGCTCGCTGTTTAGTATTAGTTCTAGGCTTTTATAGGCTTAAAAAGTTGCAAAACTCTTCTGATCAGCGGTGGACAAGGTTTTTTAAATGAAATAATTTTTTAAATTAGTGACTGACCAGAGTCTGAAAAGAAATTCTTATTGCGATTAAGTTCATTAAAAGGCTGGCTTACAAAAATTGAAGAAAGCATAGTTCGTTTTTCGAAAGCCTTTTTAAAATTGAAAAAATTGAATAAAATTATATTTGTAACTCTATTCGAACAAAGGTACCTTAAAAGCAAATAATTTAGGTCATATTTGTAATTTTTTTAATGAAAATACACAAAGGGGATTAACTCAATATAAATCAATTATTCTTAAGTCTTCATTACATCTAAATAGTTAACAAAATAACTTATTTTAATTCTACACAATTAAACAGAAACTTTTAACCCTTAAAGCGCACACTTATGTACCATCCTTAAATCCATCCTTAAACCGCGCATTAGGTGTGCGACACCCGGGGACTTTAAAGTGTGTTCTCCAAGCTGGAATAGGATATTATGTTTTGGAAAAATTATCTTATATAGCTCAGTACATCAATTTTGAAGGAAAATAGGTTTCATAATAATTTACTTAATCTTAATAATTAAAAAAAGTTGTTTAAAACTACTGAAATTACCTTAAATCGAAAACTGGGTGTCAGACACCCAGAAATTTTTCACCGTCAACTTCATAAAGTTATCAAATACACAAAGACACTTAGGAGACTGATATCACTCACGGAACATAAAGTTAACAAAGTTAAGTACAAAATGTACCGTCCAATAGCGACACATGTTTAATTTTTACGAATTTAAACGAGATATTAGAGTAAAAAGCTAGAATATGGGTGTCGCACACCCAGGGTGCGCTTTCAGAGTTAATTAAGGTAAAAATAACATAAATATAACCTAAAAATGATTTGCTTCTAAGGCACCTTTCTTCGGAGTGTGTCATATTTATTTGTGTATTTAATTTTTACAGCAAAGGAAGACTTTGGGACTTTATAAAATCTCATTATAAAATAAGTATTTCCACAGATACTGTGAGAAGGAAACACATGCGATCGTTTAGTTGTGATGCAATAATTCATCCAAATACGGAGAAAAAGTGCGAAAACCAAAATATATTATTAAACTTCCAAGAGGAACAAAATTGCAAAAAATTACAAGAGGCTAATAAACAATTTGATGCAAAAATTTATGTTACGGATATCTTCAGTCATTCTGAAAAACTAAATAATATGTCAATCTCTGCAGATTCTAGTCACGATGATATTCACACTACACAATTGTTATTAAAAGCGCAAACATTACTTCAGTCCGTTAGTGCAACTTTAAGAAAGAGTAACTCAATCGCGACTAGATTAAATGATTCTCAACAGTTGCTTTATAGTACAAATGAAATCACGACTTTGAAATATTCTACTTCTCAAAAATTAATTGAAGAATCAAAGCATAGCAATTCTGATTTAAAAGATTTAAAACATAATTCAATTGTAGATTCTAAAATACTGTCATTAGACGAAAGCAATTTAAAATCCAAAAAGTCGTCATTGAATGAAGAAAGAGTAGATCACAATATTCTATTATCAAGGGATGCATCTTTAGATACAGCAATAAATAAATCTCTTCATTCGTCAGATTTAGGAACTTACCAATTTAATGTTTTTAACATGACAGGAGAAAGAAAAGAAAAAAATGAATGTATTGTACAATTTTTTCAAAATATTCAAGACAATTTGACACCTGAACATTTTAATTATAGAAATAAATTAGAAAATAAAGCCGGCAATGATAATCTCTACGGTGGGGAAGAAATTTTATGGAAAATTTCCGATGAAGTATTGCAATTGTGGTCGGCGCAAATTTTAGTCGCTTTAGAATCACTTCATCAGCAAGATACAATCGTTGCAGATTTAAGACCTGAAAATATTTTAATTAGTGATGAAGGAAATACAATAATGTGTTACATTCCACCTAGACGAAATTTTAATATAGCAAAATTTAAGGAACCCTATTCTTCTCCTGAATTGTGTGCTTTTGCACCTCCATTACTTCCAACAACTGCTGTTGATGTCTGGAGTTTTGGAGTTTTGCTTTATGAATTGTTTACTGGCTTAGTAAGTATTTGTTTTGTATTTTCGTATTGTTATAAATTCTTTTTTATAAATTTATTTTTCCTTCAATGCTACTTTTATTGTATTGGGTTAAATTAATTTTTTAAATCAATTATTTTAATTTTTATTAGTTGTAACTTTAAATCAATACAGAAATTACTTTTTTATTTGCCAAATATTATTTTTTCATAATTGATACTTTCCGTTGTATTAAAATCAGTTATACTTTAATTTTAGAAATTCCAATCGAAACATTCCGGAGAATTTCATTCACATTCTTCTGTTAACATTCCCGATGGATTAATGGAAAACGCCAAATCACTTTTACTTAGCGTAAGTCTTTTGAGTGATTAACTTATTATTTTAAAAAAATACCAGTCTTTATTATCACGATTTTTTGGTAAAATCAAATGTCGAAAACCAATCAAAATATAATTAAAACTTGTAAATTTTGTATTTTTTGTCAGATTGATACGAAACTATCCGTAGCTAACTTTTTTTAGATAAATAGAACCTAAAATAGACTGAAAGAAATATTCTTATAATATTTAATAAATTCTGAACCAAAATTTTGGTATTCTCGTTTACAATTATTGTAGGACATTCGGGATTTGTATTAGAAATTAGTCTCTTCTTTTGCAGCATTTTATCCTCTTACATATGGGCACTAAAGTTTTCCTTTCTAATTCAGAGGATTTTCCACTTTTATATTTTCCATTAAATGTCACTTTTTAAACAGTTTGAAGCTGCGTTCAGAAAAACAAAAACAACTTAATCTTCTTCCTAGTAAAAATTTGTTTAAATTTTAAAGGAATAATTTCAATCAAAAAAGAAAGGTTAAAATTCATATTTTAGTTAAAAAATTTTCAAATAGAAACAAAAATTCCTCTTTTTTGTAGATGAATATTCGTATATTGAAAATAAAATGTAAAAATAATTGTTAAGTGGAATTTTCTTCTCACTTTGAGATTTTATTTTTTTCGCTGTGCTACATAAAAATTGCTAAGTCGCATGAAGAAATAGATGCCGGATCGCGCTAATATTACAATTTCTTATTTCTCCAGATTACTTCAGTGATATCCACTTAAATGTTTGAATATGGTTTCTTTTATTGTTTAAGTAACATTCCGCGTCGAAAGGGAGCGTTCACAAATGATGTCACGCTTTTAGAGGTAGGGGGGGGGATTCTCTACTAAACGTGACACAATGTATTTTTATTATGTGAAATTGCAAAAATTGCGTGACAGGGGGAGGGGAGGTCGAAAATCTCAAAAAATTGCGTGACATCATTTGTGAACGCTCCCAAAAGGAAGTTTGGGCAAAATCCAGCAAAGTTTATCAAAGTACAAAATAGTATGGGCAAAGTAAAGTAAAGTACGGCTTATGAGCGTTTCCCATACTTCGGAATATACGTGGTTAACAACAATATTTAAAGTACGGGGACAATTCGGCAAAGTACGGGAACAAGAAAATTGGGTATTCAGGAGTATTTTCGAATGAAGAACTACACCAATGTATTGGAGGCAAGTTTTTTGGATATGTAAAATCAAAAAATTCAAGTTCTAAATTTGTGAAGTTCGAGGCAAGTACGGGAAAGTACAACAAAGTATGGGATATTGCAAAAAGGGTTTTTTGGGAAATATTAAGTCTGGAAATTAAAATTCTGAATTTTTGGAGTTTGGTAAAGTACAGAAAAGTATGGGAGAGTAAAAAAAGGTTTTTTGGGAAATATTAAATAAGAAAAAAAATCTGAATTTTTGGAGTTTGGCAAAGTACAGCAAAATATAGGAGAGTAAACAAGGGTTTTTTGGGAAATATTACATAAGAAAAAAAATCTGAATTTTTGGAGTTTGTCAAACTAGGGGAAACTAAGATTTAAAAAATAGATTTTTGGAAAATATTATATCTGAAAATTAAAATTCTGAATTTTTTAAGTTTAGCAAAGTACGGAAAAGTACAGCAAAGTATGGGAGAGAAAAGAAGGGTTATTTTTGTAATGTTAAGTCTGAGAATTAGAATTTTGTCTTCTTGGAGTTCGGCAAAGTACGGGAAATTACAGCCAAGTATGGGAAAGTAAAAAAAGGGTTTTTTGAAAAATATTAAGTCGTAAATTAAAATTCTGTCTTTTTGGAGTTCAGCAAAGTACGGAAAAGTACAGCAAAGTATGGAAGAGTAAAAAAAGTTTTCTTTGGAAATATTAAAACAGAAAATTAAAAATCTGAATTTCTGAAGTCAGGCAAAGTACAGCAAAGTATGGGAGAGTAAAAAGGTTTTTTGTGAAATATTAAATCAAAAAATTAAAAATCTAAATTTTTGAAGTTCGGCAAAGTACTTTCCCGTACTTTTCCAAACTCTAAAAAGACAGAATTTTAATTTTCAGATTTAATATTTCCCAAAAAACTATTTGTTTACACTTCCATACTTTGTTGTACTTTCCCGTACTTTGCCAAACTCCAAAAATTCAAAATTTTAATTTTCGGATATATAGTATTTCCCAAAAAACAATTTTTTAAATCCCTCACACTTTGCTATACTTTCCCGTCCTTTGCCGCACTCTAAAAATTCAGAATTTTAATTTTCAGAGTTAATATTTCCCAAAAAACCATTTTTTCAATATCCCATACTTTGCTGTACTTTCCCGTACTTGCCTCGAACTTCGCAAATTTAGAACTTGAATTTTTTGATTTTACATATCCAAAAAACTTGCCTCCAATACATTGGTGTAGTTCTTCATTCGAAAATACTCCTGAAAATCCAATTTTATTGTTCCCGTACTTTGCCGAATTGTCCCCGTACTTTAAATATCGTTGTTAACCACGTACATTCCGAAGTATGAAAAACGCTCAAAAGCCGTAATTTACTGTACTTGCCCATACTATTCTGTACTTTGATGGAATTTGCTGGATTTTGCCCAAATTTCATTTCCACGCGTAATGTTGTAATTGGTTACTTCGATAAGATCTTAATTTTCATTGGTTCGAAAATTGTGAATTGTGCCAATGTATGAAATATCCCTTATACCCAGATGAAAATAATTTTTACGAATTGTGTACGGAATTCGTTCAAAAAAAGGGTTAAATTGCGATAGAAATTCGTGTGCCATTTTGGAACATTTCTCGTGCGAATTCCAGGTGGAAAATCGGATACAGCACTAATAAAAAACATTCCACACGGAATTCTGATCTGACCACTTTTCCGAACCAATTCTGCACGAAATTCGGACGAATTCCTAACGAATTTTTCAGGAGGGTAAGAATTCTTGAAGTGGCCTCCAATTTTCTTTAAAGTAAGGAACATAAATGATACCTACTATCGGGTCAAAAAGTATAGGCTCCTCACTTTGAAAGCTTATATCTTAGGTAGAAAAAATCGCATTACATTAAGACTACCAGTAATGAAGATCTGCACTGTACCTACGTTCCTTATATAAAATAAGCTTATATCTCAGGTAGAAAAAATCGCATTACATTAAGACTACCAGTAATGAAGATCTGCACTATACCTGCGTTCCTATACGCAATGGCGGAAAACAGAACAATTTTTTGCATTAGTTATTGATTTTTAAAGGTGAAAAATACACGGTTTTATGAAGGGTCCACTTTGAAAGGGTGTAGTTTCTATAATATACATATAACCTATCGAGATGCTGAATTTTTTCCATAATGTTTGAACCCTTCTTAAACATATTGCATAAACAAATTATTATTTTTTCATTGACTTTCCGAGATTATTTAAAACAAAGATAAAAAGCTATCTTTTATGGGAATAATTAACAAAATTTAAATTATTATAATTTAATTATTATTATTATTTTAATTACAATTTTGCTAATGAAACAATAAAAAGAATTTGTATAAGAAATTGATCCAAAGAATCAATCATGAAATAGTTTTCAATTTTTTGTTTTATTACTCCCATTAAAGCAAGGTGCAGGCCGTCATGAACCCTTTTGTCAACGCCAGGGAGCTCAGGTAATGGCGGCCAACGCGGCATGATGCTGACCCTTTTTTCACTACTTTTCTATTCTATTCTTAAACTTGTTATTTACAACTTTAAAGACTTCCTTGAAATAATCTTGCAAGGGTATAGGGCTACAAGAGGCTCAGAATGGGAAAAGGATTTCCAAATTAGAAATATGTTCAGACCATCACTGTCGATATAGTACAGTCAAATTAAACATTTTGCTCTACATTAATTAGAAGTGTCGGTTTTTTCTTTAATAAAAAGAGGTCCATAGAGTTTTAATGTGAGTATTCGGCCTCCGGGGGTGATAACTTTGTCCGTCATATTAAAAATAGGGATGAAATTTTGTTTTGCTAATAGCTCATAAAATTTGACTTTTACGCAAAAGATTGCAGACAAAAATTTTATAGACAATAAAATTCCCTATAATATTTATAAGAACTATTTTTCAAAAAAGTTATTACTTTTCATATAATGTTACAAAATGTAAATAGTTAGGGGTGGAAAGTAACATTTTTACAATTTAAATATTTTTAATAAAAATAGAAGGGATCAAAATAATAAACAACTTTAAAGTTTACTTTTTTTCATACGATAATTAGGTACGGCCGAAGAACGCTTCAAACTTTGCAAATACCAAGTCTCCATTACACATGAACACCATAAAGAAATTATGTAACCCACTTTTAGGAAAATACATTAATGAAACATGACAATTCTTTTTTAACAAAAAGGAGATTATTTACTCTCTAAAACTGAATCAGCGAAATTTAACTGAGAATCAGTGACTCTATTCTTGCGATTTGAATCAGTGAAATTTCACTGAAGATCAATTAAAAATCATTGAAATTTCAGTAATTTTTCACTGATTGGCCAATTAGAAAATAACTCAAATTTGCAATTTATGTGACAGAAATTTTCAGTAGTTTTTTAATTCGCGAATTACTAGAAAATGACTGAAATTTCAGTTATTTTGAACTAATTTTCAGTGAAATTCGTCTGATTCAAATCTCGAGAATAGAGTCACTGATTCAGATTAGGAGAGTATAGAGTCTACATTCAAGTTTTCGACCCCCAATTTGTAGAAGATAATTTTATGGAGCACAAAAACACTTACAATATTTAAAAGAACTATTTTTTTTAAAAAGTCATTATTATTCATGTAATGTTGCAAAATTTAAATAAGTTGGGTTTGAAAAGTGATACTTTTACAATTTTCGCAAAAGACATCCAAATTATGACGAAATACTTTTAATTAAAGTTGAAGAGATCAAAATAATAAACAACTTTAAATTCTATTTCTTTTAACAGTAATTTGATACGGCTGTGGAAAATTAAAAAATTCGCAAATATCGGTTGATCGTTACACAATATTACTTTAAAAAATTATGTTAACCATTTTCAGGACAATACATTAATAAAACATGACAATTTTTTTAACGAAAGCGGATTGTTCATAGAGTTTTAATGTGAGTTTTCGACCTCCGAGAGTGGTAGATTTTTCCGCCATATTAAAAAAAGGGTGGTTTTGTTTCGCATATGGCTAGAAAAATATTTTTAATTTGAGAAGAAAATTCCTCTTTTAAAAATTCACTTGAGGGCCGTCCATAAATTACGTCACACCTTCTAGAAAAGAGGGGAGAGAAATTGCTTGCAATTTATGACAACCAGCAGAAAAATGGCACTAATCTAATCTAACAACCGAGATCGAGTTGGATTTTTCCAAAAAGAAAAAGGTAATCTAGGTAAGCACTTAGATTAGAAAACCCATTGTACCAGACTCCAGCTCACTCATTTAAAGCAACCCCTTTAGAGTACTATTCTTTTCCAGAAGTCCAGTATCTCTTGTATCGATAGGTTGCTCACCAGCTTAGGGTTAATAATTGCTTGACCCCAACTAGATAGCCTAATCCTAGCTAACGCTGGCCATTCAGATAATATATGTGAGTCGAAGTTTCGTTACTCTCCCCACACAGTCTGGACTTAGGTGAAACTTGTATACCTATTTTATGCTGATGGTAATTCAATAGCCCAATATTTCTCATGTTTCTTTTGACCCCATATTTCTATCGCTACCTTAACCAAGCACGGCTTTATTGCCACTGCTGGTTCAGGACCTATAAATTCCGTCTCGGAACCGATTTTCGCCAAGACGTCTACTCTTTCATTACCCTTGATTTCCGAGTGACCCAGTACCCAAATCAATGAAAGTTTATTTGTTGAACCCAACTCATCTAGTACGCTACGGCATTCCCAGACGAGTTTTTATTCTATTGTGGGATTTTTCAAAGCCCCTAAGGCCGCCTGACTATCCACACAAATACTAATCCTCTTGCCCTTTGTTCCGTTCTGAATGGACATTTGGGCGCAAGTTAAAATCGCACACACCTTTGCCTGCCAAACCGTGGCATATTGTCCTAGTGACTCAGCCACTTTAATGCAGCCAGTTTTTCGATAGATTCCAAAGTCTGCACCGCAGTCCATCTTGGAGCCGTCTGTATACCAGACTTCGTCCCCAAGTGGAAAACCTTTCTTCCAATCCGTTCTGGTGTAAATGATCTTAAAGCGGGGTTTAAATTTCACTCTCTTGATCATTCTATCTTGCACCATACTTAATTCTGGGATTGATAGAATTGAGCGTGGAAGCTTGGTGAGTATACCACCAAACTTCCACCTTCCCTGCGCGGTTAACCTGCTCATAGTAAGAACCGCCTTTTTCACCGCAGCAAAATGCAGAGGTACCTCGGCTAGCATGAATCCCAAAGCAGCTGTTGGCCTGGTCCTCATAGCCCCCGTAATACCCCTGAAAATCATTGCTTGCAGTTGGTCCAATTTCTCTTTAACCGTTATCAGTTGAGTCCTTGACCACCAAACAACCACCGCGTGAAGAAACCTGAGTTCTTCAATCATCTGATAGAGCCAGTTGACCATATTAGGCCTTAGTCCTCACGATGACCCTATCGCCCTTCTACACGCCCAAAAAGCAATACTTAGCCGACTCAGAAAAAGAAATTTCTTTTCCATAAAATATCGGTTTCTTTAAACTCGGTACCTTATATTTTCTTGTGAAAACTACTATATTCGTTTTCTCTGGGTTCACAGAATGTCCAGTTAGATTGCACCAATCCTTGAAAATCTTAAGTGCACGTTCCGTAAGTTCTAAGAGGGTCTCAATTGAGTGCCCTCTTATAATTATAAGGAAATCATCCACATAACTTTGCGCAAGGTCATCCCCCGATCCCGGAAAATAAGCGGAAGCTACCACAACCTCCTTTTTATTTCCGTTCTTTTTCTAGTACTTAGCCTTAACAACAGCTAAGTCTCTGGTAGTTAATTCCAATAGAGGGAAAGCGTCTAGACCTTTATAAATTAGGCAAGCTCTTGGAACTGGTTCCTGTGGTAAACTAACTAGCACCCCACAGCCACTTAGACTTCTAATCTTACCCTTGTAAACACAAGGTTCTTGAACAAAGACTATAGCTGCCTGCATCCTTGCAAAGTTCCTGGCTAGAATCGCCGAAGCGCCTTTACAATGATGCAAGTTAATCTGCATACAGTGGATCCCGGAAGCAGCCATATTTAAGACTGACTCACGGTCCCCTCTGTCGCGTCCACACCTTTATCGCCAGCATCGTGATCCCCCAAAAAGGGCTCTTCGACGCTCACGTGTGTGGTTTTATTTTTATTAATTTCTGTAGTATCCATTATGATCCCACGAGAAAAGAGGAAAAGAAGATCAATCGTTAAAGAGCCTCTATTTAAGGAAAAGCCTAAATTACATCTGAGAGTTAGCCTGGTATCCCAGAGTCTCGTTCAAGATACCTCCATTCGAGCCCCACCCCGGGGACGGGTTGTCCAGAAGACGGACCCTTCCTGTAACACAACCGTTCTCGAGCTTTACGGTTACTTGTGCCCAGCAATGGTCGTTCCCGTACAACCCTCCCCCCACGGAAGAACCCGACGGATTTGGTAACCCTGGTATCATTCATCTATGGACACAAGTTCATCACGGATTAGGTGGCAGAGACTTGCACCTCAATCGCCATGGCACAGCCAACGTAACCATGGAAAGGTTTCTTCTTGGTCAGACTTCCACCAGTAGAAAGCCTTCAGAATGAACCCGCGGTTAAGCCTCTGTCCATCCCGTCGCTCTCGATATTCCTCTAAATCCCCGTATCGGGACACTGACCAGCAAAACACAGAAGATTCGGTTTCTGTAGCAGCCGACCCATTTTGAAGGGTTCGCCCCTCAGTTCCCACGAGAGATATCGAGAAGTAGCCTCCCACTGGGTAAAATCTTCTCGTGCGCCTCCCACCAACGCAACGGCAAGTTCTTGAAACCCCTGGAGAGGAAAAAAAATGGCGCTAATATGTATGGGTTATTTTAACGTAACTGTAATATTTGGCGGCATCATATAAAACACTTTCAAAATAAAAATTTTTTACTTGGGTGTGGATACATTTTACAGGTATATATAAAACCTATTTGCAACCACAAATATGTACAAACAGATATTATAATTTTTGATAAATTGCGGAATTCCCTCCAAAATGCCAGCTTCGTGGCGTGTCTGTTTTTTAAAATTTCAAACAAAATTCACAAAATTTTACTGAAAACGTCGAAACTGGAAACGAGCATTTTTATAATATGAATTGTGTATATAGGTGAACAATTTGGGCATATAATGCATCTTCTAATACTTTTTATAAAATTATAAAATGTAAAATAGTTTTGTCTACAAATTTTTTAAATTTTGTAATAAGAAAACATTTATACAATTAATTTATTAAAAAAATTTTGTTTAATTTTTATTTTTGTTTAAAGCAGCGACGGCTAAGGCTGCCCTGAGACTTGGCGGTTCCAAGGGCTGCAGAGAAGTGGGTAGATGGCGTCTCCCTAAGAATCTTGTGAGGAGGCCTCTTCTCAATATATGATCAGAGACAAGATTTTCCCTTTGTACCTTTTTGATAAAAAGTACAAGATTAACAAACCTTTTAGAGAGGATTGGATGAATGGACTGGCGACCATTCTGGTTAATAGTGATGTCTGGTATACAGATGAATCTAAAAGCGGGAATGAAGTCGGTGCAGGAATCTATCACGTAACATCTCAAGGAAGCCACTCGTATAAGTTAGGGCCCACTGTTACCGTGTTACAAGCCAAAATTATGGCGATATTCTATGGTGCTGTTGAGGCTCTAGAGAGTTGTCATGATAAAAATATTTTTATCCTTTCGTATAGCAAGGCAGCAATTTTTTCCTTGAAACGATATGTAACAACATCACAGCTGGTTGGTGATTGCCATGAGGCTCTTAACAGATTAGCTGGAATTAACCGCGTTACTCTTCTTTGGGTCCCTGGTCACAGTGGTTTCATTGGCAACGATAAAGCGGATGAACTAGCCAAAACAAGCGCTAGGGAACAATTTATTGGTCCTGCCCCTCCTGTTGATGTCTCTGACAAATGATTGACCCTGGAATTTAACCAGTGGCTGGCAGTAGAGCACCAAAGGGAGTGGCAGGCAACTAAGGGCTGTAGGCAGGCCAAAATACTCTTGGGAACCAATATTAATCTCAAGAGGAAAGCGGAACTCCGCAAACTTAATAGAAAAGAGGCAAAAATCATAACAGGGCTGTTGACCGGCTACTTCTTTCTTGGAGAAGCCGTTATTGCCACCACGAGCCTGGCCGAAGATGTAGGGGTGGTGGCTATGGGGAACGTAAAGGGATTACCCAAGCGTTGGTGGTCGTGATTCGAAAAGGTTTCGTGGCTGCAACCCCTTCAAATAATAATAATAATAATAATAATGCGCAAGTCGCGACGCCGTAACTGGAAGGACCTAATCGAGGAAGTCGATAAGGACCCATGGGGTCTGGCTTTTAAAATTGTTACTAAGAAATTAGCGACGAGGCAAAAGACCCCCGGCCTGGACAATCCCGATTGGGTCAGAAAGATAATAAATTCTTTGTTTCCTCCTCTAATACCTCTTCTCTAATACCTTAGAAGGGACTGGAGTTTTTGCAAAGTCGAAGAGGAAGAACTCTTCACACTTAGTGAACTACAAAAAGCAGGCAAAAGATTAAAAACAGGCAAGGCGCCTGGAATCGATGGATTTTGCTTCGATGCTACAATCTTTGCCTTGAGAGAGGAGAGTTCTTCCGCGACTGGAAGCGACAGAGGTTAGTCCTCCTGAGGAAAGGTGAAAAACCTATAGATAAGGTTTCATCGTACACGCCTATATGTTTGCTGGATACGATGGGTAAACTTCTAGAGGATATGGTTCTGCAGAGAATGCAAAGCCACTTGACCGAAGAGTATCGTCTATCCGATCAGCAATTTGGTTTCCGTAAAGGCAAGTCCACAGTTGATGCCATCCAGGCAGTTGTGGACATAGCCAAAGCAGGAAAAAACAAATTGGGACCTGGAAAAAAGAAGAGCTTCTGCGCGTTGGTAGCAATTGACATACGCAACGCGTTTAATTCCGCAAGATGGAAAGATCTCATCGAGTCGATGAAAAAGAAAAACATGCCGCCCTACTTGTTGCAGATAATGGATAATTATCTTAGCGACAGGTGGGTTATATATGAAGGAGACACCTGCACTCTCAGGGAAGAGATGCAGAGTGGGGCTCCTTAAGGCTCGAGGGTGGGTCTATTTGTATGGAATGTATCTTACGATGATTTTCTGCGAATGGATCTGCCCGTAGGTGCGGTGATCATCGGCTTTGCGGACGACGCGTTGTTCGTGTGCACTGCCGAAAGTGAGGAGGCTCTTGGGACATTGGTGAACGAATGTCTGCGACTAGCAAAAAGCTGGCTGGATACCAGAGGTCTTGAAATGGCCCTGGAAAAGACCAAGGCACTGCTGGTCACAGACAGACGTGGTTATGAGCTCCCACGAATCGTGATAGACGGATTCGAGGTCAAGTGGAGTAAGCAAATTAAATATCTTGGTGTGGAGTTGGATGGAAGGTTAAACTTCCACCACCACATGGCTACGGCGTCAAATAAGGCGATCGAGTATGCGGCTAATCTTTCACGGTTAATGCCAAACGTAGGCGGACCCCGTGAACAAAAAAGAAGACTGGTGGCGAGTGTCGCCCATGCTAAAATGCTCTACGCAGCACCAGCGTGGGCCCCATCCCTGAGGAGTAAAAGGTGTGTTACCATCTGTGAAAAGATACTGTCGGCGCAGAGATCGATAACAACGCGTATCATCTCTGCATATAAGACGGTATCTACGAGTGCTGTGCAGGACCTTGCAAGTGTCCCGCCAGCAGATCTTTTGGCAAGGGAAAGGGAAGAAATGTTTCTCTTTTCTAAAGAATGCAGTTCCTTGGATGAGGAATTAAGACCAAGCAAGGGCCTGATCCGCAAAGAAGCGAGGAACAGGCTCATAGAAAGATGGCAAGAAAGATGGGATGGTGAGGAAAAAGGTCGAATGACTTATCGCCTTATCCCGGCACTCGCCACCTGGATAAATAGGAAACACGGTCAGGTTTCCTATTATTTGACTCAGGCGCTCACAGGTCACGGGTGTTTTAACTCGTACCTGTGTCGCTTTAAATTACGCGAGGACGAGGTGTGTGTATATTGCCAGTTCCCTGAGGACAACGCGGAGCACATCCTCTTCTCATGCAAGAAATGAGACCTGGAGAGGCGGGCCATGTTCGAAGGTGTAAACAGTCAAGTTACACCGGAGAACATGGTATCGCTGATGACCCAGTCAGAAGAGAATTGGCGGCAAGTCGAGAACTTCATAATCTCGGTTATGTCGAGGAAAGATCTCGACGGCCGCCAAAAAGCGTAATTTAAACAGCTTTTAATTTGTTTTGTTTGTTTTTTATTAATTTATTTTGTGATTTATTTGTCCTTATACATTTTTTAATTGTTTTGTGTTTTGTATTCATCTTTGTACAGTTTCGTCTTTTCAACATTTTATCTTTTGACTTTTTAAACTTCTTAAAAATTTTTTTTTTATTATTGTTGTGCTGTAAATTCCGCTTAGACTATAAAATAGTTTTAATCATTTTTTTAACTACGGACGCAGGAAAACCGCAGAGAGAAGAAGAAGGTCGCATTAGCGGCAGAGTTGGAGCGCCACCCTCGAAGGCTAAAGTCTTAATACGACAGTTCCGAGGGAGGGTAAAGGGCTCCAGAAGAAGGGTTACGGGTTTTAGTGGGTCGGGCTGGCAGTAGGTCGCCAGTTTATTAAATTTACCATTTTATATATTTATTTTTCTTTTTTTTATTTCCTTTTGTTTTATCACACCAACCCCACATAACCTTGGAGTGCGGAGTCCAAGGTATCTGTAGGCAGATTTCCCAAAATTCCCTAAGCAAAAAAAAATAAATAATAATATAATAATAACAATAATAATAATAAATTATAATAATTAATTAATAATTAATCAAAAAACTTTCAAACCTAGAGATTATTTTTCAAATAACGATGATTCTATTCCGAGTGATTATTTTGTTTTCCCTTATGTACAAGGTTTTGAATCTGTTTTAAGAAATATTTCCAATAAAAATAACAAAGTTAACTTAATTTTTTCAATAGATCATACTTTAAATAATTATATTTTTAAAAAAAATTTTAAAGATAAACTCACTATTTTCAATCATATTAATTGTGTTTATGAAATACCATGTAACAGTTGTTTCAAAAGTTACATTGGAGAAAGCGGAAGACATATTTCGGATAGAATCAAAGAACATGAACGAGATACAGTAAAGAAACTTCAGAATACAGGCTTATCTTCACATAATTATAACACTGAACATTCTTTTGATTTCAAACATCCTAAACTTTTAGAAATAGAAAGTAATGAAATCAAAAGGAAAAATTTAGAAATGATCCATATTCAAAATAATATTCAGAATCATGTTAATTTTTATTCTGATATAGATAAATTAAGTAAAATTTATTTTTCATTAATTTCAAATTCTAAATTTATTTGAAATTTGAAACTTCCGCGTTAATTTTCTCTTTATTCATTATTTGAAATTTTGATAAAATGGGAAACTACTTTATTATAAAATATAGTGATTTACTATACCATTAAATTATTACCTCTTTATATCACGCGTCGGAGCTCTCGCCTCTTCTCAGTCTCTCATAGAAATTCTCAAGGCAACCATTTTGGTCAGTTCTAGATATTCATTTTTTGAATGATATTAAATAATTAAAATATAAATAATCAAACTGTAAGATTACTCGGTTGGCTCTCGGAAGTGATTTCAAGTGTTAAATAAAGGTTTTCTCTCAAGAAGTTAAGGTTTTCTCACAAAAGGCGAAGGCGTGCACTCGCCGGCAAGGCCGCCGCTTGAACTTACAAACTCGATTTAAGACAATAGAGTGATTCGCAAAATAATTGTTTGTGCAAATCAAAATTACAAGCATATTTTCAATAAATTTACTTTTGTGTGATTTAACCTAAAATTTTTACAGTGAGTTTAATTTGAATGTATTTCCCACTATTCCCCTTTTTTGATATAAGACTAATCTCACCGAATACAAGGAAACTCTCAAATTCTCCTTGTACCTTCTCAAACACATGTGTTCGTTCAGTTTGTCGAAATGTGGTCTCTTTTTTTGTAAATAATTTTCTCGTTTTTTGCCTGATGAGGGCTTTTTAAGCCGAAACATGTAGCAAACAATTATATTTATGACAAATAAACATCTTTAACCGTACAATATTAACATATGGCCTAAAATTTATAACAACAATAATAAATTGTTTTTGTTTTATTATCAGAATATTTTTCTGCATAATTTTCAGTTTACTCCAGGTTAATGGCTTTATTTGTACATAAGGGTAAGACTCCATCAGAAAAAAGTGATTTGCAAGTGGTCTTCCGATTTCTTTGAAAGCTTGGGAAATAGAACCTATTGTGCACGTTTGCACGCTCGCTTCATATTCCGCCTCGCTACGGAGTTTAATTCCGCGGTACGCGCTTCTACTAAAACCTCAATATCTCGAGAACTATTAGAGTCTTCATACATTTTTTTATGAAATGAAAGGTGAAATTATAAGGAATCGATATTTACTTATTAGAAAATTCAAAAATTAGGCCAACTGAACTAAAAATTAATTCAAAAAATTTTTTTGCCTTTTTTTTGACAAATTTTGGAAATTTTTTTTGTCATAATATAAAATTAAACAACGTATTTTTAACAATATCGCCTGTTAATTTTATTAAAATCGATCAAAAAGTTTCAGAGATATTAATTTTTGAAAAAAACGCAACACTCATTTTCAATATGGCGTAGCAGCCGCCATTTTGTAAATTTTTCAAAATCCTTTTAGGGTAAAATTTAACTCATATAAGACTTCTATTTCCCAAGCTTTCAAATAAATCTGAAGACCACTTGCAAATCGCTTTTTTTCTGACGGAGTCTTACCCATAAGTTAACTTTTTATCTTTGTTTTAAATAATCTCGGAAAATTGATGAAAAATAATAATTTATTTATGCGATATGTTTAAGAAGGGTTTAAACATTATGTAAAAAATTCAGCATCTCGATAGGTTATGTATTATAGGAATTCTTCATTACTGGTAGTCTTAATGTAATGCGATTTATTCTACCAGAGTTATAAGCTTCCAAAGTGAGAAGCCTATACTTTTTGACTTGATAGTAGTGTTTGTATTTGCAGAAATATTAATATTATAGGAGATTGTTGCAGTATTCATACAGTGTTTTTAATTTTCTAAGTAGCTCGATAGGGGTGTCTGATAGAAATAGGTACCAGGTCATCTGCGTAATCTAACATCAACACTTCTGTCAAAGAATTAATTAAGAGAACTCATAGTAAAAATTTAGCACTTACGTATCATTAAAAAATTAACCAATTTTATTCAACTGAATTTATGCAATAGCTAAAATAATTTTATCTCCAAAGCCTTTTTAACATGTCTCCAATAGGACTTCTATAAGAAAAATAAATTTTAATGGCCTTTTTCACATTCTCAGAAATTTTTTTAAAATAGTGTCAGAAAGTACAATGTTTTTTCTATCATTTTAAAAATATTTAGACCTCCGTTTTATGTATGACAAAAATGCTCTAACATTGTCTTCAGTTTTAGGTTAAAATTACTTCACGATGATTAGTGATATTTTAATTCATTAAAAATATTCTAAATAAGATTTTAATGCACTTTAAAATAAAGTTGAGAATCTGATATTTAATTTTCCTATATATTATTTATAAAAAGGAGGAATATTACTGCTTTTATAAATAATAAAATTTTACATATTAGCCCGAGTAAAAATTCAATTTTATATCAGAAGCTTTGTCTTTCATTAAATAATTGAATATACACTGCAAAAAGAAGTATTTTAATTTATGATGTTATGGTAGTCATTTCTAAGAAATGAATTTGTTTTAAGAGTGTTTTCCACCCTTACAATTTTTAGGGTCGAGTTGAATTATTTTCCAAAGTATGCAATAAAATTTTGCAAAATTGGGTATCGAAGGGTTTTTGGGGTTGCTGATAATGAATATGATATTAGTTTTTCAAAATTTAAAATGGCGGATACAATACGTTTTTAAAAAATGATGGAATTCGCTAAAACTGTTACTCGAGAGTTTTCGGGGTCGCTGATTACGAATTCGACGTTAGTTTTTAAAAATTATAAATGACCCATCAGATAAGTAATAAAATTAAAGCGAATCCGTTTGTTTTTATAACTTGCCCGCTATATTGGATCAACCATTTTTAATTTTTTAATACTATCATATCGGATTCGTAATCAACTAAGAAATATCACAAGTAACGCCTTTCAAGAAAATTAATTTAAATAAGATTCAATGCATCCGACCATTGAAGGTAAGATGTAAGTTGCTTTCAATCAATGAAGATAATATTCATTGCATCTGACCAATTCAATGAAGGTAAGACGCAAGGTATCTGACCAGTTAAGGTAAGATGTTAGTTGCATCCAATCAATAAAGATAAGACTGAAGGTATATGATCAATTATGGTAAGACATAAGTCAGATACCTTCCGTCTTATCTTCATTGGTTGGATGCAACTTATATCTTACCTTGTTTGTTTTGTTTAAATGGCCTCTTGTTTTAACAAATAGACAGTACGTAATCAATATTTAGTTCTAAGATAAAGTTGTAGCCGCTCAATTCAGGCGAGCAGATGTTTTTTGTTCTGTTCCAATTAAATGCGAAGATGATTTTTGTTTTAGTTTAATAAATTTCCTCGTTGAGATTTCTTGGCATAGTAGACTGATAGAAACTGAGTATGTAGATATCTTTCTTTTTACGTTGGAGCCTTGCATCGTGTTGAATCGTTGTTTGTGATTGCTTGGTTGGATTTATTTGAATGGGCGTTTTTTCATTGTTGGAAGGGAATAAATATTGAGAACAATTTCAATCAGCAGTCGTCATCGTGATTGAACCTGCGTAACCATGTAGTTGTTATACTATCATTCCCCCACTTGAAAAGAATCTTCCCAACTCCTGGACAATCTCAATATCTGGATTGAAAATTAATTCATCCAGATTGAGATCGTCTGGATTGAAGTTGTGAATTCTTCTACGAAGGAGTGAGAAAAAAGCAGGCCTCTTAAGAGTAAGGCAAGGGCAATATCTCATCAGATGATCAAGACTTTTAAAATTGCTTAGTTTCAACCAATATGTTCCAACATGTGCTCCCCCGTGCAGACGTTAGATGTTCTCAGCCTTGTGATTAAGTTGATATCTCGCCTAGGTGCATCAATTCCCTTGAACCACGGTCTTTTGGTCTTGACATTCACCTTATTGTAATAGTTATTAGTGAGGGGTTTGTTAAAGAAGTATGGCCACGTCAAGTCCCTCCAGTGGTCGAAATCTCTTTCAATCACCGGAATTAGGTCTTTTGATGGACAACTTTGTAAATTGCCCAAAGGTAACGTTAGTGCATGTCTCATATCTCTTTTAAAGCTGATTGTGAATCTGACAGAATAAGTTGGAATTGATTAATTCAAGGAGTGATTTATGTGGTGTGAAACTTTTTTTAATTTGAATACCCGTGTCAAGGTCCACTTCAACTGGTCTTGTTAGTTCATTCCAGGACATGTCTAATTGTAGAGTAGGTTTTTTTGTTTTCCCACATTTTCCTATGATTTGTTGTAAGTCCATATATGTGCCAAGTAATGGTATGTGTGTAAAAGACGGTTTGTTGTTTTTCCTTTTATTTAGTTCAATGTTTTCTTTAAGACTGTTTAATTTTGGTATAAGTGGATTGGATGTCCAAGAAAGATTACGAATTAGAAATTTTCTATTAGCTAAAGATCTTCTTAGGTAAAGCGGGGGAACATTAGCTTCCGACATTAGTATACCGATCGGGGTGGATCTTATGCAACCCAAGATCACTCTCATGGCCTGATTCTGGATTTGATCAAGAGTTTTAAGGTTTGAGATAGATGCATTGGAAGAGAATTGTGATCCCCACTCAAGGTGTGATCTGGTTAGTCCTTTAAAGACTGTGATCATTAAATTCGGATTAGCCCCCCACGTAATTCTGGACATGGACCTTAACAAGTTAATAGATCGGGATGCCTTTTGAGCACAGCTCTTAATGTGCCTCTCCCAGGTAAGTTTCCTGTCGAGTATAACCCCCAAGTAGGTCATCTTATTTTGGACACCGACTTGAGTGTTCTGGATCTTAAGAAAAAATTTGAGAAGTCTAGTTTTGATTTAGAAAAAATAGTGAGTTGAGATTTAGTTGGGGAGATTGACATGCCTATGTTTTTCAAGCATGGGATTAAATCGTTGATTGCTTTTTCTAAAAGATTAATTGCTTCTTGAGGACTTTTCGTATTTGCGTATAATAATAAGTCGTCAGCGAACATAAGCCATTTTATAGTTTTTGGAATTATACTATTGATTTTGCTAGTTGCCCGGTTGAATAAAAGGGGAGAAAGGACACCCCCTGCGGTACTCCTATATGGGAGTCACTACTGTTATTAGAGTTCGTTGAGAAACAGAGATGCTTGACTGTTATCAGGAAGTTTACGAAATTGATTATCTTGTTGGGAGTTTGAATTTCAATTAGTCTATTATAAATAGCCCTAGGCAAAATGTTGTTAAATGCACCTTTAAGGTCCACAGCAATTGCTATGGTGTGTTCCTGTTTGGTAAATCCGTTAGAAATATCAGTAACCAAAGCCGAGATGCAATCCACAGTAGACCTGCCTCTTCTGAAACCGTATTGGTTGAGGGGGATAGAGTTTTGAGTTTCAATATAATGTTCCAATCTATTGTAAACCATTCTTTCAAATACACTGGGGTCAAAAAGTTTCAGTACATTTGTACTGATTACTTTTAAATGGTCGATTCACTTCAAATTCAAATATTTCTGTAAAAGTAGATGTTAGAGCTATCAAACTAGGATCATTTTAAAGTTTAATAAATTTAGAATCAAATAGGCTAAGATATAACCAATTTAATAGTGTAAATATTAAAAATTTAATTCTTTAAAGTTAGAGATTTTTTGTAAAAATTGCGATTTTGAAATCTGGAATTCAAGCGCACGCCAATTAAAGAAATTTTTTTTTTTAAGATTTGATAGTTGCACAATATCAAGTACAGATTCCATTCTTTAATTCTAGACCAAAATAATTCACATTTATTAAGTATTTTCTTCAAATTCTATAAAAATAACTTCCCTTGCTCTCGAAATTTTTCAAAGAATATTAATTGCAAATTCGTCGTTTTTATTCACTTGTTCTATCAAATAACCACACTTTTAAAAATATAGAACCTCTTCATCTTTAGAAATTTAAGTTATTTACATGAAATTTATCCCTCTGCTTATAATTTTACAAATTTTAACTCTATCATTATTCCTTATTTTCATTCTAAGTGTCTATTTTTTTATTTTACATTAAAAAAAAGGTGCACATTTTTCAAAAGTGTGGTTAGTTGATAAAACAAGTGAACGAAAACGACGAATTTGCAATTAATATTCTTTGAAAAATTTCGAGAGCAAGGGAAGTTATTTTTATAGAATTTGAAGAAAATACTTAATATATGTGAATTATTTTGGTCTAGAATTAAAGAATGGAATTTGTACTTGATATTGTGCAACTATCAAATCTTTAAAAAAAATTTTCTTTAATTGGCGTGCGCTTGAATTCCAGATTTCAAAATCGCAATTTTCACAAAAAATCTCTAACTTTAAAGAATTATATTTTCAATATTTACACTATTAAATTGGTTATACCTTAGCCTATTTGACTCTAAATTTTTTGAACTTTAAAATGATTCTAGTTTGATAGCTCTAACATCTATTTTTACAGAAATATTTGAATTTGAAGTGAAGCGAGCATTTAAATGTAATCAGTACAAATGTACTGAAACTTTTTGACCCCAGTGTAGTTTGCAAAACATTGAGGAGAGCGAAATCGGGCTGTAACCCTTTTTATTGGGTTTACGAACAAAAACTACTCGAATGTTTCTTAACTCTTCTGGGAAGGTTGATTTAAGATAAAACTCATTAAACAGCGACAATAGCAATCTTTTCGCTCTTTTAGGGAGTTGTTGGGTGGAGGAGGCGAAGGCCTTAACTTTAGCCCAAGTCTATGTCATCCCAGAGGACTTATTGATATTATTACAGAAGTCGACGAAGGAGGACCTCTTTTTATTGCGTAAAAACCACTTCACCTCATTATCAATAGACTCAAATTATTGTCTATTCTGATGTGACTGAACTTTGAGAAATACCTTCCTAGCTTCACGTCGTCTAACCAGAGCTTGATTGCATTCGAAATCCCACCAAAGAGGTTGGGATTTCCTGGTTACATGGAGCGAGGTGGGGTAATATGCCCCTGACTCTATTAAATGTGTTTTGATACTATTAATAAATAAATTGTGTATTGGTAGAGGATCCTTGGCTAAGTTGAATTCGGCTTCGAGTTGATGAAGAGTGGGCAAAAGAAGCTGATCAAATTGTTAAGGTTGTGATTAGAGGAATAAGAGTCCGATGTGACTTCAACGTTTGACATTTGACCTAGTTGAGAAGAGATGAAAATGAGGTCGATGTTACTATCATTCCTACCTACACCACCCACAAATGTGGGAAAGGAATCGTTGAGGGGAATCAAATCAAAATCCTCTGTTACTTCACTTAATTGATTTCCCCTCGCAGTACAATATTCTGAGCCCCATGACCAGGAGTGAGCGTTAAAATCGCCTATTAGTATTATGGGACTGCCGATTTCGCAACATTCCAACAGATCAGACCACGTACTAGGGGAAATTTTTTTTCAGGAGAAGCATAGGAGGCGATAATTTGGAGTTTGAATTGGGTAGTAGCTATTGTTATTCCAATAGAATCAATCTGTTTCAAGATTTGTTTAGAAATCCTAATAGAAGAAACAATTAATTCTCTCCTAACAAGAATCAGCACTCCTCCTCCAGGTCTCTTTTCCTGTCGGTCTTGTCTGAATGTGGTGTAACCCCTTATCTGCCAAACTGGATTTTTCGAAGTCAACCAGGTCTCGGTAATAACTAGTAATTCAAGATCATGAATATTAAGGATAGACTCCACTTCGGTTTTTTAATTTAATATGCTATGTGCATTCCAGTTAGCGTATTCAAATTTACTAACAGACATAGTGGCTAATTTCTTAATTGTAAATAGGATATTAATTCAAATATTGACCCCTTTATGGGACGTAAACGAGTAACAATAAGTATATCAGAATACTAAACAAAAGTATCTCTAATCAATTAAGAGTAGAGAATAAAGAGGCTTCGATATATCAAGTGTTTTTAATAACCACTTGTTTATAAAAGTATTCAACAAAACATCTTAACCTATGCTAAACATACCAAAAACAAACTAAACATTAACAAAATTAAACAAATGCAAACAATAATTAAATATCCAAAGATTCTTAAAGAAAAAACTTTACTGTCATAAATAGTTGGGAATTAGGATTAATATAATACTTGAGCTGTTAAGTGAAATTAAATTATTTACAGCTTGGATCTGTTCGGAGAGGTTATGTGCTTTGACGTGTTCAGATATTTCAATCATGAGGTCTTTTGGAGAGAGAGGATTGAAATCCTTAGCAGGTTTATCTGTTTTCATGTGTCCCTGAGTACCCGACGTAGAGGGAATTGCATTATTGTTGTTATTCAATTCAGGAAGGACGATGGGATCAGAGACATCGGCTCTCTTTTGACCTATGTGTTGAAGATCAGGGTTCTCAACGAAAAACATTTTCTTAGCCTCTTCTCTGTTACAATTAGTTGAATATCTTAATTTTAAAATGTCAAATTCCATCTTGTAAATTGGGCATTCCGACGACGAAGCAGAATGTTCCTTTTCACAATTTTTACATTTTGGAGAAAGATCAAGATAAGGGTTGTGACAAAAGTGACAAAAGCGTTGACATCTGAAACAGCGCCTAGGACGTTGGATAATAGGTGTAATTTGAATCGAGAATCCCCCCAGGGTGATGAATCTAAGTATTGTTAGACAATTAAATGAAATCTCAATGCGATTCAAAATAACGTTGGATGATTCAAAGACTGGTAATTTTGGCAATGTCTTCTAATTCATCTAATGTGCTTACTCTTATAATGTCTTTAATCGATCGCTTGGCAGGGAACCAGTCTGTAAAACCTCGTTTGCGCAAAAAGGAGTCTGGGACAAAGGCTTTAAAGTCTTCTTTGGTTAGATCCTTAGAATTGGCAAGGATGTTTGCGTCCCTCCATAGTTCACATGTCACTTTAATTTAATTAATACCGCTTCTGTTAATTTTTTAGGACCGTGAATAAAACCGGATATAAAGTCTATAACGCTAATTGGATCGAGTTTACCCAGGTTGCGACCTCTCAAAGTCGATTCGATAAGTACTACAAATAAAGGGGAGCTATTCTGATTATAAAGTGATGTGGAGTTCGGGTTGATCCATTCAAGGTCATCATCATCAACAACCAATAAATCTTGGTGTTGAGTAGGAGGAGGTGCTTGAAGATGTGGTTGTTTTTGTGAGTTATTTAATTGAGAATTGTTATTAATTTTTTATTGTTTTTTTGCTACCATTATTAGATTTGTTCAAATTAGAGTTTCTTGTGGGTTCGTTTTTGTTTAATTGAGTTGTAACTGGGTTAGGATTTATTGGAGTAGGGGAGGAGTTGACATCCGGCTCATCATCTAGATTGATTTTTTTAATTGTATGATTTTAGTTTCAGTGGAGCTAATGGTACTGTTCATATCCAACTCAGGGGACGATCTCCGATCAAGTCTCTTTCTTTTTTGAATTATAGGCTTGATCGGAGAAGGAAGAGTCTCACTGTCTAAAAAGAAGTTGTTATTGTTAGTGTTATCAGAGAGAATGTCGATTTTTTGGAATGGTAAAGAGGTGGCCTGGATGTTTTCAGACCGCGGTTCAAAGCTCTGCACATCAATTAATTGATTAGTGGAACTAGGTGATCCTTGATTTCCCAGTTTACATAGTTGTTGATTCAATTGATCAATTGATAGATGTTCATTTAGCTATTGCTCTTTTTTATTCCCCTCACCATCTGTCAAGGAGAGCACTCCGCCCGTCTGTTCTTCGTTCCGATTCATGTTGTACAATTCTGTGAAATTGATTTAATATTAGTTTAACAAATCAACTATAATAAATTATAAATCTACAATTCCTAATCTCCTTCAAATTAAGCGCCTCTGTCTCATTCCATGCATAGAATAACTTAGATTTAAGAATTATAAAATTCAGTGCATAGAAAAGAATTTAAAATTCACAGTGTTTTATACCATTTTCATTCAAGAAGTTAATTTACTCTGACTGATTGCTTTAGTCAGTTTGAGGTTATATTCCTCCGCGAGTTCTAGAAACAAAAAGTTTATTTTTAAAGCACACATAGGTTAAGCAAAATTCACCCCACAAAGACAAACACAAGCATAATTTGAGATATCGTGGAATATAGCGTTCTTGAAAGGAAGCATAAGAGGTGAGTGAGGAGAGAGGAGGATTCCAAGCTTAATTCAACAAATAGCAGTAGCAGGTGTTTAAGGGTTGATCTTACTTAAAAATTTGTTGTTTCTAATTTGCTTTGATTAGCTCTGTTGTTCAAGTTTGATTTTTAACCCCGAGTTAAAATTAAACCATGTATGTGGCCCTGAAAAGGTCCGGTTAACCGTCCCTTTTCAGGGCCACATACATGGTTTAATGTAACACTCTTCAATCGGCCCTTCTTAGGGCCACATACATGGTTCACTGTAACACTCTTCAATTGGTCCTCTTCAGGACCAAATACATAACTTAATGTAAAATACAGTTTTTAATAATTACCAAATCTTTAATAGGACCTTCTCAAAACCACCTAAATCATGTTATCCGACATATTGGATCAGCCATTTTGAATTTTATAAATCAAATACCAGATTCGTAATCAGCGACCTCAAAAACCCCCGTGTTAAAAAATTAGAACCAATAATCTTGATATAATAGCACATATAATAATTTGTTTAAGAAAATTTTTTATAACTATTCTATGTTTTACTTTGTATAAATTTACATTAATTATTATCTCCAAGTATAATTACAACCATTTAATGAGATATTAAGTTTTTGTTTGTTTTATTTTTTAGAAAAAACCGTGCATATTCTTAAAAAGTCAAATTTTATCAGTATATTTGTTTATTTATAAATTAAACATTAACAAAAATAAAAATTCTAAAACGATAGTTCTCTAAAGAATTTTGTTCTGAAGAATTGAAACAAAATTTTTTTGAATCGGTTAAAAATTGTGGCCTGTACTTGATTATGAATGAAAAAATACATTTTAAACCACTGTGGCACCGTAGGTGTACTGACGGAACCCTTACGAAAACACTTGTGTGTCCGTCCCAGACACTCTGAATAGGCTGTCCCCCCTTTACTTCTACACATCTTAACCTGGTGAGCTAAAATTCGGTACAGATACGTATTTTCACGTCTAGATTACAGGAAAAATATAGCGAACCTGATTGGAAGTCATGGTTACGAACTAGCACTGAATTAACCCATTAAGGACCAGACGGACGAAAAATTTCAATTGACTTTGAGGACCTCATTATTTATTAAAATGCATATAGAAAAATTGGCACGTACAATTTTTAATGTGAAATTTACTCCTCTTTTAGATTCTGCTGTTAAAATTTGTTTATACTAAATTGTTAAAAAGTAATAAACAATTTTTTCCAAAAAAACACGATTTTTCGAGAAAAAAATTTCATTTCAGACGTATTTTTACCTGAAAAAAGTAAGTAGATACTCTCAAAAGCTCAAAATTTCGCGTTCATAGACCCTCAGCTACAAAACCCTGAAGCGACTAATTTTTTTTCAAAATGGCGGATGCTAATATGGCGGCTTAAACTAAGAAAATGACTCACATATGAAACATAGTGCTCCAATTTTTTCAAGTCACTGAAATTGCCTGAAACTCGTTACTCGGGGGTTCTTGGGGTCGCTGATTACGAATATGATGTAAGTTTTTAAAAATGCAAAATAGTGGATTCAATATGGCGGATCAGTTTTTAAAAAAATTTTTGATTCACCTGAAAATCTTTACTCGGGGAATCTTAGGGTTGCTGATTGCGAATATGATGTCAGCTTTTAAAAATTCAAAATGTCGGATCCAATATGGCAAAACAGTTTTGAAAAAAAAATTCGGATTCACCTGAAAATCTCTACTCGGGGGTTCTTAGGGTCGCTGATTACGAATATGATGTCAGTTTTCGAAAATTCAAGATGGCGGATCCAATATCGCGGATGACTTTTATGGATAATGGATCTGCCATCTTGAATTTTAAAAAACTGACATAAGATTTCTAATCAGTGACCTTGAAAACCCAGAAGTAAACAGTTTTAGGTCAATCGGGATAATTTTTAAAAAATTCTGCCGTATTAGAACTGTCATTTTAAATTTTTAAGAACTAACACCGAATTTATAATAAGTGACCCCAAAAACCCCCGAGTGACAAGATTTGATCAAATTCGACATTTTAACACTTAAAGCGCACACATACACGGAGGGAAAAAACAAAGATTTTCCCCATGAAAAAATATGCATTTAACGCGTGAAAATTATCACAGTACAAATGCAGGATGCTCACGGTTTTGCCCGGTGAGATTCTTGCAACGAGCTTAGGCCAATAAGGGCTAAGGCGTGGCCTAACTGCTAAATGCAAGAAATTTATCGGGAAATCGGGTGCAACTGCTACCTGAAAAAGACATGAATTAAAGTCACGGGAAAAGCCTTGTTTTTTTACTCTGTGTACGAATCCATCCTTAAACGGCACACTGGGTGTGCGACACCCGGGGACTTTACTGTGTGTTCTCCAAGCTGCAATAGGATATCGACGCCCCCCGTTCATATAATGCTTATTAAAAAGCGAATGCAAGATCATTCTTATTCACTTTTTGGTGCAACATAATTCTTATTCGATTTTCCGTGCAAGAAAAGGTCTTATTCAAAATTGTGTGCAAAACAATTGCCACTGACAGAGCAATAAATGTAACCCTAAATCTTCGTTTTAATATTAAATTACAATTAAATATCTGAGAATTTCAGTGCGTATCTATTATTATAAGAAACTTTAAACATGGATTCTCTCTTACGTATTAAGAAATATTTTTTTAGCAAGTGTAATTAAAATTTATATTGAAATGAAAATTTCATAAAATTCATAGTGTAAGCTAATTTCAGATTGTACTTTTTCGCATAGAATTTTGAATAAGCATTTTATTGCACGAAAACTTTAATAAGAATTGTTTTGCACTAAAAATTGAAAAAGAATGATCTTGCATTTGTTTTTCTATAAGCATTATATGAACGGGAGGCGTCGATATTATCTTTTATAAAAATCATATGCGACATTTTCGACTTTCTTTTTATGTTGACTATTAAAATGCAAACATTTTCAACTTGTTTTATTTTGTCTATAAAAATATGCAATTTTTATCTATTTTCTCTAAAAAAAAATTATGACACATTTGGTTTTGTTTCCATTTCGTTTATAAAAATTGTCAATTTTAAACGTTCTTGTTTCAGTTTTGTTTAATTATTAATTACTACGTTCTAAATAAATAAATACTATACTTCCAGAATACATTGTTTTCTTATTTCTATATTAAAACTTCTATCATTATAGACTTCAAACAGTTAACATTTATAATATAGAGTTTAATTTTTAACTAATATGAGCGTTTAATCGTTCGTGCCCTCAATGCCATATTTTCCATACAGTTAGGACAAAAAATTATGTTCGCATCATGGGCGCAAAGGTGATTTTTACGTGTAGTCGACGGGAAAAATATAGCGAACCTGATTGGAGATCATATTTGCGAACTAGGAGAGAAAAAATTTAATTTTTTCTAAAAAATTACAAAAAATGACCCTGTCTCCATACTGAACTTCTACATATCGTCACCTATTGGGCTAAAATTAGATTCACATTTTCATTTTCAATTGTAGATTTTGGGAAAATTTTAACGAACCTGTTTGGGGGTCATATTTACGAACTAGAAAGGAAAGAAATTTAATTTTTTGGAAAAAATGTCAAAAAGTGACCCTGTCCCTATACTGAACTTCAACATATCGTCACCTATTGGGCTACAAATCAGTACACATTTTCATTGTCAATTGTAGATTTGGGGAAAATTTTAGCTAACCTGATAGGAGGTCATATTTGCGAACTAGAAGACAAAGAAATTTGATTTTTCCCAAAAAATGACCCTGTCCCCATACTTAACTTCTACATATCGTCACCTATTGGACTAAAATTCGGTACACATTTTCAATTGTAGATTTTGGGAAAATTTTAGGGAACCTGATGGGATGTCATATTTGCGAAGTAAAAAGGAATGAAATTAATTTTTTTCTAAAAAAAATTTTAAAAATGAATATTTCCTACCCTTAACTTCTACATTTTGGGACATAGTGAGCTAAAAATTTAGTACACATTTGTAGTTTTACCTGTAGAGTACAGAAAAAATATAGCGGATCTGATTGGAGGTCACGCTGTCGAACTAGAAGGGAAAGAAACTTATTTTAAAAAGAAAATTCCCAAAAACCACCCTGTCCCCCTTAACTTCTAATTTGTATTTATTTCTTTTAATCAATCATATTTCTTCCCCATATATTTTTTTATAAAAAAGGAGTTTAATTTTGGTGTACGGAACCCTCCATTTTAGTGCGAGTGTAACTCGCACTTGTCCGATCTTTAAAAAATCGTCCGCCCTATTGTATCCGCCATTTTAAATTTTGAAAAACTAATATCATATTCGTTATCAGCGACCCCGAAAACCCCCGAGTAACAGTTTCTGTCGAATTCTATCATTTTTTAAAAACGTCGTCCGCCATATTGGATCCACCATTTTGAATATTGAAAAACTCATATCATATTCGTGCGATATGATACTGTTTGATGAAAATCCATAATCTTAATTATTTAAAATATTTTATTTATGAGCTTTCGCCCGACGACGACAGGCATCCTCAGATATTCAAAAACTGAAATACATGTAATTTCTAATTAAAAACTTTTTCTTTTACATCTCTAAAAAGCTTTTTTAAAAAACACAAAACTTTGTAAATAACATAACCAAAAACTTACCAAGAGGTCTCTTCAAAAAATTAAAACAAAAAACTTTATGTGAAAAAACTCCATTTTTAATAAATATTTTTTGTAAAAAATAACAAACTAACCAAGAACATTATGTTCTTGATTAGAAAATAAAAAAGTGTTAAATAATTTGAAAAACGTGTGAGCATACTTGCTCTTTAACGTATAAAAAAGTTTTTTAAAAAAACCATAAGAAGATAAAGCAGATTTGGAGTATGATAATAAAGAAAACTGCTTAATCGATAATTTCAAAAAAGAAAATAAAGAAAATTTAATTAATTAAAGAAAAAAGACAATTTGATTAATTTGAAAAATTTTTAATTAGTGTTTAGAATTAACGAATGATAAACTTGATTCAAATTGTTTATGTCAGTTTGCTTATTTACAGATTTTTGAACTTTGAGAATGTGAAACATTTCTCTAAATTTCCTGCGTCTATAATTTCGCTCACTGCAAATGATGTTTGTCGAATCAAAACTAAAAAAATGATCATTCTCATGAGCATGAGTTACCAGAGCTGTTCTTCTATTATCATTATTGCAATCCCTTTTATGTTCGCTTAATCTACTTTTTATATATCTGCCAGTCTCACCAATGTAGCAAGCACCACATTGGCAAGGGATACTGTAAACCAAATGCGATCTGAGATCGAATGGAGTATTGTCTTTATTCTTAGAAAAAAGCTTAAAAGGGCGAAAGCTCATAAATAAAATATTTTAAATAATTAAGATTATGGATTTTCATCAAACAATATCATATCGCACTAAAATTATAAATCCAAACAAAATAACAGCACTATTCATATCATATTCGTTATCAGCGACCCCGAAAACCCCCTAGTAACAGTTTCTGTCGAATTCTATCATTTTTTAAAAACGTCGTCCGCCATATTGGATCCACCATTTTGAATTTTGAAAAACTCATATCATATTCATTATCAGCGACCCCAAAAACCCCGAGTAATAGTTTTAGGCGAATTCCACAATTTTTTAAAAACGCCGTCCACCATATTGAATCCGCCATTTAAAATTTTTTAAATCTAATTTCAGATTCGTAATAGGCAATCCCAAAAACCCTTAGATACCTAATTTTGCAAATTTTCATTGCATACTTTGGAAAATAATTTAACTCGCCCCTAAAAATTGTAAGTGTATTTTCCACCCTTAAAACAGGTTTTTGGGGAAAAACAAAAGGCACGTGTAAAATATTTTTCCAAGAATTACTTGTTTGCCAAGTTTCATTAAAATCGGCGTTAGTATTTACCTGTATTGCTCTGTAAAAAAAAGAATTTGGTCTGGGAGTTAGAATTGGGACGTTGTTTCTTGAATTTGAGAAAGCAACATTTTCGAATTGGACTGATTTCTGAATTCAGAAAATGTATTGTCTTAATTGGACAGATATTTTAAACGTGAAAATAAAGAATATGACACTTCATAAGACACAAAATAACAGTTTATTGAGATGATGCACGCAATTGACATTGAAAAATACCTTTCTTCAATAGTTATTGTTAATTTTCAATTAAATATCGAGTGGCAAATATTTGATGTAGTCTCTATGCATAAGAGAAATTTTTTTATCTTTCAAGGGTAATAATAATAGTTAACTTACCGACATAAATTCAACAGTTTAAATGACGTAAAATTTGTAAACAATCATTTTCGAACAAGTTTTCTCTGCACACATGACACTTTACAAAATGTGCACACAAACCATCGATACAAATCTTCTTAGTCACCTAAATCCAAAAGTTTTTTTGTAATCCATACAGAAACAAGGTTGCAAAATGGGAAATACCACAGCAATAAAAGTCTGTTGTCATGACCCTCGATAAAGAAAAAAATTTCTCTTTTGCATAGAGACCACATCAAATATTTGTCACTTGATATTTAATAGAAAATTAACAATAACGATTAAAGAAAGGTATTTTTCAATGTCAATTGCGTGCATCATCTCAATAAACTGTTATTCGGTATCTTGTGAAGTGTCATATTATTATTTTCACGTTTAAAATATCTGTCGAATTGAGACAATACATTTTCTGAATTCAGAAATCATTCCAATTTAAAATGACCACACAATTCTTTTTTTACAGGGTGTTTTGAAAATACTAACCTTAATAACACTCAAATCAGATACTTTAACTAGATTTATATTTAAATCGAAATGATATTATTGTGTATTTTTGAAAAAAAACCAAGAATCAAATAAAACTATCAAATGAAGCAACAAAATCAATCTTCTTCAAAAAAGAAAAAACTTTAATATTTTTAACAATTAATTTTACGCAACTTTAAATTCTTACTCTTGAGTATGAAATAAAGTACCCAGATAACAAGTAAGGTTACAGCAAACTTGCAACAAGGTTTACATGCAATCTTGCAATTGCCGCAAGCTTGTCTGAGATAGAAAAATTTCCGCTGTATAGTCAGCTTTCCGTAAAAGGTTGTTGTAATCTTGCTGCTAAAGGTTCCTGCAATCTTACCATAAAAGATTGCTACAAGATTGAAAGGAAAGATTACTTCAAGCTTACTTTCAATTTGAAGATTTTTCTGACGTCCATTTTTATTGGTTATGCCTTCCTTGTTCCATTTGGAATTTAACATTGATGAGAAATTTCTGGAAATAAATTTGAAGGTGTTAGGAATTGAACCCGAATTCGACGAACGCTAACAAAAGTCCCTAACCGATAAGCTAAACAACCAACTATCAAACAAACAAAAATCTTGCCTTTAACCTGAATTCTATAAAATCATTTACATGTTAGAGGAAAGATTTTTTTTGTTTGATAGTTGGTTGTTTAGCTTATCGGTATTAGAGTCTTCGGTTAGCGTCCGTCGAACTCGGGTTCAATTCCCAGCACCTTCGAATTTATTTACAAAAATTTCTCATCAATGTTAAGTGGACGTCAGAAAGATCTTCAAATTAAAAAAATAAAAAACTAAAAATATTTTTTTTTATTAATTTGAAACTCATTTTTAAAAAATTGAAACATGCATGATACAATCTTCTAACAACCTTGCAACACACTTGCAGCAACATTACTTATTAGCATGTAGAAATGTTTAATGACAAGCTTGCAGCAATCTTGCCTTACAATCTTGTAGCAATATTTCATGGCAGGATTGCGGGAACCTTTCACAAAAATATTACAACAACCTTTCAAGGAAAGCTTGCTACACAGCGGACATTTTACTATCTTAGACAAGCTTGCGGCAATTTGAGTGCAGTAATCACACGAATCAAATAATGGCTTTCATATGCGCCATACGATATTTTTTTTTAAATTTTAAAATAATTGCTACTTTATTTAAGTGTTGAAAGTGAGCGTAACTGTCCATTATATCACAAGCAATACAAAATGCTATCTCAAAATATTAATAATTATTATGATATTTGAACAGTAAAAAGTAAGGTTATTTTATTATTATTATTGATCTCCTCATTATTACACTCTTTTGCGTGAAATAATGATTATTATTTCACTCATGGGTAAGACTCCGTCAGAAAAATTACAATTTGCATGGGGTCTTTGGATTATTCTGTATTTGGTAAAGTTGTTATATTTGATAACAAAAATAAGTGTACCAAAGGATTTTTAAAAATTTTTTAAATTGTAAAAGTTACGCCATTTTGAATTTTATTAAAAGATTTTTTTCAAATGTGAATATTTCCGAAACGATTTAACGGATTTTAATCAAATTTAAATATGTTATACTTAAAATCATGTCCTTTAAGAATTTTTCAAAAGAAAATAAAAATTTTTGTTCTTTTCAAAAAAAAGTAAAAAAAAATTTTTTGAATCGATTTATTAAGCACGGGACCGATTTTTGAGTATTTTTCAATATATAATAAAATATTCCTTATAATTTCACCTTTCATTTACAAAAAAGAAAACGATGGAGACTTTAATAGTTTTCGAGATATTGCAGTTTTTGTGGAAGCGCAACCACGTTTCAGTGCCAGCGCAGTATCTTTTTCCTGGGACGCCTCACAGTGGGATTTTTTACACTTTACTCTTCAAAATTGTCTAGAGTCTACAAATTTTATTGGATTCTGATGTTCTTGGTCTTAAATGAAAGGGGATAAAATTTCTAAGAGATCCCTTCGAACCGATTTTTGAATTTTTAATTGTTTATTTATTTTTTTGTTACTCAAAGTTAACAATTTACAATATTTTAGTTAAAAAGTACCGTTTATTTTTTAATTTTCCATTGCACAAGATGGAAATCAATTTAAATTAGTCTAGTCTGACCACCTGACAAATAATAATGCATAATACAGTTTATTTAAATTGTTAAAAAAACAATTCAAATTAACAAATAGATAACTTTGGTCTTTTTTTAAAAAAATTGTTTTTTTACACAAATTTATGTTTATTTAAGTAATGTATGTCTATTTTGTAAAAAAAGGATTTGAAAGTTAACAATTATCATTGTTATTAATAATTATACAACCAATAATCTATTTTCTTTTGCATTTATAAACATTTCCAGCATTTTTTAAACTTAAAATGTTTATATCATATGTACATTCTTTCAAAAACTTAAAAATTTTCTTATTGATTTTAAAACAATTTTAATTAACAAATAGATAAAATTGGTCTTTTTAAAAAAATTGTTTTTTTAGACAAATTTATGTTTATTTAAGTAATTCATGTCTACGTTGTAAAAAAAATGATTTTAAAGTTAATAATTATCATTGATATTACACGGAGAAAAATGAAAATTCAGATTTCGGACTGAATATAAAACAATTTGAATGATTTGTATTATCATAGGAAGAAATATTAAATTTTGGTTCTCTATCCTAAAAAGTTTAGTAACGATTTTCAATGAAGATCAATGCTAAATATCTTAATAAACGCCAATAGTCTTCTTTCAACAAGTGCAATCAAATTCCGTAATTAATTCAAAGGTGAAAAGAATTAGGTACAATTATTATTATTTGCATTTATTTTAATTCAGCTACTCAATTGTTACAAACTTTGTATCAACGTTCACTTAAACGGGGACTGTTCTGTGCGAGAGTCCTTAGATTCATTCCCAAACAGTTTTTAGGAATGCGAAACTCTGTGGCGCGCCTGCGCCCGCGTTTGTTCAGTTTCTTCGTTTTTTATATACACGGAAGTCTCGGTGTAGTTCGTAGTGTATTAATTGTTTCAATTAATAAAAATTTTAGTTTTAAATATAATAGTGAGTGCAGTTTTGTAATAAAGTTCTAGTGTTATAAATGAATGCAGAAGAATATCTATGTGAAATGTTTGATCTCATTTTGAGGTTAGGTGTGTGTTTATTTTGTTTTTAGCCGGTTATGCAATGCCTAATTGTTATTATATTTTATTGTAATGTTCAATTTAGGCAACTAAATGTAAAGTCTAAAATGAAATAATATTTAAAAAAATAGAGAATACTTTGAATTTTAAAAATCTTCGCATTGGAATTTTTGTTTAATCTGTAGATAAATAAATAAAATCTCTTTCTTTAAACGTTTTAAAACAGATCATTTTAGTAAAAATGGCAAAGGACTTGTATTTAATTTTTAAAGAGATTCTACGTTTAAATATCTAAAGAATAATAAAAATCCTAGTGAGAAGTTTTATAAAATTCAAAGTATTCTAATATTTTCAGTTGTTTCATTTTTCGATTTTATATTAAGTTTCAAATTGAATATTCCAATAAAAGTAAATATTTTGACAAATAAAAGTAATAATGTAGGTTACTAGAAGATCTGCTCACATTATATTCAGTATGGGACTCGGCACTAGACTTGCCTTGGACTCCGCCCAGAAGCGCCTATCAATGTGTTTAGTCTGCTTTGTTCCGCGTATAAGTGTGCATAAGAACGAAAACATTTTAAGCCTATTGACGTGCTTTAAACCTTTTACGATTCATTTCCCTGTTTTCTATCCTGGAGCCGCAAAGGTAGACAAGTTTGGGAATGAAATCTAAGTTACTAGCGCTGAACTCCACAATTTTCAATCGGATTTTTCTGCGTGTAACAATACTCAAGTTATCCATATTTAAGTAGAGCTTTTAAATGTTAAACTCGTTCAAAAAGGTTTTTTTTTGCAGAAATAAGCCATTTATTTGTTTATAAAGTTAATAATTTCTTTATAACAAATGTAATTCTTTAAGCTAATAAATTTTTTAAGTTTTTGAAAGAATGTACATATGATATAAATATTTAAAGTTTAAAAAATGACGAAAATGTTTATAAATGCAAAACAAAAAAAATTATTGGTTATATAATTATTAATAACAATGATAATTGTTAACTTTCAAATCATTTTTTTACAAAATAGACATACATTACTTAAATAAACATAAATTTGTCTAAAAGAGCAAAACAATTTTTTTTAAAAAAGACCAAAGTTATCTATTAAAGTAACAAAAAAATTAATAAACAATTAAAAATTCAAAAATCGGTTTGAAGGGATCTCTTAGAAATTTTATCCCCTTTCATTTAAGACCAAGAACATCAAAATCCAATAAAATTTGTAGACTCTAGACAATTTTGAAGAGTAAAGTGTAAAAAATCCCACTGTGAGGCGTCCCAGGAAAAAGATACTGCGCTGGCACTGAAACGTGGTGGCGCTTCCACAAAAACTGCAATATCTCGAAAACTATTAAAGTCTTCATCGTTTTCTTTTTTGTAAATGAAAGGTGAAATTATAAGGAATATTTTATTATATATTAAAAAATACTCAAAAATCGGTCCCGTGCTTAATAAATCGATTCAAAAAATTTTTTTTTACTTTTTTTTGAAAAGAACAAAAATTTTTTTTTTCTTTTGAAAAATTCTTAAAGGACATGATTTTAAGTATAACATATTTAAATTTGATTAAAATTCGTTAAATCGTTTCGGAAATATTCACATTTAAAAAAAATCTTATCAAAAAATTCAAAATGGCTTAACTTTTACAATTTTAAACAAGTTGTTCATTTCATGATCATTAAGCTTCCTCAATATAATATATACCAATTGTTTAATTTTTTATTTTAGAATAATTATTTTAAAGTGTTAAGATAAAATGTCAAAAAATACAAAATTTCAATTTTTTGTGAAAATTTAAAATATTTATTAATTCTATAAATTTTGATAAAATATATACTTTATATACATTAATCGATTCGTTTTTATGTCAGGAATGCAATTTTGACAAGAATTAATAAAAATTTTAATATAGAAAAAAGTTATTTCAAAAAATCCAAAAATTAATTTTTTCAAAAATTAAAAAATTGTTAAAAAAAATTTTTTTTTAGATATTTTTGAAAATCCTTTTGTCTGATTTTTGGTATTCGTGATCGTAATACACCTACAGAATTTAATCAAAATCCGTCAAGACGTGTAAGAGAAAATTTGTCCACAAGAATCGGTGACATACACACACACACACACACACATACATACACACATACATCCGGACATTTGTTCCTCTCGACGAATTATGTATACTACACTTGAAAATTTGTAAAAATAATTGGTTCTAAAAAATTCGGAAATCGACATCACTATAAGGCTTCCTTTATGAGGAAGCAAAATTTTTAAAAATCCTTTGGTACACTTATTTTTGTTATCAAATATAACAACTTTACCAAATTACAGAATAATCCGAAGACCCCATGCAAATTGTAATTTTTCTGACGGAGTCTTACCCTCAATCCATTATTATCATTGATCTTCTCATTATATCACTCTTTTGCGTGAAATAATAGCTCTAGTGAAATAATGGACAGTTTAGCACACTTTAAACACGTAAATAAAGTAGATATTGTTTCAAAAATTGAAAAATTCAAATATCGAATTTCAAAAGTAGCACTTGCAGAAAAATCACCCATATATTAACAAGAAATCTGAATTTTTAACATTTTTAGAACCATTAAAAAATAAAGAAGGATTACACTTGCATTTGCATTATTTTTCAACAATTTACTGTTTATATTTATTGTTAGTCACAAAAGGTTGAAGAATTACTCTTAATAGGGATATTTTTTTTACAAACTCTATAAAATATTTAAATTGTTCATCTCCCCCGGACTTACCATATAAATAAGTTTTAATGATTGCATAAATAAATGAAAATACATTTTTCAGATTCTTAAATATGAACCAAATGAAAGATTAACAATTCCGGAAATAAAACGTCATCCTTATTTTGCAGACGTCGATTGGCTGAAACTTTTGAATACTTAATTTTTATTAAGTTATTAAGTATTATTTTGTTAATAAGTCACACAGGGAGAAACTTTTCATACCACTATTTCATAAAACTGGTCTCAAATTTGAGTACGTCACTGTTTCAGTGTGAGGAAAAGTGACTCCTTGACCGTTTGATATAAATGAACTGTATATTAGACAGCTGTGATTTTGTAGCGGAGAAATTAAAATTGAGCTTTAAGTATTTCGGTTTAAAAAACACTTTTCTGAATGTAAGCGTTAATAAATGAATAAATAACACTGGGTTATAAAAAACGGTTGATGTAGTGTTTACTTAAAAAATTTTGTGTTTATTAAAACTTTAGGTGTATGACTGAATAAGAATATAACAAAATTTTTTTCATTCGGTCTAAATCAGCGATAAGTATGTCACTGATTCCAATTAGCGTATATGCGCCGTGAATTAGTGAAATTACACTGATTAATTAGCGCATAAACGCTGATTGAAATGAGTGGTATACTTATCGCTGAGAATCAGTGAAACGCTGATTCAGATTTGGAGAGTACAATATGTGTACAAGGTCAAGGAGCTGCCAAGCTAACAATATATTACTTTAACTTTGAAAGGCGTTTTTCTCAAAACTGTGTTATATGTAATTATATGTAATTGAACTTCCATTTCAAGTTTCGGCCCTGTTTACAGCTGTTGCATTATTTAAATGTGAAAAAAATAATAAAAAGTGTTCTAAATTATTATATGTTATATAAAAATTAAGTACAATGATTAAAAAAGTATTGAAGTAGATTTTAATGAAAAAAGTTAAGGACGGAGCACATGTGAATTATTTTATCAATAAGTTATTTTTTATAAATTAATAGTTTATTTAATTTTTATTCTATTTTTACATTCAATGTTTATAAAAACAATAAATGAAAGTGTCAGAGGTAACTATTAATTGTATTTTTGATATTTCATCAGCGAATAACAATACATGGTCAACAAAACCTTACCGTGCAACCAACTCTTTTTTCTTCCTTTAGTTGACTACTTTCTGTACTGCAGCCATCTTTATAATTTTTCCACTATGCTGTGTGCTTATACGTCTAAATTTGACACTAATATTGCACTAGACACATTTTTTTCCTCTAAAATAACATGAGGAAACTTTTAAAGTTTCGCAGGCGCATTCGCGACTTCCGAATTAAAATATAATGTCTATTAAAAACCACCCTATTATACATACGTATGAATGTATAATTGTAAAACTTAATACACTGCACTGATTAATAACGAGGAGACTTATCCAATCATCTTCCATTTCTTCAAAATAAGTATAGCTGAAACTGGCACCTATAGTTATGAAAACCAACTTTACTTTAGAAATTAAATTTTAAGGTTTATTCCATCAAGTGGTACTCATTTAAACTGCATGTTTTGTAATTTTACTACTATTGGCTCTAGTGGACAAAAGTCGAGTTCCACTGGCCTTAGTGATCCGTATCATGATCCGTGGACATGCCGAAAACACACAATCTCAATAGATTAAAATTTGGCAATCGCGCATAAGCGTAGTGTTATATATATATGATTATTAAAAACACTTAACTAAAAATTTACTTGTATATCATATGTGTCCTGACGCGGAGAAAGGGACCTTACGTCAAAAAAATTAATTTTGAGTTATTAATGCGTTCTGCTCAAACCTATTTCTTTCTCTTTCTTGATTTCATTATTTTTCCTCTAGAGATTTCAGGCGCTGTTGTAGCTTCTTTTCTTTTCTTTTTCGTTAACGACAAATAGTCATAAAAGTTGCTAACTTTAAATAATATTTTCTTAACAACTAAACGGTCAATTAATTCTACATTTTAGTAAAAGATGTATTATATTATCGTTTATAACATATTAATTTTTTTCAAATATTTGTAAAGCGGTTTTTTTTAATCAATGAAAACATAGTCATTTTGTATGTTTTTTCATTATTCTCATTGAAAACTTCAAACTTTTTAAATTTATATCTTGTAAACGGTACAGTTAAATTCAATAAAATTTTAACCACACATGTAAATTAAAGCTATTAATATGTGTTTAAAATTTTATAAGAATCTGTAGAAAATTGATTTTAGGATAAACCTCCTTAACGTAAAATATTTTGTTCGGTTAATACCAACATCAAATTTCCAAAAATTAAGTGTGTGCTGATAACTGAGTGCTAGTTACAGGTTTGTCTAAATGTAAAAAAACCAATTTTTTTGAAAAAAATTAAAATATTTAAAAAAATACGAAATGTATTAAAATTTCCTGAAATATATATCGAGATTTCAACCCAATTAATAATTTTCTAGAGTATTTTACATATTTGTTTAGAAGTTTAATCTCTAGGTTTGTCTAAATCTCGAAAAGTCGCTATTTTTCAGTTTTCTTTGATTAAATTGTATAGAAGCATCCAAAATATTGAATAAACTTATCAGAATTCTGTCTTTTATTATTCTTTATATAGCAAAAAAAATTAAGCAAAATCGCTTAAGACTTACTCGAGTTATTCCATATATAATTATTAATATTAGATATTAATATTAGAATGAAAAGTTTCTCCGTTAAATTTTTATTGTTTCTCACACGATTTAAAATTACTATATTTTCATTGTTATTGCTATTCTTTACTCAAAAATTCTATTTATTTCATAATTGTTCGTTATTATTTCCATTCCAGAGATTGTAAATTGTAAAAATGTATAAACTAAATAAATAATAATTAATATATTTATAAATTTGTCGTTTTTTGCCTCACATTGCATTTTAGCTTCATAATGGTTAACAGAAGAAGGAAAATAAACGCAATTTTATGTAATTCCAGAAAAAAATGCCTGAATCTTAAACATGTAAGTAGATTTTTCAAGATGGTTATGTAATATATTGTCGAAAATGAATGATAACTAACACATAGGGGAGATTGCGGAATTGTGGGCCACCTCCATTATTTCATAATATTTATAAGTTTGATCATCCAATGTTTTTTTAATTTCTTTTGTTCGTCCCAAAGAAATTTTTCATAAACATGTCATAACTTTACAACGCAATACAATTAACTGTAAGCCGTAAACAACAACTACCTGACACATTGCGTTCAAATAGTTTTTTTCAAATATTTTTGGCGTTCATGTTTTTATTGTTTTTACAAAGATTTTCAAGAATCAGTAATGACAAATATTTTTTTAATTATTGTGTGTCATTGGTACTTTGATTTCAAAAAGGAATTTTGCATCAAATTAAAATAAATAAATAATACAAAGCTTTCTGAAAAATAAAGCATTTGGGGAATTATAGGCCTCGTGTTTTGAGGATGTATTTGTTACTTGTTTTTAGCGATTTAATTGCACAATATTCAGGTATACCCTGCCAGAATTGGGTTTACTATATGTCCACTTTTAAAGTGGACATAAGGTAGACATATGGTAACAGTTGAAAAAAAATATTTAGAAGGTGTTATATAGCAAAAAGAAGTATTGATAATGTAAAATGAATATTTAGAGATTCGATTTAAGCAAAAATTGCAATTAATAAAGTTCTAATTAATAAATAATTACTTGAAATTCCTGACAGATTAGATAAACATAAATGTACCCAGGTGGTTAGACTTTAAATAGTGGAAAAAAGTTCATCAAAAAACTAAAAATGTTAGAAAAAGCTCTTATAATTAATAAATAAACTTTTTATCCCACATGCATAAAAATGGCGCTTTTAGATAGCTGACGACAGGGAGTAAAGTCACTCATTTGTTCAACCATATGAAAATGGCGTCCATTTTCTCCCATGTGCAAAAATAACAGTTGATCCCATGCGTTATTTTTGCCCAAGGGAGAAAACGGCCGCCATTTTCATGTAAGTCGAACAAGTGAATGACTCTTACTCCCTGTCGTCTGCTATCTGAAATCGACACTTTTGTGCATTAGGAATAAAAAATATCGTAAGTAACATAGGAATAAAGGCATCCCAATTTGTTTACGATGATTTTTGTGACACGAGTGGAGGTTGAGGGCGCCCTCGATCTCCACTTGTGTCACAAAAATCACTGTAAACAAATGGCTGCCTTTATACCCTTGTTGCTTAATATACTAATTCTATTGCGATTTACGAAAAAACTACTCAACATTTTTAAAAAGTAAGAGTAGAGATGATTCTATCACTCAGTCGTATTTTAATAAATAGTGAAAATTAACGATCACTCCGAGTCAAGGAAACTTCCTTGACTCGGAGTGATCTTTAATTTTCACTATTTATTTTTAAAAAGTGCTACGGACTTTTCGTCTTAATTTTTTCAGTAGAATATGCCCCTTTAATATGTACACCCTCGACTGGGACACCCTATATAGTCGATTTATCCATTATTTAAGTTGAATTAAATCGTAAATTGTTCAATTATTAATAATAATTATGCGGGCTGTGAGACCTGTAAATGTAACATGCATGATACTTGTAACAGACTACGATCATATTCTGAACGGCGGAACGGAAGGAACTGATTTGGATAAACGCGCGAAGTTTCAAAATGATGTGTAAATATAGTAAACATTGAGAAAAATTGCTTTCTTTGATTTAAGAGATATTACTAATAACAATAATACATTAACATAAATCATATCTTTTACTTTTAAAAAACGCTTTTTTTACAACAATGTGATCAAAAATTAAAAATTTATCAGAACTTTTTCGATTATTAAAATAAATTAATTTATTTAAATTAATATTATTCAAAGCTAAAAATCAGTATTTTACTTAGAAAAATAAATTTGAATAAAAATCTTTTAAACAATTTCATGTAAAAAATAAATAACCTGCACAATTAATTTTGATTGAAAATCAAATTTCATTAAAGATTCATTAATTAAAGAAACTCCGTATTCTATAAAAATTCGTAGTTAGGAAATAAATATCTTTAGCCTCGTATTTAACTAATTTATTCAAAAATATTATTATGATCTAGATATTTAGCAAAATATGCTATTTCTAAAACTTGAGACAGAGAAAAAAATACATAGCAATTTTATTCAGAATGATATTATAATATAAATACACTGACACACAAAAAAAAATTTGGATTGCCAGGATCTTGATCTTCGTCGTTTACACCAGCATAACTGCAGTGAGCCCATTGGCCGCAGACAGAACAAGCAGCCCAGCCTTCATTTGAGTCTAAATAATAATCATTACATTTACCATTTTTGTCCAAGGCTTTCTCAACCTGACCAACCGCCGATACTGAGGTATCCCTCCTCTGCATCTTAAACTTCTTTCCTACTTTTGCCATGAAGGCATAATTTTAGCCTAGAAACTTAGCCGAGAATTCGTTGCCCGCCTTCACCACGGGTGAAGTCTAGTCGCAAAAATAGAAAATAAATAAACACAAAAACTAATTTTACATAGGTCAAAAACTTTTTGAGATTGTAGTATCACAGAAATGCGATTAAATTTTAGTAAAACATTTACAGTAAACTATTTCTGGATTATGAAAAATTCAGATTTAAAATTAGCGACTAGAGGAAACACCTAAGTTCCAAGAACCAAGAAAATCTCAGAACAATTTCATCGTAAGTCTTATTGGATACATCATTTTGAATTTTTAAAATCCAGCATCAGATTCGTATTCGGCGTCCTCGAAAATCCCTACGGGATTTAGTAGCAAGTTTCAATCGATTTTATTCATTTAAATATATTTTTTCCGCCATATTGGATCCGCCGTATTAAATTTTTATAAACTAACATCATATTCGTAATCAGCGACCCCGATAACCCCCGAGTAACGAGTTTTAAGTAAATCTGAACAATTTTTTTTAAATCCACCATTTTAGATCCGCCATTTTTATTTTTTTATATATTTAATTCTTATGTTCTTATGTTCTCTCTCTCCCTCTCTCTCTCTCTCTCGAATTAAATTAAAGTCACTAAATTAAAAAAAAACATTCAGAAGAAGCAAAAATTCAGCTTTATTTATAGAAATTAAGGCTATGTCCAAGTTGTGAAATGTAAACAAACCAAAAGGTCACTACATCAGCACTAAAAACGCAATTTTGTGACATCCAATTCTCCCACAAAAGATAACATTTTTACACTTTCTTTACGAAAATGGTAAATTAGAGTATCAAAGTTTCCAAAAAAATCATTTTTGACTATGAGCAATAAAAAGCAATTAGTAAAATAACTAATTAAAATGACCTGTAAAATGTCATTTTTGACGCGTCGCGAAAAATAAACTGTTTGAGTATATCAACCGCACGGATGATGAAGAAGTTCCATGTCAGCGATTGGACCTTCAACATGTGGAAGGGGAAATTTTTCCCTTTCCTCCTTGAAATTACAAGAGAAAGGGTAAAAACTTCTTCATCGTCCGTGCGGTTGATATAGTCAAACAGTTTAATTTTTCGCGACGTGAACTCTGTTGCTTGCTGCGCGTGCGCAGACCGTACCAAGGTCGCAATGACATTGCCATGCAAAAAGGCACATTTTTTTTTGACTGAATTTCAGTGGTTTTCTTATTTTTTCAGTTATTCAAAGTTTAGTTACCAAATTCGATACTTTAGTTCACCATTTCTATAAAGAAAATGTGAATTTATCTTTATTTACGCAAATGGGAACCACGAAAAAATGCTTCACTATTCGGTCTATAATTGGGCATTTTTTCGCTGTTCGCATTTGCGTAAATCAATATAAATTCACATTTTCTTTATGGAAATGAGTAGATAGGCAGGGAGGGTTCTATCTAGAGATCCCTGCACCGACATGTTACCGACACTTTTAGCCCAGACTCAAACCACTTAGCCAAGACTCAAACCATTGGGGGGGGGGGGTATTCAGACTGTTATGATGAGCTGGATATGACGTCATACTTCCAAGAATTTGGGGGGGGGATATTGAGATCGTGATTCTTGGAATTTATCTAATTTCTTGGAATTATAAAACAATCCTAGAATTTTCCACAGGGGTTGATGACTCAGAATTTTGGAATTTTTTATTGGTATTTCCTATTTTTTGGGTGCATTCTTTAACGATGACGCATAATTTCTTTGTTTTTCGCAAAATGGGGTTGATGACTCATTATCATTGGAATTTCCTGTTTTTGTTTTTTACATGGTGCATTCTTTAACGATGACACATAATTTCTTTGTTTTTCGCAAAATAGGGTTGATGACTCAGAGTTTTGGAATTTTTTATTGATGACTCATTATCATTGGTATTTCCTGTTTTTGTTTTTTACATGGTGCATTCTTTAACGATGACGCACAATTTCTTTGTTTTTCCCAAAATAGGGTTGATGACTCATTATCATTGGAATTTCCTGTTTTTGTTTTTTACCACAATTCTAAGAAAACCATAATTAACTTGAAATTAAATTAGTCATAATTTGTGTATATAAAGAAGGCAATTTTTCTTAACAAAATCATTCCTGCAGTTTAAGTTGTTCAATCAACATATCAGAAAAACATCGTGAAATTCAAATGCGCTTAATCATCTCGTTTTAAAAAAATCACTATAGTTAAAAGTTCAATTTTAGTCTGATCGGAGTTAATCATTGTAGTGAAAAAAATTGACAGTTTCAATTCAAGTGATAAAAATGAATTTGGATAAATTAAATGCAGCAATTAAAGTTGTGGAAACTGATAAAAGCTCTAACTATTGTAAAGATTTTGTGAAAATTATGAACAATGCTTTTAAAACATTAAGTAAAAAAACTACAACTGAGGAATTAAATTTTTGGATAAATAATAGTGTAAAAAACATTAGATTACTGAATAAATTGTTAAGAAATGGATCTGTGTCATGTGGAGAGAAAAAAAAGATTTTGTTAACTATTGGACTATTGAAAGCAAATAGCAGAAAGTTTAAGAAACTAAGAAGAACAGGAACTGGTTTATTTAAAAAGGATGAGAGATGGATCAGGTGGGAAGAATTAGAGAATGCTTTCGAGAATAGAATTAGAACAGGTGTTGTTATTAATTTGAAACATAAAAATATGGACAGTTTTCTCAGTGATGCAAAGAAAATGATTATTTCTCGATTAAAAAATGCATTTAAAAAGGTAGGAAACATGAAAGTTAATGTTGTTCTTGCGGCAAATTATACTGTTTTAGAAGAAGGTGAGGAAATTGAAGATATTAAATATTTCAATACCAGAAATTCAAAAATTTTAGAATCAACAAACTTTGATGAATGGTTTGATCATAAAATTCGTGAAAAACTTTTTGTTAAGATTGATGATTTTCAACAAAAAAAGTCAGGTTGGTCTTTAAATGAAATTATAAATTTAAGTGTTAATATAAATAAATATGTCCCTCTTGCGGCTGGATACTCAACTTTTATAAGAATGCCAAAATTTATAATCGATAAAAGAGCTGTTATTAATGTTAAAAATTTTGATAAATACTGTTTTTTATGGTCAATAATTGCACAACGTTATCCAGCTAAAAAGAACAATGATCTTACAAGTTCATATCCCCACTTTAAAGATACTGATTTAAAGTTTGATGATTTTGAATTCCCCATTACTCTCAGCGATATTCCAAAATTTGAAAAATTAAACAATTTAAGTATTAATGTTTACGGAATTGATAAAAGCAGTAATAAAAAGAATGAAATTGTTCCACTTTATTTAAGTAAAAACAAATCAGATGAACCTACTTATCACTTATTAATGATTGAAAATACAGAACTTGATTTAGACGATGATGATGATGATAATAATTTTCAAAATAACAAAGTTTATCATTTTGCATTAATTAATAATTTATCTCGATTAGTAAAATCGCAAATAACAAAAGATCGAAATCGAACCATACTTTGTGATAGATGTTTATGCCATTTTAAATATGAAAAATCATTTAATAATCATAAAATTGATTGTGATAAAATAAACATGTGTCGAGTGATTTTACCTGAAGAAGAGAATAAAATTTTAAAATTTAAAAATCATAGAAATAAAGAAAATGTTCCCTTTGTCGTGTATGCTGACACTGAAAGTCTCTTAGAACCAATAGCAAGTACACACACAAACACATCAACATACCAAAAACATATCCCGACAAGTTTTGCTTTCTATGTACATTGCAATTTTAACGAATCTCTTTCAGAATTTAAATCATATCGGGGTCCAGATTGTGTTGATTGGTTTATGACAGAATTAAAACAATTAGCTGAAAAAGCAAATTCTTATTTTACAAATATTATTCCAATGGAAAATTTAACTATTTTACAACAAATTCAATTTGACACAGCAACAGTTTGTCATATTTGTGAAAAACCTTTTGAAAATGATGACATTAAACACCGCGATCATTGTCATTTCACGGGAAAATATCGTGGTCCGGCACATCAAGGTTCCAATGTAAATTATAAAGATTCGCATGTTGTTCCCATAATTTTTCACAACTTGTCAGGATATGATGCACATTTCATTATTAAAGCTTTAGCAACGTCTTTTGAGGGTGAAATGAAACTGTTACCAATAAACAAAGAAAAGTACATTTCATTTTCAAAGTATGTCAAAGGCACAAAAGTAGTATTAAGATTTCTTGATTCATTTAAATTTATGCCCAGCAGTTTAGACAAATTGTCCTCCTATCTTGAAAATGATGAGAAAAAAATTACTAAAAAGTATTGTAAAAATATGGACGAGTTTAATTTATTGACAAGAAAAGGAATATTTCCTTACGAATATGTTAGTAGCTGGGAAAAATTAGAAGAAGGACAATTGCCAGTAAAAGACTCTTTCTACTCTAAATTAAATGACGCTTATATTTCAGACGAAGACTATGAACATGCTTGTAACGTATGGAAAACGTTTAATTTAAAAACAATAGGAGAATACTCTGACTTGTATTTACAGACTGACGTTCTACTACTTGCCGACATTTTTGAAAATTTTAGAAAAACCTGTTTTACAACTTATAACTTGGACGCGTTACATTACTATACTGCCCCAGGACTGGCATTTGACGCTATGCTCAAGTACACAGACATAAAACTTGATTTGTTGACAGATGTAGAAATGTTGCTTTTTATTGAAAAGGGAATTAGAGGTGGTGTTTCACAATGCTCAAACAGATACGCGAAAGCTAATAATAGATTTATGGAAAAAGATTAAAGATTTTATTTTTTTTTTTTTTTTTATTAAGGGATTTTAATCCCTTAATACCAGAATCTTATATAATGTACTTCGATATAAATAATCAGTATGGTGCTTCTATGAGCGAGAGCTTGCCATATACAGATTTTGAATGGTTAGAAAATTATAGTAATGACTTTTTCCTAAATATTCCAGATGATTCTTCAGAAGGATATATTCTTGAAGTAGATTTAGATTATCCAACTCAACTTCATGATTCACATAAAGACTTGCCCTTATGCCCTGAACATTTCATACCTCCTCTCCCAAAATGTAAAATTCCTAAATTGATTCCAAATTTATTACCAAAGAAGAACTATACAATTCACTATAGAAATTTAAAGCTATATTTATCTTTGGGAATGAAATTAACTAAAATACATAGAGTTTTAAAATTTAAGCAAAAGCAGTGGTTAAAACCCTACATTGATTTAAATACCGAGCTTCGAAAAAAATCGAGTAATGAATTTGAGAAGAATTTTTACAAGCTAATGAACAATTCCGTATTTGGCAAGACAATGGAAAATGTTAGAAAACACAAAGATGTTAGATTAATAACAAAATGGGAGGGAAGGTATTGCGCGAAAAATTTAATTGCTCAACCAAACTTTCATAGTTGCACCATATTCGATAAAGATATGGTCATTATTGAGATGAATAAAACAAAGGTATACTTTAACAAACCAATTTACATAGGATTCACTATTCTAGACATATCAAAAATAATAACATATGACTTTCATTACAATTACATTAACGAGACTTTCAGTGATTCTGCAAAATTACTCTACACAGATACTGACAGTCTTGTTTATCACATCACAGTACCAAATTTTTATGATTATATTAAAAGAGATTTACATAAATTCGATACATCCGATTATCCTGAAAACAACATTTATAATATACCACTTGCAAATAAAAAAATCCTGGGTCTTATGAAAGACGAAAATAACGGTAAAATTGTAGACGAATTTATAGGTTTAAGATCAAAACTATATGCATTCAAGTTATGGGGTGATGAGGAAGCTAAAAAGAAAGCAAAAGGGGTAAAATATTCAACTTTAAAAAAAATAGGTTTCGATGATTTTAAGCATACTCTCAATGAAAATGAAAACCTGATCCGATCTCAGCACTTTATACGCAGCAAAAAACATGAAGTATTTACTGTCAAACAAAATAAAATTGCTCTCAGTTGGCAGGATGATAAAAGAATTTTGATACCAGGGAAAACTGACACCTTTCCTTGGGGTTACCAACAGCATGATCCAATGGAAATAGATGAAATTGATGTATAAAATGTAAATATTTATTTAAAATGTAGTTTGTATTAGTTCTCTGCTATTCGATTTATACAATTTTTACAATAAATTATACTTAAAAAATATTGTAATTTATTATAATAAATAAATGTATTTAAAATAAATGTCGTTTCTTATTCCTGAAAACAATAAGGTTAGGTTAGAAATAATAATTACAGTGCAATTGATATTTTATAATTTTATTGAGGAAAAAAATAGAATACATTTTAAACTAAAATACTTAAATATTACAGTTTTTGCAGAACCAAGTTTTTAAGTTTATAACATTCTGAAGAGCACAAGTAACCCTTACAGCACCGGGATATTCAGGATATCCCAGAGACGTCCTGGGGATATCGATTTGTTTTCGGAAGTTTGGATATCCCTGGATTATCCTCTGGATATCCATGGACGTCCCTAGGATATCCCAGAGGTATCCAAACTTCCGAAAACAAATCGATATCCCCAGGACGTCTCTGGGATATCCTGAATATCCCGGTGCTGTGAGGGAAATGTTTTCTTGTTGATTAAATGTTTTGAACAAGTTCCAATACATGTTTCAATGTTTAATTTTTTTAATGAAGGACAATTTAAATCATTCATATCGATAATTTCTATACAATATTTTTCATCGATTAAGCTTTTTAACCATTTTTTCTTCTCTAAACCTTTAACATAAATTGTCTTTGCTTCTTTAAACACATTTTCTAAAATTTCTTTTAAATAAACGTACGGTACATCACCAGCATTCCAACGAATACCATGGAAATTATTTTCTAACCAACGATTGATACATTTATATTTGTTTGTGACGCAATTCCATGGACAAGGAGGTTGGAAAACCATATTTATTGGTATTGAATCATTTTTTACAGAAACTATAGCTAATTCTTTTAAAACAAATTTATTAATTGGCAATTTGAATCCTTGCACATCCATCAAGTACTGCATTTTTAAATCAACTAATCTCATTACGCGTAAAGAGTTAAATATAATATATAAGCTTAAAGTTAAACAATTTTTTTGACAATTCCACTGATTGGTTTATATTCAACGATGCGGTCATGCAAAACTAAGCAATAAGCTGAAGTATTGGCGGGAAAATTTTCTTTTGATTCAAATTCTAAGCGGATATCAACTGGTCCACTTTTTAAAGACTCATTTTGTTTTGAACAATCTACTACAACTAAAGGAGCATATTGTAAAAATTCTTTTTTTGATAAAATTGGTTGAGACTCTTTACTATAATAAGATGCTTGAAAATTTGTAAACATTTCATATAAAGTAGAGTACTGATTTCTACCAATATTCAGATTCATGTTACCATAAGGATAACATTGTGAATTTAAAAATAATTTTACATCAGATAAATCACAATGATCGAAACAACTAGAGTTCTGAACTGTATTATTTTTTCTGTTTCTCTGAAACCCTAATACAATAAATCTAGGTTTCTCTAATTGACTTGAAGTTTTTACACTCCAAATATGCTTAGGAGTAATTGGTAATAAAGGATATTCATACAATTCCCAAGTTCTAAAACTTATTGGAATAGATGGATCTTTTTCAATATATTTTAATAATTTAAATTTTCGAGCATCTGATAATTTTATGTATGGTAATAACCATTCAATTTTTTCAATAACAATTTTAAACTCTTCTAAAGGTGCTACTTGCAACACTGCGTTAGCATCAGTTCTTGATCTGATTAAAATAAGCTCATGTTTTGCGTTAATAATAACTTTTTGGTAATCTTCAGCAAAACCAAAAATCATACTTAAAGGAATACAAACATCAAAATAACCTTGTGCATTTGTTAAGGTTGGTTCATTCGTAAATTCTAACCAGCCAACATTTTCAAGAAATTTATTTTGACTAGCATCCAGAGAAATATAATTTTTCATTAAACTTGTAAGACCAACATTTTTATTTTTATCAATTTCTACACCATTAAGTTCATACTTTGCTTCTTCAAATAAATGACATATGCCATTAGAAATTAAATTTGTACGCTCTAGAGCTGTTCCATCAGGTTTCACAAGTTTTCCAGTGATGTGAATCGAGCTTTTGCTTGGAAATAAGCAATGATCCTGATTCTGTACCGTGATGCGGATTTCGTCACTATTGTTGTATGTTGATGAGGTGTATGGTTGTTGCGCATGAACTTCATAATGAGCAATAGATTCATCAAAAATTACTGGTGAATCAATATTTAAAATTTCCCCTTCCATAGCAAAAAATAATACGTTGAAATACAAAGGCACAAATACAAGTAAAAATAACCTTAAATCTCTTTTTTACTCTCTTCCTTTTTTTACAATCCTTAGACCGAGATTTTTCAGTAGTTGCAGGTTCTGAGGTGTTAATCTCTTCAAGATTCGCCGACGACTGATTTGCTTCTGGCATGGTGTCTTAATTTTATAACCAAAACCAATCCTTTTTCTATTATTAAAAACAATACCCATTATTTTAAGGATTTAATATGAAGCCTTATTGTTAAAGTTTCCCCTCGAAAATTAACTAAATTTCCGTCTTGGTCTACAATTCGCAATTGAATATAGTCTATTGTCTTGACAGCGACTGGCAAGTAAATGACGTGATTTGGTACTTCCACTATTTTATATCCTAGTGGAACAATAGGAAAAAATTCATGAATTGTATGCACTTTTTCACCATTAATGTATGCTCCCGTTGTTATATTACATTCTACTCTTAATGAATTTATTTTAATGATTGATACTGGTTGATCAGACTCATGGTATTCTTGAGCTTTTAATTTGCGAGGAGAAAATCCTAACAAACTACCTATAGAATCATTGGGTTTAAAATTAATTTCTTCATCACAATAAACTGTACATTTCAATGTATTATTGTTTGGTTTGATTCTAAAATTAATTCCTTTATTTTTTAAAATTAAATGCAAAACTTGATCAATATCACTAACTTCATAACTTCCTGTGGGTATAATAATTTCTTCATTTCCTACGTAAAATTTATTCTTTCCAACATCTATATTAGGAATAGAATTAAAAGTTAAAAATTCAACAAGACCAAGAGCATAATTTTTAAAATTAGACAACTCTATTGGTAGAAAAAATTGAGATTCTAAGATGGAAGAATTTCCAGACAACGTTAAAATAAGTGAATCGTCCATGATGAGGTCAAAGTAATAACTAACGTTTAAACTAAGAATATCATTTATTTATATGCAGAGTATACAAATCAGGAATATTCAATTGTTTACATAAAAATTTAAGACATAAATGTCCGCATACATATGTATTATAGTTTTGATATCGTTTATGATTATATTTTATGCTACCAACACCAAAATATTTAACAAGATCCGAAGGTGGTCGAAGATTACCGAAGCTATCAAAATATACGATTTTATCTTTATTCTTTTTATATGCACACCAATGTGTACCGGGACCATTTTTATCATCTAGATTAATAATTGCAAATTCAGTTTCTTTAGGACCACGCATAGGTAGTTCATTTCGCATAAAAACTCCTCGAAAATATGGAATTTTTAAAAGCTTTGCAAATTTAAGTAAATCTAAGTCGGTTAGGGCTCGGTGAGGTAGCTTTACTTCAAGTTTTTTGACTTGCATCCTTGTCCTGCTTTATAAGGTTTAAGGTGTAACCCTAGACCTGTCCTATATGGTTTTAAATAGAGCCCTTTTCCTAAGGCAATAGACTCCATTGTTTGATTGTGTCGCTTGCTTTCCTCTAGTTGACGTTTTGCAGAATTTGCATCATTTACAGCTTTAGCTATGCCAGCTGCTCCCCCTGCTAGAGCCCCTGTTGCACTTAAACCCGCAAACAAAGGAATAAGAAAAGGTAAAATTCCTCCCACTTTAGAAGGTATCGGTAAAACTCGAGGTTTATTAATTTTTCGCCTGCCACCAGCAATTTTAACTGCCAAACGTGCACCTTCAAGTGCTGATTTAATAGTAGACTGGGCATTTGTATCCAATTTCATAGATTTTTTAGCTGCGGTTACAATCTTCCTCAACGTTGATTTTTTATTTTCCCTCTTTTTCTTCATATTTTCTTTTGACTTGATTCCCATACCCAATTTTGATTTGACCTTCATTGCATTTGTTATTGCGTAAGCTGCAGCTCTTTCTCTATAATTTGCGTCAGGAGCAAACACACGATGCCAAGCTTTATCAGCAAGTACTCTATCAGCTGCGTTTCTCGCTTCTACACTTTCCCTATTTTTTGAATAAGAAATATCGTGCTGTTTACAAGCAGCGTCGAGAGGGTTGATTCCTGGATCACCTCGTGCTAATCTCTTTGCTAATTTTGTTCCTGGACCACAGTATTGATAGCCAGGTATATGAAGTTCGAAAGGTAATTTATTGATAATTTTATTCAAAATACCTCTACCTCGTCTTACTCTTTTCGAAGTTTTCTTTAAACTAATTTGTTTTTTATTTACACCCATATTTATATTCTTTACGGTTAGAAAACTTTTTCAAGACTAAAGGGGAAATCTATATAACCAATGTATTTATAGTTTTTTGCCATTTGACTACAAACAGTCGACCTTTAATGATCTAACAAAAAAATTATGACAGCAATAGTCAATTATCACAGTAATAGTCAATTATCCCAATTGCCTCCGACAGTAGGAAACGTGGACCTTGCCCAAAGCATGAAAGAGTTGACGATCGACACCAAATCGCAAACCTCTCCTAAAAAACTAGACCTAGCAATCAGATGCTGTAAAGTAGCATGGACCTTATTATTGGACTTGCATGCAAACGTTACAAGCGACTACAGTAAACTGACATTGAAACTATTAAAAACCTTGTATTTATAGTTTTAACCTCAGTTATCGTAAGAATGGAGTTCGAAGCACAATCGATTAAATTACCAGTTTACAATTTTGACACTCTTGTTCAAGATTGTAATAAAAAAACAGATAATCGTCATGGAAATTTATTGCCAAATAGTGTGCGAGCAATATTTTGTGGACCGTCAAATTGTGGAAAGACAAATGCTTTACTTGCTCTTTTAATACATCCCAATGGATTACGATTTGAAAATGTTTATGTGTACTCAAAATCGTTATATCAACCAAAATACAAATTTTTAGAAAACATTTTGCAACCAGTAGAGGGTGTTGGCTACTTTCCATTTAATGAACATGTGGATGTTGTAGAACCAAACAATGCGTTACCAAACTCAATATTTATATTTGATGACGTAGCATGTGAAAAACAAGATAATATTAAAGCTTTTTTTGCTATGGGAAGACACAAAGCGGTGGATTGCTTTTATTTATGTCAAACATATGCGCGCATTCCAAAACATTTAATACGTGACAATGTTAATTTACTAGTTTTATTCAAACAAGATGAAATGAATCTTAGACATATTTATGATGATCATGTAAATACTGATATGACATTTATGGAATTTAAAAAACTTTGCAACTCTTGTTGGAAAAATAAGCATGATTTTATAGTGATTGATAAAGATCGTGATATCAATGAAGGCAGATATAGAAAGTGTTTTGATTGTTTTATAAAATTAGAGAAATGATATTCTTTATAAACAGTTTTATTCAAGACATTGGTCAATCAACATGTCTTCTACACACTTGAAACATTTGCGAAAACAAAAAGATATTCTTGGTCAAATTGCAAAAGCCAGTGATGCTATTCGACGAAAGCATAGACTGATGAAATTGGGCAAGGAAGAAATTGAACAGACTTTAAATAATACCTTTAAACCTATAGTGACACCAATTCAGAAATTAGTTGACGACATTGAAATTGTCAAACAAATTTGACCAGTAAAAATTGAAAGAGAGGGAGACCTTCCTTTAGAGTTTGAAGAAGATCAAGAAGTTAAGAGAGAGAATGATTCATTTTTAAGAGATGACTTATCATTTGCAACAGCTGCTGATGATGACGATAACGGTGATGATGATGGAGATGATAATGGAGATGGAGATAAATCAGAGAAAGATGGTGCTATTTTATATCTTCAAATGTTGGATGAAAAGGGAAAAGATTTAGATCCTTCATATGGAGTTCGTAAATTATCTAAAGGGCAATTAATGATTGGTAATTCAGGAATAAATTTTGAACAAAATAGTATTAGTGTAGGTAATAAAACATATCCTGCAACGAAAGGTTTACTTGAGCTTTTATTCAAAAAAGTTCCAGAAGAAGCTGTTTTAAGTGTAGTTGATCGGGAAAATTATAAAAATATTGTAATATCAACTAATGCTCATAGAAAATATTACAAAGCAGATGGCGCTGTTAGAGATAAAAAGAGTTTAAAATATCTAAACTATATAGCAGTACATTCTGGTGAAGGTTTAATTCCAGAATATATGACTCAACAAGAAGATGCAAAAATTGATTATGTTTATTGGGATGATCCTAATGAATTGGTTGATCGTTTAAGATTGCTCTTGGCATCTCAAGCAGCTGGAAATCCCAGTCATAATAATGAGATTATATCAATTATTGAAGAGTTGAGAGAAGCTGGAATTGTTTATTAATTAACAGTTGTAGAAATTTTTATCATTTTCATGATGAGTATCGACATATTCGGACGTCAGTTTAAAAGCACAGAAACTTCAAATCGAGGTCCACCAGGACTTGGTTTTAAGTTGACTGCTGAAGGAGATTTTACTATTGAAAATAAGAAACTTTGTAACGTAGCTGATGCCGAGAGCAACGGTGATGCAGTAAACTTGAATACTGTAAACAAAGTTATTGAATCTAAAACGAACGCCATCTATGATGTAATCGGTTCCGTGAGAAATGATGTAAATGACAATGTAGTAAAGATTTTAGATTTAGAAGATTTGATAAAAAAATATTTTGAAAATCTAAGAATCAGTATTGAAAGAAATATAGAGATGATGTCTACCAACAAAGACATTATTTTACAATTAGACAGCAGACTGCGCACACTTGAAGGTAATTAGCAATGGAGGATCAAAAACTACAGTTGGTGAAAGAGTTACATAAACCAGCGAGAAAAAAATTATAAGCGAAGAAGTGTTGACATTCGAGGTTTTGACGAGACTTGGCAAGCTGATCTTGTTGAAATGCAACCTTATGCGAGAGAAAATAAAGGTTACAAGTACCTGTTAACCGTCATTGATACATTTTCAAAGTTTGCCTGGGCTGTTCCAGTAAAGTCTAAAAAAGGTGAAGATGTGACTGCGGCAATGAAATCTATTTTAATTAAAAAACGCATACCGAAAAATTTTCAAGTAGATAAAGGAAAAGAATTTTATAATTCACATTTTGAAAATCTTATTAAAAATTATAACATTAATTTGTATTCTACTCATAGTAATTTGAAAGCGTCAATTTGTGAACGATTTAATCGTACTTTGAAGAATAAAATGTGGATGCAATTTAGTTTACGCGGTAATTACAAATGGATAGATATATTAAGTGATTTAGTAAATGCGTATAATAATAGTAAACATCGAACAATCAAAATGAAACCAATAGATGTAAATGCTGAAAATGAAAATAATTTGTTGTTTAATGTATTTAAAAAAGTTGCAGTAAACAGGCAATATAATAAGAAATTTAAAGTTGGAGATAGAGTACGTATAAGTAAAGTTAAACATGTTTTTGAGAAAGGTTATACACCAAATTGGACTACAGAAATATTTACTATAAGCGATGTAAAAAATACTAATCCAATAACATATGTCTTAAAGGATTATCAGGAAAATCTAATAAGTGGATGCTTTTACGAGCAAGAACTTTCTAAAGTTAAATATCCAGATGTATATTTAGTTGAAAAAGTATTAAAAAAACGAGGATCTAATGTATTTGTAAAATGGTTGGGTTTTGATAATTCTCATAACAGTTGGATAAACGAATCTGAATTATAATGTATTTAAGAAAGGTTAAAATAAAAATAAATTGAATTGTATGCATTTTTGTATTTATTTATCCTCTCTTTACAATAATTTACCATTGATATATTGAATATTTGACATTTGTTGAATAGCTTCATTTGATATTTGTTTACAGTGAAATGTGACAAGTTCCAGCAATAATGTCTCTAAATTTAAAACATTAGTTCTTCCCATCACTTTTTGAAGTATTCTACTGTAATGTTTTTTAATAAAATCCGTGGCATGTTTTGTAGACTTTACATTATTTTTAAAGATTAATTCTGCAATAGACTTTACAATTATATCTTTACTGTACTGCAAATTGAATTTTGATAGTTCTACATGTTTTTGTTCAACACAAGGAATAAGTTCATTAAATATTGCAAATGAAGTTTCACTAAATGTAAATGATTGATCTAAACGCTCAATTGATATTAAACGATATGTAACACTAAAACGTATTGTAAACGTTTCACAATCCAGCACTGATGCATCACAATCTCCGTTGAAAAATCGCATTATATGTTTTACTGCATCACACAATAGGCGCCATTCTTGAAGCTCCAAAGACAATGATACTCGTGGATGGCTGCTTTTTAGTTGAATTTTAGGTATTATTTTCCCATTTATGTCTAGTTCTGCTCCAACGACAACTTGCTTTGTAAATGATGGATTCAAGTTGTAAATTTTTGATAATAACATTTCTCTGCATGGTAAATATGACATTTTATGTCTTCTACTGGTCAACTCCCTCAGGAACAAACTCTATCTGATTGTAAGGTCCTCCACGATTTCTTAAATATACACCACCTCTGACAGCTTCAGCTTTTAGACTGTTGAAAAGATTTGCATCCTCTTCAAATATTTTTAGCATTCTTGGTGGTAGGAAAATGTTAAATTCATTATTTATTTCAGCAACAATTTTCGGACCAAATTTCGTATCAATTTTTCGAATGTCTGTTACTTTATAGAATGCATCGATGGTTAACTCCTTTGTTGTTTTGGTGACCAAGACTTTGCTTGCTTTGTTTAATTTATCGAAATTCATTTTCATCACTTAAATTTAAATTTTCAAATTTTTTTATTAAAATATTTAACTGCGACCTTGCTTCAATTAAACTTTTAACTTTATGTATTTCTTGAATTAATTTGTTCAAGCGCACTTGAATTTCACGACGTTGTTCTGCTAATATGTTCATTAACCAACTTAAACTGCAGGAATGATTTCGTTTATAAAAATTGCCCTCTTTATATACATGAGATATGACCTATTTGACCTTCAAGTTAATTATAGATTTCTTGGAATTTCGGTAAGATCAAAAGCATTCTTATGAAAAGAACCAAAAATGTTTGTGAAAATTCCTTAGATAAGAATCTAATAAACAGTGATTTGCAATATTTAGACGAAAATAATAATTCCAAGAATAAAATAAGTAAAAACAAAAACAGGAAATACCAATGATAATGAGTCATCCATAAAAAATTCCAAAACTCTGAGTCATCAACCCTATTTTGCGAAAAACAAAGAAATTATGTGTCATCGTTAAAGAATGCACCATGTAAAAAACAAAAACAGGAAATTCCAATGATAATGAGTCATCAACCCCATTTTGCGAAAAACAAAGAAATTATGCGTCATCGTTAAAGAATGCACCCAAAAAATAGGAAATACCAATAAAAAATTCCAAAATTCTGAGTCATCAACCCCTGTGGAAAATTCTAGGATTGTTTTATAATTCCAAGAAATTAGATAAATTCCAAGAATCACGATCTCAATATCCCCCCCCAAATTCTTGGAAGTATGACGTCATATCCAGCTCATCATAACAGTCTGAATACCCCCCCAAATGGTTTGAGTCTTGGCTAAGTGGTTTGAGTCTGGGCTAAAAGTGTCGGTAACATGTCGGTGCAGGGATCTCTAGATAGAACCCTCCCTGCCTATCTACTGAAATGGCGAACTAAAGTATCGAATTTGGTTACTAAACTTTGAATAACTGAAAAAATGAGAAAACCACTGAGTTTCAGTCAAAAACAAAATGTGCCTTTTTGCATGGTGATGTCATTGCGACCTTGGTACGGTCTGCGCACGCGCAGCGAGCAACAGAGTTCACGTCGCGAAAAACTAAAGTGTTTGACTATATCAACCGCACGGACGATGAAGAAGATTTTACCCTTTCTCTTGTAATTTCAAGGAGGAAAGGGAAAAATTTCCCCTTCCACATGTTGAAGGTCCAATCGCTGACATGGAACTTCTTCATCATCCGTGCGGTTGATATACTCAAACAGTTTATTTTTCGCGAAGCGTCAAAAATGCTGTTTTACAGGTCATTTTAATTAGTTATTTTACTAATTTCTTTTTATTGCTCATAGTCAAAAATGATTTTTTTGGAAACTTTGATACTCTAATTTACCATTTTCGTAAAGAAAGTGTAAAAATGTTATTTTTTGTGGGAGAATTGGATGTCACAAAATTGCGTTTTTAGTGCTAGTGTAGTGACCTTTTGGTTTGTTTACATTTCACAACTTGGACATAGCCTTAAGTAAATTCCCATAAAAATCAGTTTCTCAAACTTCACCCCCCCCCCACCAAGCCTGTAAAAAGAGAACACGAACTAACTTTTAGGTCGGACAACGTTTTTCTCTTTAGATACACCTTAAGGAAGAAAACCTACTACATGGCAGTCCTGGCAATCCAAATTTTTTTTTGTGTGCTGGTGATATTAATAAAAAAATTTTTTCTTGTTTATGAAAATTTAATATTAATGAAATTTTGATCCTTTAATAATAAATTAAATAGAATTTTTCTAAATAAATGAGATTTAAGCATGAATTTGGTAAAGAAATGTCATTTAATCTGAAAGAAACTGGATCGAGAACACATTTTTCAAAAATTTCATATTGCCTTAAAGCCATTTTATCGAAAAGATATTTTGTCGGAAAGTCGTTTGAACGAAAAGACATTCTTTAATTCTGCTTAAAACATCCAGTTTCTTTCATATTAAATGACATTTCTTGACCAAATTCATGCTTAAATCTCATTATTTAGAAAAATTCTATTTAATTTATTATTAAAGTATCAAAATTTCATTAATATTAAATTTTCAAAAACAATAAAAAAAATTTATCAATATTTATATTGCAATTTTTGCTTAAATCGAATATCTAAAAAACAATTTTACATTATCAAATACTTCATTTTGCTATTTATATAACACTTTCTAAATAGTTTTTATCAGTTGTTACCATATATGTCTACCTTAATAATAATTTTAGTAAACCCAATTGTCTCAGGCTATTATTGATAAAATCACTTATAGCTATATCAATTTAACAAAAACAATTCGATTCATGCTATAGAGCTACACACTTAAAAATATGTCCTAATTAATGGAGCCCATTTTACTTGTCCAAATCGTAATTCTGATTAATTTCATTTTCTTTTCTAATTTTAAACTAATAATTAATTACACAGGCACACAAAAAAAGTGTCGTGGCCGAGACACTACACTAGTATATTCCCATGTACTTTTGTCCGCTGAATCCGAAGTCTGAATGCTCAAATTGGTTCTTTTTTTTGAGTTATACTCAAAAAACGACTCAAAACACGAAATTGAACCAAAAAAATTAAAAAAATTTTTTGTGACATAGCAATAGCATATTTTCATGTATTTTTTCCCGCTGAATCCAGATTCGAAGTCAGAATTGACAGATGTGCTCAAAATTTTGAGCTAAACTCAAATAACGACTCAAAAAACCGAATTAAAATGACGAAAATGAAAAATTTCTTCTGTGACACTGCAAAAGTATATTCCCATGTATTTTTTCACGCTGAATCCGAATTCGAAGTCAAAATTAACAGATTTGTAAAAATTTTGAGATAAACTCAAAAAACCGAATTAAGATGAAAAAATTTTTTTATGACATTACACTACCGGTCAATATTGAGAGACCGCTAATTTTCAGGCGAATGAAAAACGTTTTAAAACATAAAATTTCTTGAATCTAAAATTTTTTTCTGTTCATTTCTTAAAAGATGATAAAATTTTGAAAAGAAAAAAATATTTCAGAAGTCGTTTGGCCAATAATTTATTTAGATATTTTTAAAAAATCGTCATTTTCAATGTTTTACAAAAATTTGAATAACTTCTAAAATAATGAACGCTTTTTAATAATCTTAGGCTTATTTTAAAGGTCATTTTCTACACTGTAAGAATTATATATAGGCATTAACGTGTAATTTTTTTCTTAGAAAATGCAGGCCGTCAAACTTGGACCAACAAAATTTAAAACAATCTTATTAATCGCTTTTTTAGTCAATTTTTTGAGCTTATCTCAAAATTTTGAGCAAATCTGTCAATTCTGACTACGAATTCGTATTTAGCGGGAAAAAGTACATGGGAATATAGTAGTGTAGTGTCCTAAAAAATTTTTTTCATCCTAATTCGGTTTTTTGAGTTTATCTCAAAATTTTGAGCACATCTGTCAATTTTGACTTCGAATTCAGATTCAGCGTAAAAAAATACATGGGAATATACTTTTGCAGTGTCACAGAAGAAATTTTTCATTTTCGTCATTTTAATTCGGTTTTTTAAGTCGTTTTTTGAGTTTAACTCAAAATTTTGAGCACATCTGTCAATTCTGACTTCGAATCTGGATTCAGCGGGAAAAAATACATAGAAATATGCTATTGTTATGTCACAAAATTTTTAAAAAAATTTTTTTGGTTTAAATTCGTGTTTTGAGTCGTTTCTTTGAGTATAACTGAAAGAAAGAACCAATTTGAGCAGTCTGACTTCGGATTCGGATTCAGCGGCCAAAAATACATATGGGAATATACTAGTGTAGTGTCTCGGCCACGACACTTTTTTGTGTGCCTGTGGTATTTACAACATTTTTAATATTTCTAACCATTTAATAAATGTATTTTATCTTTATTTTTGATTTTGAACTTAATTTAGGCAGTGGCCCATAATTCCGCAATATATTTAAAAATCATAATACTGCACTCTTTGGTAAAACTCAAATTTCTTTTAGTGGGTATACAATATACATTTGGGAATCATTTGGTAAATGGCTTTATAATTCTGTTAACGGTGTTGCGCAATTTCAAACAGTGGTCGCCTTTTAAAAATGGCTGCTTGAACGTAAACGTAATTTCAAAAGAGTTTTTCTCCCAATTTGGTCAATTATTGCAAAATAGGGAAAAATACCAGTTATCCTAAAATTTTGTTCTTTCATTTGTGCACAAGAAATAGAAAATCCAATATAATACACGACGTCAAGAAGTAAAATGAGAAAATTAGATGTGCCCATTAAGTGCTGCCCTCTGGTGGTAATTTTATGTATCGCGTATTTGTTTAACTTTTTCCTATTTTACTTCGTCGTTGTAAATCTAAATAAATATTTTACACCTTTCGCGCAAATGAAAGATAAAATATTCAGGATATCTTGTATTTTTTCCGATTTTGCAATAACTGCCCGAATTGGGAGAAAAATAATTTTCAAATAAAGTATAGAGCAGCCATTTTTAAAAGGCGTTCACTGCGGAACACCATTAAAAGACAGAATTTGATGAAAAAAACGATTGGAAATTAAAAAGGAACATTTGGAGAATGAAATTATGCAAAGATTTTTACAAAGAAAGCTTTGAATAATTAATAATCAACTAAAATGTGCAAAGATTTCATTGAGATTTTATAGCAATTACTTCTATGAAAACGATGTAAATAAAGGAAAAAATAATTTACATTGGTAAAAGAATGTAAAAATATTAATTATGTATATGAATAAGACTAATTATAATTTAGACAATAAAACTTATAATTTAATTAAATGCAAATGGTAAAGTGATATTAAAGTAATATCTACTTTACCAACAACTTATTCTATTTCAGCATTAGAAAGACACTAGAAACAATCAAAAGTCCCTAACGGCAGCTATCCCCGCGCGGCGTTTGGTTTCACGTAATATCCTACAAGGTGTTCTTTTTTCAATGATGGCAGAGAAATTTATGATTAAACGAACTTACAAGTGAAGTTCGATCATAATTATATGAATTACTTGTTCGAAGATGGGCAGCTCCATACGAAAAGCAAATAGTGGATCACCGATTTTTCTTAAAGTTTGTAATTTTGTAGTAGCTGGGGTACTAAATAACTGTGCCAAACAGTTTTGCAAAAAAAAATTTTTTTCAAGATATTTAGATTTGATAAATCGGAAACTGAAAAAATGACTTTTTTTGAGAATTTTTATTTCGAAAACTATTGATTCTACAAGAAAAAGTCATTTATTCAAAATTGTAGAGAAAATGTCAATTTTTTATAATATTAAAAAAAAGTTAAGAAAAATTAATTTTTCAATAATTTGTTTAAACAATAATTTTTATTGTTAAAAAAAGCAAAGGACATCATGGAATTTTCTAGAAAAATTATTTTCTCAAAATTTGAACCTTCCTTAATAATAAGTGGTTAAATTTTTAAAGACGTGAATTTTGATGTTTTTGAGAAAAAAAATTTTGAAGTTTTGAGAAAATGCCAAGTGAGAAATTGCCAATAGACTTTAATCGGTCCAATATCGGTCCAATATTGGTTGCCGTGCTGGGCGCCGATTGACTCCCAATATTGGACCAATATGGGCTGATGCTTGGGATGTAACGGCATCGCCAATCATCGGTTGTCAATATTGGTCCAATATTGGCCGAATATTGGCAACCAAGAGAAAAAAATTTTTTTAAATAAATTTTTTTTAATTAAATAATAATAATAAAAAAATAATGTTTATAATTTTTGTTTAATATATTTATTTGTTTAATTATTTATTTTTAATAATTCATGTAAATAATAAATAATTTATTATTTATAAATTATAATTATTTAAAAATGCAGCAGCTATTAGAAAATAGCATTCTGCAAAAAAAATTCTATCATTGAAAAATCAATGATAGGCGAGAGAAATCCGCGTCTTTAAATAGATTCGCAGATGATAGACAAGAGATATCCGCGTTATTAAATGGATTCGCAGATATACTCTGGTCTCGCGACGAATCTCTCGATACTTATATACACTGGAGTCGCCGTGTCAGTTGCGAGAACGGTTACAGCGTCCCTCTTTCGGCGGAGATAAGAATTGTCACGTAAACTGCGGGTATAATAAGGCGGTCGGTAAAGCGATTTAGCAGTTTACGTGACAATTCTTATCTCTGCCGCAAGAGGGACGCTGTAACCGTTCTCGCAACTGACACGGCGACTCCAGTGTATATAAGTATCGAGAGATTCGTCGCGAGACCAGAGTATATCTGCGAATCCGTTTAATGACGCGGATATCTCTTGTCTATCATCTGCGAATCTATTTAAAGACGCGGATTTCTCTCGCCTATCATTGATTTTTCAATGATAGAATTTTTTTGCAGAATGCTATTTTCTAACAGCTGCTGCATTTTTAAATAATTATAATTTATAAATAATAAATTATTTATTATTTACATGAATTATTAAAAATAAATAATTAAACAAATAAATATATTAAACAAAAATTATAAACATTAATTTTTTATTATTATTATTTAATTAAAAAAAATTTATTTAAAAAAATTTTTTTCTCTTGGTTGCCAATATTCGGCCAATATTGACAACCGATGATTGGCGATGCCGTTACATCCCAAGCATCAGCCCATCTTGGTCCAATATTGGGAGCCTTTATTGGACCGATGATCGGTCTCTTGGCTCCCAATATTGGACCGATATTGGACCGGTGAGAAATTTCTCACTGGGTTGCGCTACGAGTTTTTGTGCGTTGCGCTAACTAAGCAGCGCCTATATCAGTGTATTTTAAAAGATGATATCACCTTTACTGCTCGCCCCTAATACATTTATTAATTATATACGTGTATATTATTATTATAAACAGTTTAACAATATACTTTTAACTTTTTATAAACATTTTTTTCCTTTTTTAATACATTAATGCTCATGGGCACAGGAACGCAGATATAAAAAGTAACTATTGGGATCCTGGCATAGGGTCTAATAATAATTTTTGACGTTAAAGAATAAAATTTTTTTTAAACAATTTGTTATAAAGAAATGAAAAAAATTGATTTTCATAAAAAACTGATAGCGCCATTCGATTCGACGCTAAAAACTACTAGTGAGAACTTATATTACAAAATTTTAAAAAAAGACATATTGTTGTAAAAATGTTATAAACAATTAGCCTGCATTTATACTGTATGAGATAGAAGAATCGTTTTTGAAGTTAAAAATTTTTTTTAAACAAAATTAGTTTAATTAGGAGAGTTTTTGACGTTAAAAATTTTTTAAACAAAATTTTTACCTGAAAAACGATCCTTCTATCTCATACAGTATAAAATATAAATGCAGACTAATTGTTTATAGCATTTTTACAACAATATGTCTTTTTTTTAAATTATGTAATATACGTTATCGTAGTAGTTTTTTGCGTCGAATCGCATGGCGCTATCAGTTTTTTATGAAAATCAATTTTTCTTTATTTGTTTATAACAAATTGTTAAAAAATTTTTTTTTTAATTTTTAACGTCAAAAATTATTATTAGACCCTATGCCAGGATCTCAATAGTTACTTTTTATATCTGCGTTCCTGTGCCCATGAGCATTAATGTATTAAAAAAGGAAAAAAATGTTTATAAAAAGTTAAAAGTATATTGTTAAACTGTTTATAATAATAATATACACGTATATAATTAATAAATGTATTAGGGGCGAGCAGTAAAGGTGATATCATCTTTTAAAATACACTGATATAGGCGCTGCTTAGTTAGCGCAACGCACAAAAACTCGTAGCGCAAACTTCAAAAATTTTTTTCTCAAAAGCATCAAAAATCACTTCTTTAAAAATTTAACCACTTATTAAGGAAGATTCAAATTTTGAGAAAATAATTTTTCTAGAAAATTCCATGATGTCCTTTGATTTTTTTTAACAATAAAAAATTATTGTTTAAACAAATTATTAAAAAATTAATTTTTCTTAACTTTTTTTTAAATTATAAAAAATTGATATTTTCTCTACAATTTTGAATAAATGACTTTTTCTTGTAGAATCAATTGTTTTCGAAATAAAAATTCTCAAGAAAAGTCATTTTTTCAGTTTCCGATTTTTCAAATCTAAATATCTTGAAAAAAATTTTTTTTTTTTGCAAAACTGTTTGGCACAGTTATTTAGTACCCCACCTACTACAAAATTACAAACTTTAAGAAAAATCGGTGATCCACCATTTGCTTTTCGTATGGAGCTGCCCAGATATACTATGTAGTACCGCTACTTATTGTCAAATGACGCCACACATTTTAGAGATAAATCTAGGTAAAGAAGGTTAACTATGTAATCCTCTTTAAGCTCTCTATCTCACACCCTGTTCACACTACCTCTTCATTTAGTTTAGAGTAAAATACACTTCTTTTGAGGGGTTGGGAAAATATTGGGCGGGAATAACGTATATCTTAGAACAAGTAATTCATATAATTATGTTCGAACTTCACTTGTAAGTTCGTTTAATCATAAATTATATTTCATCGAACTTGTTCGAAGATATACACTCCCGCTCAATAACTTTTGCCCACCCTACAGCGATTGAAGGCTTTACAAAAAGTTTTGTATTTTGTTTATTATTAAAGATAAAAAGCTCAAAAAGGTCTCTTTTTAAAGCTCTTTTCCTGAGCTTTAACACTGTATAAAACAAAAATCAAAAAAAATTAATTTGTTAATGTTTAAAAAATGTTATTGCAACATAAAATTTTTCGTTTTTTTTTGTTTTTTTTAAAGTGATACAGTTTGATAGGAAATGGTCGCATTTTAATCCCACATATATTTTCTGAAAGCTAGTTTTATCACCTTTAAAATGCATTTTTTAAAAATTTTATACAATAATTTTTAAGAAAAATATGATTTTTTGTTTAAAAAAATAGCCATTTTTTTCAATTGTTAATAACTCAAAAACGGTTACTTTAGGAAAAAATTTTTAAGAACATAAATTATTTCTTTTTATGTGCAGAATTAGAAAAAAAATATTAAAAATTTTTTTTTCAAAAAAATTTTTTTGACTTTTTTTGAAAAAAAAATTTTTTTTCAATTATTTATAACTCAAAAACGGTTACTTTAGGAAAAAATTTTTTAGAACATAAATTATTCCTTTTTATGTGCAGAATTTGAAAAAAAATATTAAAAATTTTTTTTTCCAAAAATTTTTTTTGACTTTTTTTGAAAAAAATAATTTTTTCATTTTTTATATTTTTTAGTTTTAATTGTAGAAACTCGCTTTTTACACTTACTACAACAAGCATTTTTTTTAATTCTGCACATAAAAAGGAATAATTTATGTTCTAAAAAATTTTTTCCTAAAGTAACCGTTTTTGAGTTATAAATAATTGAAAAAAAATTTTTTTTTCAAAAAAAGTCAAAAAAATTTTTTTGAAAAAAAAATTTTTAATATTTTTTTTCTAATTCTGCACATAAAAAGGAATAATTTATGTTCTTAAAAATTTTTTCCTAAAGTAACCGTTTTTGAGTTATTAACAATTGAAAAAAATGGCTATTTTTTTAAACAAAAAATCATATTTTTCTTAAAAATTATTGTATAAAATTTTTAAAAAATGCATTTTAAAGGTGATAAAACTAGCTTTCAGAAAATATATGTGGGATTAAAATGCGACCATTTCCTATCAAACTGTATCACTTTAAAAAAAACAAAAAAAAACGAAAAATTTTATGTTGCAATAACATTTTTTAAACATTAACAAATTAATTTTTTTTGATTTTTGTTTTATACAGTGTTAAAGCTCAGGAAAAGAGCTTTAAAAAGAGACCTTTTTGAGCTTTTTATCTTTAATAATAAACAAAATACAAAACTTTTTGTAAAGCCTTCAATCGCTGTAGGGTGGGCAAAAGTTATTGAGCGGGAGTGTACTATGTAGATGTTTAGAGTAAGTAAAACTCTAACTGAAAAGTAATTAAAAAACTTTATTTCTAGTCATTAACAGTAATTTATTACACGCATTAGAAAATATTTTTACATTCTCATCACATGAGAAAGTATTAGTTTTGGTCGAAAATTGACTTTTGCTAATTTTATGAAATCTTTACGTTTTGAGGTCCCCTGAACCCGAAAAACATGGTCCGGCGAGTCCGTCTGTCTGTGTGTCTGTCCGTCTGTCTGTATGTATGTCCGTCTGTAGACCAAAATGTTGTAGGCACAATAACTTTTGAAAATCTTATCTGATCGTCTTTAAATTTAACACACTTAAAGTTGGTGTAAAAATGAAGGTTAAGTTCGTTAACCAGCCATTTTCGTTGAAAACTACAAAAACTACGGTAGTTTCAAAATTTTGAAAACTGAATTTTTTTAAATTTTAGAATTTTTAACTTTATTTTATTTTAGATTAGAAATATACAAACAACTTTTCTCTACAACATTTTTTCATAGAAACTCAATTTTCGAAGTTATAGTCTCTTAAATGGTCAAAAAAACTAAAAAAATCCTAAAATATCACTGAAAATCGAATTTTTTTAATGGAATAAAAGTCAGTCAATTGATTTTGACATATTCTCACCCTAAAATACTTAAAAAATATACTTGTACACAAAAAGTCGTAATTTCCGGAAAAACCACTCTATATGTATATTTTTTGTGCGCTTTTTTGACTAAAAATCGATATTCCGACTCAATTATCTCCGAATCTATTCTGAATGGAATCTTGCTACTAGAGACTATTTTTCTCGTCTCATCCTCAGCTACAACTTTGCTGTAGACATCATTTCGCCAAACCCTATACTTTTCGAGTTATTTTGAAAAAAAGTAATTTTTATTACATTCTCATCACATGAGAAAGTATTAGTTTTGATCGAAAATTGACTATTGCTAATTTTATGAAATCTTTACGTTTTGAGGTCCCCTGAACCCGAAAAACATGGTCCGGCGAGTCCGTCTGTCTGTCTGTCTGTCTGTGGATCAAAAATTTTGTTCCCACGATAACTTTTGAAAAACTTATCCGATCGTTTTTAAATTTAACACACTTAAAGTTGGTGCAAAAATGAAAGCTAAGTTCGTAAACTAGCTATTTTCGTCAGACACTACTTTTTTTTTTAAGTTTTTGGGTCAGTCAGCTTAGGGAGCTTTCACAAATGATGTCACGTTTTTGGGGGCAGGGAAGGGGTCTCTACTAAACGTGACACAATGTATTTTTGCAAGTGAAATTGCATGAAGTAGCGTGACAGTGTAGGGGGGGTCTAAAATCCCGAAAAATTGCGTGACATCATTTGTGAACGGTCCCTTAACTGTGTTAAAGAATTTGTTATTGATTTTGTAAAATGTTATAACTTGTATAAAAATCCGTTGTTATCAACAACTTGATAATAATACTTTAAAAATATTTTAGCTGCTTCTGCAAATCATGTTTCTGCTAAGAGAGTTAGTATAATTAAAAATAACTTCACAATTTTAATCATCAAGATCAAAAATTAGAGTTGTGCAAAAAGCTTGAAGCTTGATTGAGCTTTTTCGAGCTTTTCATTTTTCGAGCCGAGCCGAGCCGAGCTGTGTAAAAAGCTCGAATAGTTTCGAGTACTCGAATTCACTCTAGTGCTCAGATTTAATCGAGTCCTCGAATTTACCCGAGAACTCGAATTCATCAGCAAACAAAAACATCCCAGGAGGAAAAGTCGGACGAATGTCGGAGTTTACAACCGCCTGGGATCCGCGCCCGTGCGGACCGCCAGTACCGATGTTCTGTACCGATTCGGATCCCAAAATTCAACCGGCGCGGAACAGATTAGGCTCAGAATTTTGGATCCGCCTTTCTACTTTCGTCAGTACTGGCGTGGTACTGGATTTGTTCCGCCTGCAGATTTCATTCTTCTAAGGGCGTCGGAAGAATGACGGATGTTAGGTCTGTACTGGCTCGGTGCTGGGGCGGATCCGACTGCGGATCTCGTCATTTATTGTTATAGTTCACATTATCAGTATAATCATAAATTTATTTTATTATATATATCATAGCTAATTAATTATTACAATAACTAATTGCATTTATTATAATAATAATAATAATAATATTATTATTATTATTATTATTATTATTATTATTCAACCAATAAATAAATTAATTGTATTGATGCAAAGGAAGAATGTAAGAAACTTAATTTTTTCATTATATTTATAAAAATCCAACTTTATTAATGTGCAATTAAATAAATAATTTTTAATAAATAATAATATTAACTTGAAAGAAAATGTGTTCAATATATAATAATACCTACAATAAATAACACATTAAATAAATATATAAAAAACAGATTATTAATTAATTTATTTATTGTTAATTAATTAATAATCTCTTTTTAATTTAAACAATATATTAAGTAATTATTTATTGACACTTTTCTGCAAATTAAATAATTAAAAAAATGTGTTGTGCATTTAAATTTCATTCAATTATTAATAATTACGTAATAAAATATTAAGAAATATAATAATAAAATAACAATTTTAACAAGTTCCTTTTTAAACGAAATATTAAAATATTCATAAATACCTGTATAACATCAGTCCGTATTTGAAAATTGTTTATTGCCGCGTAGTAATTTTACAATTTTCATTTTAGCTAGTGAGACTTGAAAGCATTTAAGATTTGAGAGTTCCATGCCAGCGTAGCATAGTGGTTAGCGTGCGTGATTTCGGTGCGTAAATATTCTGTTAGGTGTATGTTCGTACCCCCAAGCGTTAGGATTTTTCAAATGTGAATATAAAAAAATACCGTTAAGTGTATAAAAAAATGTGTAAAGTGAACTATCAATAAATTGTTATCAGTATTTATCTTTTGCAATTAATTATTATTTTTTATTGATATTTGTTGAAATTATTATTTTGATCCGAGCCGGTTGTCAGGCGGTAGAATGCCAGCATTGCCAGCGCACATCTGGCTAGGAAATGAAAGATCCGCAGTCGGTACAGTGCCGGGTCCCAGCCGGTTGAATTATACACGGAACGGCTTCTCCCGGCCGGTCAGCGGGCGGTAGAATGCCAGTTCCGAGACGGATGGCCAGCCAGCTCCTGGCCAAGTCATCTTTTGGTAGAATACAAGTTCTCGGGAGGTAGGCAGGCGGTTCCCAGACAGTACCACTACTCCGGCGTCGGTACAGGCGAGGATCCGCGCCGGTTGGAAATTTCCCACTAGGATGTGATGAGAATGTAATCCTTAAAGTCGTAGTAACTTTAAGAAAAGAAATGTACTATTAAACATATAATAGGAAATAATAACAAGAACATAAATAATGCACAACAATTGCAGTCCACCGCGAGCGAAGCGAGCCATTTGCGCGCAACATCAAACGGAGCGCGAAGCGCGACGATCAATATTCGCGCGCCCCGAGGCGCGCTGAAACTTGCGAGCGAAGCGAGCCTCCGCGCGAAGCGCGGATGAGAATGTGTCCGCGCTTGCGCGGACAGATTTTTTATATTATGACAAACATTTTCATAATATCTAGAAATTGAATTAACAATTCAAATAAAGACAAAATTATAGAACACAAAAATCAAAATTTTAAATCTCTAGGATAATACTGCATTGGCAAAATTATTCTCCTTTTTTTCGATGGGTCGGTTATAAAATCTCGCAAAAATTTTAGACTCCCCGGACCAACCTGCTGCCTTTTTAATTATTTTTACATCCAGACCCTTCAATGATGGCTTTGAGGAGAAATTCGCGAAATGCTGCTCATGGGAAAGATACGCGGACACATTCGCTATAAATGCGTTAACTATCGATTGCAATTCTGATTTCTGGTATGCCTTCCCCCATTTTCCCTTATCATTAAAATTTTGAAGAAAATCAGAGAAGAGGGTTCTACTGGTATCCTGGTAATACCTTTTTAGAGAAGCCAACCATGGTTTCCAGAGTTTAAAAGACTACTTGTATCAGAATTGATCGTATGGGAACCAAGTAATAATATTTTGCTTTCTCCTTGCAGGCAGATACTCCATCCGCTGTCCTCGAGTCTTACCCTGGCTTCAGGGATTGTTTTTGGCAGGCATTCCAAAGACAGAAGTTAGAGCAGGATGCAATTGGAATAATGTTTTCTTCAATCTGTCCAAGTACAAAGAAGCAATATAATTCTGCTGTAAAGCTCTGGTGGAATTTTTGTCAATCGCAAGGATTTGTCAACCCTTTCATCTCGAACAAAAAAATGATTTTAAATTTTTTAACTAAAAAATTCTGCGAGGGATCAGCGTACTGAACTCTTAACACCATGAGATCTGCAGTGTCACTTATTATTGACAAGGATCTGTCAGGTACACTACCGTCGCGTCGGGAATTATCGGTACGGTTGCACACGCATGGCCCAAAAACATACCAATCTTTAAATCACGATTTTTTTTGTAAATACAAATGTCAGAAAATTAACAAATATACCGTTTGAAAAATTATTAAGTTCTACGATTAATGATACATAACTAACATTTTTTTAATTTATACAAAGATTGCAGCAATCGACAAAGTTGACAAAAAAAATTTAAAAATAAAATTTTTTTCGAAATTTTTTCAACCCCTGCACATTTTTTAAAAATTGTAGAAAAAATTTGAAACTTACATAAGTGTGATCATTCAAGTCGCATCTTTAACTTAAGACCAAAAGAATTAAAAAATCTTAATCGGTTAGCGAGATATCATTATAAACGGCCGAGCATGTTTTTTGAAAAATACATTGAATTAGTCGATTTTGAACGGTTTTTGGCTCAAAATGCTCGGCCGTTTATAATGATATCTCGCTAACCGATTAAGATTTTTTAATTCTTTTGGTCTTAAGTTAAAGATGCGACTTGAATGATCACACTTATGTAAGTTTCAAATTTTTTCTACAATTTTTAAAAAATGTGCAGGGGTTGAAAAAATTTCGAAAAAAATTTTATTTTTAAATTTTTTTTGTCAACTTTGTCGATTGCTGCAATCTTTGTATAAATTAAAAAAATGTTAGTTATGTATCATTAATCGTAGAACTTAATAATTTTTCAAACGGTATATTTGTTAATTTTCTGACATTTGTATTTACAAAAAAAATCGTGATTTAAAGATTGGTATGTTTTTGGGCCATGCGTGTGCAGCCGTACCGATAATTCCCGACGCGACGGTAGTGTACCTGACAGATCCTTGTCAATAATAAGTGACACTGCAGATCTCATGGTGTTAAGAGTTCAGTACGCTGATCCCTCGCAGAATTTGTTAGTTAAAAAATTTAAAATCATTTTTTTGTTCGAGATGAAAGGGTTGACAAATCCTTGCGATTGACAAAAATTCCACCAGAGCTTTACAGCAGAATTATATTGCTTCTTTGTACTTGGACAGATTGAAGAAAACATTATTCCAATTGCATCCTGCTCTAACTTCTGTCTTTGGAATGCCTGCCAAAAACAATCCCTGAAGCCAGGGTAAGACTCGAGGACAGCGGATGGAGTATCTGCCTGCAAGGAGAAAGCAAAATATTATTACTTGGTTCCCATACGATCAATTCTGATACAAGTAGTCTTTTAAACTCTGGAAACCATGGTTGGCTTCTCTAAAAAGGTATTACCAGGATACCAGTAGAACCCTCTTCTCTGATTTTCTTCAAAATTTTATTGATAAGGGAAAATGGGGGAAGGCATACCAGAAATCAGAATTGCAATCGATAGTTAACGCATTTATAGCGAATGTGTCCGCGTATCTTTCCCATGAGCAGCATTTCGCGAATTTCTTATTAATTCTACTAGCAAATAAATCAATGGTTGGATTTCCAAACTTCTTAACTAGCTGTCTCAAAACGAAATTGGCTAATTCCCATTCTGTATCTAAATTACTCCAATTTTATTAATGTAGAACAGAGCCGTAACGTTATCTATTCTGAGGAGAATTTGAATATTAAAAGAAGAAGAAACAAAGCTCTTGAGAGCAAAAAATGCGGCCTTTAACTCTAGGAAATTGATATGCTTCTTTCTTTCCTCTTCGTTCCAAAATCCCTTCGCTTCAAGTCCTTCACACGTGGCTTCCCATCCTGTGCTAGAATCATCTAAGAAAATTTCGCGATCAAATTTGCTGGACCTACTTTTGTTTTTGTTATCATAATTTGACATTCCCACCATTTTAACTCACTCATTGCCTTTTCCGATAATACCGTGAACTGATCTGTATTATTATTGTGCAAAGTTAAAGCTACTCTTTTGATGCGTTCTAGCTCCTTGTAAAAAAGCCATCCGTATGCTACTGCCGGACATGCGCTACTAATACTCCTATATTGTCTGCTAGTTTTTGGATTTTTATTTTCCTATCTAACAATAAAATACCTAATGTTTCTTTTATTTTTAACCTCTTTTCTTGTGGTAATTCTATTGTCATATCGAGAGAATTTATAATCATACCCAAGAATTTACATGATTTTTTAGGCTCTAAATCACTTTTGTCCTTATTAATGATAAAACCTAAGAACTGCAATAATTCAACTGTCAGATTAATATTTTTCTTGCATTCCTCATATGTGTTGCAAAAATTCTAATTCCCTTTTGTCTTAACAAACTTACAATTCGTTTCCCTATTTTCGTAAAAACAAAAGGAGCTGATGAAAGACCGAAGGGAAGTGCATTAAATTGAAATAATTTACCTCTATACTCAAATCTGAGATATTTCTTGTCTTCTGACTTAATGGGAACTAGTAAATAAGCATCCTTAAGGTCGAGTCTACCTAGAAAATCTCTCTTGTTAAGTAAATTGACTGCAGTTCTTAAATCTTCCAATTTTAAATGTTCTCTTGCAATAAAGATATTGAACTTTTTTAAATTTAAAATAAATCTCTTAGAACCATCTGGTTTATCTACAAGGAAATAAGACGATTAAAATTGATTTTTTACTGCTGAATAGCCCCCGAGACTATCAATTTCTTTATTGCATTATGGAGATCCATATTAGGACTTAGGGAATGAGGAATTATATCCTGAAAAACTTCCTGAGTTAAATTTAACTTATAACCTGTTATGCTTTCCAAAACGAAATTATCCTGAGTTATTTTTTGCCACTTATCGATAAAAAATTTTAATCTGGCTGCAGTATTTACCTGTCCTACTGACGGCGTCCTCTCTGTGGTTGAGTTTGTGGATAAAATCGCTTGGCTGGAAACCTCGGTTTGAACGCATTGAAGTTCATCCCCTTTGAAGTGGAAGGTCCTGGATTGTTCTGGAAGCTCCCACGAACGGCCTCCCTCCTGTTGGTGGAGCTTCTCCAGTTTAAAGTGTTATGCGGAGATTTTGTATGAAATTTATTTTTGGGATGCAAATCCTTAGTGACCTTCTTCATGGCTTTCGTTGTTTTCAGCAAATTTTTAAGGTTGTCAACAAACAAAAATTCTGTTGGTTCAACCTTCTTTAAAATTTTTTGTAATTTATCATCATACTTTCCTAATACGAAAGTCTTTTGGTCACTGTCAATTGTGAAAATAGATCCGCGGAAAGTTTAACGGCATTAGAAAGACCCTTTAATACCTGATCTCTGTCTAAAGCAATCTCTTGATCGTTTAAAATCATGTTCAGTACTAAGGAGGAGGAAACGAGCACTGCACCTGCCAAATCTTAATATTCCGTAAACTGGGGTTATTATGAACAGATTTCAACTTTAAAGTCTTGCAACTTTTTTGTGTATTGAAATATTGCCTTAATTTTTTGTTTCATTTCTTGATCTTGGCGAACACATTGAAGGGTTAAATAATTGCCTTGATCAAAACTGGAATTTTAATAAAAAAAGACGAAAAATACGCATTTTTTCGAAATTACTAAATGGGGCTATTAGAAACAAGGCGGTAAAAACCATTGGAAAACGTATTTAAAATTAAAGAAGTTATTTTTTATTGCTCGAAAGTAAACACAGAATATAAAACAAATTTAAAAACAAAACTAAAGGATCGAACGTCTGTTTTAAACGTTGCTGGTATCATCAGTGTTAAAGTCGATGATGGAATCACTGATCGTTTTTGCGACTTGTCGGTACCAACACTCTTTTATAATTTCGAACCATCTTTGAACACTAAAAACCAAATTAGGTGATAAAAAACAAAAGTAATTACGAAAAACTTACATTTCGACAACACACTTTAACAATTCGGAAGAAATAATTGTGTTCCTTATATACCCGCCGTTTGTGAATTTTGGTTTTTGTTTCTAAAATCTTACTGTAAATACAAAATAAACGTATTTATTACTTAGTGAACTCAATAAAGTTTCCCATAAGAAATCTCATTAATAAAAAACAATCACTTTGAGAAGTTAAAAATGAAACAACTTACCTCAGCAATCAAATATTTTCCACGTTTGAAATTTCACTAAAACACATTAAGTCACTTACAAGCTACTATTTTTCACAAAATAATTAATAATCATAATTATTGCATTGAAAAGTGTTGCCAGTTACCGCAGCAACAATTTTTCAAAAGCAAGTAACACAATTTATCGATAAACGGCGCCGATAGCATCAACTCCACCCGAAAATAGAATTTTGTTCCTAATAGCCCCAGTTTACGGTTATCGAAAGTGCTTGTCTCTTAAAAGAGATTTTGGGTGTAGGTTCATTGCCAATTACTCATTTAAAGAAGAAGCTTCAAAATTTATTTCGCCCTTTCTTGGAATGGTTGACAAGAATTTTTCACGGTCCTCTTTTTTTCCTATTCCTTCTTTCATCCAGAATTTTAAACATAATTTCATTCTCCAAATGTTTCTTTTCAATTTCCAATCGTTTTTTCATTAAATTCTGTCTTTTAACAGAATTATAAAGCCATTTACCAAATGTTTCCCAAAATGTATACCCACGTGGGGAGACATTTGGTAAAACCATTCTGGAAGGGAATAGACAATTAAGTTTACTTTTGTTTTTCTGTCAAAAATTATTTTGTCTACAATTACTAGATATAATATTAAAAACTTCTAGATAGATTCCCGTGAACAGTTGAACTTGGCTTTACCAGTATAGAAACTATAAAAACTCTAGTTTTCAAGACAAATTTCCACACGGGATGCTGCCGACCCCCGCCGAAGTGAACTGCTTGAATTTCTTCCCCGAATTAGATTAATTTTCTACTTCTCGTCATTGTTTACATTTAGCGTACTGAAACAAATAAAGCAAATATAAATATTTTACACTTATTAAGAAATACATCATTCCCTCATCAAAAAATATAATGAGGGAATGATGATGAGGGAATGACGAAACGAAACAAAATTACCATAACCTCAAAAACATAACCTTACTTTCTTATGCACGGAGAAAAGTACAATATTACTACTTGAACCACATGCAAATATACTATGATTATTAAATAAAATAGTGCTTACCTTTTTAGAACGCAAATGAGGGAATGACGTTAAAAAATGTAATATTTAACAAATTTATTGATAAATAAGTTTTAACAAAACATCCTTTCTACAGCCATTCGCTCTAGTGGCTGTTTTCGGCGTTCACCCGGTGTTAACACCGAGGTAACGAAAGTCCAATCAGCAATAATATTTATTAACATTCAGTTGGAACTATCCAATGGGAATTAACTTGGTGTTAACACTGAGTGAACGCCGGAAACAGCCAGTGTATGTTGTCAATGACAATGTTGCCAACTTTGAAAAAATTAAAGCAGGACTTGGTAGGTCTTCAAATTTTGCTCCAGTCACACTGTTTCAAAACGGTGAGCGAATGATAAGTTTTTTAAGGACAAATTTTAAAGTATATTTAAAAATATTTCCATTCGCTGTTTTTAAATTACAAACTTATGTAGTTACAGTCAATACTATCTTATATAAGTTAAAAATAAAATAACCAACAATTTGTAAGGAATTTTACGTTTTGAGTTAATAATTCTCTTCAAATTTAGCAGTTGGGACATAGTGAGGGAATGATTTTCAGGGTAATTTCTTGGACATATCTTTTTTGTTTATCATATATATATAAGAAATAAATTTGTTTCATAAATTCGAACATCTAAAGTCGGGGACAAAAGAAAGCGACTCTGGCTTTTTTTGTTTGTATCTCATTGAAAAAAAAATTCTAAACATTCTGGTAAAAAATTTATGAAAGCTTAAAGTCTTGAGAATGAAAAAAGGTTTTCGAGACCACAAAAAAATTTTTTTCAGTAGCTATGACACAAAATATGCCAAAAAACACAGTTTTTCAGCCCTTTTTTCAAGTCTATACTTTCACCTGTTCCCCAAGTGCTAGTAGGAAAAATTTGAAAAAATTCACAGATATTCTTTAAGGGATGTACAATTAATTTTTGTTTTTGAAATTAAAAAATAATAATTAATTTATTGTTTACACAGATTTATTCAGCTTAATGCTATCTTTAAAAAAATAGCGATAAAATGACGTTTTTTAGCTTAAATTGTGCAAATTTATAGTAGGATAAAATTACATAAATTAAAAACTAAATAAATTGAATATTCTTCTCAAAAAATGAATTTACATATTTTGGGCTTTAATGAGAATCGACGTGTGGCTGCCATAAAGCAAAAAGTTGTAGAAAAAAAAGAGTTTCGAGTGTACAATAGGAAACCCAGAAGAACATCGCCAGATGTGGGATTGCACTCAGGGCTGTCTCTACGCTTAACAGATAAAATCCTTGAGTGGCTCCCAATAAATGAGACAAAATTTTATGAAATAATATTTTTATCCAGAACAATTTTTTAAACTATTACTTATTAATTAATATTTGTTATTTATAATATGATCTACTTATTAATTTATAATAAATTATGCTATATTCCCAAGCGAAATTTTTTATATTTATTATTTAATCTTTTTTATAAGGAAAATTTGTCTACATAAGACACTTTAAGTATAAAATAATTAATTACTGTAACATTACCTGTAATGTTATACATTAATGTTACAGAAATATTACCATTTATTATTACCGTAATGCTAATAATAATATTACCAATACATTGCAATATTACTAATATTACATGTTATATTACAGTAATATTACGTTCTACTTGGGATATTGCAAAATAAAACTGCAAATTGGATTTAAAAATATTTTTTTACAAAATTGATTTTGCAAAATAAAATTTTTTACATAAAATTTGCATAAAACTATAAAAATGTAGTGCAACTTTTTAAAAATCTAGTATTCAAAATTAATTCTGCATTAACTATTGAAACATGCGTATAATAGTTAACAGACCGAGGGAAGTATATATCAATATATTTTTCCTTTATTTTAATTTAATAGCCCACTGCACGGTGATATACTGAAAACCTACGTGTTTCAAACATGAGAACTATCTCACACTTACGTATTTGACAATTCTCATTCTTATATCATATGTTTGATATAATAGAAAGAATGTTATTGTTGAATTTAAAAGGACATTGTTTCCCAAATTTAAAGATCCTCTGACAATGAGACACGCGTTAAACTATATCAACTGATAAGATCTTGTTTTGACAACATATAGTAATAGATTTTATGAATCTAAATTTCTCTTTAATTAAATTTTATATTTTATTTTTGAGAAAATTTGTCGCTTTGTAACCAAATTAGAGGAATCTGCTCCAATAATTATTCGGTAATTCAGCTTTTTATTCTTTCTAATTTATCCACTACTAAATAAGATAATTTTTTATCTTCTGTTCGTAGGATAAATATATAAAATAATAAATTAATAAATTAAAGTTAAATTATAATAATTAACACAATTATTTAACTATAAAGAAATCTTTTCTTATGATATAGTTTTTATATATAAATAATTTTGTAAGTTCGGTTGCTATGTTCCATATAAATTGACTCAATATCAACAAAAATAAAAAAAGTTCATACACCTTAGAATGTATTCCCTTTTCACTTAAGATCGGTAATTACTTAACGTCTCCTTTATTACAAATCTACAAACAAAAATTTAAACAAAATTTAATAATAAAATTTTATAAATCCTGTCTACAATAACAAGGTCAAGTTTTCCCTATTCCCTAAATTAACTATTTTCTAACAAAATGAATATTCTTCATAAATATAAATTATGAAACTTTTGATTTATTTAAGATATTATAAATTATAATATCGAAAAATGCTCAAAATTACTTTAATTTACTTAGAAAAATCTATTTATTTCTCTGAAAAATTAACTAAATAATCAATTCAAATCAATTAATTATTTCCTATTATAAATAATAATTTGGGAGTATTAGGATCAATATTTATTAAATCTTTCAAACCTACATCGATATAGCCAATTACTATATGAACACAGCTCATAAGAATATTCAATAAACTTACGATTTGCTTTTGTTACCCCTTAAAGAATTAAAACTGAGGTTAAAAGTTAAAAAGAATTCAACGAGTTCCTCAAATTTTAATTCCAGGGCTTGACTTTGAAAATAATTTTGCTATTAACAAGTTATAAGTTGTAAAACAACAAATTCTTGTATAATTTTTACGATTTGTAGTGTATTTATGTTAAATGTTAATTATTATAATTTTAAATAACAGGTTGTAAGTTGCAGAACAACGAACTCCTGAATATTTCCAGTTATAATATTGTTTATGTAATTGTTATAATTATACATTAAGTTATACTTATTTATACATTAAGTTGCAGAACAACGAACTCCTGAATATTACAAGTATATAATATTATTAAGTGTATTTGTATGATAAGTGTTCATGCTTACCCTTTCAAGTGACAGAATAGAAATGAGATAGCGACGCTTCCATTTTCATAGTTTATATAGTCATGATCAACCCCCAGATTTACAATTCTTGTGTAAAATTCAAAAACTATATTAGTGTACATAAAACTCTTTCCTTTGATTGACTAAAATTCAAAACTTTCCCCTACCCTTTAGGGACGCTTATTTTTGCCATGTATTTCTTACCGCCAATTTTGTCCCACTCTTTGCTTTTTGGAAAGCGTCTAATTTTTCTCGCCAATAGTATTCAAATTTCAGAATGAGGATAGAAATATATTTTCTCTCTTTCTGGTCGCCAACGTGTCTAACGTTTTCCCGAGAACAATGCTATTGTTTAGCGGTCAATCACTTTTCTCTATGAATTTATTTTATTTCTTTAAAGAACGATGCTGAAAAATGGTCAAAATTTGCCCCCGAAGGGGATTGTAAAAGAAGTAAATGTTTTTATAGGTTTTGACCTGCTGAATCCGAAAATCACCTTTAGAAAGTTCTAAACCTTGGGGAAAGGGTTGAAAAACTACCTTTAACTCAGAGACACCGTTTTCAATAAACAACAGTAAAATATGATAAAAATATGTAAATAAGAAACGTTTACACTATAATTTAATAAATTAAGGTAAAACAACCGCATAATTTAAATCACGATTACGACCCTTGCAGTTTAAAAACTACCCCCTCATACATCAACACTTATGCCAAAACCCTAAAAAGTTATAAAACGTCAATATATTGATACATAACAAAGCAATAATTAATCCTTTAAAAATAAACAACGTTTATCACTACTGTAGAAATATCGGCCACCCCTAAATATGTTTAAAAAACTACCCCTAAACAACCAAAAACGAAAAAAAACTTAAAATGTCATGGACTAAGATTCTAATGTTTTTGTTAAAGAGTTATCCCTACCAATAACAAATAAGCAACTATTGTTACATCTATCATTAACTCAACAACCCTTAATCATGGTCAGAAACTACCCCTATATCATTCTTAAAAAATTACCTCCGAAGTTACAAATTAAAAACCAAATTATTTTTCTATTTATGACACTTTAAATAAATGTTTGATATTGTGATATTCAATTTATTGCAATCAATAAAGAAAACACATAAAATATTCAAACCTTGAAGGTACAGTCTTTGGTGGTCCAATTAATAAAGATCAGAGTTTATCAGATAAAACTACTGAAGGTAAGAAACATTGTTGTCCAATCAATAAATATAAGGGTTATCAGGTCCAACCACTGAAGGTAAGATACATTGTTGTCCAATAAATGAAGATCAGGGTTATGGGATCCAACAACTAAAGGTAAGAAACATTGTTGACTAATTAAAGAAGATCAGGGTTATCAGGTCCAACCACTGATTGATTGGACAACAATGTTTCTTACCTTCAGTGGTTGGACCTGATAAACCTTATCTTCATTGATTGGTCAACAATGTTTCTTACCTTCAGTGGTTGGATCCCATAACCCTGATCATCATTGATTGGACAACAATGTATCTTACCTTTAGTGGTTTGATCTGATAACCCTGATCTTCATTGATTGGACAATGTTTCTCACCTCCAGTGGTTGGACCTGATAACATTGATCTTCATTGAGTGGTCCACAATGTTTCTTACCTTCAGTGGTTGGACCTGAAAACACTGATCTTCATTGAGTGGTCAACAATGTTTCTTACCTTCAGTGGTTGGACCTGATAACTCTGATCTTCATTGATTGGACAACAATGTATCTTACCTTCAGTGGTTGGACATGATAACCCTTATAATAATTGATTTGATTGTTTAAAGTGTCATAAATAGTAAAATAATTCGGTTTTTAATTTGTAACTTCAGAGGTAATTTTTTAAGGATCATATAGGGGTAGTTTCTGATCATGATTAAGGGTTGTTGAGTTAATGGTAGATGTAACAATAGTTGCTTATTTGTTATTGGTAGGGATAACTCTTTAACAAAAACATTAGAATCTTAGTCCATGACATTTAAAGTTTTTTTTGGTTTTAGTTGTTTAGGGGTGGTTTTTTAACATATTTAGGGGTGGCCGATATTTCTACAGTAGTGGTAAACGTTGTTTATTTTTAAAGGATTAATTATTGCTTTGTTATGTATCAATATATTGACGTTTTATAACTTTTTGAGGTTTTGGCATAAGTGTTGATGTATGAGGGAGTAGTTTTTTTAAACTGCAAGGTTCGTAATCGTGATTTAAATTATGCGGTTGTTATTACTGTTACCTTAATTTATTAAATTATAGTGTAAACGTTTCTTATTTACATATTTTTATCATATTTTACTGTTGTTTATTGAAAACGGTATCTCTGAGTTAAGAGTAGTTTTTCAACCCTTTCCCTAAGGTTTAGAACTTTCTAAGGGTGATTTTCGGATTCAGCAGGTCAAAATCTATAAAAAACATATATACTTCTTTTACAATCCCCTTCGGGGGCAAATTTTCACCATTTTTCAGCATCGTTCTTTGATGAAAGACAAATTTAGAAATTGGTTATATCATTATTTTACTTTTTTGATTACTTATAACACTAATACTATTTATTATTACTTCCTCATAGAGGAAGTATTGTAATACCAAAATTTTTCAAATTCGATTTTTTGACATATCTTTATGTTATTTGACCTCAGGAGTTCAAAAATGACATTTTTAAAAAATGTCATTCCGTACGTGTGTGTATGTATTTGTGTGGAAACATCACATTTCCATAAATATCTCGAAATCATGAAGAGCTTTTGGGTTAAATTTTTTTTTTAAATTGTAGATCTCACTTGCGGACATAAAGTGAGAGTACTTTCTGATATCCTCTATTATATTAAGTTGAAGAACGACCGACCGACCGACCCTAGCCGTATATATATATGTATATCTTTTAAAAACAATATTAACACATGTATACATATTCACAAATCACGTAGGCGCAGTAGTGTTCTATCAATGTCAGACATGCGCAGTAGTGTTCTGTCAATGTTACGCATGCGCAGTAGTGTTCTATAAATGTTACGCATGCGCAGTAGTGGTCTGTCAATGTTATGCATGCGCAGTAGTGTTCTGTCAATGTTATGCATGCGCAGTAGTGTTCTATCAATGTCAGGCATGTGCAGTAGTGTTCTGTCAATGTTATGCATGCGCAGTAGTGTTCTATCAATGTCAGGCATGCGCAGTAGTTTTCTGTCAATGTTACGCATGCGCAGTAGTGTTCTGTCAATGTTACGCATGCGCAGTAGTGTTCTGTCAATGTTACGCATGCGCAGTAATGTTCTATCAATGTCAGTAAGGGTAGAAAGTTAGTTAAGATCTTATTTCAAAGCTAATATTTTCTACTTTTATAATATCAAAATAATAAATTTGAAAAAAACATATTCTTCATTATTGTTTAAATGCAATTACCAATAAACAATTTTTTTTAAATGTGTGATAATTTAAAAACATATTTTTCTCATGTTTGTACGTCATGTAAATCTCAGGGACCGATTCTAAAACGAAACTAAATTAAAAATTTACGTTTAATTTAGTTTCATGTCAACTAAAAATAAATTATAATTTTATTGAAGTCTCCTCATACTACTGTATATCTATTATTAAAGTTATAATTCTATTATTTCTTTAAATATTTTATTGTTAGCTGTGATTTTTTAATTAGAACTAGATAATTGAGTTTCTCAGTTTTTTTTTATCTGTACTAAAATAAATTCAAGTGTTTAAAAATCTAATTTATTTTTTTTAGTTTAGTTTGCAGTCGACATGAAACTAAATCTAATTTGTAAATTTAGTTTCAGGTCGACACGAAACTAAACCAACAAACTGAATTTAGTTTCGATTCAACACGAAACTAAACTCAGTTTGTTAATTTAATAGTTTTGTGCCAACTCAGAAACTAATTAGGAAAAAACACATTTATCCAGCATAATTTGTTAATAACAATTTTATAAACAAAATACGACCTGGAGAAGAAAATAACGCATACAAAACTTTCTTAATTTTCTACACTGAATCGATTTACGTTAAGAATTTTCGATAATTTTTAAATTTTTATTAATTAGTTTAAACAATTATTGTTAAATAATTGTAAATTAACAAAAACAGGTACATTTTTTTCAATTTTTTACTCAAAATGCATTTGTTTATGCTTGGGATAAAACATCCTATACTCAGCATAATTTATTTATTTTTAATTTGTTTAAACAATTGGAAATTAAAAACAAAAAACAGGTCCATCTTTTTTTCAATTTTCTTATGAATCCAATTGTTACTTTTTAAATAAAACGTCTGGTTTCTTCATGGGACTTAATGGGTATTAAACTAAATTTTATATTTGTTACAATTCTATATTATAACTTTAGTTCTAAATTTTACTTGGTAAACTTTTATTTCACTAATTGTTTGGACATTTGCAAAAACTTTTACTTGGCGGATCTTTTTACATCAAAGATGTTTTTATTGGGATCAAAATACTTTTTGCATCATTAATAAAATTTTAGGGTATTTATGAAACTGTTTAGTACTTCAGGCTCTACGTTTGTCTAAATGTCAAAGAATCCAATTTTGTTTAGAAAAAATTCAAATATTTCAAAAAATACTTAATGTATTGGAATTTCCTGGAACATATATCGGGATTTTAACCCAATTTATTAAATTTTAGAGTATTCAACAGCATGTGATTGTTAGGCCCTCAATGGTAATTTTTCCAACCACTTTTCTCTTCAAATATTCATAAATTGAGCTGAAATTTTGTACATGGTCTAAAATACAATAAAGAAGGTCAGTGATGTGCAAAAGTATTACTATTTTTAAAATCAATTATTACAAATTACTTTAAAATTATCAGTTGTCACCTTGTCACGGTCACTTCTAATCAATTTCTCGCCTTTACCGATTTCAAAGTGTTTTATTATAATTTATTTTTTAAAATTAATTAATTTTATTTTATTAAAACTTTTGCACATTACTGCCCTTCTTTATTATATTTTTGACTTTCTTACAAAATTTTCAGCTCAATTTATTAAATATTTAAAGAGAAATGTGGTCAAAAAAATTACCATTGAATGTCTAACAGTCACATGCTGTTAGCAAATCCGTTATGGAGTTTAGTCTATACGTTTGTCTAACTGTCAAAAAATCCAATTATTTCAAAAAATATTTAATGTATTGAAATTTCCTGAAATATATTATCGAGATTTTAAACCAATTAATAATATTCCAAAATATTTACAAATCCGTTTAGAAGTTTAGTTTTCTTTGCTTCAGTTCTATAAAAGTATCCAAAATATTGAATAACCTTATCATAATTCTTTCTTTTATCATTCTTTATCCAACAAAAAAATTGAGCAAAATCAGTGAAGATTTACTCGAGTTATTCGATTTTATCGATAAACAGTTGATATTTACAAAAATAAATTTCTAATTCGTTAAAAAAATTTACAAAAAAAAGTAAGAATCCGACAGTAGTCGGCCACTTAAGGCAATCTTTTTAATTAACAATGTTTTAAAAGTGCCTTTTCATATTTTTTTTGAATTCTTTTATGTAATGTTGTTCCTTACGATCAAACAAAACTATTAAAACAATCATGTTTATAAAAAATAAATTTTTATTCGTTAACAAAATTAGTAAATAAACAAGTAAGAATCTGACAGTGATCGGCCACTTAAAAAAGCTTTCAAAAACCGTACAAAATTTTTTTTTCAATTACAAAAGCTTAGATTTGTTTATAATCACCTTAGAAATGATTATCAACAAACAAAATATTTTTATCTCATACGGTTTTATAGCTATTCAAAATTGAAAAGTGGCCGACTACTGTCTGGTTTACCCTATACACGGTTTTTAATTTTTACTTAGCGGCAATTCTCTACCACGAATCTTGATATAATTTTCTAAATAGTTTTTTATTAGGGGAGAGTCTCCAGTTGTGAGACAGTCAATTTTTTTAACATGCAATATTAAAAAGCCGATTGGTTTATATAAAAACATTTCTTTTTATATGAGCCAACTTTTTCGTGTACGCCGAAGCGGATATATAAACTGTTTTTGTTAAATACCAACACTGTGTGTGATAATCGACTAAAAAGCGTTTTTTCAATAAATGCAAAGCACTTTTTTTCCAAGTTAATTAATTAGAAAAGGTAAATGTAATGCATTTTCTTTTAGTGTTTTCCTTATATTTTGTGATGCAATATTGCATTGTTCCAATCTACGGTTGAAAATAATTTAATTTTCCTTTTTCAAAATAGCGCCAATTTCTGGGTGTGAGACACAGCATATCACCAGTTGTGAGACGGTGTCAACACCCATCTGGGCAGCATAAAAAATACGACTTTACAAGCATGTCAAGTGGAAAAAAGTCAATTGATTCAGAAGAAATCAATTTTAATGCTCTTGTTGAAGCTATTTAATTGTGTTTATTTGATAGTCATATTTTGGCGAATAAATATTATTATTTAGTATATAATAATATATATTATTAATATATTTAATTATTTCTACTAAACATAACGTTTTATGTCAAACTTATTAAATTTTAGCAATTTTTAATGAGTGTCTCACAACTAGAGACATTTTTTTTTTTTGACAAAAGCGATGTGCTCGGAAAATGTATCGTAACATTTTTTGAGTTCATCGAAACACTACACTTTCTTTTAATAAAAGTTGCGTATTTCTGTTACCTTTCGAACGTTGTATTTTATTTACAATTTCGTTTACCCGTTTACAATTTACGGATCAAAAATAAAACCCGTCTCACAACTGGAGACTCTCCCCTATTTTTAAAATTCTTTTACGTATGGAAATGGAAAAAAATTCATTTCTTTAACCCTTTAACGCCCAAATGTGCTGATTTTTAACTTCGGTTTCAAGCTTATAATATTAAAAGAAAAAAATTATTAAAAATTCTACTAGGACATGTCCATATGTTTTTGGGGTCGCTCTTTCGAATGGCATGGTCAAAATTTCCAAAAAGTGACGTTTAACCCTTATTATTTTCAAAAATACTCAAAAAATATAAAATTTTGGGAAGTATTTTTTTTTAATCCAATTTTAGTTGTGATACCGATACAATTTTCCAAAGTTCTTGAAATCGCTTGAAATCTGTTACTTGAGGATTTTCGAGGTCGCTGATTACGAATCTGAAGTCAGATTTTAAAAATTCAAAATGGCGAATCCAATATGGCGGACAATAAAATTAAAAATGCATAGTATTCGCTTGAAATTTGATACTCGAATGTTTTCGGGGTCGCTGATTACGAACCTGAAATTAGATTTAAAAAATTTAAAATAGCGGATCCAATATGGCAGACTAAAAAATTAAAAATGCATCGCCTTCGTTTAAAATTTGTAACTTGGGGGTTTTTGGGGTCGCTGATTACGAATCTGAAGTCAGATTTAAAAAATTCAAAATGTCGGATCCAATATGGCGGACGACAATATTAAAACTTCATGTATTGGCTTCAAATTTGTTACTCGGAGGTTTTCGGAGTCGCTGATTACGAATTTGAAGTCAGATTTAAAAAATTTAAATTGGCAGATTCAATATGGCGGACCACAAAATTAAAAATGCATCGTATTAACTGCTCATGCCCTGTTAAATATTCTAACATACGATAACGTCTTTGTAGCCAATAGGATAAAGTTTTAATTTTATCATCCAGCTATATTGAATCCGTCATTTTGAATTTTTAAAATCTGATTTCAGATTCGTAATCAGCGACCCCGAAAACCCCCAAGTAACAAATTTGAAGCGAATACTATGCATTTCTAATTTTATTGTCCGCCATATTGTATCCACCATTTTGAATTTTTTAAATCTGACTTCAGATTCGTAATCAGTCACTTTTTTTGACCATGCCATTCGAAAAAGCGACCCTAAAAACGTAGGGATATGTCCTTGTAGAATTTTAAATAATTTTGTTCTTTCAATATTATGAGCTTGAAACTGAAGTTAAAAATCAGCACATTTGAGCGTTAAAGGGTTAATACAAATTGAGATTTATTTGAATCTAACACTGCTCTGTTTTGATGCAAATAAATTGAGTATTTGGACTATATTTAAAGCAATTAAAAGTATATTAGTCTGAATTAACATAATAAATTATGAAGAATAATTGCATATTTGATACAAATAAGTATTTAGTTATTTTAAAAACAATATTTTATTGATGCAAATAAATATTTATTTGAATAAAAAACCATGCATTATTGAATCAAGTAATTTTCCTATAACTGATTTAAAGTAATATTTATTAGATCCAATTATTTGACTTAAATAATTCGAATTTGCTACAAATAACTATATATTTGATACTATAAATTAAAATATTTATATCCAGTAAATATTTACTTAGCACAAATAAATAAAAACAAAGAAATAAGTAAAAACAAATAAGTTTAATTACAACCGAACGAGCGTTAGCGAGTGAGGTATATGTAGCTAGTATTAATAAAGTTTAACTAAATTTTTTTTTATTTTTAAGTTTGCAAAAAAATGTTTTTTGCCCATAACTTTTAAAAATTATTAGGACACCTATAAATGTTTCTCAATAATTTTGTAGAGTTTTTTTAGACGCATCTTTTGAGCCCTAGTTGAACATTTTTCGTTTATATTAACCATAGTTATTAAACTTTTAAAAATCAAAAATTTTGGAAAATAAGACTTTTTTGAAAATTTTGTTGAAAAACGTATAAGTAACTTTAAAATTATCGTTATCAACTTGTAGAGCATTAAAAAACGCTTTGATTGACCTATTTCTGAACCTAATTCGATAATAAATTTCGAAATTATTGGTATTTTAAAAACCAAAAATTGTGAAAAATGACATTTTCTCAACTTTTTTGTTTGAAAATTTTTATTTAACTATTAAATTTTTGTAACTATCTTGTAGGGTATTTAAAAATACATTGATTGACTCAAAATTCAATCACTTTTACCATATTTATTAAAAGTTATTCATATATTTCTATTATTTTTATCTCCATGAGGAAGTAAAGTGTTCATGAAATGAGCACCAAAATTATAAAAAAAATATACAACTTGGCAGCGGTTTTTAATTTTTTATTAAATAATTTTTAATCCTTTGAAAATTTCTTCATTGGATCTTCAATAAAATACTATGTGATATCTCATATTAAATCCTAGGTGAAATCTTGCATGAAATCCTATGTCAATTCCCATATAAAATCACATGGGATTTGGTTTAGGATTTGACATGGAAACATTTAAAAAAAAATGAAAAAGGATTTCATTTGGGGATTGACTTGGGAAAATAATTATAAATAAATGATACTGTTTTTCACATGGGATTTGGTTTAGGATTTGATTGGGAAAAACATGCAGGATTTCATGTGGGATTTGATATGGTTTTATGCATAGACAAACGGTTCAAATCTCCTATGATTATTACTATCTAAAATCCTGTATCAATTTCCCATATGGTTTGTCATGGGAAACCACATGGTAAACCACGTGGTTTCCTTTATGGAATTAATAAAACATAAAATAATTTATTTAAATTGTTGTAAACAATATTAATTAACAAATAGATAACTTTCATTCCTTTCCATTAAAAATTTTTTTTCGCGGGTAGTTTTTTATTTAGGTTCACTTAAAGAATATAAGAATGTAAGTGTACACAGGAAAAAAAAAGTCTGACTCCGTTTACACCTTAAATTCAGCCCATGTATTTCACATAAGTCTGTCCTTGTCTAACGGGGCTGACTCCGTTTACACCTTAAATTCAGCCTCAAAAAGAGGCTGAAAGTAAGACTTTTTTTTTAGTGTGTAAGTATATACTTATTTTAAATAGGCTGCAAACTTAAAATAAGTACGTATACTTACATTTTCATATTCTTAAAATGAACCTAAATAAAAAACTACACGTAAAAAAAAAATTTTAAAGGAGAGGAATCAAAGTTATCTATTTTTTCATTAATGTTGTTTATAACAATTTAAATAAGTTATTTCTTAAACAAGGTGAACACATATTCTTTACATGAACCTAAATAAAAAAGTAGACGCGAGAAAAATCCTTTTTTAATGAAGAGGAATCAAAGTTATCTATTTCTTAATTAATATTGTTAACAATAATTTAAATAAATTATTTTATATTTTATTAATTGCCTGGTGGTCATATTAAATTAATTTTAACTGATTTAGATCGTGTGCAGTAGCGGAATAAGAAAATAAATGTCCTTTTTTAAAAAATTGTATTAATTTGTTAACTTAAAATTGAACTAAAAAATTATAAACAATTATATTATAACACTGGTTTACAGTGAAATTGCCAATCGAACAAAACATTTTTTTTCGAATAGCAGGTGTTTTTTTAAGTAAGAAAATCATAGTTTCTATTTTTTTCCCTCGTGCAGTTTTTGTGTAGCTTCAAATGTTGCATTTTCGAGGTGTGACGCCACTTAAACTTACCTGTAGGAAAATAAGCTTCTCAAAATATAATAAATGAGGTATCATTGGAAGGGTTATTAAATTACCTTTCGATCCATAGGTCGCAGAATGAAATTCAACAAAAATTGAGAGAGTTACAGTTGATTAAAGATGAAATTTCATGACAATTTTGATGATTTCTAGACATTTGAGTAACTTCTACTATTTTTTTCTACATCAAACAAAAAAGAATGTTTAGGTTTTAATTTTTTTATTGATAGACTATATCATTACACAAATTTTAAGCCCTTGTGGATCTTGATTGGATCAAAAATGACAATTCTACACTAAAATTAGTGAACGAAACTACATTATTCATTTTTAGTATCCCTTAAACATTTGCAGCAAAAACTAAAGTAATAAAATTTAGTTAAGCTCTAAAGTTACTAAAATTACTAATCAAGGATTTCTGAAATCGTAGATTTCGAATCCAATGTTAGTTTTCTAAATTTTAAAATGGCGGATTCAATATGGCGGACAAATTTTTAAAAATCGATTAAATTCGTTACTCGGGGGTTTTCGGGGTCGCTGATTACGAATCCGATGTCGGATAATAGTCTATCAATAAAAAAATTAAATCCTAAACATTCTTTCCTGTTTGATGTAGAAAAAAATAGTAGAAATTACTCAAATGTCTAAAAACCATCAAAATTGTCATGAAATTTCATCTTTAATCGACTGTAACTCTCTCAATTTTTGTTGAATTTCATTCTGCGACCTATGGATCGAAAGGTAATTTAATAACCTTTCCAATGATACCTCATTTATTATATTTTGAGAAGCTTATTTTCCTACAGGTAAGTTTAAGTGGCGTCGCACCTCGAAAATGCAAAATTTGAAGCTACAGAAAAACTGCACGAGGGAAAAAAATGAAACTATGATTTTCTTACTCAAAAAAACACCTACTATTCAAAAAAAAATGTTTTGTTCGATTGGCAAAAAAAGTTTTTAATTTGTAAACCTGTGTAATAGGGGAGTGTTGTTAGAGTTGGGCATAGTTTTGACTTTTCTTCATAACTTCCCCTGTAGAACGAATTTCGCGATTTCGCGCATATTGTTGGAAAGATCAACTCAAATGCAATGTTGTTGCTGAACATTGTAAAAAAATTTGACGAAAAGATTCAGAGTTATAAGCAATTTAAAAAAATTGTTGTCAGAGTTGATCATGGTCGCCAGAGTTTGGTCTATAAGAATATATATATTTGTCATTGATGTAAAATAAAATATTTGACGAAAAAAAATTAATTTGTATAAAGTAGCAAAATCCCATGTATTTTAAATTGGAAATGTATCGTATACATATGTATATACATATGTATATATATGTATTTTTTATCATCTTTGGACCAAACTGCAATTTACTGTTCATAATAGTCTAGAGCCTTTATTTTTGAACCGATTTTACTAAACTTTGTATTTAATGAAAGATTATTAAGTTTGGAAGAGATTTGTCGAGGCCGAATTTTAAATTTAAATTTGTTTACATTTATTTTTTTATTGCAAAGTTTAACAAAAGCATTTATTTTTAAGAAATAGTTATCTCCAGCCTCTATAATCGAATAGCACGTGCTAAAAACTTTTTAGAAACATATACCTAGAGTACTCTGTGAATTGTAAAAAATTTGTGCAGGTAAATATTCGAATGTTATAAACAATTTATATTAACAAATAATTAAGATAGCAACAAATTGTTAATGTGGACAAACGCTTTAATAGATTTTGATGAAATTGTATACTTAAGGGTTTTTGGGGTCGCTGATTACGAATCCAATGTTGGATTTCAAAAATTCAAAATGGCGGATCCAATATGGAGGATGCTTTTTTTGAAAATCGATTCAATTTGGCTAAAAATTGTTACTCGGAAATTTTTGGGGTCGCTGATTACGAATCCGATGTTGGTTTTTCAATATTCAAAATGGCGGATCCAATATGGCGGATGCTTATTTTTTAAATTGATTCAATTTGGCTAAAAATCGTTACTCGGGGGTTTTTGGGGTCGCTGATTACGAATCCAATGTTGGCTTTTCAATATTCAAAATGTCCTATCCAATATGGCGGATGCTTATTTTTTAAATCGATTCAATTTGGCTAAAAATCGTTACTCGGGGGTTTTTGAGGTCGCTGATTACGAATCTGTAATTAGTTTTTCAAAATTTTTAATGAATGATATAATGTTTCTGAAAATATAATTTTTTTTTTGAAAAATTGATAAGATGTACTTGAAACTTGTTACTCGGATAGGTTTTTTGGGTTTTTTTAAGTATAATTAAAACTTTTAGTATATCAAAATCTTTTACATTATTAATTCACAAATGTAATAAGAACATATATACTATTTTTTGAAACACCAAATTAAAGTTTTATGTATTATTCGACAGCATAAACCTTTCTATTTCGTAAGTTTTTGTCGATAATATGCAATTAGAGGGTCGGAACTAATAAGCAATTTGCGACTTAGATCTTCATTTGTAGCTGCTCTGGAAATTTGTCTAGTATTAAATTTGCGGAATCGCTTTTAATCTTTATTTCGGGCTTCAGCTGCCTCTTCAAAGTACTAGCCAATCGGAAGATGGAAATGTCTCATAACTTTTGATCCTTGCATGAGTATTTTATGTACAGTAGCTGACATATAATACCATGGATAAAGTTTCACAAACATTTTTGCCGTTTCGATTGTATATTTTTCAAATTCATCTAAATCTGTTGTTGTATCACTAGCCAATTTTCGCAAAATGTGAGCAAATTTTGTCATTAATTCCTTATCAAAACCCTGTAATTTCAGAAGATAGCTCTGGATCAGAGAAAAATCGCCTTGGAATTTCCGGAACCTTGCTTAGGAACATCTATTATCAGACCTGTTTTTTTCGAAATGCATAATGAATTCGCTTTTTGGCTTTCGCCATTAATTCCTTGTTCTCTTTTGTAGACGCAGTCCACCTACAAAAATCGAGACGATAAGACACATAAAAAACGCAATCCAAAAAGCGTATCCAAGCATGAAGTGTAGAAAGTCCAAACTCAAAATTTTCTATATTCTTTACTTTCTCATTTACTTTATTTAAATTGTTTATTTCGATAGGCTTAGCTCCACAAATATAGCAAGTTGCAGCTGATGAAGTATCTGTTAGTGCCTGACATACTTTACCGTCCACCATTGTCAAGTGCATAATTGCTTTTACTTTAAAAATTCCAGTATCAGTTACAACCCTTGTTGGTTTCAGATTTTTCATCTCTTCCTTGATTATTGACACCACGGGTTTGGTGTGCTCTTTTGTTTCAGTATGACAATCAAATTGCATTAATCTGCAATACATTGTTGACGAAGGATGGGGATTTTTCCAAAGCACAGTATTTTTACTGTCTTCAAGGCATAATTCAATTGGTACCATAGAAACCGTAAAAATGAATTCATCAGAGATATCTGGATTATCTAGTTTTTGTTTACGTGCAATGAGTCCTGAAATACCATCACAACCATATTTGATTTGAATTGTTAAAGGGCAAGCACGTTTCCGTTTTACCTCTGGCAAATCGATGCTAGGATCTTTAAGTAATCGTGTTACAGTGTGATCAATTATATTTTGAGTAGGAATTCTCACTCTTTTTTCTGTAATTATCATCTTATTAGGGCAACACTGCTTATTAACTTCCGATAAATCCTTATATGGAGGAAATATATCGGCATTTCTATTTTGTGACTAGATATGAATTAGATGGTATTGAGATTTTGTTAACTTTGCTTCTTCAAACAAAGCTAATGCTTCTACCGCTGTAAATGGAGTAATTGAGGTATTATTTTTAACATTTGTAATAGGTGTAGACAAAAGCTTTTTAACTTCATTTGCAACACTTTTTCTTTCAGAACGTCTCAATATAAGTAAAAGTGCTTCTTGTATCTCAGTTTCCGAATAATTTTCCTCAATTGTGATTAATTTTCTTCTCTTAGAAGAAGTGGAATATTCTTCAAATTCTGACGAAAATGGTCTGCCTTTTTTTTGTCCGTTTCAAGTTCCACTATAAAATAAGCATTTATCCACGACTCAAATTTTGTATAAAATGTTTTTTTATTATGAAAAACACTTTTCCATTTTGCAAAAAATGAGGCATAAAATAAACAATTATTTTATCCTTTATATTCTCAAAATGATCCTCTTTTACATTATATACAGTTTTTAAATGATCCAATAGTTGGTCTGTAGTTCTGGAGGTATCACTTGTCAAAAAATCGCAAAATATTTTTTTCGATACTTTAAATATATTCATTTTTGAAGAAAAACAAAACAGTACAATAAAATAGAATTTATTAATAACTTACCTTTAGTAGATAAAATCAAATTAGTCAATTAAAAAACAAACAATTACTATTTCTTAATATAGTAATTATTAAAATGAAAATCAAGTGAAAATAAAACTTTAAAACCTACTAGAGCTGAAAGAAAGAACAATGAAACAGAATACAACTTTACCGAGCAAACAAAAAAGGATGAATAAAATATTTACTTATAGTAAATAAGCAAAAAACTTGCCAATAGAAGAATATTATTATTATATTATTATATTATATTATTATATTATTATTATTATATTATTATTATTATTTATTATATTTAAAAACAAAAGGAAAAGCAAATGTTTTAATTTAAAATCAAACCAAAAAAATAGAAATTAGAAAAAGAAAAATTAAAACCATCTGACGATAATCTCAATATAATTACAGAAATGACACACAAGTACTAATCTCAAATCTCAATATATACTTAACTAAGAATTCAACACTTACCTGCAGTATACACAAAGTCAATAGTATACAGAAGAAGGAAAGTCATAGCTCTTACAATAAAAAATGAATCGTTCTCACTTATAGGTGAAAAAGCTTCAAGCCATCTCGCGGCAAAAATGAAAAGCTCATATTTTTACCGCGAAATTTAAATCACTAACAAGACTAACAATCTGTTCTACAAATCCTTACACTATGCAGAATTATTTTAAAAAATTTAAAAATACGATGATGTTAAAAAATTGTTTAAAGCAATAATATTTTTTAAATTTGCTAAAAAATTTATTATATACTGATGGATTTAAACATACTTTAAAGTATACAAATTAATCACAATTTGTAAAAAATTATTACTTTTTTGAATTATTCAGTATAAAAATAAGTATAAATGAATAAAATTGTCAAAACAAGACTATAAAAATCTTCAGGAAATTTTATAACCTTTATTTAAAAGCGTATATAAAATCAATTTAAAAATAACCGTATATTCGTAATCAGCGACCCCAAAAAGCCCCGAGTTTATCATTGGATCCGCCATTTTGAATTTTTGAAATCCAACATTGGATTCGTAATCAGCGACCCCAAAAACTCTTAAGTATACAATTTTATCAAAATCTATAAAAGCGTTTGTCCACATTAACAATTTGTTGCTATCTTAATTATTTGTTAATATAAATTGTTTATAACATTCGAATATTTACCTGCACAAATTTTTTACAATTTACAGAGTACTCTAGGTATGTTTCTAAAAAGTCTTTAGCACGTGCCATTCGATTCTAGAGGCTGGAGATAACTTTTTCTTAAAAATAGATGCTTTTGTTAAACTTTGCAATAAAAAAATAAATATAAACAAATTGAAATTTAAAATTCGGCCTCGACAAATATCTTCCAAATTTAATAATCTTTCATTAAATACAAAGTTCAGTAAAATCGGTTCAAAAATGATGGCTCTAGACTATTATAAACAGTAAATTGCAGTTTGGTCCCACTGTGGGGCGCCGGACAAAATTTTCGCCCCGGGCGCCAACTTTCCTAAACACGGTTCTGCCGAGGCATGCCTTTAAACAAACTCTTTCAAAAACTCTGAATTCTTCCATTATATGAACCAGACCATGCACGAGTACGTCAGGATGGGTCTAATTAATAAAATATAACATAGCAATTTATCTTTGGGATCTAGTTTTTTGGAGTAAAAGAGACTTTTTAACGAGTAAATTGCTTTTTTTGCCTTTTCTATACTATTATACATATATGTGATATTTAAAATTAAATTTTTCGTCAATTAATACACCCAAATATTTAACTTTATCTTTCTGTATTAGAATATTTTTGTTTATGCTACTGTCGACTATACGGAAATTTTTCCATTTACCAGCATTAATTTTTTTTTCTTTAATTTATTTATATTTGGGCATAATAAATGTCATAACAAAATTATTGAGATAAAAGAAGAAAAGGCCTTTTTCAATCGAATTGGAAAGAAATAGACTGATATAGAATCGAGGGGATAAAAAGAGAAAAGTATGTCATTAGAATAAAGTTAGGATAAAAAGGAAAGAAAGTAAATAGTAAAAGAATTAATGGAGATAAAATAAAGGTTATTAAAAGGGATTGAGCAAAAGTAGATGAAGAAAAGAGATTGAATCGAATCGAGAGGTGATAGACTAAAATTAAACCCAAGGTATAAATGGTGATGAGTGTATACTAAGATTAAAATGTGGATGAAAAGAGAGAAGTACAAGGATAAAAAGGATAGAACGGTATTAAACAAATGTTATTTATAAAGATAAGGAAAAAAGTAAATACTAAGATTCAAATGAAGATAGAAAGAGAATGAAGTAAATAGTAGAAGGATGAAATAAGGGTTATTAGAAGAGATTGAGAAAAAATATGAGATAAAAAGAGATTGAAAGGATTAAAAAAGGAAAAGCCTGGGATAAAGGAAGGTCATAAGTAGGGATCAGTGTGTTCTTGGATTAAAGTTTTTTATTTAATTAAAGTTTAAAGATTAAATAGATTAAAGCAGCGACAGAAAGGGAAGAAAGTAGATAGAAAAAGTATTGAAGAAGATAAGAAAATTGTTATTCAAAAAGATTGAGAAGAAGAGAAGATACAAAGCGATAGTAGTAATAAAAATTGGGATAGATTAAGAGAGATAAACTTTATCTCTTTCCATCTCAAAGATAAACAAATATTCAAGGAGATAGGATTCTTATCCCTTGACCTCCAGTAGGGAGATATAAAACTGGATAAGTATGAAGTGATATTGAAAAAGATATAAAAAGTTATCTTTGGGAATTGAAAAAGGATTCAATAGGATATAATGAAGATTATTGAAAAAGATTAAGAAAAAAGAAAAAATCGAATTTTTTAAAATTTAATAGAAAAGAGATAGACTCTGATAGAACCGAAGGAATAAAAGGAGACAAGTATAGACTGAGATTTAAATAGGGATAGAAACGGAAAGAAGTGAATAGTAAGAGGATACAAGGCGATAAAGTAAGGGTTATTAAAAGAGATTGAATAAAAAGGGAAGATAGAAAGAAATTGAAGGGAATAAAAAAGGGATAGCCTGGGGTAGAAACAAGATTATTAAAAGAGATAAGTATATTCTTAGATGAAATTGGAGATAGAAAGAGATAGGTGTGGATAATGAAAGTATTAAAAGAGATGAAGTAAAGGTTATTGAAAAAGATTTATACAGAAGGAGAGATAAAAGTGATTGAAGTGATAAAGTGGGGATAGACTAAGATAGAGGAACTTTATCTCTTTCTATCTCAGAGATAAAAAAATATTCAAAGGGATAGGATTTCTATCTCTTTACTTCCAGCAGGAGACTCATATTATAATTTAACCCTCCTGCGCATAGAGTATATTCGTCCAAACTAAAGTGTTACCGTATGCACGAGGACGAATATATTCGTCGAAACATTTTCATTAATAACTTTTGTTCAGATTAACGTAAACACATAGGTCAAATTGCAAATTGTAGCTGCCGATCCAAAGATTATGAAACAATTATTAAAAACTTTGGAAATTTTTCATTTATTAATAAATACTGTCTTTAAACTATTGTAAAAAGGAAAAAAGTGTTATAAAAATCGTTACCTCTCGGGCACATAAATTCTTTTAAAATTATTAAATATTCTTTTAAATTGATATGTAAAAGCTTTTTGGGTCGCTGATAACGAATCTGAAGTCAGTTATTAAGAATTTAAAATGGCGGATGGATTTTTTCAAAAATTGTTGGATTTTCCTAATACTTGGTATTTAGGTGTTTTTGGGGTCGCTGATTACGAATCTGAAGTCAGTTCTTGAAAATTCAAAATGGCGGACACAATATGGCGGATGGATTTTTTCTAAAGGCCGGAGCAGAATAGAGTCGCAACATGAACGTAAAGCAAACGGGAAGCGTTCCCGTCAGGTTTACGGTCTATTCTGCGTTGAATATCGCGTCGCTATATGTAACCTGAAAAGTGAACAAAAGAAATGTGCAACAATGAGGACAAGGAGCATACATATTTTAGAAAAAAAATATTTCATGAATTAAAAGATTATTTATATGATAACAATTCACATTCTTTTGAAGTTGAACAAGATACTAATAAAAGTAAATATTTTTAAATAAATATATTAGTTTGATTTAATAAACAAAATAGCTTATAAAAATGTTGTTAGGTTGAAGAAGTTTGGCATTTAAAGGAAAAAACATTTTGTAAATTACAAATTTAGACTAATTATTTCATAAATATTTATTATGTTTAATAAAATTTATAGTTTTAAATAAAAAGTAAAACGTTAAATTTTTGATTTTATATTTTATAAATTACGTAGTGCACATTTGTTGGTTATGCTTAATCCAAAAAAGTATTTCTCGGGGACTCTTGTCGAAGTGCGTAAGGCCAATAGGGCAGGAGTATAAACAATAAAAAAATAGTGCACATTTGTACTAGTAAAAGTTTTGAACAAAATTAGGAAAAATTGATCAAAAGAAGAAAATTTTGTTGTTTCGTCAACTTTTAAATAATGCTGCGGAGCAAGCAACAATAATTTTACGCCGTTAAATTCAATTTTAGATAATTCTACAGAAATAAATACATTTCAATAAATAATTTTTTTACTTTTAAAATCCGATGTAGAGTTAATAATTTATAAAGAATAATGAAATAATATTTTATCGTGCGTAAAAATTAAATTGTCAAGGATTTATCGGTTTAATATTTAATCGATACGAATTAAAAAAAGTTAATTAAATTACATTTTATTCAATTATAATGTAGGGGAATGTAGTCAAGGTTGGTCTACTGTCTAGGTAGGCCATCGCGATTTTTTGGACAAGTTCACTAGCGCCACCTACGCGCATGCTTGTCGAAGCTTGTCTTAGTGTAACCTAACTTTTTGTTCAATTACATTTTCGGAAAATCGAAAATTGTGTTTTCTGTGACGTCGGTACAAAAAAAGCTCAAAAAAAGTTTTGTGCATAATGTGAAAAACCATTAATAAAAGATAAAAACAAATTGAATCGTCAAGGCAAGTATGCAGAAAATTTATGGGACTCATGGTTGAAAGAAAAACAAAGTAAAAAATCGAATCCCGAAACGTATTTCTTTATGGTTACAACAATTCGGTAATGTTACTTACTGTCAAGGTCGGCCACTATGTGCTTAAAATGCGCAAAGATGAGGACGAGCTACTTCATTTGCAAAAACTGCAATTCTGTATAACTCATAATATAATTGATCATCTTATTAATATTTTTATTTAATTTTATTAATATTTCAGTGCAAAATTTTTTTTTTATTTTTTTTTATTTTTTTATATTGTTTATTGTTATTATTTTGTTATTTCATTAAGTTACAAGCTGTAAACAATAAAGAATCAATTTTCCGTAACTCCAAACATGTTATTTTATTTTTTAACGATTAATGTCCTTTGAATTTAAAACATGGCCGACCTTGACTGTAATGGCCAACCTGGACTACAAATTTTTTTTTTTAATCTTTATAACTTTTTCATTTTTAAACCTGTCCCTATTAAACAGGACTTTCCAACCATATACTTCAATTGTCCAAATTCATTTTTTAAAAAAAGTTATAAACAAAAGTCAAAAAGGTGGCCGACCTAGACTATGTTCCCCTATAGAATTAATTTGTGTAAAAATTATTATTACAGGCCTCGGATCGACTTTAAGCTGCAAAAAAAGTCGTCTTAGTCGATTTAAAATAGAAAAAAGTCGTTTATTTAATTCAGTGTGGACACAAAACTTTTATTTTTTATTCTTATCATCTTTCACTGATTTCTAAATTTAATTATTTAAAACTTGAATAATTTCGTTAAATAAATATTAAAATAATTTTTGTTTGTTTTTATTCGGGAATAAAATTTAAAAAATTTCTATTTAAAACCTTCTGAAATTTAATAACTTCTAAAAATTACAACTTTTATTCTCTTAAATTTAATTATTTTCTACAATAATTGTTAATCGAACTTCGTATTCTCGAAATCAATTATTTTAAATAATTTTTGCAAATTTTCTTAGATAATTCAATTATTTAAATACAACTTGGAATGTTTTCAGGACCTTAATTTTTATCAAATAAATCTGTTTATTATTTAAATAAAAAAATTCAGTTCTTTATAATGATTCTAACAGTCCATGTTTTTTAAGTTATTAATTAATTTACAAAAAATTATAATAAAAAAATTCTTAAAATTAATTTTTCAAAAATATTTTTAAAATAATTTATGAAAGATAATAGTTTTTCAATTATATAGAATTGAAAAATTTCTAAACAATTGCAATTTGGTAAATTTTATTAAAAAAATAATTGAATTTTTAAAGAATTTTAATCATTAATATAAACGCAATTTCTTCAAAATTTTAAATACTGTTTTTTGATTGTGGCCTTGGGTCCAAAATAATTACAAACGGTGTTTAAGTATAGAATTATTTTTCTATTTCATTGTACGAATGCATTTTCGCTGTGAACACAGCTCATCAGGACTAAAAACAATAAATACATAGTAAATTAAAACATTCTATAATTATACAAAAGTTGAATTCAATTTTTATAATTATAACTCACCGCATTTCAATGATGCGAAAAAATTATCTATAATGATATATGGGCAACATAACCCATTCGCATAAAAATAGATTAATTAATAGAAAATAAATTTTTCATAAATATAATATTGATAATGAGAGATTTTGTTACTAACACATAAATTAAAATAAAATCTCTTTTTAAATAAATATAATAATAAAACATTTTGGCGGTAGAGCAACAAAAACATGTGCTAACCTACAAAAGAAATAGACAACACTCGCTATATTCAAGAAGTTACAATAAGGTTATTTCACAAGTGCAAGTGTCAATTTATAAAGGCGGTTTCACAGTGCGCATATAATAGAATAGAAATAAAATATTCATGTCATTTTGTTAAATGTTCCGATAATGTCAAAGTACATTATGGAGAGATTGTCAATGTCAGTTCTAAAATTTACAGAATTTTCGTTTTTAACTATATGATACATCTCTAACAAGTTCCTATTCCTATAGAAATTCTCTATGACTAATATTTTTATTTTATCTTGGTCAAAACTAAAAGTGTGTCGTAGATTTGTAGAATGTTCACATAAAGCTGTGTTCGTTTTTTTATGTTTTTGTGAATGTTTATGAGCATGAATTCGTTTTCTAAGTTCCTGAATAGTTTGGCCTATGTATACGCCGTTACAATCGTTACATTTTATCTCATATATTACGTCGGTTTTTTCAAATTTGGGTATTCTGTCTTTGGGTGATAAGAGTAAAGTATTTTGAAGCTTGTATGGAGTCGTAAAAACAGTTGAAATTTTTAATTTTTTACATAAATTCAATACTGGTTTTAATATGTCAGGAACATATGGAATTACAATGGTTCTGGAAAGTTCAATAGATTTTTTATTTTGATCATTTAGATTAATGTCATTGTTATTTTTTAAGTTTAGAAATTTAATTCTTTTGTCAATATTATTTTTTATAAAAACATAAGGGTAATTATTTTGTTGAAGTATTTGAAAAATTAAATCTAGATTTTCAGAATGAAAATGTTGTTCAGAAAACAAGATTGCTTTGTCAACTAGTGAGAATATGATGGCTCTCTTTATGTTGATATGGTGTTCAGAGTGGAAGTTCAAACATCTTCCTGAAGCAAAAGGTTTTTGATACCAATTTGTTTCAATATAGCCTTTCTCAAAAATCAACTTTAGATCTAAATAATTTATTTTGCAATCAATAGAGTGTTCTATAGTAAATTGTAGGGAACCACCTACTTTATTAAATGTGTCAAGAAATCTTTGTATATGTTCTTTTCTAATACAGACAATGGTATCATCAACATATCTATAGTAAAAAATAACATCGAGTAATCCTTCACTTAAGATCTCATTTTCGATATGTTGCATAACCAATTCTGCCAAAAAGGACGAAATTGGTGAGCCCATGGGGGTGCCAAATTTTTGTCTGTAGCATTCATAGTTATATTGGAAATACGCATTCTGTATACAAAGTTTTATTCCATTATAAAAATGTTCAAAATTTAGATTGGTATGCTGTTTTATTAAACTCCATTTAGCTTCAATCAATTGGAGTACCAAATCCGGATCTATGTTTGAGAACATTGCAATAGCATCCAATGAAACGAGTGTATGAGTGTCCGGGACCTTGACATGTCTAATTTTCTTAATTAATTCAAAACTATTTTTTACTATGTGTTGGGAATTGCAAGTAAATTGGTTTAATATTTGGCCCAAATATCTTGAGACTTTATATAAAGGTGAATTAAAGAATGACGTGACCGGTCTCATGGGATAGTTATCTTTATGTTCAAGTAACGAAATAACTCCTTGTCAATTTTCCAAGCTGAAAAATAAATTGCACGTTATGGGACAAGTTCCCACTCGAAAATTAAATATTTTCATCCTGTTATAAAGACGAGTAATGTTTAAGCAACAAAATTTACTTTTCATTACTAGATAACCTATAAAACTATCTTCAGTTTAACATGTTTTCAAGCACAACCATTGTCTAAATATTCTCAACCTGCTAGCAGACCGAATAGTGTGCAAGCCACACTCGAATAATATCGACTAACCTATAATATAGTGTCTAGTCTTACACGTTGTCAAGAACAACTGCTTACCTTTTCTATCAGTACAAGATACTTGACAGAATCTAAAAATTTACTTAATCGGTATTTTTCAGGTAAATCTCGATCCAGCTCGTCCGAATCTGACAGGTCTAGCAGAGACAGTTGGTCACACAGGCGTTCTTGCTCTCGAAATAGTCAATGTTCAAAATATGACAGCTCAGGTAGCTCTCGTCACTCGCACAGTCGCTCACTGTCCGTATCTAGAAACTTAGAAAATAATACAGGAAACTTGTCACGTGCATTTTTACACGAGGAAAACAAGCTTGATGAGGTTATAGACAACAATACAAATAAAAATTCGACTGGGCCTCCTAACAAAGAAAATATCTCAAGCAACGAAACAAGTACAGACAAATCTCAAGACTTATCTCTCGTACCTGAAATCTTAGAAGCAATAGGAAAGAGACTAGATGCTGATAATCCACGAGCGCCTGCGATTCACAATGATATAGTGGTCCGTTGGGAGGAAATCCTGCAAAAAGGACTTCCAGAAGAAGAGCGTAAAACACTTTATAAAAAATATCTTACACCAGAAAATTGTGTTTTTATAGAACCGCCAAAATTAAACGCGGAAATAAAAGCTACTCTAACGGATCCAATTATCAACAGAGACAAAAAGATTTTTGACAAACAGAAGAAATTATCTGTCTGTCTTTCCGCAATCGGAGCTATGATCTCAAGTCTTTTATCTGATAAGAACATTGATCCAATAAGTCACTTGACGAACCTCAGTGACATCGGTAGGATTCTAATAGGTGTGCAACATGATGAAACTGCAACCAGACGTCTCATTATTTCATCAAATCTGAATCCCTCGTTAAAAGAAACGCTTAACGCTACTTCAGCCGACGAATGGCTTTTCGGAAAAAATCTTGCCGATGCCCTAAAAACGGCAAAATCGTTGGAAAAGTCTTCAAAAGATTTGAAGCCAACTGCCAGATCTTCGCTATCTTCTGCTAAGACTTCAAAAAACACGAAAGCCCCCCGCCAACAACAAAGGAACCAGTTCCAGAGGACGGGGGGATATCGCAAACCAACGAATCAGATGCAGAGGTCATACACTCGTCACCAACAGCCAAGGAAATCGGACATCCCTCCTCCAAGACGCCGCTAACGAATCCGGTAAGTGTACATGCGGGTCGACTGAAAAAGTTCGCATCCGCATGGAACAATCTTGTCTCTGATAAAACTGTCCTTCAATGGATTAATGGTTATAACATTCCTTTTTTTCGCACCCCAATACAAAGTAATGTCCTGGCGGAACCACGTTGGTCAAAAGAAGAAAAAATTCAAATCAAGCCCCATATCAGCAAACTCTTAAAAAAAGGTGCTATTCGTAAGGTTAAGGAATGCAAAGAACAGTTCCTCTCAAGTATATTCCTAGCCTCAAAAGCAGATGGTTTCAGAAGACTTATACTAAACCTCAAAAAACTCAACGAGTTTATTCGTACCGAGCACTTCAAAATTGAAGATCTTCGAGTTGCTCGAGATCTAATGCAGCCAAACTGTTTTCTAGCGACATTAGATCTCAAAGAAGCATACTATCTCGTTCCAGTTGCAGAATCTTGTAGAAAATTCCTTAGATTCAAATTCGAAAACTTAGTTTTTGAGTTCACTTGTTTACCTTTCGGTTTGAGCACTGCTCCATACGTCTTCACAAAAATTATGAGACCCATAGTAACTCTTCTTAGAAAACGCGGCTTATTGTCAGTTATCTACATTGACGACTTTCTCCTATTTGGAAACACCAAAAGAGAATGCGAGAAAAACATAGCAGAGACGACTCAACTCTTGACTCAGCTAGGCTTCATTATAAACAAGGAGAAAAGTAGCCTCATTCCAGCACACCGACAAAAATATCTAGGTTTTATCCTAGACTCAGCTGAAATGCTAATAAAAATACCCGACGATAAACGCGTTAAGATTCAAAGTTCACTAACTAAATTTAAAATAAATACTAAACACAAAATCCGTGATTTTGCTTCCTTGGTAGGAACTCTGGGATCGGTGTGCCAGGCAACAAAATATGGATGGGTCTATATGAAGAGTCTAGAAAGAGAAAAATTTCTAGCTCTCCAAAAAACAAATGGTAATTACGAGGCGCGTTTAGTTTTATCAAATCACGTTCACGAAGATATCGAGTGGTGGAGTCAAAATATTATGCCGGTTTGCAACCCTATAAGAAGCCAAACATACGCCTTAGAAATTTTCTCCGACGCATCACTATCAGGATGGGGCGCATGCTGTGGAAAAGAAAAAGCGTATGGTTTCTGGAATTTATCGGAAAGAAAAAATCCGATTAATATTTTGGAACTCAAAGCCGCCTTTTTTGGACTTAAATGCTTCGGAAGAAATCGAACAAACTGTGACATCCTACTTCGAATCGACAACACCACAGCGATCTCATATATTAACCGTATGGGCGGAATACAATTTCAAAGCCTTAGCAAAGTCGCTAAAACAATCTGGCAATGGTGCGAACACCGAAATATCACCATCTTTGCATCATACATACCATCATCTAAAAATAAGACTGCAGATCACGAATCGCGAAGGCTGGAACCAGAAACCGAATTCAGTTTATCGCAAGAGGCGTTTAGTGATATATGCAAAAAGTTTTCCAAACCCGAAATAGACTTATTCGCAAGCAGAGTCAACGCGAAATGCAAAAAATACGTCTCTTGGAAAAAGGACCCTAGTTCTTTTACCATAGACGCATTTACTCTAGACTGGGGAAAATATTTTTTCTTTGCATTTCCACCCTTTGCAATTATTCCTAAAGTTTTAAAAAAAATCCAAAACGATCGTGCTAGAGGAATAATTGTAATTCCAAATTGGCCTTCTCAAGCGTGGTTCCCCAAGTGCATGAAAATGTTTGATTCTTCTCCTATCATTTTCGAACCTAATAAAAAACTACTTTCTTCTTCCAACAGGGAGCATCATCCACTATGGAATCAGCTTTCCCTGGTGGGAGGAATACTATCGTACAAGCCTTCTCTCTAAGAGGAATGGCACCTGAGACTATAAATCTGAGTATCGCATCACTTGCTAAATCATCTCTGAAGCAGTATGAAGTGGCACTAAAAAAAATGGTGGAATTTCTGCCACAATAGCAATATTCCAGTTTTCACAGCTAATATTCCTGATATACTCAAATTTCTCACAGACGAAGTTGAAAAGGGAGCTTCTTATGGTTCCATAAACTCCATGCGATCAGCCGTTGCCCTCATACTTGGATCACATGTCGGAGAAAACCCAGATGTAAAACGTTTCTGTAAAGGAGTTGCACGTTTTCGTCCACCTTTACCCAAGTACAACTCTACCTGGGACCCTAAGATAGTATTAGATGCAATTTCAAAATGGCATCCCAATGACAGCATTTCGATTCAACAAATGTCGAAAAAATTGGCTATTCTTCTTGCCCTTACAACAGGTCACAGAATCCAAACTCTAACTGCTATCAACATTAATGATGTCGAAAGGTCCGACAATCGAATCGAAATCAAGATACCATCTCAACTGAAAACCTCAGGTCCAGGCAAGCTACAACCGAATCTGGTCCTTCCATTCTACAAAGAAGATCCTACAATCTGCGTTGCTTCGGCTCTCGAAGCTTACTTGAATATGACAAAACAAATCCGTGGAAACATAACAAATCTTTTTATATCTTGGAATAAACCTTACAAGGCAATATCGTCACAATCACTCAGTAGATGGATAAAAGAAATCCTCACTGAAACTGGAGTCGACACAACAAAATTCTCGCCGTACAGCACTCGACACGCTGCTACGTCTGCAGCTAAAAGAAGCGGAGTCCGTATCGACCTTATCAAAAAAACAGCCGGATGGACAACATCCTCACAAACTTTCGCAAAATTCTATGACCTTAAATTGGTGGAAGATCCTGCAGTATTTGCAACAACTATTCTAAAATCTAAATGAAGATATACATATTTTGTTTTTCTTTTTCAAATGAGCACTTCTATAATAATTATTTTCGCTCTAATGAGTTTATAATACTAATAATAATAAATTGCTGAATTCTAATTCTTTAAACATCTACGAATGGTGATCTGAAGGAGGAGGCGCGTAATACAATTATAAGATTAAACGAACTTACCTAAGTGAAGTTCTATCTTAATTGTATGAAGCGCCTCCTCTGAAGATCATTCCCTCCCTTCTCTCAATTCCCACTATTAATAAAAATTAATCCCCGATACACAAATTCAGCAACACTTTAAAGTAATGAGGAGCGCAGGCCTGTCACGTGACATGGGAGACAGAAAAGTTTTAATTCCCTACTGTAAACACTGTGGCGCTATGTGCATTTGAGCGAATCTATTTAAAGACGCGGATTTCTCTCGCCTATCATTGATTTTTCAATGATAGAATTTTTTTGCAGAATGCTATTTTCTAATAGCTGCTGCATTTTTAAATAATTATAATTTATAAATAATAAATTATTTATTATTTACATGAATTATTAAAAATAAATAATTAAACAAATAAATATATTAAACAAAAATTATAAACATTAATTTTTTATTATTATTATTTAATTAAAAAAAATTTATTTAAAAAAATTTTTTTCTCTTGGTTGCCAATATTCGGCCAATATTGGACCAATATTGACAACCGATGATTGGCGATGCCGTTACATCCCAAGCATCAGCCCATATTGGTCCAATATTGGGAGTCAATCGGCGCCCAGCACGGCAACCAATATTGGACCGATATTGGACCGATTAAAGTCTATTGGCAATTTCTCACTGGGCAGTGTGTCGCGCGGTAAATAAACGTGCCGCCCGGCAGAAAAAAACTAATAACTTTGCTCCTAATTGCGGGTCAATAAATTTTTAAACGGTTATGAAATCGTTATAAAATATCCTTTACGATAAAATTTGAACAAACTTCCTACGACGTTAAGAACATTGTTTATTTTGTAAGTAAACAATTAAATTTGCAATAACAGTTACAAAAATTAAACAATTTGATTTTTAAATTATTTCATTTGAAACTACACCATTTTCTGAGTATACATACCAAATTTTATAACGATTCGTTTATTCTGTTCCAAGATATTAATTTTTTAATAAAACACTGCAAAAAATTCAATTGTTTATAATTAAGTGAAATTTAATTTTTTTGAAAAATTCTTCTAGGCATTTGATTATCTCATAATTATGTTTCATTTTCATGTATTACCAAGTAAATACAGTGAATCTCAAAATTTACTGTTACACTTCAGGAATTTTTACTCTTGTACAAAAAATCAATGAATATATTTTCAAAAAATACGAACGTTAATTAAATAGATATTATTGCAAAAGGAATAACGAAAATTAATAAAAATCAAATCATAAGAAAAGCGTATTAAATAAACGTTTTTTCAAGAATAATCGTGTCTCGACGCGTCCTAGCGCAGCAGCCGCGGCAGTCCGAGCGCTTGCACGCCCCTCTTTAAAATTATGTCATTTGCTCAATTATTAAAGGTACTAAGATTTTTTTTTTGAAATTAAAGTGTAGAAAAAATAGATTTTAGTAGTTTTTGAATTTTTCTTGTAACTAGTCCAGAAGTCACTTAAAACTTTAATTGTTTAATTAATTAACAATTTATTTTGCATAAATAATTATGAATTTTTAAATGTTTTATTGTTATTAATAGAGGCAGTATTTTTGTACATTTCTGCAAAATATTTTTAAATTTTATCAAAAAACACCGAAGAAATAGTAAATTTTCTAAAAAGGTACTTTAAAGTTCAATTGTTTATAACTAATTGAAAAATTAAAATTTTTGAAAATGCATTCCGGGAATGTTTTTGTATCACCCGGCTGTAACAAATTATGTATAGACATAATGAAAATTTAAAAAGATTGTTTTAGGTGGCCCAGTTCAGAAATTTTGACTCAATTTTAAAAAAAAAGAAAATGTAAGAAAGTATAATTTTTTTTTATTACTAGTTTAACAAATTTTGCTGTAGTTTGGTGGAGAACTCGTGTCGCTGCCATGCCATCGGAAATGGTGGGAGAAGAAATAAAAAGGGAAGGGGTAAAGAGTAGGGGTAAAGCGGATTAGTATATAAGACCGCGTCCCAATAAATTTCTTTCTAATCGATCAGTACCACTCATCGAAAAATCACCTGTAAATCAAGAAAGAAGACTTCATTATGCCCTTCTCAAACAACTGAGTTTTTTGGATTTTTGAGAAAGTTGGATATTCTTCTCCATCTGTGAGTTTGTGGGAACTCATGCAGAGAGTTATGGTAGCGAAAAGGGAGAAAAATATTTCGGATCAGCAATTTTTGGAGGTTTTTCCGGAAATGATTTTGGAGAATAAACTGTGTGAGAAAAAAGTGGCGTTTTTGAAACTAGACGATGATACTCAGTGGCGCTATAAAGAACACCTTTTCTGGAGTAGATATCCGATATTAAGAAGCAAAGAATCTCGTCGCGTAGTAATTAATTCAGGAAGGCCGTATGATTCAAGTCAAGATTGTTGGCGCTGCGGTCGCTCAGGGCATCGTCGTCAGTCCTGTAAAAACAATGCTATTAAATTTTGCTCAAGATGTGGAGAACGCGGCATACTTACCAGAGATTGCTGTGTGAAAATATAAAGTTTTCTAAACTCATTTTCTTATTAACCTATAAGAAAATTTTTTTTTTTGAGAATCCGATCTCAGATTAAGACCTTAAATTTTCTCGTGAATTACCACCACTCCTAGTTTTTCAACTAATCAAGTCAAAGCTTTTAATACCCCCACCTGGCTTTGGGTGATGTGGAGGGGAGACACTAGTATATATTGACTGAAGTCAACCCTTCAGCATCATAAGCATTCATACCAGCTTGCGAGTAAGACCTATTAATAATTATCATCAGGCATCATGGGAGTTAAATGGATCTATGACTTACCAAAGATTCAGTTAGTTGAAGAACTTAAGAAGTATCATATCGATCATATTGGTACAGTAGCTCAGCTTCGTCAACGTTTAGTATCTTACATAAGATCTCAACCTGAGTTGTTGAATCTTACTGAGGATCCTGAGGATTATAAGGAGGAATTAGATAAATCAAGAGACCTTTTAGCACTGGAAGAGGAGGTTCAAGAGGATAATTTCCAACCAGCACTAGGACCAGGAGTACCTTCAGGTAGTGCCTCAGCTGGACTTACCCAACAAATCAACCAGACCACACATGCTCCTATTACAGCTCCAAGGGCAAATTCTACGCTTTTGCCTATTGTCAGTGACACCTACGTATTAGAGAGCATGAGAAAATGGAATTGTTGCTTTGATGGAAAGGATCCTTATGCATTCTTGGAACGTGTGGAGGAACTTCAGGCGGCATATGGTTTCACCGATCTTCAACTACTGCGAGGATTCCCTGAATTATTAAGAGGGGATGCCCTCTTGTGGTACCGTAACGAAATCAGGTCAATTACTTCTCTTGAACAATTGACTCTGTCTCTAAGGCGGTATTATTTATCACTGGGGGAATTAAGGAACTTGGAGTTGCAGATAGCCAACAAACATCAAGCTAAGGGTGAAAATATCAGGAGTTTTGTAAATTGTATTAGGACTTTAATGAGGAGACATGGAGCCTACAATTTGATTAGAGAACTCGACATGATTTATTAGAATATGCAACCGGTGTTCCGTCTGCACATTAGGAGATAAGAGATTGATAGTGTAAGCACGTTGATACAACGAGCTGAGGAAATCTCGGAAACTCTTAATGCAATCAACAAGGAAGAGCAGGGAGCGAAGAAGTCAGCTGTAGAGGTTGCTGAGGTTCAGGAACCTTATAACCCCAAGACTCATTGTTGGAGATGTGGGGTGAAGGGTCATCGTCGTCCATTTTGCAGAAACAGGCCTAAGAAGTTCTGTTCATATTGTGGAAAAGAGGGTATTTTAACTAAGGATTGCCTTTGCCATCCTCCGGGAAACGGACGGAAGGTCGAACAAAAGGAGTAAGTTCGACCTCATCTCTTCCGGACTCCAGAATTTTCATAAATTGTAGCTGCGAGAATGTAACTTTTCAAGCACTCATCGACACGGGAGCAGCTAGCTCTTTCATCGACATGCATACAGCAAGAAGATTGGCTGCCCTAGGAGGAGTTACACAACTAGAAGACATCGTCGTTGCTCTAGCGAATGGATCAAGATTCGAGGTCAAGACCAGCTTTTTAATGAAAATATCTGTGGGAAAAACAAAAATTAAACATAAATTTTTTGTTTTACCGAATTTATCTCATCCTATGCTTATTGGGATTGATCTTCTTAATAAATTAAATTTTTCTTTAAATTTAAACAATAAGAACATTAAATTGTTTAAGAATTTGTTCAAAATAGACATCTGTAAAGTAGGTCAAGTTGGTCTTACGACTCTAGATAAAGATCAAGAAGAAAGTTTGAACAATTTACTAGATAAAGAAAAATTATTATTTACTGAGATTAAGGGTTGTACAACCTTATTAAAACATGAAATAAGATTGGAAGATTCAACTCCGATAAAACAACGTTACCATCCGAGAAATCCAGTCACTCAGGAACTCATGAGAGAAGAAGCTCTGCAGATGTTGAAACAAGGAGTCATCAGGAAATCTCGAAGCGCGTGGAGCTCACCTATCGTCCTAATTAAAAGAAAAAATAATAAATTAAGATTTTGCATTGATTTTAGAAGATTGAACAAAGTAACAAAGAAAGATGCGTACCCAATTCCTCGAATTAATAGTATATTAGATCAGTTAAAAGGAGCTAGATACTTGTCAACACTAGATTTGAAAAATGGTTATTGGCAAGTACAATTAACTGAAGAGAGTGTACCTCTCACAGCATTCACCGTACCTGGACTAGGATTGTTCGAGTTTGTAGTTATGCCGTTTGGTCTTCACTCAGCACCTGCAACGTTTCAACGATTGATTGATTCAGTTATACCTCCAGAATTAGCACCAAGAGTTTTCTCTTATCTGGATGACATCGTTGTAACATCAGTGACCTTCGAGGAACATCTTCAACTCCTACAAGAAGTTTTCAATAGATTACGTGATGCTAAATTAATACCTAATTGGGAAAAATGTTACTTTGCTAGAAAACAACTTACCTATCTTGGAAATCTCGTGGACGAACAAGGACTTCACCCGGATCCTGAGAAAGTGAACGCCATCTTGAATATTCAACCCCCTACTTGTTTGAAAGAACTAAGATCTTTTATCGGTATGATATCTTGGTACCGTCGTTTTGTGAAAAATATTTCACAACTTACAACTCCGCTTATTCACCTTTTAAAAAAGGATACGAAATGGCATTGGGGAGAGTTAGAACAATTAGCATTTGACAACATTAAGAAGAAATTTACTGAGTCACCAGTGTTATCCTGCCCGGATTGGTCACAGTTGTTTTATTTACAAACTGATGCTAGTTTGGAAGGTTTAGGGGTAGTTTTAACACAACATAGGGAGGATTCTGAAGTTGTCATAGCCTATGCGAGTCGTTCTTTAAAGCCTGCAGAGAAAAATTATTCAGCTACTGAATTGGAATGCCTTGCTGTTAAATGGGGCATTTGGAAAATGCGAGATTATCTAGAAGGATATCACTTTGTAGTTATCACGGATCATCAAGCTCTTAAGTGGTTAAATAGCATTGAAACGCCCTCTGGACGCCTACCACGTTGGATAATGGAACTCTCACAATGGGACTTCGAAGTTCAATACAAGAAAGGTATTGAAAATAGACTACCAGATTACTTATCTCGTCAACCGTTACCACTTGCTGAGATTGCTTTTAAATCATCTTGCCCTTGGTATTTACGTCAATGGAAATTAACAGAGGAATATCCTGAACGGAATCTAGATTTTAGAATTGAAAATGGGAAATTATATCATCATGTACTACACACGTTGGATTATAAGGAATCGCCCTACGAAGAACAATGGTAGCTGTGTATACCTAAGGAGGAGAGATCTTCGATTCTTCATAAAGTACATGACGAACCAATTTCAGGACATCTTGGAGTAGCGAAAACACTCGCTCGTTTAGGAGAATTTTTCTTTTGGCCCAGCATGTTAAGAGATGGAACGGAATACGTGAGAAATTGTGTAAACTGTCAAAAAAATAAAAGCTCGCAACAACCTCAGACAAATCTTCTCCATTCAACTAATGTTCAACATCCATGGGAGATGATTTCGATCGATTTTGTGGGACCATTACCAAGGACAACTAAGGGTAACACTATCTTGTGTGTTATCCAAGATAGATTTTCTAAATGGGTAGAATTAAAACCTTTAAGAAAAGCTACTTCTTTACTAGTTATTTCTACTTTAAAAGAAATTTTTTATCGTTTTGGTTGTCCGAAAATTATTGTTTCGGATAATGGCAGACAGTTTATAAGTATTGATTTCAAAAATTTTCTCAAAGATTTTGGAATTATTTATCGTTTGACACCACCGTACTCTCCACAATGCAATCCAGTAGAACGAGTAAATAAAGTAGTCAAAACTATGATTCGTCAGTACATCGACAAGAAGAACCCGGACTGGGACTGCCATCTATTGGAATTACAGTTCGCCTACAATACAGCTAAGCACACGGCTACAGGTTACACACCAGCCTACCTTACCACCGGACGCGAATTTATTTTACCTGGGTTTCAAGACGCTCATATCAACAGTCACACTCCTTCTTCGTCATTTTTTCGTATTAAAGAATTGCATAATGCATTGGATCTTGTAAGAATTAATCTAGCTAAGAATTTTAAAACTCAACAAAAAACTTACAATTTACGGAAAAGAGAATGGAAACCAGAAATTGGTGAAAAAGTTTTAAAAAGAAATTTTCATCTTTCTAATAAATTGCAAAAGAAAAATGCAAAATTATTGGAAAAATTTAGTGGCCCTTTTATTGTTAAGAAAAAAATTTCACCGGTAATTTATGATTTAGTGAATGTAGATGGTAAAAGATTTCTACATGTCCATTTAAAAGATATCAAGAAGTTGGTAGACACACGGTCTGACCAATAACAATCCCGTCTCGTACCCCACCTCGGAGATAAGAAAATCCCTCCTAGTCTATAACCTATATTAATTCTAAGAATTTCTCAGTCGCTTCTTAGAAGTCGGTTTATAATGAACACTATGGAGAAAAGATTAGAAAGAAATATGCTCAAGCAAATTGAAATAGTGAAGGGGAAATTAATTAGAGAAAATCCTATTAAATGGAACGAACTTGCGGAGGTGGATCAAGAAAGCGAGGATGCGTTTCAACGTGCATTTTTGATGGAACCACGTTTCAACGATCAGGAGATAAATATTGATTTTGTTAATCCACTTATGGAGAGAAATAAAACACTCTCAAAAATTTTTACTCCACCTCCAAAACCACCTGTTTCAATTTTTAATAATGTTCTTTTGGAGAAAAAAGGTGTAGAGGATGATATCAGTATAATTAAGGAGAAATTAGTGGATAAAAATTCTGTTGTTCAATCAGCTATGAAATCGTTAGCAGTAAACAAAATTTCGAAACAAATGAAGGTAGATGCTTTGAATGGTGAAGTCGTCAAAAACAGTTAGGAAAGTGACTGCGATGAAAACAACTGTTTCTTCGGCGGGAATTAATAACCTAAAACAGAAAAATGTTATGGTAAATAATATTAAGGAAAATGAAAGTCAACTTTCGGGAAAAAGAATCTTACCTCAAATTATTTCGGAGTGTATTTTGGTGGATCCTGTTAAACTTGTGGATCTTAACAAGAATGTAATTCCGAATTCGTTCGAAGAATTAGTTGAGGATCTTCAATTAACCATTGACGATGTTGTTATGACTCCGGAAATTTTACCAAACTCTGCGGAAAATCCAATTCCGCTTCCGGAAAATTTACGTCGGTTCGCCAGTACGGTTGCGAAACTTCCGGGAGGACCATGGGTGGAAATTCCTGTGGGTCCTGATCGCTATCGTCTTTGGGTGGACGATGGAAAGTGGGCACTGCGGCTGGATCAACGCAATGGACATATTCGTCATGCGAAAAAAACATTGTAAGTGGTACTGCATTTTTGTTTTTTATTTTTTGTACTTCATTCTCAAGAACGCTCAATAGATTTCGCTAGTTAAGCGGGGGGGATGTAACGATAGCGTACGCGCATTGAAAATGCAGTGGTACCAGTGCACTCGGCAGCGTGAAGGACAGACACGTACGCGCACAAGCCTTGCGTCGCTGACTCCCCTTCCCGCACCGTCACCGCTCTCTCGGCAGCCGTCTCTCTATATCCCTCGTTGCACGATTCTCAATTTTCAGTTCGCGGCTCGACGCCTCGAGGAGCACTTCGGGCAAGGAGCTTCGAACTCACTCCTCCTAAATACATCGATACCTTCACTCAAGGGGCTCTTGGTGAAGCTATCGATGAGAAAGGTTAAGTACACCTGGTTATGGGAGCACCCATGCTAAGGTGAACACCTTCTTTCTCTCGACCTGGTCTCTGCGACTTCCCTGCGGGAGCTCTCACGAGAAGATGCGGAGACCAATGCACTCTACTACTTGGACCTCCCTGCGGGAGCTCTCACGAGAGGACCTCGTGGTAGAGAGTGACACCTGCAACCTGAAACTCTGCCCCCCAGGTGTATATAGGAGCTCATATTACACCTGAGGCTAAGCGACGGAGACGATTTCTTCCCTCAGGGAGCACCCTGGATAAGAAATCGTCCGTTGAGTTTCCTTTCGCAACCCCTGCGCGTCAAGCAAGAATGTCGGCAGCGTACCGACATTGGAGTTGGTCACTCGGTTACCAGTCAGGCCACTCCCTCAGAGTGCACGTACTAGTCGCGTTTGTCACGTTGGGCAATGGGGCGAATTCTAGAATAGTTCCGCGAAGGGAAAATTCAATATCTTGAGCTTAGCTAAGCGACACGAGGCGAGACATTCGTTATTATTATTATTTTCTTATTTTATTGTTATTCTTTTACTACGTTTATTATTTTATATTTTTAGTTCTTTGTTTTATATTCTTTATATTTAGGCTATGTTACTATTTTGTTATTTTTCATTTATTTTATTCTTATTTCATTTTTACTTTGTTAATTTTGTTTTAAACCTTTTATTCTTTATTTTGTTACAATATATTTATCTTACGAAGGTTTAATTGAATGTCTCATTATTGACTACACCTCTCCTCGAAATTACAGCAAATCAATTCTTAGATGGCGCTTCACGCCAATAACTATGGTTAATTATTTGTTTAATTAATATTTAAGGGAACCCGGACTCCATCCGGCGAGCGAATTCCCAGCAAATAAAAACCCAATCATTACAGTCGTAAAACTGCTCAGTGTGTTAAATTTAATTTTTGGTTTTTGTGTTTTATGTTTTTTTTAAATTCTTCAAAAAAATTTGTAATCTTTTTCTATTATTTCAGAAGAAGAAAAAAACGGATCATAAAGTCTTAGTCACATTTTTATATACACACAATAAAATAAGGCCTTGAGTATCATAAGACAAGAACAGAAATATCGCGCGAGCTTTAGCGCGCGTAGCTCTGTTAGTATTTATAATAAAACGTGAAGAAATTTAAGATGACAAAGTAATAAAATCATTATTTTATTTCATAAGAATATTGTAACTAAAAATTCAAATTTTCAAAGATTTTAATTTAAACCCTTTTCAAAATTCAATTATTTCTAAAAATTCACGCTATAATGTTTTTAATATTCAATTAAAGGTAATTTAAATTTTTAAGTGAAATTCATTTTTAATTAATTTTTATTGGAAAATTTCCCGAGAATTCAATTATTTAAATACAAAAATAAATAATTTATTCAGTAATTGCATGCTTTTTTAAATTGAATTTTTATGAAAAATTTTATCAAAATTTTTAATAACAATTGAATTCTTTTGGCGAATTTAAAAAAAAATTGTAAGAATAAATGCAATTTTCTATCATTTTATTTAAAATTTTTATAAAAATAATTGAAGTTCTGCGATAAGTTTTGTTATTTATGAAAATAATTGAATTCTTGCAACGATTTTTATTAAAAATCTTTTCAAAGAATTGAATTCCTGTGAAGAATTTTATTTATAAAAATAATTAAATTCCAGAGAAAAATATTATTATTTATCAAAATAATTAATTTCTTGTGAAGAATTTTTTTCAAATTTTTTTAAATAATTGAATTTTTTAGAATTTTTAAAAACTTTTTAAAAATAATTAAATTTTATTAAAAAATTGAAAATAATTGAAATCTGACAAAGAATTAAAATTTTTTTTTAAATAATTAAATTCCTGTAAAAATATTTATTTTTGAAAAAAATTGAATTCTTGGGAAGAATTTTATTTTTTACGAAAATAATTAAATTGTTTCAAAGAGTTTTAAAAACATTTTTGACAATAATTGTATTTGTACAAAAATGTTGTATTTCTCAAAAATAATTGTATTCTATGACCGATTTTATTATAATTTTTTAAATTTATAAAGCATTTTATCAAAATTTCTAAAAATAATTGAATTTTAAAAAAAGAAAATTGATTTCTAGCAAAGAATTTTATTCAAATTCCTTTAAATAATTGAATTTCCATAAAAAATGTATTATTTGTGAAAATAATTAAATTCTTAAAAAGAAATGTATTGAAAACAATTGAATTGTATATCAAAATTTTATTAAAATTGCAATTTAATTAACTAAATCTTGTAAATTGAATTATTAAAAGAATTTTATTTAAATGTTTTGAAATAATTGAATTTCTCAGATTATTTTTTTTCAATTTTCTTAAATTATTTTTATAAATAATAAAATTCTTCTCCTAAATTCAATTATTTAAAATTTTTTTTAAATTTCTCGTCAAATTTTTTTAAATAATAAAATTTATTATGGAAATTTAATTATTTTCAAAAGTTCTGATAACATTCTTTGCAAAATTCAATTAACTTCAAAAGTAAGAAAATTCTTCGCAGAAATTCAATTTTCTAATTTTTTTTTAAATTCTCCTCACAATTTCAATTATTTTTATAAATATCAAAATTTTTATGCAAAATTCAATTACTTTTAAACATTTTTAAAAAAATCTGTTCAAAATTTAAATTATTTTTAAAAGCAATAAAATTCTTCGCAGAAATTCAATTATTTGCAAAGAATTTTAATAAAATTCTTGTCAAAATTTCAATTATCTTTATAAATAATAAAATTCTTCTCTGAAATTTAATTATTTGTAAAAATAATACTAAAATTCTTGTCAAAATTTCAATCATCTTCAAAAGTAAGAAAATTCTTCGCAGAAATTCAATTATTTTCAAAAAATTTTTAAAATTCTCCTCTCAATTTCAATTATTTTTGTAAATATCATAATTCTTCTGCAAAATTCAATTACTTACTAATGTTTTATAAATTTCTGTTACAAACCAGAATTTATTTATTGTTTGAAAATTGAGCATTTGAGATGGCTCTAAATTCTAATTTGGGGAGGCACTAAGCTGCCAAGGTCTGAAGGACCTTGTTTAATTTGCGGGAACGTTATCCTACTTTTAAAAGAAACCTGCGATGCTTCGTTTGATTTATAAATTTAATTCTTTTGACTTTAATTAGTTCAGAAGTTTTAAAGAAAGTAAATCAGATTTAGTATTTTACATGACAACATTTATTTTAACATTATTTCAGAACAGAATGCAAAGGAGTTAACAAAAATTGCTAATGTTTGTGTTGGAGGATATAAAAATTTGTATAAAGATTCGACATTGGAACAATGGAGAATTACTTACGTATATTTTACTTAATCCTACCGACAGGGCATAATTCCTTTTAGACGGCGCAGGCGCTACGCGCACGGACTGGCCGGTTGAGGAACAGGGATCCTCCGTCGGGCAAAACACAGTTGAAAAGGTTGAAAATTGAGTCGTCTATGCGACTAATTTTCTTTTTCACTAACTCGCGAATTTTGTAAAGAAGAGAGTCTTCTTTAGTTTTGTGGGACCACTGAATTGAGACGGCGCAGGTACTACACGTACAGACTGGCCGGTTAAGAAACAAGATTTTCAAAATGTTTAATATTTAATGAACTGAAACCTCACTCAACACAGCGCGCACTGGACTCTGTCGGTTAGAAGATTCTATTTTATTTTTACGTCCGCCTTTCGCGTTATACTTGCTATGCAAAAGTTCTACGCGGGGTCCGACGCGCAGACGGGCTTAGTCCCGGCATTTCCTACTTTCTTGCGACCAACAGATCTGCTAGGCCGTAGCCGGGACAGGTGTTGATTGCTTGAAGAGGAAAATTGTACAGCGGCGATGGAAATTTTGCGACAAGCCTCTACTCCTTATCTTGATGTCAAAGTGGGGTAAATTTGTCAACTAAGGATTTTTAGAATTAGAAGTAGGGAAATTCTTCAGGCCCATTGGACTTTGCATTATGCTGACGTTTCTGATTGCATGAAGTTTTCGTGAGAACGGAAACGGCGTTGTTAATTTGATATTTATCAGAAACAATTTTTTATAACTAAATATATAAATTATAATTATATTGTAAAGAAGGAATTTTTTATTTATAATTATAAGTTATAATATTCTATATATTATATTTAGTTATTTAGTTATCTATAGTTATAATTGTTTAATATAAGTTGTATAAATAACGTTATATTGGTCCTACATTTTATAAGTTACTAGTATATGCATTTTTCATTCATAATTATACATATACACATATACATGCAACTTACAGTCCTCCGGCATTTCTATTGTTAACAATAAGTTACAATCAAATGTTTAGCTATTATCAAATTATTTTCTGTAAATTTGGAATAGTGCATAAGACGAATAAAATATATACGCTTCATAAAGTGTTGAGTCAGCCTCCAAATGCATGTGCATTTGTTATGATATTCTAGTCCCTAAGTTTGTAGGCCCAAAGGGGAAAAAGGAAGGAGAGACAAGGAAAGACAATAGGAGAGACAAGGCAATGAGCAGAGGCATGTGTAGCATGCTTGCATGTGTGCCCGTAACGCGAAGAACTCAAGGGTGTGGTCGTGTTAGATCTTGTAGCCAGCGGAATCAGCGGATGTGCACGTATACACCTAGGTCGTCTCAATGCATATGTGTGAAATCTATTACCTTTAGTTATTTTCAAATAGAACTTTCTTTTATTATATAAAATTTTAAGTATTAATAATGTTTATAAATTTATGCATATAATTTATAAACAATATTATAAAATATATAGGAATTTATGTTTTATAAATTCTGTCCTATCTTTTGTAGCTTTAAGTAAAAAGAAAAATAATAATAAAATAGTACCTGTTAATTTCTGCTCAATAATTCAATTATTTTCATAAAAAATAATTAAAATTTTTTTTAGAACGTCTTATAATATAAAATAATGATTTTATCACTCGGTCATTTTAAATTATTATAAAACATGAAGACATCGATTGCTCCGTGTCGAAGACTCGGAGTGATTGATTTCTTCATGTTTTATAACAATTTTTTATAAGTTGTTTAATTTCAAAAAGGTTTGAATTTGAATCTTTTAAAGAATTTTATTTCCTATGGAAAAATAATTAAATATTTATTTTAAAAAGAAGTTATTGATGTTTTCGAAAAATTTGAAAGAAATTTGTAAATAAATGTAACAGATAATTTTTTTGAATAAAACTTTTTCCTTTAATTTTCTAAAAATTTTAATTTCTAATTGAGAAATAGAATTTATAAACGTTTTTTTCATTAATTTTTAAAAAACTTTAAATTTTATTAAAGCAATTGTAATTAAGAAATAGAAATGATGCAAATTATCTCCTTATGAAAATTGAGAATTTCCTACAAAAATATTAAGAAACGGAATAATATGTTATGTTTTTTTTCCCAAAAGAGAAGAATGAGTTTGTAAACAATATTGTTTACAAAAAAAGATTTTTGATATTTACAATTTAAGTCGACAAGTAATTGAAAATTTTGAAAAAGTCGATTAGTCGCATTTTACTAAAAAAAATCTTGAAAAAGTCGATTAGTCGCATTTTTTCACAAAAATGTCGAAAAAAAGTCCTATTTCTTTAGAAAAGTCGAAAAAGTCGCACAATCCGAGCCCTGTAATAGATTATGTCTGAATGTTAAATTGAAAGTTAATTTCTTTCAGCTGAAGCTGCAATGAAACGGTGGGATAATATAAAGGATAGATACACCAAGGAGAGACGAATTCAGATCGCAGAAACAAAAAGCGGTAGTGGGCTGTCGAGAAGGCAAAAATTTTGCTACTTTCAGCGAATGGTTTTTATTGCTCCGTTCATCAGAAAACGGAAGTAAGTATGCAAAAATAAATGTTTATTATTACATTGAACAATTTCCAAAAAGCAAAATATTAAAGGTTATTTACAAAGTTGTAAAGACTCTTCCAATAGTCTTTTCAGGATATTCAGCATTTTGAAGACATTTAATTTTACTTGAATTTTTTTGCCTCGAAATCCTCAAAATCACTTTGCAATTTTAAAACAAAAAATTAGAATTTTAAGAGTAATATATATATATATTGCATATCTCCCATATATGGGAGTTGTGCATAATTTAAATGGAATCGAGTTTTGTTCCACGCGCGGTTTTGGTTTTAGGACGCGCGGTAGAGCAAAAAACACAGCTTTGGATAAAATAGCTTTTGGGCTTCAATTTTTAAACATTTATTAATTGTTTATATTTAATATTAATTGATAAGTACTGTATGTATGTATAAGTATTAATAATTTACATTACTTAATTTTTGTTTTAAAAAAAATAATCTTTTTTCTGCATTGAATTGTTTATGGCAAATAAGAAAATTTTTTAAATTAATTTTCTATTGTTGGAAAGTGTTTGGTGAAAATTTCTTGATTACTTACGTTTGTTTACTAATAAATATTGTAAATTGTACTAAAATTATCCCTTGTAATAAAAAAAAAAATTTTTTAACAAATAAAAAATTTAGGCCTTGAGGAATCGATGAGTAATTTAAAAAGCTTTAATAAAAAAAGTTTATTACAATTCGTCTAATATTCAAGCCAAACCCATGTTTTTTGCACCACTATGTGTCCCAAAACCGAACAAAACTTGATTAGATTCGTATTTTTCACTGCTCTGGTAATAATAAATAATGAAGTTTCCTAAAATATCATCCATTTACTTTTTCATCCATATTGAAAATTTTGTTCTCATACATTAATTACGATCACTTCTTAAAAGAAAAAATACTTTACCTTTAATTTTTCTGACATATCTCAAAAATATACCAAAAAGATGATTCTATAAAATGCACTCATGAACTTTTGATATTACGATTCAAGGAATATTTCAGTAGCAAGAATTGTTAAACCACTTTTTTATGAGATCATATTTAGACGTCCACATTAAAAGTGCCCATTTTGTCGGTCTTTTGGAAAATTATTGCATATTTTCAAAATGGAGGAGATGGGAAATTTGAAAGCTATTGGTTTTTCATCTTTAAGGTGCCCTGGACTGAAAACAATTCTTATCTGAATAACTTTCTATAAGAACCAGAGATATCATCATCAATTGGTATCACAATCTTTAATTCCGTTCTTCTCGAAATGAGTTTTTTGTCATTGTAAACTTTGAGATTCTGCAACTCATCGAATTTTTCCCCAAATAGATTCTAAGTCCTCTCAAAATTTTCCATTTTGGCACTATTGGACATATCGCTATATGGGCGAATTCCTTGCAAAATTTGGAAAATGTTGAGCGGTCTTAGAACCTTTTTGTTGAAAAATTCGATGATGGCACGAGGGATGGCAACCGAAACCGAAACCGTTAACCAAAAAAAAAAAACAGAAATTTTTAAAAAACCAAAAACTCGAAACCGAAACCGGAAAAAAATTATCTGAAACAGAAAACCGTAAACCGAAACCCGTATTATAAAAAATTAAAACCCTTTATTTCAAAACCTAAATTTCGTTTTTTCGATTTTTATTTGGTTTTGGTTTTTAATGTGAATAATTACGGTTACGGTTTCTTGTTTTCGATTTCTTAAAAATTTAGGTTTTTTGGGTTGCAGGTTTCGGTTTTTCAGTTGTTTTCTCCGGACAATATATAAATAAAAATATTTGTGTGCATTTGAATTACTTAGAATGAAATATGAGTATTAATTACTCATAATTTATTTATAAATTTGTTTTATTTTTTTTAAGATGGCCATAGCGTTGTCAAAGAAAAACTAAAAATTTTTTGAAAGAACGTTTTTCTCCGTAACTTCTACATTATTTGATCTGATTAGCTAAAAATTTGTACACTAGTGTATTTTTACAGGCTGATCACAAATAATTAATTTAAGAAAATATTTTTCTAATTTATTCTAAAATAATTTTTTAATTAAATATTTGTAATCTTAAAATTTGGTTCGTCTACTTATTATTTACAATATTAAACATACCATACTTTAATATTATTTTCTGTTGCCATCCCTGCAAATAATTAATTAAAAAAAAATTTTTTGATAATAAACTAGTAAAAATTTTTCTTAAATTAGTTATTTTGTGATCAGCCTGTAAAAATACACTAGTGTACAAATTTTTAGCTAATCAGATCAAATAATGTAGAAGTTACGGAAAAAAACGTTCTTTCAAAAAAATTTTAGTTTTTCTTTGACAACGCTATGGCCATCTTATAAAATATAAAACAAATTTATAAATAAATTATAAGTAATTAATACTCATATTTCATTCTAAGTAATTCAAATGCACACAAATATTTTTATTCATATATTGTCCGGAGAAAACAACCGAAAAACCGAAACCTGCAACCCAAAAAACCTAAATTTTTAAGAAACCGAAAACAAGAAACCGTAATTATTTACATTTTAGAAGAATACCGAAAAGAGGAAACCGAAACCGTTAAAATTTTGGTTGCCATCCCTGGTTATTACAGAATCTCAAAGTTTAGAATGTCAAAAAACTCATTTCGAGAAAAACGGAATTAAGGATTGTGATATCTCTGGTTCTTCTAGAAAGTTATTCAGATAAGAATCCTTATATGAAATCAGTAGATATGCAAATTAGGTAAAGAGAGACATTCTAATGTTATTTACTTTCGAAAGAGGAAGAAAGCAATAGCGTTAGATTTTCTGCGTTATAAACAGAGACCGATAATGGTATTTAGTATCTAGAAAGAAGGAGACAGTAAGATATTTGAAATATATATATATATAATTTAAAGAGAAACGAAAGGTCTGCTCGAGTACCTGGTCTATTGTTTGAAGGGTTTCTTTCAACCAGTAGGCAGTCTATTGAGTGACCAGTGAGCAGAGATAGAGAGAGGAGAGAGAGAGAGAGAGAGAGAAACTATGAATTAGTAGTAAGCATGAGTGCGAGTGAGATTCAAGCAAATTATATACAGGAGCGTTACTGGTAGTCTATTTTAGACTACCAGTTTTTTATTTTTTAGCATTGGTAGTCTATTTTATACTTGAAGTAAGTATATATATACACTGTAAAAAATTAAGGGAGTTAACGGACTCGGGAGTTGGGAGTGAAATTTTTCGAGTTAAAAATCAACTCCAAAAGAAAGTTAATTTCTAACTCCCTTCATTCAAAACCCGCGCGAGTTATTTTTTCCTTGGGGAGTTAGCATTTGGGTGTAAAGTTTTAACTCTCTTTATTTAACTCCCCTGGCATTAACTCCCCAATGGGTGCGACTTTTATAGAATCCCCTGGGGAGTTAAAATTTAACTCCCTTTTTTTACAGTGTAGTTACAGTTTATTAACACATTTTTGCAGTATATAATACAGAAAAATAAAAGTCCAAAGTGAAGAACATGTTTTTTCTCTTTTCAAAATTAAAAAAAATAAGACGAAAAAAATTTTTGTGATTAAAAATAAGGATAAGGAGGTAAGTTTTTAAAAATTGTGTAAAATACTACTTTTTAATGATATAAAATAATTTTTTTGTCCTACCTGCACGGAAAGTATGTCATTTCGAGCACTTAGAGCGGGCGCAAAGTGACTCATTACAACCCAGGGGTAGGGGAAGCGGGCATTAAAATGTGATATTTTCGAGTTTCTTTTTATGTTGACTATAAAAATGCAAACATTTTCAACTTGTTTTATTTTTTCTAGAAAAATGTGCAATTTTTTTTCGATTTTCTCTAAAAAAAATTAAGACACATTTGGTTTTGTTCACATTTAGGTTATAAAAATTGGCAATTACTATATTTCCAGAATATATTGTTTTCTTATTTCTATATTAAAACTTGTATCATTATAGACTTCAAAGAGTTAACATTTATAGAGAGTTTAATTTTTAACTAATATGAGCGTTTAATCGTTCGTGCCCTCAATGACATACTTTCCGTGCAGTTAGGACAAAAAATTATGTTAGCATCATGGGCGCAAAGGTGATTACGACGATGGCGAAATTTCGGGACCTCGGGGACACTTTCGCTCCCTCGGCTTCGCCTCGGGCGCGAAATTGTGTCCCCTCGGTCCCTTCCTTTCGCCATCGTCGCAATCACCTATTTTGCGCCCTTGATACGAAAATAACTATTCTTTTTCTTGTAAGGAAATTTAAATAACTTTCTAGAATCATTTAAAAAATGCTTGATCTCGTCCTTGAGTTTGCCTTGTTTTATTAAAAAATTAATATAATTTCAGGAATACTTTACATGGTTTAATATTTTTTTAATAAATCTTAAACAAGTACCCAGTTTTTTATTATACAAAAGTTTATGTTGCTTAAACAGAAAAAGAAAATTTTTGATTTCAGTTCAAAATTAGATGGTGGGGCGAAAAGGTAAATGTATTTTTACATGTTGTTAAATTTCTTTTGTTTTTGATTTTTTGGGCTTATTTGTTTAAAAATGACTTATTTGACATTAGGGAAGTACTCTGTCAAAAAACAAGACCGTTCACGTAAAATAAACCAAAATTTTTTTTTTTTGAAAAATTTTTTTTTAACTTTATAACTGTTCTAAAGCTTTTGTGCAATAAACACAGATCTTTTATTAACTAAATAACTTGTTTATGAATACTTTAACTTATCTACTACTTAACACCTATCAGAAAATAGTTTTAGTAGGCTAGAAATAGAATTCAACATTTCGCCCCAGCATGGGGCGAAAAGTAAAAAAAAACAAAATTTTCAAGAAAGGACAAAACATGTATTGTATGAGAAAATATCAGAAACTTTTTTATTGAAAGTTGTAGGGGACAAGTTGCCCTACAATATTGATATATAAATATTTGCATCTAAGCGGATTATATTGTCTAAAAAAAATCATTTATGCAAAATTTAACTTTTCGCCCCAGTTTCCCCTACATTTTTACCCTACGAGGGTAAAATTTGTTGCGTGTTATTTTAACACAAATTCAGGTTAAAACAACACTTTTCATTTCCTGTGTAGCACTAACATGTAGTATTTACACAATTTTCGCAGATAGTGTACAATTAATTAAAATTGATTTAATAAATGGTAATAAATCATTTATCAGAGATCAAAATAAGTGAAACAATTTCAAAAAAAATTTTATTATTAAAGTAATTTGGTGTTGAAGTTCTGGATCATTTTATTTTTATGTTATTATTACTTTGAAACAAATAATGATAATAAAGTAATTTCTTTTAAATAAAGCTTAATGTCTATACCTACTTTAATGATAAAATAAAAAGATTGTTAAAAAATTAAAATCTAAAATTGTTATTAACAATTCTTATAAACAATTGCAAATTCAAGAATGTTCTGAATATTTTGGGAAAATTAAATTACCATGTATTGATGTGCAAAACTCTAAGTACACAGGCCTGCATCATTTCGGGATAATGAAAGCGACAAAGTGTTTCCGAAGGCAAATTTTGCCCTGGACACGAATCTAAAGTCCAAAATGCTCCATCACGTCAAGTTTTTGAAAAAAATGGGGTTGAAACCCCTAAAAACAGCGCTTTTGGCACTTTTTGAAAAATTGTGGAAGAAAAACCTGACGTGATAAAAATTTCGCTATTATCAGAAATTAAAGCTTAATTCATGCCCTTTCAAATGAGCCCTCAGCCGATTAATATCCTTCAACCCTTAAAGCAGGGGGTGTGTTTTTGTCCAGGGGTGCAAAAACTTTAAAATACACATACAAAGAAAATTATTTAAGGGTTTTTTAGGGGTAGCCGTGTACTTAAACCTATAGCTTCAAAATTTTTCTCAATTCACAACCCCTAAAAAATCCCTTAAATAATTTTTTTTGTATATGTATTTTAAAGTTTTTGCACCCCTGGACAAAAACACACCCCCTGCTTTAAGGGTTGAAGGATATTAATCGGCTGAGGGCTCATTTGAAAGGGCATGAATTAAGCTTTAATTTCTGATAATAGCGAAATTTTTATCACGTCAGGATTTTGCCCCACAATTTTTCAAAAAGTGCCAAAAACGCTGTTTTTAGGGGTTTCAACCCCATTTTTTTCAAAAACTTGACGTGATAAAAAAATTTTCGCCTGTATTTTGGCAGAAAAATCTACACAATTTTTATAATATAGAAGGTTACTGATTTTTCTTTCTTTAAATGAATCCTTGGAGTTTTGCCATAATTTTTCAAGTGTCCGGTTTCATTTATTTTGGCCATAATATAAGTAAAAATATAATAAACTGATGGAAAATATCTGTAGCGTTTTTACTTTGTAATTTCCATATTACGAACACAATTAGTTTTGTAGTATATATATATATATATATATATATATATAAATATTATTTCAATATTAAACATAAGAAAAACTCTAATAAAAATATAATATACACTACCAGTTAAAATTTAGAGACCATACCCATTTTCAGGAGAATGAAAAACATTTTAAAATGTATCACGTACGGAAACTAAAATTTTTGTATCTTTTAAGTTTTAAAAGATGTTTAAATTTTGAATTGATCAAGATCTTTTAGAAGTCATTTGATTAATATTTCATTTAGACATTTTTAAAAAATGATAATTTTCAATGTTTTACAAAAATTTTAATAACTTCTAAAATACTGAATGCTTTTTAATGATGTTATGCTTATTTTAAAGGTGATTTTCTCCAGAATGAGAATTTTTTATAGGCATTAACGTGTAATTTTTTTTAGAAAATTTAATTTGTCAAACTTACATTTAAAAAATTAAAAAACTTTTAAACAATCTTATTAACAGAGAAATAATTTTTAAAATATAAACATATGTTTTTATTTAATTAAGATTTAATTTAAGGTTATATTAAGGTTTTTGTTGTGGGAAAGGACCAGAAGTGGGCGCGCAACGCGCGTCCTTTTGGTTCTAGTTTAAATATTAAATAATAAAATTAAAATTATTATTAATAATGCAATGTGTTAACATAAAAATAATTAAGAATATATTTTTAGCAGTATTTCAAACTTTGCCGGGAAGAAACTGTTTTCTGACCTTGGAGAACCTTCTACTGATGCAATTAAGAATGAGTAAGTTCTATTTTTAATTACCTAACAATTACACATAATATATATATTAAATGTTATTTATGTAACCGTAAAACAAATAATAAAAATTTGTATGTCTTTTTTTTAGAAATTCCAAAAATACTGCAACAATGTCGCCAAGTTCAAATAGTCCTAAAACATCAACGTCTAAGAAAAGTAAAATTAAAAAAGAAATAGATATAGGAGGCATTATTCCTGAACTGCCCCAAAAATAAAAAAAAGTTCTTGGATTTCCTTTATACTTTGGAAATATGTTACCCTAGTAGGTACAAGTTACTACACCAATTTACAGGTCCAACCCCCCACCCCAATAAAAAGGGTGGGGGGTTGAAATTTCAGCTTCAACTCGAACATGCATTCTTTAAACATTTGTAGTTTCTACTTAAATTATTCAATTAAAAAAAGTAAGTAGTGTTTTAGAAAGGTTTTTTTGTGTACTTTTAAAATATTTTATTTATATAATAAAAAAAAAATTTTTTTTGCAAAAATTTTTTAAAATAAATAGTTTTTTGCAATTTTGTGCAAGTTCGGTAGTTTTTATTTTCTTTTTAATAATCTCAAATGAAAGCTTGGGAATTCCCCTAAAAGAAGATATAAGTCTGAAAATGGGCTGAAACAATTTGCCAAAGATATAGTGTAATAAGTAAAATTTGTCCGTCCGCTCGCGCACTCCAGCGCGATGAACAGTGGGATTTTTTTCAACTTACTATTGAAAATTGTCTAGAAACTACAAATTTTATCGGATGTTGATGTTCTTGATTTAAAATTACTAAGAGATCCATCAAAGTCGATTTTTGAATTTTTAATTGTTTATTTTTCTCATGTTACTCAAAAATTTGACAAATTACAATATTTTTAGAAAAAATCATGTTAGTTTTTTTATTTTTCCATTACACATGATCGAAATCAATTTAAATTAGTCTAGTATGACCACCGGACAATTAATAAAGCATAATACAATTTATTTAAATTGTTGCAAACAATGTTAATTAACAAATAGATTACTTCGGACCTTCTTCATAAAAAAAATTGTTTTTTTTGCAGACAAGTTTAAATTTATGTCTAATTTAGTAAAATACTATTTTACAGTCAAAAATTATCATTAATATTAACAATTATATAAACAATAATCAACTTCCTTTTGTATTTGTAAACATTTTCGTCATTTTTTAAACTTTAAATATTTATATCATATGTACATTCTTTCAAAAACTTAAAAAATTTATTAGCTTAAACAATTACATTTGTTATAAACAAACTTTTCATTTTTAAACAAATAAGTAGCTTTTTTCATCAAACAAAATTTTTTCCTTTTTTTATATTTACTATCATAAAAAAGAACTCCTTAATGAAATGGGAATACTATAAATTATTCATTTAATTCTAACGAACATTATAAGTTAAGAAATATTTATATTTTTAATAAAGTAAACCATTATTCAGTTAAAACAGTTTACATTTAAATGCATATAAATAAATATATTTTTTCTGTGAAAAAAGAACAAAGTTAAATATTTATTAACTTATAATGTTTATTAAAATTAAATGAATAATTTATAGTATTCCCATTTCATTAAGGAGTTCTTTTTTATGATAGTAAATATAAAAAAGGAAAAAATTTTGTTTGATGAAAAAAGCTAATTATTTGTTTAAAAATGAAAAATTTGTTTATAAAAAATGTAATTGTTTAAGCAAATAAATTTTTTAAGTTTTTGAAAGAATGTACATATGATATAAATATTTAAAGTTTGAAAAATGACGAAAATGTTTACAAATATTCTATCCAATATTTCTTTTCTTATCTTTTAAATAAAAAAATCAAATGTTATTCAAAACAGGAAAAAAGTAAATGTCAATTTCTCTATCCTTTAAATTCAAAATGAATAAAACTATATCAAATGGTAATATAATATTTAGAAAAATATAACTATACCACTCAAGAAACACTTTGATTAACTCTCTACAAATTGTAGAGAAATTATATAAAAAACAGAAAATATCTAATGTTATCCAAAATAAAAAAAACTATATCAAATAGTAATGTGATACATTCAAAAAATAAATATACCACTCACGAAGCACTATCGTTATCTTTCTACACTACACTGAAAGAATTTTTGGGAGGCTGCAGGCTTTACATTAGTGCCGCTAGAGCTCGCTGCTTCAAGCTCGCAGTTAACCTCAAAAAGGCGAGAATCTACTCCCGAAAGGTAAGCAGCAACTCCTCAGGGGCAGCAGCTCACCTTTCGGGAGTAGATGCTCGCTTTTTTGAGGTGAGCTGCGAGCCCTAAGCAAGGGGCACTAATTTCGGACATTAAAAGTCAGCAGCCTCCCCAAAAATTCTTTCAGTGTACATACAAGGAGAGATGTCCCAGTTAGTCTCGTGACATTTAGGACATTAAAAGTCAGCAGCCTCCCCAAAAATTCTTTCAGTGTACATACAAGGAGAGATGTCCCAGTTAGTCTCGTGAGGGGCAGTAGCCTTCCCCCACCATACGGCACACCAAGTTGAAACTGAGTCCCGAGCAACCCTCACAGCGGAGATCGCTCGGACCCTTAAACCCTCATTAAGTAAAACTGTTAATGACTTTTTCTATAAAATATAATTTTTTTAAATAGTAACATTGTTTATTTTTCATTAACATATTTAAATTCCTTACTTTCTCACGATTCTATACATATGTTGTTTACCAAAAAAAAGTTGAAATTAAAAAAATTAATTATTTTTTCCAGATACATAGAATGAAGTTAACTCTACCAAAAACCATATACCTATTATTAAATAAATATTTACTGTTTCACATAGGTTTTATCTAAATCAGTTTAATGCTATTTGACCCAATATTTGCAGTATTTGAAGCAAATACCATTTAACTTAATCTTTAAATTTTAAAATTTTTTTGGTAAACAACATATGTATAAAATCGTGAAAAGTAAGGAATTTAAATATGTTAATTTAAAAGTTAAAAATGTTAAAAAAGTTAAATGTTACTATTTAAAAATTTATATTTTTCATTATTAATAGAAAAGTCATTAGCAGTTTTCCTTAATGAGGGTTTAAGGGTCCGAGCGACCCCCGCTATGAAGGTTGCTCGGGACTCAATTCCAAGTAGCCCTCGCAGCGGGGGGCTCTATATCCCTTCTAACGGCGAACAGACAAACTAAATGCGAACAGACAAAATATATATATATATATATATATATATATATATATATATGCAAACGGAATACGGACTTTAATATTGTTAATTTACTTCTGGAGTACTCAATTATACAGCCTCTATTATCATTATTACTAATTGAATTAAAATTATTATAATTTTTTTTATTCAAAGAACACTTATTCTTTGACTGCTCCATTGTTACAATTTTATTATTATTTACATTATTCCAAGGGTGTGTCTTCAAAAAATTATAAGAATTTGTTTTTTCATATTTCAAAAGACGCTTCTAATCACACTCTACAATCGAATGTCTCATATTCGATCTTCTCATCTCTGAAAACTGACATAGACGATTATCTTAAAACATTTTTTAAATGCTGCCTCATTTTGTTATTTATGCTTTCGTAATTAACAGTGTTTGGCATAACATTATAAAATAATGATGTTGCAAATGCTATTGCATATACTCCGCATTCAACACTACCCATTGGTTGTTGATCAACAGTTACAAAAACTACTGGTGGCTTAAAAGGATATAATCTACTTAAATAACTCAACTGATCTCCATTCAGACATTTTTCATTAAGACTATCAAAAATATAAATTCTTGTTGTAATAAATTTTACGAGGCCTTATACGGTGTAAACAATTTTATTCATTTTGACGACGTTTCGATACATTGAGTATCCTCTTCAGGTCAAATAATTGAAAATAAAAAACAAACAGTCGTTCAGTCATTTCATCGAAAAAAAAAATAATAATAATAATAAATTAATGGAAACCCTCTTTATGAGGTGTTTCTGTTTTCTTTTGTTTTTTCGATGAAATGACGGAACGACTGTTTGTTTTTTATTTTCAATTATTTGACCTGAAGAGGATACTCAATGTATCGAAACGTCGTCAAAATAAATAAAATTGTTTAAACCGCATAAGGCCTCGTAAAATTTATTACAACAAAATAAATGAAAACGGATGTAAAATTTATCAAGGAATATAAATTCTTACTCCATCATAATACGTACAAATCCAATGACCCCTCTTTTTGATTCTCTTTCTAAAATTTTTCCAAATTCATAAATATGATTATCACTTAACCTTTTTTTTTATTATTAAGTATTTCTCTATATTCTCTAGCACTTAAATTAACATGGTCTTCTAGTCTCGACATTTTTTAATCAATATTTTCTTCTTAATCTAATTTTAATTCCAATTTGTGGGTTTTGATAATAATAATTACGTTTTCCCAATTTATATTTTCTACATCACAATTTCATCAATTCTTACAAAATCATTGTCTCCTATATCAATAATACAAACGAACCAATATTTAACTCATAAAACAATATTTAACATTTCAACTAATAAAGTGTATTTAACTATATTTCAAATAAGCCACATTCCAATTTTATCCAATATTTAATTATTTAACCAACATATCAATATTTAACCAATCAAATCATATTTAACCCATAAAACAATGCTTTTGAATTCAACAACCAATATTCTATTTAATTCATTTTCAATATGTCAAATTCCAATTTTATTCAATATACATATCCAATAAGCCCTAAATTTAATTTTATCCAATATATATTCTGTTTAATATATTTCAAATTCGTCAAATTCGTCAAATTCCAAATTCATCCAATTTACATATCCAATAAGCCTAAATTCAATATTATCCAATATATTCTATTTAATTTATTTCAAATTCGTCAAATTCCAATTTTATCCAATATATTCTCTTTATTCTATTTTAAATACGTCAAATTCCAATTTCATTCAATATATTTCTCTTTAATCCATTTTAAATTTTAAATACTTTAAATTCCAATTTCATCCAATATCCAAATTTCAATTTTATCCAATATTTCTTTTCTTATCTTTTATTTCATTCAATATCCAAATTTCAATTTTATCCAATATTTCTTTTCTTATCTTTTATTTCATTCAATATCCAAATTTCAATTTTATCCAATATTTATTTTCTTATCTTTTATTTCATTCAATATCCAAATTTCAATTTTATCCAATATTTCTTTTCTTATCTTTTATTTCATTTAATATCCAAATTTCAATTTTATCCAATATTTCTTTTTTTATCTTTTATTTCTATTGGAAATTTGAATTTAAACCGCGATCCAACCTGTGACTTTTTTGGCCTATAGACGGCGCTTCACTTTTCATGAACTAAACACTGTCGAACACAGTCGTTTTCACTCTGTCCTAGAGTATACTTGTTTGCTTTTGTAAACCTTTTCATCTATCAATAAATCAAGCTATTTGTATTTCATTTAAATCTGTGTCTCAGTTCATTCGTTTCGCTATTGCCCCATTTTAATAGTCAATAGGTTATGGGCCCAGTCGGTCGCGATTCTACTTGAAAAAGTAAATCTTTAGTCAAGACGCGTCGGACGCGCTTTGGTCGGACATTTTGTTTTTATTCGAATCATTCTCGCGTGTGTAGTAAATTCCTTTTTTGAGAAACCTTGGTGAAATTCTTTCGCAACAATGAACACAACAGGTGTTAGATTTGAGGTGCTCAATCAGGAAAATTACGACACCTGGAAACTTCAAATGCGTGCAATCTTGATAAAAAACGACATGTGGGGATACGCGAATGGAACTATCGCTAAGCCTGTAGTGATACAGAACGACGCGGCATCTCAGGCGGCATCCGATGCATGGACTGCATCAGACTTAAAAGCTCAGTCAGATATTATCCTGGCTATAAATCCAAGTGAACTAAGGCAAGTTAAAAATTGCCAGACCGCTAGTGAAATTTGGACGAAACTAGCAACTATATACCAGTCCAAAGGTCCGGCGCGAAAGGCGGCTTTATTGAATAATTTAATATCTTTAAAAATGCACGACGGTGACGATGTTCATGAACATTCTCGTGTATTTTTCGATATTGTCGATAAATTGTCGGAACTAGAGATTGTAATTAACGCGGATTTATTAGTCGTTATGCTCCTGCGCAGTCTGCCAGAAAGTTTTGAAAACTTTCGATGCGCGATATCATCGAGAGACGAGCTGCCCTCCCTCGAAAATCTCAGAATCAAAATCAGCGAAGAAGTCGACGCCCGAAAGGAAGTAAATCGAAGCTCTTCACAAAACGCAATGTTCGTGGGAAACTCGAATGGAAAGGGAGGACAACGGAAATACGTTCGAAACAAAAAATCGGGTAACGATGAACACAAAAGTGACTTTAGGATGAAATGCTATAAGTGCGGTAAGATCGGGCATCGTGCGAAAAACTGTGATAAAGCAAAAACATCGAAGGAACAATCTGCCAAAAGTGAGGAAACGGTTTGTTTATTTACAACGTTAGAAGAAAGAAGTGACAAATCTTTCCAAACAAGTGACAGTGTAAATAGAAATTCTAACGATTGGTGCTTTGACAGTGGTTGCACGTCGCACATGTGCAATAATATAGAATCGTTTGCAAAGATCGACCGTGATAGCGACTGTGGTGAATTGAGTCTCGCAAATTGTGCGCGTACTGAAATTTTAGCTCGAGGTACCGTATGTACAACGATCAAAGTAGATGGTGGCGAGAAAGTTATGAATTTCAGTGACACATTATTTGTGCCAGATTTGCGCACAAACCTTATATCGATAAGTAAAATAACGAAAAAGGGACACAACGTGGTTTTTTGCGAGGATAAAGCCGAAGTCATAAGTCGCGAAGGAAAAGTGCTAATAACCGCGAAACATGAAAATGGATTATACTATCTACGAAATTCACCGAGTGTTGAGTGTAATAAAATCACCGAGGCAGACATTCCCAGTAAATTCCCCAAGAAAAACTCCCTCGAAGACTGGCATCAGAAGATGGGTCATTTAAATGTCGCGTTTATTCGAGAAGCTGTCAAATCGGGATCCGTTCGCGGAATTAAGATCGAAAATTTGGACGAGAATTTTGAATGCAGAGTTTGTCTTCAGGGGAAGATGTGCCGGTTGCCCTTTCCAAAAATATCCAAGAGAGTGACAAGTTTGGGTGACCTTGTTCACTCTGATCTATGTGGACCAATGCGAGTGGAGTCAATGGGGAAGAAGTTGTATTTCGTGACTTTTATTGATGACGTCACAAGGTGGTCCGAAGTGAGGTTAATTAGACACAAGAACGAAGCATTGACAGAGTTTGGAAAATACAGAACTCTCGTGGATACGCAAAAGGGACAAAAAATAAAACAACTCCAGTCCGACAACGGGAAGGAGTACGACAACGAGAAATTCTTGAAGACTCTGCAGACACACGGAATAACACGAAGAATGACGGCTCCGTACAACCCTGAACAAAACGGCGTGGCCGAGAGACTGAACAGAACGTTGGTGGAGATGACGAGGTGTCTATTAATACAAAGTGGACTGCCATCTTCATTCTGGGCAGAGATTTTGAACACCGCAAATTATATTCATAATCGATCGCCGAATAGTAAACTCGGCGGAAAAACACCGTTCGAAGCATGGCACGGGGAGCCTCCGGACGTGAGCAACTTCAAGCGATTCGGATGTGAAGTCTACGTGATGGACAGATCGACCGACAAAGGAAAATTGGAACCACGAGCAGAAAGAGGAATATTCATCGGATACAGTGAAGAATCAAAAGCCCACAGAATTTGGCTACCGAACAAAAAGAGGCTGGTTATATCCCGAGATGTTAAATTTTTGGAAAGCAGCATTGATTCTTCATTGGAGAACAAAGAGGATTCAAGACAGAAACGAGACGATTTCCAGACACCTGTCACTTCGATGGACATGTGTAAAGAAAAATTCGATGATCCCTTCAGCATGATCGATTTATGCAGTCAACAAACTCCAAGACCTGAACAAAATGTCAACGAGCCAGCAGAAAATGTGCTGGACGAACAGGAAGAAGGATCAGAAGCAGATTACGAAGATTTTCTAGGCCTTCCAGGGGAAGGTCCGGAAGATAATTATCAGGATGATCACCAGGACGACGGGGAAGTCAGATCAAATCGAGGAAGACGGCGAATAATACGAACAGGACAACGTGGACGACCAAGAAAGGAGCACAGAGCCTTTTGCAGCGAAAATGTTCACGAATTCGACCAAGCCTTTTTAGCCGAGATTCCTGTAAATCAAGCCCTGATCAACGAAGATTCCTACGAGTGGAAGGTGGCCATGGCAGACGAGGTCAAATCCATTATAAGCAAAGATACGTGGGACTTAATCAACAGACCTGAAGATAGATCTGTAATAGGAAGACATGCCCGCGGATATTTTGACGAAGCCCTTGAGCAAACCGAAGCATGAACGATGTATAAAATCATTAGGAATGTTTAAAGTGTAAAATGATATGTTTAAGTGACTTTTATTTGTGGGGTTGTCTCGAGGGGAAGTATTGGAAATTTGAATTTAAACCGCGATCCAACCTGTGACTTTTTTGGCCTATAGACGGCGCTTCACTTTTCATGAACTAAACACTGTCGAACACAGTCGTTTTCACTCTGTCCTAGAGTATACTTGTTTGCTTTTGTAAACCTTTTCATCTATCAATAAATCAAGCTATTTGTATTTCATTTAAATCTGTGTCTCAGTTCATTCGTTTCGCTATTGCCCCATTTTAATAGTCAATAATTTCATTCAATATCCAAATTTCAATTTTATCCAATATTTCCTTTTTATCTTTTATTTCATCCAATATCCAAATTTCAATTTTATCCAATATTTCTTTTCTTATCTTTTAAATAAAAAAAATCAAATGTTATTTAAAACAGAAAAAATATCAAATTTTATTCAAAACAGAAAAAAATGTCAATTTCTTTATCCTTTAAATTCAAAATTAAAAAAACTATATCAAATGATAATATAATATTTAAAAAAATATAACTATACCTCTCACGAAACACTTTAATTAACTCTCTACAAATTGTAGAGAAATTATACAAAAAAAAGAAAAGAAAATATCTAATGTTATCCAAAATAAAAAAAATTATATCAAATAGTAATGTGATATATTCAAAAAATGAATATACCACTCACGAAGCACGATTGTTAACTCTCTACACTACATACAAGGAGTGATGTCCAAGTTAGTCCCGTGAAGTTGAGTCTCCAATGTGAGAGAGGTGCGCATCGATGTTCATAGCTATAGGTATACTAAAGTATGCTGTGGTATATCTATAGCTATGAACATCGATGCGCACCTCTCTCACATTGGAGACTCAACTTGAGGGAAAGAAGCCTTCCCCCACCATACGGCACACCAAGTCAAAACTGAGTCCTGAGCAACCCTCACAGCGGGGATCGCTCGGACCCTTAAACCCTCATTAAGGAAAACTGTTAATGACTTTTTCTATAAAAATACAAATTTCTTAAAAAGTAACATTTTTTATTTTTCATTAACATATTTAAATTCCTTACTTTCTTACGATTCTATACATATGTTGTTTACCAAAAAATGTTAAAATTAAAAAAATTTATTATTTTTCCAGATACATAGAATGAAGTTAACTCTACCAAAAACCATACCTATTATTAAATAAATATTTAACTTAATCTTTAAATTTTAACATTTTTTTGGTAAACAACATATGTATAAAATTGTGAGAAAGTAAGGAATTTAAATATGTTAATGAAAAATAAAAAATGTTACAATTTAAAAAATTTATATTTTATAGAAAAAGTCATTAGCAGTTTTTCCTAATGAGGGTTTGAGGGTCCAAGCGACCCCCGCTGTGAAGGTTGCTCGGGACTCAATTCCAAGTAGCCCTCGCAGCGGGGGGCGTTTTGCTCCCTCTAACTACAAATGTTTAAAGAATGCATGTTCGAGTTGAAGCTGAAATTTCAACCCCCCACTCTTTTGATTGGGGTGGGGGGTTGGACCTGTAAATTGGTGTAGTAACTTGTACCTACTAGGGTAACATATTTCCAAAGTATAAAGGAAATCCAAGAACTTTTTTTTATTTTTGGGGCAGTTCAGGAATAATGCCTCATAGACGGCTTTGAGAGTTCATTATTAACTCTAACCCAAACCGTCTAACAAAATTTGAATGAAAGAAAGATTCGTACAAATGATGGTACAAATGAAAATGAAAAAGATTCAGCATTTTTTAACTTTTTAAATATTAGATGAAGGCTTTAACAGACCAAAGAAAGATTCTGTTACAGGCCGAAATAAGTTCGCTTGCATGAAAAGCTGTCGCGGATGACGCAAAAGAACCAATGAATTAAGTAATTTGAGGCATTTCACGTCAGAAATATCACGATTTGCAAAGGGTATGCCGATTTTCGCAAAACTTCGTAGGATTATAGTTCTATATAAGAGACTTCTTTCCCCCAAATTTTTTCAAAAAAAATTCAAAATTGTTGAAGATACGCCATTTTGAATTTTAATATTAATTTTATAAAATTTTGAATATCTCGGAATATTGTTTATGGATTTTTATGAAATTTACACATTTTTCAGGTAAAAATATGTACTTTAAAAAGCAAATAAAGTTAATAAAAAAAATTAATTTTTAAATAAAAAAGTTGAAAAACAATTTTTTAAACATTTTTTTGTTTATTTACTCCTATCTGAGAAAAATGTTATTAACATATTTGGATTCTTTATGAATTCACCTTTAATTTCATAAAAAAAATTAATGGAGACTCAACTGGTTCCGGAGATATTAAAGTTTTTGTAAAAAAAAGCGTCGCCGCGCCATAGCACCATACTGCACAAGTCGCGTCGTACATTACCGTAGTCGTGCATTGCTGCTGCAACTATGACTATTTTTTACAAAAACTTTAATATCTCCGGAACCAGTTGAGTCTCCATCAATTTTTTTTATGAAATTAAAAGTGAATTCATAAGGAATCCAAATATGTTAATAATATTTTTCTCAGAGAGAAGTAAATAAACAAAAAATTGTGTAAAAAAATTTTTTTCAACTTTTTTATTTAAAAATTAATTTTTTTATTAACTTTATTTGCATTTTAAAGTACATACTTTTACCTGAAAAATGTGTAAATTTCATAAAAATCCATAAACAATATTCCGAGATTTTCAAAATTTTATAAAATTAATATTAAAATTCAAAATGGCGTATCTTCAACAATTTTGAATTTTTTTTGAAAAAATTTAGGGGAAAGAAGTCTCTTATATAGAACTATAATCCTACGAAGTTTTGCGAAAATCGGCATACCCTTTGCAAATCGTGATATTTGTGACGTGAAATGCCTCATTTGTTTTTTCATAAATATCGTTTTCGTTCATAAAATATTTTTTTCGTAGTAATTTAAAAAAAAATTATTTTCTAATATTTAAATTAATATTTGTTTACCATTTAAGAAATGTGTTTTATGACCTAAGTTACCCTCGTCGTTGTAATAAGTTATATTAATAATAATAAGATCTAAATGTTGTAAACATTGTTCGTAATTTGAAGGAACTGCTCAAGCACTTCTTAAAAAAGACGGACAATGTATTTTATATTTACTAATTACGTTGCATATATCTTAATTATATTTGTTAAAAACTCTTTTGTGATACTACTGTATAATTATAAAAAAAGAATATGAAAATTGTAAGAATTGACTGAAGTATCTTAAGACTGAACGAAAAGTATTAAATAAAACCTACATTGTGATATTAGTAAATGTTGATGTGTGCTATCGTAATCAACCGCACCAATTACTAATTTTTTTAAATTCAATTACTTTCAATATTTTCAATTACGTATTTCAAAAAATCCAAATACATGCAAATTAATAACATTAAAGTATTTATAATAATTTGAATACTTTGAAAAGATAAAGCTGAAAATTTGTAACTAAAATTGTTAAAAAAAAAAAGAATTACTTTTTTTTAAACTATGCAAAAATTATGTTAAAAACTTCAATTATTGTCGAAAAATTACATTACAATATTTTCCAAAAACTAATTCTCCGAAGTGTTTTATCATAATTTTTAAACATTCAATATTATCATTGAACAGAGTGAATTATGTTTTTTTATGTTTTTAAAGAAATTTTTTTAGACTTATTGAAATTATTGAAATAATTTTCATATTTATTAATAAAATTCTTTAAAAATTGGATTACTTTTGAGAAATTTTTCAAAAAAATGTACTTAATAGATTTTACCACAATTTAATTGTTTGGAAATTTTTTAATTGTGTATCAATTTCATTAATTCAAATTATTTGATTATTATTATTATTTGATATTTTGATAATTAAATCAAATTAATTTATTTAAAATAATTGATTGAGAGTTGAAATTTAGTTACAAATTGTAAAAAATAATTGAATTTTGTAAGAGTTATAGTTATAATCTATTGATTAAGGATAAATTTTTTTAGGCGCATAATTATTCCCCAAATGTCATTTAACCGTATTGCATTTATTTGAACTGTTATTTTCATGAAATGTCACTTTTGCGAATCGCTATTTTTACAAATTGACACTTTTGCGAAAAGCCATTTTTGCGAAAATTGCTTTAGTAAATCTATATATGCATACAAGTTTACTATAGCAATTTTCGCAAAAATAACAATTCGCAACAGTAACATTACGTAAAAATGACAATTCGAAAAAATTCCAGTTCGCATAAATGACAATTCGTTAAAATGACAATTCGCAAAAGTGATAATTCGGTAAAATGACAGTTCGGTCAAATGACATTTGGAGAATAATCATGCGCCTCAAAATTTTTATCAGACAATAAAGTAAAAAAAATGATTATTTTCCCTTTTTTAATCCTTAGTGTCCTGAGACAGAAAAAAAAATGTTAATCCGTTTCAATCAATTATTATTCACGTGTATGAATAAGTTGATATATTTCAAAAATCTTCAATCCAATTAGTGATGCAGTATTTAAACTATATACAAAAAAATATCAATGCAAAAATTTTCAAATTTGGCATTAAATATTTTGCTGCCTTAAAAGATCAAAACTTTATGGGGTGTACAAAATTATTAACTACAGAATTAATGTCCTTAATATAATTTGTACCAGTTACAGAAAAATGTGACTTTTAAATATCCCAAAATATGTTCAAAATTTTTTTTATTGGGTTGAACAATGCATTGTAATGTGTATAAAACACTTTTCAGGTTCAAACTTTTATAATGTTAAGTAAATGTCAAAATACCTTTTAATTAACAGGGTTCTAACAGATCAGAGCAATCAGATCAGGCTGTATAATAATTCTTTTCTTTTGCATCTTTAAATGCTAATATAATTAATTTTAATGGATTTATCCCATATTTTATCCACTTGGAAGTAAGGGTTATAATATTAACTAGCAGAGCTACGCGCGCGCGATATTTCTGTTTCTGTCTTTTGATACTCAAGACCTTATTTTATTGTGTGTATATAAAAATGTAAGACCTTATGATCCGTTTTTTTCTTTTTCTAAAATATTGGAAAAAGATTACAATTTTTTTTTGAAGAATTAAAAAACATAAAACACGAAAACCAAAAATTAAATTTAACACACTGAGCTATATTGTAAAATGTTTATAAAACGTTAAGGTAATTACAGATTTTTTCAAGATACTAGAAAGGTTTTTTCGCAAATAGAATTAACATTACCAATTTGTTGAAATTTTTACCACTGTTTGATAAAAGTTTTTTAAAAATGTAGTTAAATTTTTTAGACCTGTGGGGACTTGTGAAAAAAGTTATAAGCGTCTTTGTTTTAACTTTAAACATTGAGTTTTGTGGGAATTGAGTACATTTTGAAACATATTTACTCGCCACAAAGTACTTAAAATTAAGAAATTAATAAAACATTTTTTAATACGAGACAGATATATAATGGTTAAATATCTGTTTAAAAAGTGTCATTAGGTACCTGTGAGAGTTGCAATAAATTAATTTGTAAAAAAATTTCATGTTTTATACAGTATATTGGACAGCTGTTTGAACATCTGGAAACATTGCACACAATTTTCTACTCAAAACTAAATGTAAACAAGTCATACCAAGCATTTGCAACATGACTAAAGAAATGCTGTGTTGCCATACGTTTCAAAGTACCAAGCAAGTCAAATTACAATATAATGGTTTTTGTTTTGATTAGTTCAGTCAAGCGATAGAAAAACTTTATATATATTAATTATACATCAAAAGAATTATTTTATTGAAGTATTCTTCCTTCTTTGTTGAAACATTGACACCGAGATTTATTAATAGTCATGATATAAGTCGAGGTATAAGCCGTCCATAAACCACGAGGACAATTTTTTATTAATTTTTAACCCTCCCTCCATCCAATATGGAAAACAAATTTTTACTTTATGCAATGGACCTTAATTTTGTCACTCGGTGGTTTTTAAGGACGCTGATTACGAATTTGATGTAAGTTTTCATAAATTTAAAATGGTGTATTCAATATGGCAGAATTTTCTTTTAGATTTATGCAATTAACCTTAATTTTGTTACTCGAGAGTTTTAATACCAGTCAGTTAGCTGTAAATGTCATAGGAGCGCTCACTGACAATTATTTTAGCACTTGCGTCGATTCACGACCAGCGAGCGTGTATAGAAAATTTTTTTTAATTTCTCTTTCCCATATTATATTAGTCATTTGAAATTTTAAAAACAAACATCGCATTCGTAATCAGCGACCCTAAAAACCACCGAGTGACAAAATTAAGATTAATTGCATAAAGTAAACATTCTGTTCCATATTAGATCCGCCATTTTGATTTCTGGGAAACTAAAATTGAATTCGTAATCAGCAACCACAAAAATTCCCGATTGACAAAATTAAGGTTTATTGCATAAATTTTAAAAAATTTTGTTTCTATATATTAAATCCGCTATCTTGAATTTCTTAAAAATAACATTAAATTAGTAATCAGCGACCCCAAAAGCTTTCGAGTAGGAAAACTTAGGCGAATTTAATTACATTTTAGTATTTTTAAAAATAGTCACCACCCCTTTCAAAGTTCCCTTCATATTTTAGGTCATATTTGGTCCGCCATCTTTAAATTTTACATTCTAATTTACTTTTTTTAAAAGTATACAATTTTTGTGCCTCTATGGATGAGAATTGAATATTATTCACGCACGTTTAACTCCTTAGCAGAGTAGTCAAAATAAAGTTTTCGTGTCACAACTTTGCTAAATTTTTTTATTTCTTTTAATGCCAGATATTATTATATTTTATGTTTTTGAGGTAACTGAATCCAAATATTTGGATGGGTCAATGGGTAAAAAAAATAACCAAACTTGAAAAAATGAAATTTCTTTTCTGTTTTTAAAGATAAAACCGCTATATTTAATTTTTGTTTTAAACGAAATTCTTTTTTTTCACCCCGGAATCGAAAAGAGCACACTCAATACCTATAAGAAACATACTTGCAGTATAAAATATAATCTGCTTTATTCATAAAAGTAAAGGTTGAATTTGCGCAAAGAATTTTCTTATTTTAGGCGTTAATGGGTTAATCATTAAAATAATATTATAATATTTGGGGAGAGTGGGACAAACCGTCCAGATGTCAATATCTCTGAAATGTCGAGATTGTCAAAACTGTTGTTTAGAATTTCAAAACAACCATGTGTAGTATACCTTATTTTTAAACTAACATTTATACTCAAAATGAGCGTATGGGGCAAACAGTAATAATTTCAATAAGTTAAAATTTGACTGGTTCCCTTCTTAAACTATTCTCTTCATGTAAATAGTAATTTTTTCTGTAATTATTGAAATACCAGATTTTCTGTCTTGGTAGTTAAGACTTGCAAAGCAGATATCAAGTTTTCTTGCACTTTCTTTCTTCTTTTCTGGACGTTTCGAGGAACCATGGCTACTTTTTTCGTAATTCGATGACGTTGTCGCAAAAGGTTCTATTGGTGCACTAGTATCTTTATATAAAAAAAAGTTTGCAAACTTATAATCGAGTCAGTCAAAATATAAAATAAATGAACTAAAAAGAGTTGTAAAAATGAAAAGGTTTTTTTTATTTTAAGTAAATTAAAATTTTTTCACTTATATTAAATTCTTATTTCCCTAAAAATTCATGTCGGGAAACATGTTTTTCATAATTTTCTCATTACCAGGAATTTGCGATTTTCATTAATTTATCGATAATTAAACTGACAGATTTCATTGGTTCTTTAAAAAAATGAAAAGGGCCCATTTTGTCGGTCATTTGCAACAAAAATCCTTATTTTAAAAATGGAGGTGTAATTGTGTAATTGTCGAAATGAAAATTTGGATATTGCATCAATTTTTTCACAATAGAGACTGTCAAAAAATTTTAAATAAGATTAATATCTATTCTTTTTCTTCAAATGACACAATAAAATTGTACCTAATCATTAATCTTGTAAAAATATTATATTAAGCAACAAGGGTATAAAGGCGAGACGCCTGTTTATCCCCGTTTATGCAAATGCTCTAATAGTCATTTGATCTAATTTAAAGGTTATAAATATTCAAATGATCTAAAGAACATTGAATATAATGTGATTTTATATAAAAGTCTAATTAATAAAATGAGTTTATTCTATAATTTATTTTTAAGCCAATAATCAAAATATCCAATTCGCATTTTCTATAATCATAAGCAATTATAAAATTTTTTAACGCAAACTTTCAACTGATAAAATAGTTGTATAAGCCAAAGTTTATTTTTTATAATTTTATAATAACCTAATTTTAAAGTGTTATAATTTTTAATTTGTATAAATTGTAATTTAACAAATGTCTGTCAAATCTAAATGTAGTAAAATATAATTTATTTAAATAAAATATCTTTTTTAAAAAATGCTAACAACCTCGCATCGTCAATTGATCAAATATTCAAAACATCTAATCGTCATTTCGTCCAATGCTAAAAACATCGAATCGTCAAATGGTCGAATGCTTAAAACATCGAATCGTCAATTGATCAAATATTCAAAACATCTAATCGTCATTTCGTCCAATGCTCGAAACGTCGAATCGACAAAAAGTTGTAAAATTTGCTTGATGTAAGTTAACATTTATTTAAACCAAGCAAATTTTTCCAATTTTTGTCGATTCGACTTTTCGAGCATTGGACGAAATGACGATTAGATGTTTTGAATATTTGATCAATTGACGATTCGATGTTTTAAGCATTCGACCATTTGACGATTCGATGTTTTTAGCATTGGACGAAATGACGATTAGATGTTTTGAATATTTGATCAATTGACGATTCGAGGTTGTTAGCATTTTTTAAAAAAGATATTTTATTTAAATAAATTATATTTTACTACATTTAGATTTGACAGACATTTGTTAAATTACAATTTATACAAATTAAAAATTATAACACTTTAAAATTAGGTTATTATAAAATTATAAAAAATAAACTTTGGCTTATACAACTATTTTATCAGTTGAAAGTTTGCGTTAAAAAATTTTATAATTGCTTATGATTATAGAAAATGCGAATTGGATATTTTGATTATTGGCTTAAAAATAAATTATAGAATAAACTCATTTTATTAATTAGACTTTTATATAAAATCACATTATATTCAATGTTCTTTAGATCATTTGAATATTTATAACCTTTAAATTAGATCAAATGACTATTAGAGCATTTGCATAAACGGGGATAAACAGGCGTCTCATAAAGGCAGCCATTTGTTTACAATGATTTTTGTGACACGAGTCGAGGTCGGGGGCGCCCCGAGACCTCCACTCGTGTCACGAAAATCATCGTGAACAAATTGGCTGCCTTTATTCCCGTATTACATACGATATTTATTATTTCTAATGCACAAAAGTGTCGATTTCAGATAGCAGACGACAGAGAGTAAAATCATTCACTTGTTCGACTTGTATGAAAATGGCGGCCTTTTTTACTTTGGGCAAAAAAAGCATGGGACCAACTGTTTTTTTGCCCTTGGAAAAAAATCGCTATTTTCATACGGTCGAACAAATAAATGACTGTTCAAAACAGGCAAAAAGAAGGCTTTTTTAGTATATATTATTAAAATAACTATGACATTTATTTAAAAAATTTCTTTTACATGTAAAAAATAATTTATTTAAGAATTTGTAAAAAAAAATTTTTCATTTTTATTTCAAAATGGCGGCGATATACGCCATTTTCGAAAATGCCCATTCTCGGTGGTAAAATCGATTCCAAACTTTCTATAACAGATAAAACCAAAAGCGAAGTGGAATTCTCTTCGTTAGATATTTCTTTAGGTGTGGAACCTCAAAAAAGTGTAATTTTCTTCCCCCCCCTTTTTTTAGAGTACTTTTTCTCTAAAATATGCCAAAAAATGTGTTTTTATTCAGAATTTCCCTTATAAAATAAAGAGAGTTGGAAATTTTCCAGTTTTTGAGGTTCCACTTATAGGCATGATGACGCTGAATCAAAAACCGTTTGATTTTTTAAAATCGCTTTAGAAGAACTCGAGATATCACTCTTTCCAGATCAAAAAAAGACATTTTGAGAAAAACGCATTTTAAGTCTTTGTTCATAAGTTTTGAAATTTTTTTAAAAAAATCATCGGATTTGCTTGAAAATCGTTACTCGGGGGTTTTCGAGGTCGCAAATTATGAATATTGAATCAGATTTTTAAAATTCAAAATGGCGAATCCAATATGGCGGACATTCTTTTTTTAAAATCATTGGATTTGCTTGAAAATCGTTACGGGGGATTTTGGGGTCGCTGATTACGAATATGACATAGTTTTTTAAAAATTAAAAATGGCGGATACAATATGGTGGACGAAAAAACAATTAAACGAAAAAAAAATTAAAATAAAAAAATTTTCTTTTCCGCCATGTTGGATCCCCTATTTTCAATTTTGAAAATTTGATATCAAATTTTTGATCAGCAACACCAAAAACACTTTTGTTTGTCTTTTTTAAAAAATGCAAATGAGAAAACATTTAAATCATACGATTGCTTATCCGCATACAAAAACATCTTTGACATGGCGAAGAATAAGGATGTATAATTTTTGTTTTACTTCGAATTTTGCAATATTATTTTAGAAGAGTATTCTTGACACTATAAAAAATCCGAAAATAAAAACAAAAAAAATTTCTGGGCCCGCATTTTATTTACAAAATAAAGCTATATTTTTGTTAAGCGCCATATTGGATCCGCCATTTTGAATTTAATTTTAATTAAAATTTTCGAAATTATGTGTCAAATGCTTAATAAATAAAGCATTAACTAACAAATTGAAACCAATTCAACACATGTAACGCGGCAGTGCAACCGCCCGTACAACTGCACGCTCCATGTCTTTTTTACAGCGCGTAACAGGCTTAAAAAACCATCGGTACACTTTAGAAAGCCTTACCCATTGTTCGAAGATAATTGAATCTTAAATAATTATACGAATTAGTTTTTTAAAATATTTGCGATTGTTCACAACTGGAGGCGGGGTGGGAGTCAAAAATTGATGAAAAATTGTCCATTTGGTTTATGGAACAACGATAAAATTTATACCTCTCACTCATACTTCGTTCTCGATCTGCCTTTCTTTTACTCCTTAATCTATCTGTGAGTGAAAAAAGAAAAATAATTAACCAATAAGGAAATAAGACGCCCATTTCGTATTTTGGCCTGAAATTAAAATTCCCCACTTTTCCTTCCCCTATCAAATTCTGTTCCTCTCTTTCTACCTGACACGGAAAATGGAGAAAACATGGTACCCCCTTCTAAACCCAAAAAGTGGGAATTACTTTCTTAACTATTCGTCTCTCTTTCTCTCCTACTCTAAACTAAAAGCAGAGACAATACCTCCCTCCCTCTCTTTCTCTCTCACTGTGAACAGAGTATATAAAGAAAGACTAACTTAATATATATATAGATATAATAATAATATTCGCCTCTCTTTCGCTCCTACTCTAAACTAAAAGGACAGGCGATACTTACCTCTCTTTGGCTCTATCAACCTTTCTCTCTCACTGCGGACAGAATGTACACGCTCTGGACAGACTGAATAAAAGAATACGAAGATTATTATAGTTAATTAATAATATGATTCGTAGTGATAGTGATTACAGAAGTAGAAATCATACTATTTCTAGGTCTGCCTACATTAAATTCAAAATTGCTGTAAGAGACAAAGAATTAAATCAATTTTTATATGAAGGTAGATTGTTTTAACAATGGGTGATTGACAATTATGTAAAAATAGAAAAAGATAGATTAAGATTTTGTGCAAATAATCGAGCTCAATTGAGAAGTGAAAGATATAAAGGACTAATGGATTATTTACACAATCATGAGTTGGAAAATGATGTACAGTAGTGTTCAATGACGCCTTCCTCGGATGATCGTGTTGCACACATATACTCCCAAGAGTGTAACACGATCATCCGAGGAAGGCTTCATTGAACACTACTGTACACGTAGGGAAAACGCTTATATTTCCTTCTACTTTTATAGAATCACCTCCCAATATGATGCAACAATATCAGGATTCGATGACTATTATTGCTCGTCATGGTAGACCAGATTTATTTATCACAATGGCGTGTAATCCAAATTGGAAAGAGATACAGGCAAATTTATTCCCCTATCAAACTACTGCTGATAAACCTGATATAGTAACTAGGGTTTTCGCATTAAAAGTAAAACATATACTTTAACTTATTGTTGATAATAAATTATTTCGAGAGGTCAAATCTTATATGTTTATGTTATTGAATTTCAAAAGCGAGGATTGCCACATATTCATTTGTCAGTTATATATTATTAAAAGAAAATTCTAAAATATTAACAGTTGAAAGTGTTGATCGTTATATTTCTGCAGAAATTCCTGATAAAAATATCAATCCTATTTTTCATAAAATAATAAAGCAAAATAATATTCACGGACCTTGTAGAGATTGGTGTTTAATTGATGGGAAATGTTCAAAAAAAATTCCAAAAAGCTACCAAGAAGAAACTACAATTGAAGAAAATTGCTATGTTCATTGTCGCCGAAGAAATAATAATAAAGCGTATAATCGACCAAATGGATTTATTGTTAATAATTCTAATATTGTTCATGATGCGTTAATCGATTACCCATACATTTGCCACATGAACAGAATGTTATTATTCGAGAAGAAAAAGATAGTAACGGCATTTCTTTCGATTGAAATAAAAATACAAAACTTCTGGATTATTTTAAACTTAACCAACGAGATAGTAATGCTCAAAAGTATTATTATTTAGAAATACCAGAGCATTGTACATGGGTAACGAAATCTCTTGAATAGAAACAAAGAATTCGTAAAAAAAGGTATTGGGAAGAATGCATTTAGTTAATCCACATCAATTGGAGTTATTTCACAATAGGTTATTGTTGCTTACAGTAAAAGGAGCAACTTTTTTTAAAAGTTTGAGAACTGTTAATGGAGTTGCTTATGAATCTTTTACAACTGCTTGTTTGGCAGTAGGACTTGTAGAAGATGATAGTGAGTGGATTAGGACAATGGAAGTAGCTGCATTATGGATGATGCCTCATTCACTTCGCTAATTATTCACAAGAATTTTAATTCATTGTCATCCTGTACATCCGGATAAACTATGAAAACAATTTAAGGGTCAAATTTCAGAAGATTATTAAAAAATTAACGAAATTGAAGCTGAACAAAGGGCTTATAGAAATATTAAAACAATGTTTCCTTTTGTTTTATCACACCAACCCTACATAATCTTGGAGTGCGGAATCCAAGTTATCTGTAGGCAGATTTCCCAAAAGTCCCTAAAGAACCTATTGGCAGTAAAATTAACTTTTATTTCCTGTTAATTATTTAAATAAAAAATTAATGACAAATGAAATCGAGTATACGCGGTCAGTCGCATGGAAAGAAGTTCCCTCACTTCGCGTCAAAAATCCCCGACATTTGCTGCTTTCAAATTCAATAACAAAGAAATTAAAATATAAAAAAACACCAAAATTGTTTTAATGTAAAGAAGAAGAGTGCCGTAAAAGGTACTGAGAATATAAAATTAAAATTTTTTGTATTTTAAAAGTTATAAATAAAAAAAGAAACTGGGTGAGAGAAATTCTCACCATGCGACGGATGGAGGGTTAAGAAGTAAAGGAATAAATGTTTGCAACATGGCATTTACAGGTATAGCTGCGACTCTGCTTCCTAATGGAAAAACTGTTTATAAAGTTTTAGGCTTACCCGTTCCATTATACAGTGACTCATCTTCAAACATTAAATTTCAATCTAAAGAAGGCCGCTTTTTAAAAAATATAGATTTTTTTATTTGGGATGAAGCACCAATGGCTTCAAAATATGCTTTAGAAATTATGGATTATCTATTAAGAGATATAATGAATTCCAACGAACCTTTTGGTGGTAAAATTGTAATTCTAAGCGGAGATTTTCGACAAACTTTACCATTAAAGAATGGGGTACTAGATCAGAAATAGTAAATTTATCAATGAAAAATAGTAAACTATGGTTATATTTCAAAAAATACACAATAACAGATAATATGAGAGCTTTACTACAAGAAACGGAATTTGTAGATTTTTTACTTAAAGTTGGCAATGGTGAATTAAATGATGCAGATGATAATGTTATAGGTATTACCAGAACATATTATTTTTAAACAGGGAATAGGTATACAAAATTTAAAACAAAATTTTATCCTTTAAAGACAATTTAGGTATACAAAATTTAAAACAAAATTTAATCCTTTAAAGATAAAATGTTTTTAATAACTATCTGTGTATCTTTAGAGTAATATTAGAAACTTTTCGGTGTAAAATCATTTCCAATTTTAATAGCAGAAAGAAAGGGGCGTGCGTAGCGCGCAAAATTAGTGACTAGTATTAATTATTATAATTAAAGGGTCGAACAATATCACATGCCCTTTAACATCGCTTGAGTTTAACTTTCAACAATTTGCTTAAAAAACTGCTCATAGTTATATGTTTACTAAAATTATATTAATTATTATAATTAAAGGGTCGAACAATATCACATGCCCTTTAACATCGCTTGAGTTTCACTTTCAACAATTCGCTTACAAAAGTGCTCATATTTTTTTTCGCTTTGGGACTTTTGGGAAATCTGCATACAGATACCTTGGACTCCGCATTCCAAGGTTATGTGGGGTTGGTATAATAAAAAAAAGAAAAGGAAAGATAAAATAAGTAAAATAATAAAATTTAATAAACTGGCGACCTACTGATAGCCCCGACCCACTAAAACCCGTAACCCTTCTTTTGGAGCCCCTTATCCACCCTCGGAACTGTCGCAAGACTTCAGCCTTCGAGGGTGGCGCTCCGACTCCGTCGCTCATGCGACTTTCTTCTCTCTCTGCGGTTCTTCTGCGTCAATAGTTAAAATTAAAAACCATTCCAATGTCAAAGAATAAAGGAACAAATGTTAAAAAGTATTAAAAAGATCAAAAGGTTAAAAGATAAAATTGTAAACGGACATAAAAACAAAAATTAATCTATTAAACACAATTATAAAAAACATAAATATAAAGGTCAGAAAATCAAATTGTAAAAGACGAGTTGAATAAAAACACAAACAAATGAAATAGAAGAATAAATAAACAAATGTACAAAAGTCAGAAGAATAAAAATGTAAAATGGACAGTATAAAAACTACAAAAAATAATTAAAGTAAACAAAATAAATAATTAAAAACTATTCGCTCCTTTTAACACTTCTCATTTACTTTTAGTCCTTGCAAGAGTCTTCTTCGCCTCCACAAGGGCCGACCTGAAGACTCCGCATCCTTCGCTGCCTGCAATATGGGTGGTTGACACCTTATTGCCAAACTTTTCAGTGCACAAAAAGCAGCTTGCGTTCTTTCTGCAGTTGGAGAACCTGTGACCGGCCTCACCGCACTTAAAGCACGCAGCCGATCTGTCCTCCTTCTGGCATTTGGCTCCAATATGGCCGTATCCCAGGCATCGATGACACCGGACGACCATTACTCTTCTTTTGATTGGGCAACACATAAAACCAATTTTTACGTGTCCCAATTTCTCCAGCCTGTTCGCCTCTTCCAGATTGGTGACTACAACCGAATACAACCGAACATCATTGATTTCTTTGATGGGCTGGGAGAAGTGGGTCCGCTGCCAGACATGATTGATTTCCGTCACTGTCCTGTTTCCTGGCTTACCCATTGCTTCAGACAACACTTGTTGCACCTCAGCTTCTTGGGTAAGGCAATGCAAATCACGGATCTCGAGTTTAACTCTTCGATCCAATGACTGCACCTTACCCATGCTTCCAACCGCTTTGGTGACCTCGGCGGTGAAAGCGTCCTTGTCGGAGTCTCCTCTGAACTTAATCAGAAGGTTCCCCTTGTTTGTAGCTTTTGCTGCTACTATTTTCGTATGGCTGTCCTCCGGGTTAACCTCTTTGCGAAGCTTACCTAGAACGTCAGCATACGTCAATCCTTGACCGACTCGGATTAGAACTGTGGATCTTTTTGATCCAATTCTTTCCAATTGAGGAATCTTTGGATTTGGTACTTCCGTTTCCATTGGAGGAGCTTCCTCCTTCTTCCTCTTATCGGTTTTGGTTTGAGTCTCTTCTGGACTGTCACCCTCTCTCTTCCGATTCTGAGCATCTCTTATGATGCTTTTGAGATTACGCCTATATGAACGCTCTCTCTCTTCCTTACGGTCCTTGCGGTTACACTCGGCACCGCTCAGAACGCATGCCAAATCGACGTCCGACTCATCGGCCGCGACATGCTTTGCTTTTGCTTCTTTCAGCAGGACTTCGATGACTTTAAGTCCATCTTTTACCGTCTTCTTGACGCCCCTCTGAATGTCGCAAGACTCCATCATCTTTGCGACCTCCAACTCCAATTTGTCGAGACAAGTCGCCTCCTCCTTTCTGAGCCGCAAGCATATCTCGCGACTCTCTTCTATTGCCTCGTCGTCCACTTCCGAGTGGATAGCGCTTCGTACGGTCTTTTCGCTACTGCAACTTGACACACTCAGAAGGCTCGACGCGCTTCCTTGTCTCCTTCTTTCTTTTTCCACGATGTTCTGTGGTTCTAACCTTTCCACGATCACACGTGGTAATGCAAGAAATTGTGCGCCCCCACAATCCGCGCGCACTTGAGCATCAGTCCTGGGACCGATGGTGAGATTACCCGTTTCCGGCCTGCTCACATGGGGTACCTTCTCTGAATTTTCTGAATCCATTTTTTCTTGCTGTTTAGTTGCCCTTTAGTGAAAAGCCCCGCCACCACGACAAGGTCTACCGAACATATCCATGATGCCAGTCGTGTCTGGCAGCGAACCCACTTCACCCAACTCATCAAAGAAATCAATCATGTCTGGCAGCGGACCCACTTCTCCCAGCCCATCAAAGAAATCAATGATGTTCGGCAGTGGATCCACTTCTCCCAGTACATCAAAGAAATCAATGATATTTGGCAGTGGATTCGCTTCTCCCAGCACGTCAAAGACATCGATGATGTTCGGTAGTGGACAACCATCGGCGGGGAAAAGTGCTCCTATTAATATGTATCATAAATAGATTGACTACTGATTGATTACTGGACAATACTTCTATGCTTTAAATACTACTAACATTATACCTATTACTGATATCACAGAATCATCTAATATTCAGAATGTCATTAATAGTTTATATCACACAGCTACTTTTTTTTCTTCAAAAAAGTCAATAAGACGACTATTTGTGACATCCGTAAAAATTAAAATTTATTTTTAATTTTGATTTTTTTAGGTCAAAAATTTTTTTTTAAAATGCTTATTTCCAATCGAAAGAGCACGATTGGAGAAAAATTTTTGTCCACCTTGATCTTTTGACATGGAATCGCTCATATATAAATATTTCAATATATAAATATTTTAATTAAGAATCGCGATGTTGACTTCTTCTAATATAGTCATTTTGCCATGGAACGGATCCTGCTGGACTAGAAAAAAATTTAGCCAAAACATCACGCAATGCACGCCCTGCGTTACTTCCAGCCTGTGAAGATCTTACAGGAAGTGGTTGCAATTGGTCATTCCCATTAAAACGCCAATCACCTGTTAAAATTAAAGTTTAAAAATCTGTTCAAATAAATATAAAAAAGTTGGAATATTTATTTTACAAAGCATTTGAAAAACTAAGCATAATTTTAAAAAAATAGAAAGATCACTTTGCTGCATATAAAAAATAAAGTCAGGGAATTTCAAAACAGAAAAAATGTTGCAACTCTGATAAGGTTCATGCTTAGCGAAATTCTTGAACATCCTAATTTGCTACCTGACATTTAGAAAAGAAGTTTCAAAAAGCTAAAATTTGCTGTAATTCAGAAAAATATTATTTAGAGATAAATTGAGTTTTTATATTACTAAAAAATTATTAATGAGTAGAAAATTTTGAGTTTATGCTGTATACCGAATCAATAAGTAAATAAATTTTTAATTTGTTTATATTTTCGGAGCAGCATTTTGACATTTGACATTTGAAAACAATTTCAAACGCTTTATAGACAGGAATGTTTGATAGTATATGAGACTTCAGCAGCGCCTCGGTAGCGAGACGACGCAACTTAGTATATCTGACAATTGCATTGCAGCTTGGCCCCCCAGATTGGTTTTTTAGAAAAATGAAAATGGCCCACTTTGTCTGTCATTTGCAAAAGTAATACATATTTTAAAAATGGAGGTGTGGAAAAATTTAAAACCTCTTGATTTTCCATCTTTAAACTGCTACGTGCTAAAAAATAACGCTCAGTGCTACCTCCGGTCTGTCAGACAGTTATTCCCTTTTTACGGTTTCTTTTAGTAATTTATAATTTTCTAAAGACAACTATTGTAAATATTTTTTACTTTTTAATATTTAAAAGTCATTTTTATATTATTTTGATTGAATTTTTTTTATTTTTACGTATGTTACAATCGAGAGGCAAACAACTATGGATTTTGGTGTACACCTAATACAATAATTCAGGTTAATTCAGATAACTCAGGATAATTCTTAGTAATTCATGGCAATTCACAGTAATTCAGGATAATGGATAGTAATCGAGGGGCAAACAACTAAGAATTTTGGTGTACACCTAATACAATAATTCAGGTAATTCAAGATAAGGCAAAGTAATTCACAGTAATTCACGATAATTCAGGATAATTCTTAGTAATTCATGGTAATTCACAGTTATTCAGGATAATAAATAGTAATCGAGGGGCAAACAACTAAGAATTTTGAGATTTTAATGCACCATATTTAACATGGTGCTGGGATGATGGTGATACCCAACATTGTGTTCCTAACCATGATTCCTCCCGTCAACAAAGACATATAGCAAAAATCTTAACTGATACATTGGAATTTCTTAATTTAATTCAATTAAACACAATTTCTAACCAAAATGATGTACTGTTAGATCTAATTTTTTTAAACTCTATAAATTACAATTTGATTTCACCTAATGATTCTATTCTTCCAGTTGACAATCATCATCCTCCTTTGTCATTGATTATTCAATTTATTAATAAAAGTAATTTATTTAATGTCTCATCAGAATGTAACTTTTTTTATCAAGAATGCAAACATGGCCGGTTTATACACTATCCTCTCTGATATAGATTGGTTGTTAGTACTAAACACGTCTGATGTTAACGAAGCTGTGGATAATTTTTACAATTACATTTACACCGCATTTGATATTTTTGTTCCAATAAAAAGTATTCGGAAGACTAACTTTCCTCCATGGTTTAGTTTTGAACTTAAAAGGAGAACTTTTTTTTAAAAAATTAGCTCATTTACAGTATAAGCGAACTAATGATCCACATGACTATAAAATATTCTCACGTTTGCGATCAGATTGCAAGAATCTTTCTAATCGCTGCTACAATTCTTACATTTCTAAGGTTGAAAATCCAATTATAAATGACCCAAAACAATTTTGGAATTATGTAAACAATTTACGGAAAGATAATCGACTCCCTAATATTATGTTTTATGATGATATAATGGCAAACAATAATTTCGATATTGCAAACCGATGGCCCCGAGCTATTTCATACTAACTCGCCCGCGAGTTTTTATTTTATCTCAACTCGAGGATCTCGCTCTATTCTGTACTAACTCGTCAGAGCGCGATTATTTTATCTCAACTCTAACGTTCAGTTCTAAACTATCTCAACTCGAATGCGCCTTTTTATAATGTCTCAACTCTTACCGGATACCTTAAATGAATCAACTTTTTTCTTAGTATACATATGAAAAAAAATGTTTAGTTGTAATGGTAAGTATATTTACATTTATATTTCTAAGAAAAAGAACTTTTAAAAATTAATTTCTTAATGTTATTCACGTACTAAATTAAATCTTACTTAAAAAGAAAAAATGTCTAATTTACAGTGAAGAAGTTGGAATAACCAAAATTCTTGTTATTACCATTAGAATGAAATGTTATCGTGTTAAATATCTTAAATGTGATTAACATGCTGGATACGTCCTTATTATCATAATGATTTTCTTCTAGCACACTGGACAATTTTTATTTAGAAAAGTCGTAAAATATCTATTTGTTCCGCAGGTTTCGCAAATCAATTTTTTTTGAGTCGCCTGAGGAAAATCTTATTATCTCGCTCAATTCTTAATATTTTTTAATTCAAATTTAGAGAAATATTGTTCAAATATTGCAATATTATATGCAAAGCGAAAAGATAAATTAATTTTCTGCTTATCGCCAAAATAAATTCTTAAAAACATGCTTTTTTCACCGTTTAGACCTTACCCCCCCCCCCTTAATGAATGTCTTAACTTTACCTCTAGCTTCCATCTCTTATTGAGTTGCTTGTTCTCGATTACCACCATTAATTTCGTTGGGAGGAGCAGCTTGTTCATTATTCAATAGAGTATCTATTAAAAATATAATAGGTATACATAAATATATTAGTAATTAAACGTTGAATTTTTGCATCTTATGACGTTAAAAGAAACAATGTCAGTATACTGACTTTCGTCTGGGGGCTGCTGCTGGTATATTTTTAAAAATTCTGATTTTATATTATGTAAATTTTATTTTTTCAGATTTTATTATTAATCAAAAATTGAACGTTCATAGATTTATCTTTTATCATAAAATTTTCCACTCTTTTAAAAAGATTTTTATTCAATAAATATTTTATCCCAACAAAAACATCTTTAATGCAAAAAGTTCTGCAAAGTAAAGTTTTTGTAATTGTCCAAACAATTACTGAAATAAAAGTTTACCAAGTAAAATTTATTAACTAAAGTTTTAATATTAAATTGTAACAAATATAAAATTTAATTTAATGATTAACATAAGCAGCTAATGAAATCGAATTATTTATCATAATAAAAAATTTCTATTAGAAGCAATTTTAAGATCTTGGCATCAATAATGTTTCTAATAATGAATGTATTGACGACAAGATCTTAAAATTGCTTCTAATAGAAATTTTTTATTATGACGAATAATTGGATTTCATTAGTTGCTCATGTTAATCATTAAATTAAATTTTATATTTGTTACAATTCAATATTAAAACGTCAGTTATAAAATTTGCTTGGTAAACTTTTTTTTCAGTAATTGTTTGGACAATTACAAAAACTTTACTTGCTAGAACTTTTTGCATCAAAGCTGTTTTTGTTGGGATTGAAATATTTTTTGTATCATTAATAAAATTTTAGTTTATTTTATTGAATTGTCAGATAGTAGTGCCTCCTTAACATAAAGGTGCCCATAACCGGAAATGTCATTTTTTAGTCATTTTTTAAAAAGACCAACATATTATGTGATGCAGGATTTTGGTTAAACACTAAGGTAAATCACAAAATGTAATGACAACACTGCAAAAAAGATTAAACGCTTTTTTTCTGAACGAATCTACACCCATATAATTATGTCACTCTTTGAAAATAATACAAAATTACTTTTTTATTTATTTAATGCAAATTTTCTTTATTATGCTCACAGTTATTACACAAATGCATATATGTGGACGTCCACATGAAAAGGGCCCATATTGTCGGTTCTAGTTTTCGAGATAATCGCAAGTTAGTAATTTTGGAGCAAAATCTTAATTTTTTATATTTTTTATTATTAACCTACATGTTTTGACAATTCGAATCATGCGGTTTTCATTAATTTATCGATAATTTAACTGTTTTATTTCATTGGTTCTTTAGAAAAATGAAAAGGGCCCATTTTGTCGGTCATTTGCAAAAGTAATCCGTATTTTAAAAATGGCGGTGTGGAAAAATTTGAAACCTCTTGATTTTCCATCTGTAAGGTGTCCCGGATTGTAAACAATTCTTATTTGAATAACTTCTTAGAAGAACCAGAGATGTTAGAGTCTTTTTTTGTAACTGTCGAAATGAAAATTTGGATATTACGTTAATTTTTTCATAATAGAGACTGTCAAAAAAATTTAAGGTACTACTACACTTTAGAATTAAAAAAAAATTTATTTTTTTTATTGTATTTTTTAACTCCTTATGACTTTAGAAAACACCTCCTAAAGTATTTATAACCAATTGTAAAAAATAAAAGAAAATTTTTAAAAAAATTTTCAATTAATGTAAAAAGTCATTGACAAATTAAGTAAGTCTTTAAGGGGATGGTGGGGTCCAGCTTTTTGTTACGACCACTAGAAACATTGGTGCTAATGTATGTAACAGTGTCTGAAATAAAGAAAATGGTGGGATTTTAATTTGCAAAAGAATTTTAGGTAATTTATGGATGGACTCTAACGATATATATATATAAATATAAAAAATAACGTTTTCTCAAATTGCGGACAGTTTATCTCTGAATCTACTGAACCGATTTTAATAAATGATAACTCGTTTTGTTTGTTATCATGTCCTGTGTGAGAATTTACCAGAAAATGGTCAAAAAATTAAAAAAAAAACATTTTTGCAAAAAAAATTATTGAAAAAAATGCTATTTTTTTATTTTAGTCGATTTTTCATTATTGGTGGTAGATTTCTATGCAAGACACCTTCCTTTTTTTATCCAATTTGGATTTTTTGTTTCCGATTTGTCAATCTTGAGATAAACTGTCCGCAATTGGACAACTAACTTTTTGGAGTTTCGATCTGAATGCTGTCTGCAGATTATGATATTAAATAAAAATTAAAAACAAACCATTATTTTTATTCTCCAAATATGTACTAATATAGGCAAAAAAGTTTTTTAAATATTTATAATAAAAGACAAAAGAATTTTTTTTTTTAAATTTGGTCTTTTAAGAGCCTTCTAAAGTGTAGTAGTACCTTAAATAAGTTTAATATATATTCTTTTCCTTGAAATGCCATAATAAAATTGTACCTAATCATTAATCTTGTAAAAAATGGTTTTTTAATAGAAAAACTGCCTTTTTAGAAAAGGGCCCATATTGTCGATTTTTCGTATTTTCAAAATTAAGAGGGGGTTTTTTTTTAAATTTTAAACCTGTTGGTTTTTTATCATCAAGGTGCCCTGAACTGGAAACAATTCTTATCTGAATAACTTTCAAGAAGAACCAGAGATACAACAATTAGTTGGTTCGCAATCTTTAATTCCGTTTTCCAAATTTTTCTAGGAATACGCCCATATAGATAACTCCAATAGTGACAAAATGGGCCCTTTTCATGTGGACGTCCACATATTTGTTTCGTTATCAATACGAAAACTGCGTATTGTCAACAAACACGACTTGCAATATTCAGATCAGTAACGTCTGCTTTCCGTCGAAGTTTACGTAGGGGTGCCCACAGCTGGCGCACTTCCCCTATTTATAAAAATAATTTAATAAAATCAAATTAGTTTTTGAAATTAAAAGTTTATTTTTTCACTTTAAAATCGGGAGTGTTATTTTTCTTGCAAAACTAATTTTAAAAGTGTTTTTCTTCGTACCACACATCAAAATGTACATTTACCAAATATATTCTATGTATTTTCTAAATTATATAAAATGCAATAATAATAGTTTAAATTTTAAACGACTTGTCACCTCCCCATACTCTATATAGAAAGGAATTACCTTCAATGTGCTCTTCAGGAGGTATATCTTCTTCATTATCAATAGAAAAATCGACTGCTTCGAATGGAGGGAAATCGTCTTCGTCATCTGAAACAACAACTTTCAAACTGAGAACTGCACAAATCTTAATTGTTTCTTCGAAAATGAAATATATTACCATCATCATCATCATCATTAGAAAAGTCCATTCCTTTAATTAATTAAAGGTCTTCTTCTTCTAAAAGAATAGTTTCATTTAATTGGAAGGAGATACACAAAATGAAGGGTTTTACACCATTGTGTACTGCAATTGACATTAAATCTTCAACTAAAAGATCTTCTCTTTCTTCTAATTTTTTCCAATTTTCTGTGATCCCTTTTTATTTCTCCACATTCTTGATTTTCGGAAGTTGCAAATCACCTTTAATATTTTCCCTTAATTTTTCGACTTGTTCTTAAATTGTTTCCTGCACTTTCATCAGTTTCTCTGCAAATTATAATAGATCGTGTAAGCAAAAGTTATTATTAATTTTATTAAACATGTTTTAGTGAACAAAGAGAACGAGTAAAAAGATTTGATTAAATCCCTTCTGTTTAATGTAGTTCCAGCAATATGCATTTTATTTAATTCATTCTAAGCTTTTCTTATGAATTTAAAGATTCAAGTTTAAATATTTAAAGCATTTTTATTTGTATATTACCTTACAATTTATTTAAAACATATTTTAAATAAAGTTAAAAAACTTAGATCAATAAACAAATTTATGAAAAGTAAATTAAAAGAATGAGATTTCAAAAAAAAATTTTAATTCATTACCATCAGCGCTCGAACCAGTGAAAGTATTATTAAAAAATACGGACATTACTGACCAAAACTGAAAAATTACGGACCAATTACTGACAAAAATATAACTAGTCTGGGTTAAATAAAAAAACCTTTTTATTTACAAGAATTTTTAACAAAAATTCTTCTTTAAATTGATTATTTTTAATAATTTTCGAAAAAGTTCTTTGTCAACCAGATAGCACAAAAGATTCTAAAAACCTTCCTGTAATATTCCTCTGGCATATTCGGAACCTTTCAAAAAATATTTATGAGGAATATTTTATTAACACACCTGAATAATTTAATAAAATTAAATTAGAGTGAAAGCTAAGCTAAATTGGATAAAATATCTGATCAGAAGAATTAAAGAGTTTTTAACATCTTTCGACTAATACCTGAATAATATTCATGAAATATTACAAACCTATGTTTAAGGAATATTCACTATCAATACTTACAAATTTGTTAATATAACTTATAGGTCACCTTGAGTGGACCGCTTAGCTTTTTTTCGAAAAAATTCTTTATGAAATCAAATTAATAGGAGGTTTCTATTCCAAGCTTCAGTTTAGATCCCTAGATAAGTATTTATACCATAATATCTTTGATTTTTTTTATTTGGAAAAAATTGACTTTAAAAAAAGCTAATTTTCTGGAATGAAAAAAGTGTAACCTTGAGTGGACCACTCCTAAAAAATTGCAAAAGTTATTCTAAATTCCTTAATGTATTTAGTATTTCTGATATATTAAAACAAAATTTATGCTTACGCAGCTTCAGACCATGATTGTATGTGTCGTAATGTTTGCAAGTGAAAACATTTTTAATAATTTTGGCACATATCACAAAAAAATTAATAAAGACCATAAAAAAAAGTTTCAAACCAATTTATTGTCAATTTATATCCAAAAAATGGTAAACTGACATTAAAAATGGAAAAAACAGGCAGTCCACTCATGGTTACAAACAGTGGTCCACTCATGGTGACATGCAACTTTTTATGGCAGCCACCACAATTTTTTTTGAGTCAAAATTATTACTTAATTAAACTAAAACAATTAATTTCAATGTTCCTTTTAAAACTTAAATTTTACATTACGTTTACACTTTTGAATCACTTTTCTTATTGTAAGAGCGACTTTTTTTTGGATTGTGATCTTAAAAACGCGTTACTTGGGAGTTTTTTTGACAGTGATTCATAATTATTATAATAGTTGATTAAATGTTTTGTAATAATCTGAGGCTTTTACTCTTATTACTTTGTAATTTGTAATTGAAAAATTATAATTAAGTAAAATGATTAATTAAAAATTACAATATTTTTTTGTTTTAAATTAGAATTAATATAAATTATTATTTTTAATAATTGAGGGCGTGGAACGGATAACTGCCTGTAACGAATGGTCGAAAGGGCCTATACCAGTCAGACACTAGTGAGCGCCTCTAGGCCTCTCACTGATGTCTGACTGGTATAGTCCCTTTCGACCATGCGTTACAGGCAGTTATCCGTTCCACGCCCTCAATTGCTTACGAATTTTTGAAAAGTTATTTTTTGAATTTTCTCTAATTTATATAAAACCGATAATTATCATGATATTTGATTTAATAAATTATATTTTATAGTCCAGAAAAACTTTCAATAAATGTTTAATGAATTTATCTCTTTAACGCTCGCTAAAGGTTATATCAACAGATTGTTTAAGTATTCATTGTGAATTCTCTCTAAATATAGGTTTTTAATATACCCTTAATATTTTTCAGGTTTGCTAATAAAATATTCCTCATGAATATTCCTTGAACTGACCTAGGGAATATTCTATATTCGCGGACATTTACCTACTTCCATGAACCTTCCTGGATTATTTTTTGGGAGGTTCCGAATTTGCCAAAGGAATATTCTAGGAAGGTTCTTGGAATCTTTTGTGCAGTCTGGGCAATTTTCAAAATCCATTTGTTTACAATATTCAATTTTACGAAATTTCAATTACATTTCTCAATTAAATAAATATTAGAAAATAAAAATTTTAAATAATTGCAAAAAAATTCAATTAAGCTTTTTCATATAAATTAATCTTAAAATTAAATTATTTTTAAAAATTCACGCCATATTCACGGAGAGAAATCTGTTGCTATTATTGCTTGCAGAATCTTTACAAATTTTATTAGTCACTGCTGAATAGAATTTTAGCTTGAGGTTATAATAATTTATATACGAAATCATCTATTTAATGGAATGGAGAGTTCGATGCAATAAAAACAAAAAGCAGCTGCTAATTTTGCACGAAATCTTTATTATAAATATAAAGAGAACGTGCTATAAAAGTATTAGATTCTTCTTATAAGAATCGCTCGAACTCCGTCTGATTTTCAGGCGGACTTTATACAACACAATCTTACCTGCGTATACGCACATATAACTCACACACACATATATTTCTCTGGATGGTTTCGAGGAACGGAACGCGTACAAAGCGGTGACGTTTGCAATAACATAACCTAACAATTTTCACATGTTGCTTATATATTCAAACACGAATAAAAATGCAATAATTTTTAAATAATATACTTACTATTAAATAAATATTATCTTTTTATAACAGCAACAAGTATTAAATACTACATATAATATATAATAATGTTTTACAGGACAAAGAAATATCAAATATAGAGAGAGAGAGAGAGAGAGAGAGAGAAAAATATATGTGTGTGTGAGTTATATGTGCGTATACACATGTAAGATTGTGCTGTATAAAGTCCGCCTGAAAATCAGTCGGAGTTCGAGCGATTCTTATAAGAAGAATCTAATACTTTTATAGCACGTTCTCTTTGTATTTATAATAAAGATTTCGTGCAAAATTAGCTACTGTCTCTTATGCTTATTGCATTGAAAGTATTTTTACAATAAGTATATGAATCGATGCTAAAAATATAAGAGAAACGTTAAGCAATTTAAGTAATGTGCTCTTTCGAGTAATATTAGCAGCAGATTTCTCTCCGTGTTGCTTTTAATATTTAATTATTATCTAAAATTTTAACTAAAATTAATTTTTAAATAAATTTTTATTAGAAACTTCTACTAGAATTCAATTATTTAAATACAAAAATAAATAATTTATTGAGTAATTGAATGTTTCTTAAAATTCAATTCCCATTATGAATCGTTATCAACAAATTTTCAAATAATTGAATTCCAACAACGTATTTTAATAAAATTTGTAAGAATAATAGACCTTTTCATTTCAATTCATTTCTATTGCGCATGCGTTACATGGAATTGAAGTTCCGTTTCAAGTTTCGGATCTATTTACAGCTATTGCATTATTCAGATGTTAAATGTTAATAGTAACTATAGAAAATTTGATTTAATATTTTATTTAATTTATTAATTTAACATTAAATAATACCAATATAAGCTGCCAAATTTATAGAAATTTTGTTTTTGGAATTGTTACAAATTAGCAATAATAAATTGTTACGCTCGGCGGGATAATATGGTTAATGCAACCAAAGGTATGAATGTGACAACCATTGTTTTTTTCCGTGCGAGCAATGTTCAGACAACATTAACTCAACATTGATTAAGTCCGCCCTGTGGAAACATTGCATAAGTACTATAATGTTATAATATAATTTTCATAAAATAATCAATGTTGAGGCAATGTTGACAATATTGCCATGGAACATTGACCTCGAATACTACAAGTAGTGTTACAGTAATATTAAGTGTTACTTATGTGAAAAAATATTTCAAATTATTACTGAAAGCCTTTTAGAAGTTTTCTGTATAAAACAATAAAATGAATAAAAAATATTTCGGTGTGAATATCAAAATTTTTATATAAAATACAACTTTTACTGATCATTTTCAAGTTTATTCCCATGCGCAGAGGTTACTGATTTCATTGAGGTTAGTGTTTAAGTTTCCGACTTTAACTCAAAGTTAAAAAGATTTGTATAATAAGAAGTTTTAAATATACTAATTATTTTAAAATTATAGTTATAGTCAAAGTACAGATAAAATGTACTAAAAATCTAAATAAATGTTTCTTTTAATTGATTTTTACAAGTATTTTTTATAAAATATTGATTTGACTGAAACCAAGCGCCAAGTTGTCATCCCCTCTTCGCTACAATCCTTGAATCCCGGGACGGAATCAATATGAACTGCACGCGACGAAGTGCTTTAACAAACACGTTTTCACTTAAAATATAGAAAGAAATTCTCCAGTAAATCGCAAGTGTCTGTTACAGGATGAATCGATTGATAAAACAGTACAAATAAAGAGATTATCGAAATCTAACTGGTTTTATTTAATTTTTAAATCTACCGGTTATGTCTACTGTAGACATCTCACCAAGATTCTGCTGCTAATGTAATTCATACCTATAAAAGAGAAAAGTAATGGAGATTAAAAGACAGAGTTTCTCCTGAAAAACTGCACAATTTTGGATTATAAAAAACAACTTAAGTTAAGTGTAATATAAATAATGTTTGTGTCCATTTATCAGAGGAATGCAACACCTCTGAGGGTGTCGCGAAAGACGTGAGGACATCATTGATCGTTAAGTTACAAATGTATAAAATGTTATTAATACTCATTTATATTCTTGTAACTGTACTACCAACTAAGGGAACGTTAATATCTTTTGATGATGAAGAAAATGTTTTGCATATTGGAGCAATCTTTCCTATTGCTGGAGAAGGTGGTTGGCAAGGAGGACAGGTAACTGTTTTCCTTTAATAGCAATTTCTATTTTTTCATATTCATAATATATAATGAAAATTTATAATAATCATTTGACAAATAATTAGTGTTCTTTGTTCTCTATTTTCATGAAATTTGTAAAAGGAACTTTAATTTCATAAGGTATATCACATTAGAAACATGTGTACTTCATAAAAAGTTTCACAAAAAATAAACATTTTTTATAACTAAAAAAATATTTTCGTAAGCTAAACGTAAGAAATTATATAAGATAAAAAAATAAATGTTGTTATTAGATATACATTTTACAATTTTTTACAGTTTCTATAGTCTTAAATAATACTATTTGTTTAGGAATATTTAAATTATGAAATGTTTAATATTTAAAATTAAAATATAAAAAGGTAGACATAATATAAAACAAACTTCTTAAAATGTTATATTGTAGAAATTAAAAATATTTATTTATAAATAATTCGTATTTAATAAAATATTACATTTTGAAAGTTGGCAATTTATTTACTTTATTTAATTAGAGGGAGTCAATAAAATAAATTAATAAAAAACACACTTTTCTAGGATTTTATTACATTAAAATAGTCAAATTACAATTTCAATTATTCATAAATAAATAGTTTAAATCTTTAATATTATATTAGGTTATGTTTAGTAACATCAGTCAGAGAGGACATTTTGTTTCTTAGTTTTTCAAAAACTGTAAATAAAAACGAAGGAATAAAGAAGCTTGTAAATATCAATGTATTACTTTTTAATGTACTGAGTAAAAATAATGTTTTCGACATACATTATAATGTGTATAAATTTATTAAATATAAGTAAAAAGTATAAGGGCAAATATACAGAACTGGACTTTCACTTGTGAAAATGTAAATTTTAAAATTGTATGCACAACTTGTATTTACAGTTTATTTTTTTCAAAATTTATTCCAAAACAATTATCTTTAATGTCGTTCAAGTCAGAAGCCAAAAACGAAAATATTAGCTTTTCTTCATAAAATATAATCAAGAATGTGTATTTCTTTCTTCTTTTGTTTTTTTCTCTATATATTTCTGTAATATGTGCAAAAGATTTTGCATTATAAAATGTTATTAATTATAATTATTTACATAACGACAATCAATATTAATTTATTTATAATTAATAAATAATTTCATTTTGTCATGTAATTTAAATTATTTCAACCATGGAACGAATATTACGTATATTAATTTTGACACAAGTTAAAAAAATCAAAGATTGTCTCTGGTAAATTAAAGAAATGAGAGTTTATAAAAATTTAACAGTTTGTACTTTATTTATTTATTCAAAAATAAGTTCCTAGGGCTAATAAGCCCACTGAGAAACAAGATACATAAGTATTTGATTATAAAACTATATTTAATTTACATTAATTTTCTTTAGATTATTTTAGAAACATGATTTTATTCAGAATTTTTTACCACGTAGTTTTTGCTTAAAAAAATAAAATAAATTTGCAATTTAACATAGGCTTTTATAAGAGCTGAGATAAATCTTAGAAAAAAGTGTGAAGGAAATGAGAGAAAAATTTGTGACTTTATGTATAGATAGACAATGTCAAAAAGTTAAAACTGGAAGCCCTGGTTAAAAAACCGGACAGATTTCGGACTAATCCGAAATTTGTCGGAGACAGTGCGGTTTATGGTCAGGTTTTTGTCACCCGAAATTAATCCGGATAAATCCGAACTCTATAAGGTTTGTGAACAACTAGTGAATCCGGAGTTGGTCCGATGAAGTCCGGAATTAATCACTTCATTTTAACTAGTGAATCCGGAATTTATCCGAAACAGTGCGATTTATTGTCTGGTTTTTGTCATCCGGAATTAGTCTGGATAAATCTGAAATCAATACGGTTCGTCTATAACCAGTGAATCGGGAATTATTTCGATCTAGTCCGAAGTTAGTCTGATAATACGCAACTTGCAAATGTGAAATTAGTCCGATTAAGTCCGGAATCAATCTGGTTATGGTCAGGTTTTTGTCATACGAAATTATAATTATAGTTTGAATTTATCTGAATTTAATACAAATTGTTTTTAATATACAAATTCAATATTATACCAAAATCATTCCGGATTAAGTCTTTGAATTGGATTGCATATGGATTGTTTTGGACTGTCTGTGGATTGTAAATATTTACAAATTTCATATTATTATAACACTTATTTTCGGACTGGGGTGTTTTGATCGGATATTATTCGGATTGCTGATGACTATTACCGGATTCTTTGGATACAGATTTTGGATTGTTCAATACTGTTTTCGGATTAAATCTTTTAACTGGATTAAATTCGGATTATGGCGGACTGATTTCGTATTCTTTACATATTGATTTCGGATTATTCCGTATTTATTTTAGATGCATTTTTTAACGGACATAATTTCGGATTGTTGCGGAATAATTACGGACTTAATTCATAGACATTCAAGATTACTCCAGACTGATTTAGGATTAGGATTCATAATTTCGCTCGGATTTAATCCAGATTAGTCTGACATTTTTACCAGGTATATAATTTGATTCGGGTGACCGACTATTTCCGGATTCTTAGCATATGTATTTCAGATTGTTTCGTATTTGTTTTGGAATAGGATTTTACCACACTAATTCTAAATTTAAGAGGACTAATGTCGGATTCTTTGCTTACAGATTTCGGACTATTTCGTATTTGTTTCGGATTATGCCTTTTAATTTTATTAAATCAGCATTGTTGCAGACAATTTTCGGATTCTTAGCATACAGATTTCGGATTATGTCTTTCAATTGGATTAAATCCCAATTGTTGCAGACAATTTTCGGATTCCTTGCAAACAGCTTTCGGATTGTTTCGTACTAGTTTGGGAATAGGATTTTGCTTACAGAGTTCGGATAACTCCGGAGTGTTTTCGGATTTAGGTCTTCATTCGGACTGATATCAGACTAACGCTGATCATTTTTGTACAATTTTCGAACTAATCAGTACTAATTTGCCCGTATTTAATTCGGAATTAGTCCAAAAACCAGGGAGAGTTTAGAGAAAGTTTACCAAATATTTAATGAATAAATAATTATTTTAATTTTAGTTTTCAGAACAGTAATATATCAAACACAAAAACACATGAAAATGTGGCAACATCGCAACAACACATAACCTCAAAAAAATACAAATTTGATCTGTACACTTGAAATTAACAATATTCCTTAAGCATATGTTAATAATTTTTATGTTTCTTTTGTATCATAATTATATTTTATACTTGTTTATCATAATTTTCGTATTCTCAGTAAAAAATTTTATGTTAACATCTGACAATACACTAATATACCAGTCGTACCAACCATATGTCGAGTATGTATTGTCATGATTTCTAGCACTTTTTCAGAAAATTAACTAAATACATTTTTAATATATGTGACCTGGTCTATGAAAAGGGACTTTACAACGTGCGAAAACAAGTTTTCAAAAAAACAGCAGTTACAGTTTAACTAAGAAAAACCCTTGTAACTTTTTTAAATATTAATATTTTTTAATCAAGTAAAGGCTTATTCTCTTCACTGTGGATCACAGTATCACAATAAAAAACATACAAGTAATGAAAAATTTTTTTAATAATTGTTTATATAAACTAATAACAAACTCCCCAAACACAGAAAAAATAACACCCGCACAAAAAAAAATTTCAAGTGCGAAGAGTGCCATATGGTGGATTCTCTTCCTTAGGGTGTATCTAAAGAGAAAAAAGTAGTCGGACCGAAAGTATGGTGCTGGCATTTTTTTACACGCCTCGTAAGGTGGTGAAGTCTGAGAAATTTATTTGCATGGGAATTTATTTACTTTTTATATCTTAAGGGGACCGTACACCACTTTTGCGTGTTTTTTCAACATTAATTTTTTTATAGTAAAATGTATCAAAACACTGGACTCTTTTCACACATATGAACACACATATGACGGGTTCCACGTCAAGTGACCCAGGTCCAAATTTTAAATGTTTAGGATCGGGTTAAAAGTTTGCACAAACAGTAGTCCTATTCGATACAATTAAAAATACCAAATATTATTTATTTATTTAAACAAATATAAAAACTGGAGGGGGTCAAAGTTTAAATTTTTGGTCTAACATGGAATATTTGAAAAATTTGTAGTTTCTTTAAAACAAAACGAAAATACATTTTCTATTTTGGGTTTTTCTGCTGTTTTTCAACACTTTCTAATGGTGTAAACAAATGTAGAGAAAAAAATTTTTTGACCTTGAAAAATTAAATTAAAAAATAAAATTTCATTTTTTCATCAAATGGACGTTTAAGTTTTTATTTTTTTAAAAAAAATTTTATCATAAAGGTGAGGTTTTTTCCTAAAAAGAATGTATAGGTCAAAACGTGGGACAAGAACTTTTAACTGGTCAAAATAAACATTTACTTCTGCAATCCACCGCCCCTGCGCGTTGTTGGGCTGTATATTGTTTATAACAATTAAAATAAATTATTTTATGCTTTATTAATTATCTGGTGGTCATATTGGATGAATTTAAATTGATTTAGATCATGTGCATTAACAGAATAAGAAAATAAACGTCCTTTTTTAAAAAAGTGTATTAATTTGTTAACTTTGATTTCAAAAAAATTATAAATAATTAAAATCCCTAAAATCGGCCTCAAAGGATGTCTTAAGAATTTATTCCCCTTTAATTTAAGACAAAGAACACTCAAATCGGTTAAAAATTGTAAGCTATAGACATTTTTTAATAGGAAATTGTAAAAAAAATTCCACTGTGGGCCGGTGCAGTGCAGATGTAAATTGCTTAATTTGACCAGTTAAAAGTTCTTGTCCCACGTTTTGACCTATACATTTTTTTAGGAAAACACCTCACCTTTATGATAAAATTTTTTTTTAAAAAAAAAAAACTGCCCATTTGATAAAAAAATGAAATTTTATTTTTTAATTTAATTTTTCAAGGTCAAACAATTTTTTTTCTCTACATTTGTTCACACTATTAGAAAGTGTTGAAAAACAGCAGCAAAACCCAAAATAGAAAACGTATTTTCGTTTTGTTTTAAAGAAACTACAAATTTTTCAAATATTCCATGTAAATTTTTGACCTGGGTCACTTGACGTGGAACCCGTCATATTGAGGATTAAGAAAAAAATATTTTTTTATTTATTCTGCCCTTCATGGCGACAAAATGGCGGTTGAAGTTATTGTCCGGAAAAAACTGGTTGACACACCGAAAAAAATGCCTAGGACTCGTATACCAGGAATTGACTAGGTTTCCTAGTTACGAGAGGAGCCAACTATAGAATCCTGGTCAAAGTAATAAGATTCAAGCATATAGTTAAAGTGACCAGGAAAATTAGTCGATGTAATCAGGAAAAAATATTCAAATTGACTAGGAGAATAATATTAGATTTACACTGTGTATCATAATTATTTGAAATTCTTAATCAAATTCTTATTATCCAATAAAAGAGAAAAAGTAAATATAATTTAAAAAAATAATTAATTATTTTATTAAACATATTTATATTTTACTTTGCATTTATATACCTTATTGGAATTAATTTAAACTTATGAAATAAATATTTGACGCAGGGGGGACGCGAACACCTGAACCTAACGAATACTCACTTTGAAACCCGGAACGATAACCACTACACTAAACACGACTTGGTATTTTAATTTTTTAATAGACACTAGATTTTCGAGTCAAAATACAATACTTAATCAGATGATGTTTTATACATTTCGAGTACATAATTTTATACACTTGTCAAAAACTATTTATTTTTAATTATTTATGACATTCAAATGAAAATAAATTTAAATACACAAATTATTGCAAAGGTAAATTTTCAAAAACACTGCGCGATTAAAATAGTAAAAATGTTGTCACCACGTGCGTAAAAATTTCGACGATTTATATTGAAACCTAACCAAAAAAGTCTGAAAGAATTGACTAATATAAATAAATAGTTTACTTTCTAAAACATGGACTATCTATATTTCCAGAGGTTCCGAGAAACCAGCAATTTTGATGTATGTAAGAACTCCATTTTATGTACAAAAAATAGACGCGAGTAATGATAAAAAATCGTTTTACGAAATCACGATAAATGACGCGAAAGATATAGAGGTAAACACTGTCAAAACAGAAGCAGACGCGTGCGCATTATGGAAATAGGCAAAATTACTAAAATCCTAGTCAATTTGACTAGGATTTGCAGAGTTGTTTTTGCCAGGCTTGAATTTGTTGAATCAACCTAGCGATCCTAACCATAATGATTAGGAATCCTTATTACTTTTACTAGATTAAGATTAACTATAGAGTCATAGTTAATAATACCATCGAGATTTTTTTCGGTGCACGATATCTCTGCTTAAAAATGTCTAAAACAAAAAATCCAAAGAATTTCTTAAAATATACATATGACAGTGGCTATGGCATGAACCACTACCAACATTTTACATTCATTTTTAACCCCATTTTTTACCGTTTTAGGGGTAAAAAAGGGGTGAAAAAAATTCAAACCGCCGCAGAATAAATAAAAAAAATATTTTGTTTTTAATCCTTAATATGTGTGTTAATATGTGTGAAAAGAGCCCAGTGTTTCGATACAGTTTACTATAAAAAAATAAATGTTGAAAAAACACGCAAAAGTGATGTACGGTCCTCTTAAACAGACTTTTCGCATATTTTTACTATTGATTTTTAATTTCGTGACTCTAATTACATAAAAATTGAATACATAAAAGAAATTAAAAATGGCGTATACAAAATGGCGGGTTTTTTAAAAAAATTGTTCGGATTTTCTTGAAAATCGATGCTTGGATGTTTTTTGGGGTCGCTAATTACGAATTTGAAGTCGGTTGTTAAAAATTAAAAATGGCGGACCCAATATGGCGGCCAAAAAAGTTAAAAATTTATCAGATTCACTCGATAATTGTTACTCTGGGGTTTTCGGGGTCGTTAAAAATGAATATAATGTCCGTTTTTAAAAATTTTAAATGTCGAATTCAATATGGCTTACGATAAAAATTTTTGCTTACTTTTGTGATTCTTGTCGCTTAGGTGTTTCCTCAAGCCGCTAATTGTAAATCTGAATTATTCTTAGTTCTAGAATGCACAGAAAAAAACTGATCTCAGCATGAGTCACAAAAGAGACTCATTATATACCTCAAGCTGATTTTAGAAAAAATTAAATATAAGGATCATAAGTGTCAGATTTGCGGGGATCTAAAAATAATAACTATGTTTTTGAGGTGTTTTTTAATTTTAATTTTTTTAATTTTAACAGTTGTCAAAAAAACTGGAAACTTTTTTAAATAATAAAAAAATATCGTCTTCGTTATTTTAATTTGTATAATAACAAAAAAATCAGTTTTTTCGTATTTATTTCGTTTCTTTTGACTTTAAAAAATTTTTTTAAAACTTCTAATCAACTTATGACTTTTTGGTTTTCACCATCTTAAAGAGCGTTTTAAACTCTATCCGAATCAACAAGAAATTAAAAAATGTTTTTTTGACACGTAAGGTTGAGAGCTTTCTAAAAAATTGCTTATACCCAAAAATTATTTATTTTATTTGTTTATACACCCGTCTTCAGCCTACAATTTTGGCTATACAAGTGTTTTTACAACCGTAGAACATTCCTTACAAACATTACTTAATACTAAATTTTTGCGCCTACAGAGCGACTTGAAAATTAGGAGTACTCGCATTTGCCTGGACTACCCGTCTAATGGGTTTTCTCGCCAGTGGAGAGGGAAACTGTAGAAAACCTCTCCGAGTACAACCGGTTTATCGATAGTCGAATTCTAATGGTGTGTACCGGACAATAATCGACGGTGCACATCATTATACTTCGACGTCAAACCTCCCGCTCAGATTATCTCACGTGCCGGAAAAATCCCAGGCTAATGGGCGCGAACCAAGTACCCTTGGTCCGCCCACCGAGCCAGGCAATTATCCGACCGAGCTAATCTGTCGGTTACCCAAAAATTATTGGTATATATAAGTACTTTAAAAAAATAGCCTTTTTAAAAATCCAAAATGGCGGCTCCAATATAACCTATAAATGTGGCTAAATTAAAAAAAAGGCCTCAAAGTGTTAATAAAAATGGATTAAATAAGGAAATCACCTATGTATTGACGGTAAAATTAGCACTAGGATACATACTTTGTAATCCATCAGCAATAACCGTAATTTGATGTCAGTTTTCAAAAATTAAATATGGCAGATCCAATATGGCGGACAAAAATTTTTAAAATGCGTTTGATTTGGTTGAAAGTTGTTACTCGGGGGTTTTTGGGGTCGCTGATACTGAATATGATGTTAGTTTTCAAAAATTCAAAATGGCGGATTCAATATGGCGGACAACAAAATTTTATATTCATCGGATTTAGTTGAAAGGTGTTGTTAGGGGGTTTTTGTAGTCGCTGATAACGAATCCGTTGTCGATTATCAGAAATTAAAAATGGTGGTTCTTATATGATGTCGGTTTTCAGAAATTTTTATACGAGGCGCTAAAAAAAAAGTTTTTTCCTAAGTTTGGAATGTATTAAGCTTTTTATATAAGGGGTCGTTCATAAACTACGTCAGACTCATAGGGGTGGGGGGCGTCAAGCTGTGTGTGACGAACTGTGGAAAACAAATTTTTTTGTATGTATAAAATGTGACGATGGGGGGAGGGGGTAAAAATCTGTCCAAAAAAGCGTGACGTAGTTTTTGAATGACCCCTAATTAAAATGTAAAGAAAATTTAGAATCATCAATTACTTCATCCTCAATTGTTTTAACAATTATCTAATAAAGTTATTATTGATATTTATTAATTTTCTTACGGTGCCTCTCAAAAAATGCAATTATTAAAAAAATAAAGAATTTTTGCAAAATAGTTATCTCAAAATCAAATAATTTTTCATGTATATTATTTATTTATTATTATTACCTCAGTAAATTGCAAATTAGAAGAATAGTATATTAAACAACAAGGATATAAACCCGGTAAGAAGCGTAGAATTGAAAAGAATTCAAAAGTTGTATTCTTCTTAATAGGCGAATTTACCTCAGAGCTCTATTCCACGGGAACCACCAAAATTTCAAAAAAATCTATTATTCTGAATTGACTTCACAAAAATATGAAACGCGCATTCAAAAGAAGCAGAATCTACAACAAATCAGTAGAAATTTCTATTCCACTGAATTGACTCACTACCACTCAAGATTCCACTAGAAAGTGAGTTTAGGTTTCAAAACTTGACGTTAAACATTGAACACATGAAAATTCCTTTAAGTAAGAGCATTTTATATTTTATCGTAAGCACTTTGCGTTTTTAACCATATTTTCACTAGTTTTAATATTTAATTTTAATAGTTTAGCACTGAAATTACAATGAAATTCACACGACGCGAAATATAACTGTCACTGCGTTTTATTTTAAGACAATAACTATAGAGGAGCTCCTACAGACAATTGGAAAGATTAGGCTTTTCCAAACTGTTTGTAAAAAGTTGTATTCCTTTTAATGCGCTTCTGAAATTCAAAGCAGTCTATTGAGAAGAATAAACATTTCATATTTACTCATCGAACATTCTATTCTTTTGAATTGACTACCTAGAATCGTTAGAAGTCAATCCAGTCAATTCAAAAGAATAGAACTTCATATTTTTTTCAAGAACTTTTAATATGATAAAACTTTGGGCATTAAGAAAAATGGAAAATTTGGATTCTTTTCTATCTGCAAATCGACGTGATCAATAGAGAAGAATTGATTTTTCATCGTAAACAAATTGGGATGCCCTTATTTCCATGTAACTTACGATATTTTTTATTCCTAATGTACAAAAGTGGCGATTTCAGATAGCAGACAACAGGGAATAAAAGTCAGTCAATTGTTCGACTTTTATGAAAATGGCGGCCGTTTTCTACCATGGGCAAAAATAACGCATGGGATCAGCTGTTACTTTTGCACATGGGAGAAAATGGACACCATTTTCATATGGTCGAACAAATGAGTGACTTTACTCCCTGTCGACAGCTATCTAAAATCGCCATTTTTGTGCATGTGGGATAAAAAGCATTTTTCTAGGTGCAATTAGAAAAAATTTAAGATTTAATTGTTTAATTATATAATTTTTAAACAATTGTTGAAATATTGATTTAACATTTCATATTTATCGGTCATTATAATTAGCTTTATAAATTGCGTCAAAGGTCCGTTGCGCGTGACGTCACATGCAAATCCCGTTCTGCTCGGGATTAATAATGTTAAGGGGACATTCCAGTTCAAAATGTAAAAAAAATCGATTTTTTTTGTTTTTATTTTCGGATTTCTTATAGTGTCAAGAATACTCTCCTAAAATATTATTGCAAAATTCGAAGTAAAACAAAAGTTATACATCCTTATTCTTCGCCATGTCAAAGATGTTTTTGTATGCGGATAAGCAATCGAATGATTTAAATGTTTTCTCATTTGCATTTTTTAAAAAAGCCAAACAAAAATGTATTTGGTGTTGCTGATCACAAATTAGATATTAAATTTTCAAAATTCAAAATGGCGGATCCAAATATGGCGGAAAAGACAATTTTTTAATTTTAATTTTTTTTTCGTTTAATTTTTTTTTTCGTTCACTATATTGCATCCGCAATTTTTAATTTTGAAAAAATGATGTCATATTCGTAATCAGCGACCCCAAAAACCCCTCCGTAACGATTTTCAAGCAAATCCAATGATTTTGGAAAAAAAATGTCCGCCATATTAGATCCAACATTTTGAATTTTAAAAATCTGATTCAATATTCATAATTTGCGATTTCGAAAACCCCCGAGTAACGATTTTCAAGCAAATCCGATGATTTTTTAAAAAAAATTTCGAAACTTATGAACAAAAACTTTAAATGCGTTTTTCTCAAAATGTCTTTTTTTGATCTGGTAAGAGTGATATCTCGAGTTCTTCTGAAGCGATTTTAAAAAATCAAACGGCTTTTGATTCAGCGTCATCATGCCTATAAGTGGAACCTCAAAAACTGGAAAATTTCCAACTCCCCTTCTTTTTATAAGAAAAATTCTGAATAATAACACCTTTTATTTTGCTTATTTTTGGGAAAAAGTACTCTAAAAAAAGGGGGGAAGAAAATTCTACTTTTTTGAGGTTCCACACCTAAAGAATTATCTAACGAAGAGAATGTCACTTCGTTTTTGGTTTTATCTGTTTTAGAAAGTTCGGAATCGATCTTACCACCGAAAATGGGCATTTTCAAAAATGGCGTATATCGCCGCCATTTTGAAAAAAAAATAAAAATTTTTTTTTTTACAAATTCTTAAATATATTATTTATTACATGTAAAAGAAATTTTTTAAATAAATTTCATAGTTATTTTTATAATATATACTAAAAAAGCCTTCTTTTTGCCTGTTTTGAACTGGAATGTCCCCTTAAAATAAGTCAGTTGTTTAAGCCGTGCCATTTTTCTCTCAACGGAATATTACTCAGTGGTAATGAAAGAAAAAGTACTATTTTTTTCATTTTAAAATTCGATTGTGAATATGGTTTATTGATAATTTCTTATAAATAAATAGTTTGTTTATTTATTCAATTTCAATATTTTTTTCGAAAAAAATTTTATTCAAAACTTTGGCTCAAAAAAAAAGAATTCCTCTTGGATCATTGAAATCGGTTAACAAGTTTTTTTTAATTAACTTTTAATAAAAAAGTGTCTAAAAACTTCAATTGTTTATAATAATAACAAAAATTTTTTTTGTCAAATCTTGATACTTTGATATAGTGTTTTTTTTATATAAAACACTATAGGAAAAACAACATTTATTTATTTAACATTGGTTCCGCAGTCCCTATGGACCATACATGGGTAATTAGATTAAAGAATATAAAATATAATATAAATTACAAATACAAAATTGTATAGAAATTTCAATGGAAGAATAATGCCATGTTGCCGCGTTTAACAATTATCGTTCAGGCATGTGTCGATATAGTGCTCAATAATAGACGAAAATTTGATTAAAGAAAAAAAAATAAGTCTAAATCTGGTTTCATTTTCAAATACAAATGGTTGATATTAAAACAAGAGAAATAAATAGGTTCAGAATAAGATATAGAGATAGATGGTGTAGACAAAAGAAATGGTTTATAATTACGCGAGTTAATTCTCGGCACGCGAAAGTTGATTTTAGTTAATATGTGAGGAATGTAAGATTGAGAATTGAGCACTTTGAACAAAAAGATTGTTGAGGTTAATATACGTTTTTCAGCAATAGTTCTTAAGTTAAACCTGTTACACAAACGCTTATAGTCTGAACCCTGTTGAGGATAAAAATTTTGGCGAAAAACTAATTTTTTGCATTTTGGGTTTCACGTTTCAAAAATTATTACTCATATTCGTTATCAGCGATTCCAAAAACCCCCTAGCAACAACTTTTAACCAAATCTGATCAATTAAAAAAAATTTCCGCCATATTGGATCCACCATTTTTAATTTATGATAACCGACATCAGATTCGTTATCAGCGACCCCAAAAACCCCGTAACAACACCTTTCAACTAAATCGGATCCTCCATTTTGAATTTCTAAAAACTAATATCAGATTCGGTATCAGCATCCCCAGAAACCCCGCAAGTAGCAACTTTTAAGGGGCACACCTAGTGTGAGTGATTGAAAAAAACGTCGATTTTTAGGAATTTTTTTCAAGGAAATTATTGCATCTAATTTTTTATAAAGTTTTGTACATGTATATTTGTATAAATAGTGAACATTTCATAATTTTTTTAAAGAAAAATATCTTTTTTTTTAAAGAGTGTAACGATCCAAATCGTTTTCTTACATTTCTTTAAATATGCCATTTTCTGATTGTTTCCCCAATTCACAACTTATCGCGCTAGGTGTTAGCCTAATAGCTACTGCGACCACCGGTCGTTAAAAGAATTATAAATTCGGGTGTCATCGGACCAAAGACGAATGGCCTTATGGTTACGATGACGATTACGTGAAAATTCTCATCAGAGAGAAGCGTGCCTTCGTACACCGAAGAGATCTACGAGATCTCTTTTTGTAAACGTGGAATAACGCGTGTATGTGTGTGTGTGTGTGTGCATATTGCGCTTCGACGCATAGTTGTAACGCGCTTTATAGATAATTAAATATCTTCTTTTTAATTATTTTGGTTTTATTGTGTTTGTTCCCATCATTGGGAATATCATTTATGGGACAACCTTTGCGCTGCATCATTTGGTAAGTTCGCTCAATCTTCTCTATCTCGTCTATTGGTCTCGTCTTTCAATAATGTTGCAATTGCTCATTTAATTAATACTATTGGTAAAGTCTACTTTTGATGTGTGAAGATTTCGTTCATTAACCCTTGTGTCGACTGTCGTGAGCCGAACCCTTATCCTCAATTTTATTTAATTTTCAAAAATATCCAAGTCTCGCGAAGTTTCGCCACAAGAGTTATTCGCTATATCCAAAAAAAACCAGTTTTCCCACTGCTGCAGTTATTGCGGCCTTCTGAGTGACTGAAATCAAAAAAACCAAAATGGATATTAAACTAGAAGATATTTGCCGTACAATGAGGCTCCAGTTTTTTGATTGGATGAAAAATAAAATTTTGGGATGCCAAAAACCATCGGATTTTTTTGGCGAAATTTAAAAGCTTTTTTCAAAACTCCGCCATTTTGTTGCAATTTAATATTTTCTGACATCCGAGGGTCATTGTACGGCAAATATCATCTAGTTTAATAATCTTTTTGGTTTTTTTTATTTAGGTCACTGAGAAGGCCGCAATCACTGCAGCAGTGGGAAAACTTTTTTTCGGATACTCAGGAGATAGCGAATAACTTTTTAAAAAAAAGATATTTTTCTTTAAAAAAAACTACAAAATGTTCATTATTTATACAAATATACATGTACAAAACTTTAAAAAAAATTAGAAGCAATAATTTCCCTAAAAAAAATTCCTAAAAATCACCGTTTTTTTCAGTCACTCACACTAGGTGTGCCCCTTAACCAAATTCGATGAATATAAAATTTTTTTTGCCCGCCATATTGGATCCGCCATTTTGAATTTTTGAAAAATAACATCATATTCAGTATCAGCGACCCCAAAAACCTCCGAGTAACAACTTTCAACCAAATTCAACGCATTTTAAAAATTTTTGTCTGCCATATTGGATCTGCCATATTTAATTTTTGAAAACTGACATCAAATTTCCTTTTTTGCTGATGGATTACAAAGAATGTATCCCAGTGCTAATTTTACCGTCAATACATAGGTGATTTCCTTATTTAATCCCTTTTTATTAACACTTTTAGGCCTCTTTTTTTAATTTAGCCACATTTATAGGTTATATTGGATCCGCCATTTTGGATTTTTCAAAAGGCCATGTATTTTTCAAAAGTACTTACACTACCGTCCGTGAGTATCAGGACGCCCCTTTTTCATGAGTGGAAAAATGCTTAAAACGTAGAAAATAAGAATGACAAAAATTTTTCGTTTTTTTTCCTGAAAGCTAATGAAATTATAAAAAGACTGACACCTGATCAAAGAATTTTCGTTGACTATTCTGTCAGATACAGAAAAAATACTGGATTTTGCATGCTTTTCGTAATTTTTTAATTCCTCGAAAACTAATTAACTTTTATTAGCGCTCTTGGTCTTATTGTAATCTCTATTTAATGTAGACTCTAAATTATTAACTGGTATTGTGAAATAAATTTTTCCAAAAAAATTTGAAACCGTAAAAGTAGAATTAAAAAAGTCAAAATTTTTTATGAATATTAAAGTGTCAAAAAGGTCAACGTAAAATATGTTCATTTAATAAATATACTAAAATTCAAAAAAGCTTTTTAATTACTTAATTATTTAATTAAAAAAATTTTTTTTTTGAAAAAGTGTCAATCTGTTTTTCAAAATTTTTTTATCCGACTTTCACAGTTTCAAATTTTTATGGAAAAATTTATATCACAATACTATTAATTAATTTAGATTCTACATTGAATAGAGATTGAAACACTCTGATTACGAATCTGAAGTCAGTTTTTAAAAATTCAAAATGGCGGACAAATTTTCAAAAAATTGGTGAATTCTTAAAAAACTTGATATCTAGATTCGAGTCGCTGGTTACGAATCTGAAGTCAGTTTTTAAAAATTCAAAATGGCGGATGACTATTTTTAAAAATTATTGTAATAAGTTATTTTAATGGTATAATATTCTTTGTTAAATTTTTTGACAAATTAGGAAGGGACTTAAAAATTTTTTGTCTAAAAATTCCCAATTTAGACGTTTTTCAGGGTGTCTACTAACCGGAAAATAGCCGGGAATATGCCAGGAATTTTATGCCAAACCGGGAATTTTTTTACCAAATTAAACAAAGTTTTATTATTTTAGTGAGTCGTTAGAAATATATCCTTCCATAGTTTGTTAATGTTGATAATGTATATGATCTTGGGAAGGTAAGATTTGAATAAGAATTCAAAAGTGTGTCGTTAAAAGAGCGACGTTTCGTTGGCTAGGGTTTGACAACCTCATCAGACTAAAATTTTATTAAATAGATAAATTACACTTTAGTATTTTTTGTAAAGGTCTAAAAGCACTATTTTTATAAATTAACAATAATGATATACCTAAATGTTGTTAGTTAGTTAAAAATAATGAATTTGATAGTAAAAAATCAGTTATTGATTTAAATATAGTAGGTATATAAATTAATTTAAAAAAAAATTATCGAAATCATAGAAATTTAATAAAATTCAACTGAAAATAATAAAATTTGTTAAAGAATTTCATTAAAAACTTTGTAACAAATTTAATTTTCAAAGTATTTTAATTTAATAATTGATAAATAATTCAAATTTATAAAAGGTCACATTCTAATGTATTCATCTGCCTTAGTACTAAGATTAATAATTAAAATTTTTATTAGTTAATTTAGAAAAAAATACCCACTTATATTTTTTTAATAAATTTGAATTTTCGCAAAATTTTTTTGAAAATTCTGAAAAATAAGATTTTTGAAATTTTGTAATTCTATTGTTTCAAGACAATGTTGATTTTTTTTAAAACAAATAATTGAATATTTTTGAAATAATTGAAATTTCTTTACATTATATTAAAAATAATTAACTTCTTTTAAATAATTTTATTTAAATTTCTTAAAAATAATTAAGGGGTTACATGGTTCAAAACGTCCGGACAATTTATGATTGTTTAATTACTTTTTTTTCATAAAATAAATAAATTTTTTTATTTGAGTGTTTTTATATCTTAAAGTACACTATTAAAAGAGTAACTTGTAAAAATTTCGTTAGAAAATATTAAAAATCAGGGCCGTACCTACAGGTTCTTTGAGAACCCTTCCAAAAAAGCGGTGGTCACGATATCTTCTGACCAGTTCATTTAAAATCAAAAAACAAAATATTTTCTGTTAGTGGATGAGTACAGCTCGTGATTGAACAAAGAAATATTTTTTTTGTTGATTAGAACCGATTTTACATGGTCTTAATGGTTCTAAAAATTTTAACTTTTGATAAAGGACAATGTGAAACATCCAAATTTCAATTTCTTTGAAAACCCTTCGTTCAATCACGAGATATATTCACCCACTAACAGAAAATTTTTTGTATTTTGATTTTAGATGAAGCAGTCAAAAGATATCTTGACCACCGCAAAAGCAATTTTTTTAAAGGGGCCCGAAGAACTGTTGCTACGGGCCTGATTTTTAATATTTTTTATAAAAAATTTAATATCTTTCTCATTTAATAGTGTACTTTCAGATACCAAAGTGTTCAAATAAAAAAATTTATTTATTTTATGAAAAAAAATTATTAAAAAAACATACGTTTTCAGGTCGTTTTGACCCATGTAACCCCTTAAGAAAAGTTAGTCATCGTTATTATAATTTTATTTTTAAAAATTTCTTCGCAATATATTAAATTATTTTCATAAATAGTAAAACTTATTGCAAAATTTAAATTCCTTGAAAAATGTAATTATTCTTAAAAGTTTTATTAAAATGCGTCGAAAGAATTCAATCATTTCCAGAAATTGAAAAAAAACTTCTCAAGAATTCAATTATTTCCATAAATAGCAAAATTTCTCAGATTTACTAAATTCTTTTGAATATTATTTTTAAAAAATATTCTTCACAAGAATTCAATTATTTTTATAAATTTCCATAAAATTCTAAAAACAATTCAATTATGTTTAAAAATTTTTTTTTATCTTACATGCACAAAAATGGCGCTTTCTGATAGCGGACGACAGGGAGGAAAGTCATTCATTTCTTTGACCGTATGAAAATGGCGGCCGTGTTCTTCCAAGGGCAAGAAAATTAGCTGTTCACATGCATTTTTCTTGCCCTTTGGAGAAAACGGCCGCCATTTTCATACAAGTCGAACAAGTGAATGACTTTTACTCCCTGTCGTCTGCTATCTGAAATCGCCACTTTTGTGCATTAGGAATAAAAAATATCGTAAGTAACACGAGAATGAAGGCAGCCAATTTGTTTACGATAATTTTTGTGACACGAAAATCATCGACCTCCACTTGTGTCACAAATATCACTGTAAAGAAATGGCTGCCTTTATCCTCTTGTTGCTTAATATACTATTAAATTCTCCTCAAAATATCAATTATTTTTATAAATAATTAAATTATTCTCCACAATTTAATTATTTTTAAAAATTTTAATAAAATTCTACGCAAACATTTAATAATTTTTATAAATAATAAAATTCTTTTAAAGGATTCAATTATTACTTTTATAAATAGTAAAATTCTTTTCAGAAATTCAATTAGTATTAGTATTCGTTATTTGCTGCCACAAAACAAAAAGTAACTAAAAGATTCGCAAAGAATCACGATACTTCTGCAAAGAATGTGATGTCGAATTATGCGTCATCCCTTATTTCAAAATTTATAACACAAAGGAAGATTTTAAAGAAAATTCAAATAGAGAAGAAGAAAATTTCCTGACCTTATTAGGTATAGCAGATCCTAATCATTAAATAAAATAAAAAATAATTAACACTACGTAAAACTATAATGAATGTAATGTACAAAATTTTTTTAATTTTATTTCATGTTCGTAATCAGCGACCCCGAAAACCCCTAGATACTAAGTTTTATGAGAATCCAACAATTTTTTGCAAATTCGTCCGCCATATTAAATCCGCCATTTTGAATTTTCAAAAACTATAATGACTTCAGAATCGAATCAGCGACTCGAATAACCTCTAGATACCAAGTTTTATAAAAATCCAATAATTTTTTGAAAATTCGTCCTCCATATTAGATATGCCATTTTGAATTTTCAAAAACTAACTTCAGATTCGTGATCAGCGACCCAAAAAACTTTTACATATAAATTTGTAAGAATATTTAATAATTTTAAAAAATGTATGTGCCCTAGAGGTAACGATTTTTTTAACACTTTTTCCCTTTTTTTACAATAGTTTAAAGACACTATTTATTAATAAATAAAAAATTTCCAAAGTTTTAAATAATTGTTTCATAATCTTTGGACCGGCAGCTACAATTTGCAATTTGAACCATGTGTTTACGTTAATATGAAAAAAGTTATTAATGAAAATTTTTGGACGAATATATTCGTCCTTGTGCATACGGTAACACTTTAGTTTGGACGAATATATTCGGCTCTATGCTCAGGAGGGTTAAAGCAATCCAAAAACACACATTTTAGTGTCTTCAACCCCATTTTTTGAAATTAATTTTAATTTTTCTTTATTTTATAGATATTGGTCTTGTAGTACACATTACAAGCTTTAATTTAAGACCTTGTGGAAGGTCAGTTTCTCTAACACGTCAGGTTAAAGAGAAATTTTTTTTGAAAATCCTGAAAAAAGTGTTTTTGGGGTCTTTACCCTCACTATTCTCAAAATCCTGACGTGATGGGCAATTTTGGAAGTCGGGATCGTGTTCAGCGTCCAAAAATACATCGGAAACCATTCCGCTATCTCATAAAAAAATTAAGTATTTTTTGTTGACCTGTGTTATGAAAGATTTCGACTATACCAGCAATTAGTGAGGACTTGAACTCCATTTAATAGCTGCCTATCGCGGGACTTCAGCCTACCAATGCACTTGCGATAGGCAGCTATTAACTGGGGTTCGAGTCCTCACAGATGCACAGTGCAGTCGTTCACGCAGCTTATTTTTTCAGATCAAAAATTAAAATTCAAAAAAATATAATTATTTACCGACAACCATATCGGGATCTATGTGTTTTATCTTAAGAAAAAACACCTGACTCTAAACCAAAGAGTTCAATCGACATCTAATAGATGTCACTAATAGCTGATATAGTCGAAATCTTTCATAATTAATAATAAAATTTGTTTATGTTTTTATTCAAATTTTGACCTGTAAGAATTATGTAGGGTAAAGAGAGAATAAGTGTCAGCCCAAAGAATTTTCGTTACCATGCTACGGCTTTCGTTATTTCTTTGAAAATTGTAAAAGATATCACCTTATGAAAAAACTTTTAATTAAAAAATGAAAAATTTAATTTTTTTCAAAAATTTTTTATTCAATTATAATTTAGAAAAAAATTTATTCTAATTCTAAAGTTTTGGCTTCATAGTAATTACTAACACTTTTTTCTATTAAAAAACAAAAAATATTCCTAAAAAATAGAAATTTTTTAAATTTCAAGTGAAAGCTCCCAATACCCCACAAATTGGATGATGGCAAAAAATGTATTTTTTTTGAAATTTTTTTTTTACAATTTAATTTCTCTTTTTTAAGTTTCTAATTAAACATAATTAAAGATAAATAACGAAATGAGTAGAAAATGACGAAAACAATTGTAATATTATAAAGATAAGTTGTTTTTTTTAATAATTTTCCTTAAGAGGCTCCAATTCCCCCACGCTCCCATAACATGAAATCGCCCGGTTCTGTAGATTTACCTATAAAACTATCAACATTAAGAAAGAAAAGTGAATTGTTATTTTTATCTGGGGGTTGATTATGTAATTTTATTTCTATCAAATTTTTATTTTTTATATTACTCTGATAGAATTTTTAATTTTACTTTTATTTTATAATAAAAATTTGTTAATATGAAAGCGAAAAATGAAATTAAAAATATGTCAAAGAGAATGTAAAAATTGTTAATATGAAGGTCAGACACGATTAGAAATTTTAGGATTTTCATAAGGTCTTTATATTAATCTTTACTTCGGTTAAATTATAGTATTAGATAAAAAATTAATATTTTTCATAAAAATTTCAATAAACTTTTGAAATTGTAAAAGTTACTTTACATAGAATGATTTGATTAAGGTTTCTCAAAAATTATTATTCCTGAAACTGTTTAGTAGATTTATTAAAACTTAAATATGTTCTGTTGTATATCATGTCATTTGTGCATATTTAATGTTGATGCATATATTAAAAAATAATTTTTTTTATTTATACGGAAAATTTTTTTTAATTTTATAAATCGTTTCTGTTAGCACGAGACGCTTTTGAGTATTTCTCATGCAATAATAAAATATGATTTATGATGTATTGAGTTTTTAAGTGGATGCCAAAGTCGTTTTGATTTTTTACATATAGAGATTCAACAAAAAAATCGTTGCAACATATTATCTGCCCTTAATTTTGTACATTACAAAAATATGAAAAATTGTACATTGAACTTTTGAATATACCATATTCAAATCAGACCTTGTTTTTCATTCTAAGAAAATTTCATTTCAAATGAAAGGATCAGATTTTTAATTGTATTTAATTTAAATGTGATCAATTTTGCCATTTCACAGGTATTAATTGTGTTATCACTTTTTCCTAATATTTTGTATATTTTTAAAGACAATGTATATGTATATGTATATATGTATATGTTTATATTAATAAATAAAAAGTAAATCTGCTATTTTGAAGGAATCATTCTCAACACAAAAAGTATTTTTATTTTCTGTGTCTTGCTATTAAACTTTTATAGTTGTCAAAATGATTTCACACGGAGAAAAATAAATAGTAATAATTATACTATTTTCAATGAAAAATTACTACTTTTAAGTAGTAATTTTGAAACTGATCGAAAAATAGTAACTTTTGCTTCGTATTCAAACGATTTTTACTTTTTTGAAAAAGTATAATTTACTTCAAGGAATCTAAATTTTATTAAAAGCCGAGTAATATTTAAAATGTCCCGAGCAATTAATACTCTGAGCGAAGCAACTTTTATTACGAATCAGAGCAATTATTACTATTTCGGTAAAGATTTTTACTCGTAAAAGTAGTAATCCGTACCCACACAATGACGCGCCTCACAACGACGGGCGAAACGAATGCCGGCGCGCCTGCGCGTCTGTCCACGCCGTGACGAAAAAAAAATGCTGGTGTAGAGAGCTATATTGTCTCGTTTTATTTTAATAAATTAAAATAAAATAATCAGTGCGTTCAAAAAATATTTTTTCAAGTAATTAACACTCTGCATTTGTATTATTATTCATTATTCATAAGTTTTACTTTTTTTTCACATTCTTACTTACAATTAATAACTTAACATATCGGAAAATCTTAACATCTATACAGTTTCGAACACTACCTAACTTATATCTAACGCAACCTAAAATCGCACGCATTTATACTAAGCCTCTCGGCTACGCAATCGCTATGGAGAAAATTTCATGTTACCCGCATATATCTCTTTTCGATAAAGTGAATCATAAATTATATTTATTTAGATAAGTTACTGCATTAAAATATAAACATTTATAATAATAATAATAATAAACAGTATTATTAATTTAAAATTACTTATTTTAATTATTAAATTATTAGATTATAATGTTAATGATTTTATTTATTTATATATTTTTTATTAATTAATTAGTAATTCATTAAAAATTAATTAACTAATTATTAAGTGATTATACATGAATTGCATACTTTGGAAATTGATAAATAATTAAAATGCATATAGGAATTAATGATCGCACCACTGATATAAACAAAATTGTCCAAATAACTGAACCGTGCTACACGTGCTTCTTGTAACCTAGAAATGTTGGATCACTTTGACGTCAGGTTACGGTCGCTGCGCATGACAGTAGTGACGTGATTACACACATAGGTGTGTAACAGTAGTGGTACGGATTACTACTTTTACGAGTAAAAAGTTTGTTCTGCAATAGTAAAAGTTGCTTCTTGCAGAAGCAATCTTTATTTTCCGCAGTATTAATTATTAGAATTTCTACCAGTAATATTTACAACATATCGAATGTAAAAAGTAATACAAAATTTAATAAAATTTATAATGACGATGTAAAAATTAAAATTCTTAAAGCAATTTTTAAACGTGACTACTGTAATAATTACTATTTGTAATTTTTACTACCAGAAATAGTAATTTTTACTTCATGCGAAGTATATTTTACTATGAATAGTAATTTTTAATATAAAAGTAGAATTATTACTATTCCATAGGAACTTTTACTAGAAACTCAGCACCATTTTTCTCCGTGCAGTGAAACTCAAACTTTAAAATTCTAAGTTAAATACAAAATTTTTAAGAATAATTATTAACTGAGGCCTTGGGTGGAAGGTGGGATATTCAAAAGATATCTTATGGATATACGGGGGATATTTTATAGATATCACAGGGATATTTTATAGATATATCAGAGATATCTTATGTGGTGCGTTATTTCTGAACTGTCACAAGTAAAAAAAAAATTTTCTCAAATTGAGTTGAGATTTTTATATGTTTAAGTACTATAAAAAATATATTGGAAAAATAAATTTCAACAAAATTAAATAATTGTTTGTGTATTTACAGGGGCTTAAATTTTTCGGTTTTTACTATGCACGTGTACGTTCAAATAAGAATAACTTCTTCAAAAGTAGAGTAATGTCAAAAATGAGGTGGGTTTTGTACTAAACAATGAATTTGTTTAAAATTTATAAAAATAAAATTTCCATTCAAAAAATAATAATAAAAATATTTTTCTATTTTTGATCAATTTGGACATCTTTGATTTTTTTCGGAATACCTTCAAATGAAAGTAAATTTACATACCTTTAAAATAATACTTTGACCAAAGTAGGGAGTTTAATAGTTTAAAATTTATGAAATATTTTGTGAGCCGCTGCATGTCGTAGCGCGCCGCACCATGCCACGTTACGATATTATACATTTTTCATACATTATAAGTATTTTTTTGTTTTATTTAATTCTTCATAATTTTTATTAAAAAACTTGCAGTAAAAATTAAATTAAAAATCTGAAATTAAATAATAAATAAAACAAAAAAATAATTGAAATCGTAGCGATTAATTTTCACTTAAAGTTTATCAGTCATAAAAAAATTTAAAATTACCAAATGAATAAAACGAAAAAATAGTATCACATTCTAGATGAATTTGTAAAATTCTTATTCACTTCTAAGAGAACAAACCGTACAAAATAAAAACAATACCTACAATATAACAAACTGAGATATAAAGAAAAGAAAACTCGAATTAGTGTAGTAATATTATCGAATTTGCATTAGAGAAAATACATAAACTTCCATTGAAAATGTATGAAAAATGTATAATATCGTAACGAGGCATGGCGCGGCGCGCTGCGACATGCAGCGGCTCACAAAATATTTTATAAATTTTAAACTATTCAACTCTCTACTTTGGTCAAATTAGGGGAGGATGGGGCAAAGATAGTTAGGTAAGACATTTTCGGATCTAGCGGCCAAACTTGAATATGTATCTGCAAACGAAAAGTATTTTTGGAAAGCCTATGGTTATTTGGCTATAATTTTGCTATACATTATTTTACTGTAGACTCAAATCCCTACGAGATACGAATGAAAAATTAAACAAAATTTTTTAACTATCCTTGCCCCAGCACCGGGGCATGGATAGTTAAAGAATTCGAATGTTATAAAAAATCAGAAGATTTTCGTTCTCTTTATTTTATTCGATTTAGACTATTCAATATTGATATTACAGTTTTCTGAAAAATATCAAATTAATAGTATATTGCAAATCAAATTGTGGCAACGTTTTGATACTGTATAATGTATTAAGTTGATACGAATATAACTATCTTTTTAAGAATGATAATCAATACTGGAAATTTACCTAACCAATTTATTTAGTTTTATGTACTCTTAAGTATTCAAAATTGTTTTATTTTACATATTAACAGTGAGACATGTGAGAAATTATGTAAAATGAGCACATTATTTAAAAAAAACTTGTATTGAAATACACTTACCTCAATTCACGTTGTTATGACATTTCAATTAAAGGTAACTTTACAATTTCTGAAGATTTTTGGCTCAAGGTATAGTGAAATATTTAAGGGTGCGTTCAGTCCGTTCTTAATAGTAAGTATGTAAAATTTGATTATTACTATTGTTGATGAATTCGATGTTATTTAATATCAAATGGTAAATAATTATAATTTATGTTATATATATGTATATGAGACATTCCACGCCAAACCAACATATCGTCTAAATTCACATTTTTTATTTGGATCAAACATTTTTTATCTTTTAGTACTAGTTAAAAAAGAGCTTCATGATTTTTTTCAAATTTTTTTACCCAGCCGTTTACAAGATACAAATTTTTCAAAATTTTACATTTTGAAAAAAAATTTTTTTTGAATGCTTATAACTTCTACAAATGTGGATCGATTTTAAACTTTCTTATATGAAAAAATTTTTTTTTTATGAACTTTTCAAAAATTTTATGAAAAATGTTTTTCAAAAATTTTTTACTGCATTTTTAAAAATTTCAAGATAAAAATTTAATTTTTAAATCTGTTTGTATCCTTCGATTTTCTTTCAAAAATTCCAAAAAAACAACTTCCCTTTACGCAAATTTTAAGCCTTGTACCGTCGTGGGTATATGATTTTTACTATTTTTTCAGAAGTTTTTTAAATTATGGAAATTTAGTATTTACTCATTCAGCCTCTGCATTATGCAACAAACTGATTTTACACGATTCAGTTTTGCCTAAACTGAAAGAAATTTCTACATAAAATAGTATTGAAATACTCAACGCGCTTCGCATGCCCTCTGACGTGAGTTTTTGTTATGAAAACTTAGTGAAATAGCTCAGCAATCATACCAATGGCGTATATGTGATATAGACGAGAAAAAAGTATAGCTAAAGTTCATACTATACTATGCAGAAATTACCCTCATTGTAATATCAATTAAAATACGATTCCTTTAAAAGTTTAGTGATCCAAAAGAATAAATTTGTTAAAATGTTAATTTATTGTTTAATAAAATTAAATAACAAATCTTAAATAAAGGTACTTGATTATAAATATAAGAATCATCTTAAATTATTTTTTTGTTACACTGAGAAAACTGGAGAGTCAAATTCAGAGGTTCAAAAAGTGTATGTTTCCTTTGCTTATGAAGAGAGTTAAATAGTCCTTCTAAAATAAATTTTGAATTGATAATGGAAATCTACTTGTATATTCTCTCCCATTATATCTGAGGGTTAAAAGTTGCGCAGAAAATGTGTACGATCTGATGCGCGCGAAATCATTTTTCTGACATTTTATGTATTTAATTTAGGGGTTAGGTTGCCATATTTATTCATTTCGTGCCGGATAAGGAAGGGATTTCTCAAGATGGTTAATTTGTCCCTCTGTTATAAACTCATTTTCCCTCCAAGAGAAATGGCACGAATATCTGCCAATGGTGTATTTGAACATTTAGATTGTTATCCAATAGCTATCTCTCAAATATCAACGATTTGTCCCTCCAGATGTTTAGTCCAATACTCCAGTTTTCTCAGTGTATTGAATTAATATAATTTATTCTTTATGATTAAGGTTTTCCCCCTAATTAATAGATATTTATTTTCTTATCTTTCTTACATTAAAAAATTAATATTTTCCAAAAAAATGTAACATTTTTTTGCATTTTTATATTATTTTATAATCCTCATAACTCTATTTTAAACGATTTTCTAAACTCTAAATCCTTTCTTCTTCTTCATCCATTCTTGCAACGGCGTTGGAGGTACGCTAAAAAATGCTGCCGCTCGAGCTAGTCTTTAATTGACATTGAATCAAGAAATTTCAACCGCCAAGAGTTATACAAATGGGTTAATGTAGACAAAAATTTACCAAACGTTGTAGCTAAATTTTCAACTATTCAAAATTATGAAAAAGTAATTGAAGCTCTCAATATATGATGCTCAAAGGGTCAAACAGTTTGCGAAATATTTAGAAGACAAAAAAATAATTTAAGAAGATTCTTATATTTATAATCAAGTACCTTTATTTAAGATTTGTTATTTAATTTTATTAAACAATAAAATAACATTTTAACAAATTTATTCTTTTGGATCACTAAACTTTTAAAGGAATCGTATTTTAATTGATGTTACACTGAGGGTAATTTCTGCATAGCATAGTATGAACTTTAGCCATACTTTTTTCTCGTCTATATCACATATACGCCATTGGTATGATTGCTGAGCTAATTCACTAAGTTTACATAACAAAAACTCACGACAGAGGGCATGCAAAGCGCGGTGAGTATTTCAATACTATTTTATGTAGAAATTTCTCTCAGTTAGGCAAAACTGAATCGTGTAAAATCAGTTTGTTGCATAATGCAGAGGCTGAATGAGTAAATGTGGACGTCCACATGAAAAGGGCCCATATTGTCGGTTCTAGTTTTCGAGATAATCGCAATTTAGTAATTTTGGAGCAAAATCTTAATTTTTTTTTATTTTTTATTATCAATCTACATGTTTTGACAAGTCGAATCATGCGGTTTTTATTAATTTATCGATAATTTAACTGTTTGCTTTCATTGGTTCTTTAGAAAAATGAAAAGCGCCCATTTTGTCGGTAATTTGCAAAAGTAATCAGTATTTTAAAAATGAAGGTGTGGAAAAATTTAAAACCTCTTGATTTTTCATCTTTAAGGTGACCTGGACTGTAAACAATTCTTATCTGAATAACTTCCCAGAAGAACCAGAGATATTGATGTTAGAGTCTTTTTTTTCGTAATTGTCGAAATGAAAATTTGTATATTGCGTCAATTTTTTCATAATAGAGACTGTCAAAAAATTTTAAATAAGTTTAATGTCTATTCTTTTTCTTCAAATGACACTATAAAATTGTATCTAATCATTATTTTTGTAGAAAAATGGTTTTTAATAGAAAAACTGTCCATTTTAGAAAAAGGCCCATATTTTTTTTTTTTTTTTTTTTTTTCATTTGTTTTTTGTTTATTTATTTTTTTTTTAAATTTAAAACCTATTGGTTTTTAATCTTTTAGGTACCCTGGACTGTAAACAATTCTTATCTGAATAACTTCCCAGAAGAACCAGAGATATTGATGTTAGAGTCTTTTTTTCGTAATTGTCGAAATGGAAATTTGGATATTGCGTCAATTTTTTCATAATAGAGGCTGTCAAAAAATTTATATAGGTTTAATATCTATTCTTTTTCTTCAAATGATTCAATAAAATTGTACCTAATCATTAATCTTGTAAAAAAATTGTTTTTTAATAGAAAAACTGTCCATTTTAGAAAAGGGCCCATATTGTCGGTTTTTCGTATTTTCAAAATTAAGAGGGGGGGGAGGTTTTTAAAAATTTTAAACCTGTTGGTTTTTTATCTTCAAGGTGCTCTGAACTGGAAACAATTCTTATCTGAATAACTTCTAAGAAGAACCACAGATACAACAATTAGTTGGTATCGCAATCTTTAATTCCGTTTTTCTCGAAATGAGGTTTTTGGCGTTCTAAATTTTGAAATTCCGTAACTCAGCGAATTTTTAACCAAAAAAGTTCTGAAACCACTCAAAATTTTTCAAATTTTGCCAGGAATACGCCCATATAGATAACTCCAATAGTGCCAAAATGGGCCCTTTTCAAGTGGACGTCCACAAATACTGAATTTCCATAATTTAAAAAGATTCTGAAAAAATAGTAAAAATCATATACCCACGACGGTACAAGGCTTAAAATTTGCGTAAAGGGAAGTAGTTTTTTTTGGAATTTTTGAAAGAAAATCGAAGGATACAAACAGATTTAAAAATTAAATTTTTATCTTGAAATTTTTAAAAATGCAGTAAAAAATTTTTGAAAAGTATTTTTCATAAAATTTTTGAAAAGTTCATTAAAAAAAATTTTTTTCATATAAGAAAGTTTAAAATCGATCCACATTTGTAGAAGTTATGAGCATTCAAAAAAAATTTTTTTTCAAAACGTGAAATTTTGAAAAATTCGTATTTTGTAAACGGCTGGGTAAAAAAATGTGAAAAAATCATAAAGCTCTTTTTCAACTAGCACTAAAAGATAAAAAATGATTGATCCAAATAAAAAATGTGAATTTTGACGATATCTTGGTTTGGCGTGGAATGTCTCACATAATAATAGTGGTTTTCGTTATTTGATGTTTAATCATTTTTTAAATATTTAACTGTGTAGGTCGATATTTTTAGAAAAAATATCAGTAAAAGTGACAAAATATAGTTTCCAGTGAATATAGGGTGTTTTAAGTAGAATATTTAGTGAATAAAAAAAGGAAAACTTATTATATTTGACAAAAATAATCATTAAAGCATTTATTTATTACATATTTAGGGCAAATTAATGTTTACTTATTGAATAATTAATGTTTAAAGTTAGAGATGTCAGTTCTACTGAGATGTATGCGTATGTGTTGTAACGTGAATATTTTGCACGTTACATCCGAGTCAAATTTTTTTTTGAGTATAAAATTTAGAGAAATTCCAGCTCTCCTTTTGGACACTTTCTGCGAAAATCTCTGCTCCGCGACTCGACCACGATTAAATAATGATTTATTCTATTCTTGTTTACTGCCTCGCTTTATTTTTTTTTATGTTTGCCACGAGCGATTCTCTCTTGGACTTGTGCTGTGAGACCCGAAGGAGGAACGATTTTGGATTTTGAGAGACTGACTGTTCAACCTCACATTACACTGGCTGTTCGATGCTCTGTTTGGCTGTTCGATGCCGCACAATTACACTTTTGACAATCTTGGCTGTTTGACGCCGACCTTTTGGCTGTTTGATGCCGTATTTTGAGCGATCCACGCTCAATTTTATTTTGCTGCTCGAAGCTGCATTTGGGACGTATGACGCCCGATTTTAACCTTCAGTCGTGCCAGCTCTGTTTATTCGTTGGACACTTGGATGCTGTTTTGCGTTTGGTTTTGGACCAAACCTATTTTGTTTGATGTTTTGACACACTCACATTCACGTGGAAGGACATTTCCTCTGGTCGCCGCCACCAATTGTCGTTGGATTTTCCAACTAATTTGTCAACTTTGGCCGAGTTGGCTATTTAAGATCGAAAGCCTTGATCTGATTGGTTTCCGTCTTTTGGAATTCTGTCTCTCGTTCCAATTTATCGTTCCGCAACTAAAGAAGACTTCCTGATCGTCGTCTTTGTAAATCGCTCGTTTAAATTCGCTTAAACTCTTTTAAAACTAATTTTGCTTTGCTTTCGCTCTAATTTTGCTTTTGTTTTGTATTTTGCTTAGCTTGAATATGTTTCGCTATTTTGAAATTAACATCGCGATAATTTAAATCTTGCTTACTATTTTGTTTGTTTTTGGTAATTTTGCGAATTTATTGGTTTTAGTATTGATTATTTTGTCTGTTAATTAACTTAATTATTAGATCTATTTTTTTTAATTAATTATTAATTTGATTTTGCTATGAATTTAATTTTGCTTATTTTGAATATTGTTTTGAAGTTAGATTATCGCTAGTATTGTTACGTTATTTAACTGAAATTAAGATTTTTTTATGTTATCATGAAAATTGGTTTGATGTGTGAGTATTTTGTTGAACGAAAATTATTAATTTACTATTTTGTTAAGAATTGTAATTTTCAAATTTGAATGAATTTGCCGCCGCGCTGCTGCCTCGAAACAATGGCGCGCGACCGCCGTAGGTTAGGTTAGTTAGGAAACACGACGCTACCGGCGAATTAATGAGAAAACGTGACAAGCACCGGCACTTGCTTCCGAGCACTCGATCGTTGCGTTTTCCAAAAATTGTTGTAAAAGTGTTCCGAACGAGAGGACGACCCTTTGCCGAGACGCTTCCCGTCAACACTTCGTTTCTCATAATTTGGTGAGTCGTCAGCAATATTTAAAAGAATGCATATTCTCGATCTTTCGTTTGTTTTGATTGTTTTAAATTTAGATTGTTTTGCGTAGAGAATATGGATTCTTTCTTTCTTTTCGATGTGACGCCACTTTTCGACCTCGTGGTCTTTTCTTTGCGACAATTTTCGGTTTTGTCAATTAATGCTTAATTTAAAGTCTAATTACAAAGGCTTCATGACGAATCTTTGTTTCAATTTTGTGATTTTGCCATGTATTTCCCATGAGTTTGTAAAATTTCGTAGTGCCTTGCGTTTTTCTCTCGTTATCATTTTCATAAGAGAAATTATTCGAAATGTCGCGATCTAACGAGTTAGATTAGAATTTCTAGTGTGATAAATGAGTGAATTTAAATCGAGTTAGTTATAGTTAAATTTAGACTATTTAGCGTATTAAATTTTGTCGAGTAGCAGAGATTTTATTTTGTTTTAAGATGAAATTTCACAAAATCTCTTTGACCATTTTGCGTATTTTGTAACGATTTGAGATGAGTATTTTATTCGAGAATTATGTCGGAAATGATTAATTGAAATTTATTTTGTTATTTTGTTCGAATTGAAAGAATGTTTTATTCCTTTTTTTGTAAAACCAACATGACTACTTATCGAATATAATATTTTTATTGTCAATTTTAATTATGTTTCTTTACTTTTGCCTTTGAAAATACTCTCACCAAAGCCCTAGCCCGATGATCCCCTTTTTTGAGTTAGCCCGAGCAACATTTTGCTGTGAAAATCCGGTAAATCATACTTAAGTACTATTTTGTAGATTTTTGACTAAATTTGATCTTTGATGCTTTGATTTGATATTCGCTTCTGTTCGATAATTCGCGAATTTTGCTTGATTTTGTAATTAATTTTTGAAGTAAAATTTGTTGAAGAGGAATTAACCTGGTGGTCTTGTTTCCTCCTAAACAATAATTTTACTAATTTTGTTGCTGCTGACGTTGGCTCATCGGTGAGCCTGGCGCCCAACAATTTTGTAATTTTGTGGTTTTTTGCCCCTTTTCGCTTAAGTATGATTCTAAGGTGATTGCGCTATATCTCTGAACGGCACTGAGATAGCAATTTTTAGGAATTTTACAAATTTTGAATTATCTTGATTTATTTTGATCTTGTAAATTATTTAAGCCATTGTAAAATTTTTAATCTCACAGTGTGTAAAGCGATAATAATATACTACTGATATATCGCCGCGCATTTGTCGTCACGACAGATGGCGGGACTGACATTCGAACTGCTTTCTGTTTTATCACATTCAAAACAAGAAATAGGAAAACCAACTTCTTAAGATGAATGTTATTTAAATCAATTCTAGAAATTGATATTGAAATTAACCTTTTTTAAATTTAATCGCTTACAAAGACAATTATTAGTATATTTAATAAAATATGAAAAATAAAAACGCAGAAATAAATAAATAATTATACTAAAAAAGATAAAATAGGCAATTTTTTCCCGTTTTTAAAGTTATTAGAAAATCTACTTTTTAAACCAATTAAAATAAGATTCTAACTCTTCCTACTCTAAGAAAGCAATTTTTTTATTCGTTGGTTCAACATTACAAAAAGGGAGTGAATAATTAATTTTTAAAAAGTTACATTTGGTCTTGACCTATCAAGGAAAAAAGACTTCTGGCCAATAAAAATAAACTCCTCCTATTTTCAAAATGCAATTTTTTATTTGTTAGTTGAGTATAACAAAATGTAAAAAATAATTAATATTTGAAAAATAAAACATAATACCAACCCCCAAAGAAAAAATTAATGAATTAGGCCAATAAGAATTGTAAACAAACTCCTCCCATTTTCAAAATCAATTTTTCTATTTGTTGGTTGAGTTAAACAAAATGGAGAAAAAATTAATATTTAAAAAATAAATCATATTATTCCAATTCCCAAAAGGAAAAATGGATGATTTAGACCAATTAAAATAAAACCTAAACTCCTCCTTCTTAAAGAAACCTTTTTTTTATTTGTTGCTTCAATAGAACAAAATGGAGAAAATATTAATAATAAAATGAGATTTTAGGCCATTTTTTCCACAGGTTTGTTTATTTGTTTATAACAACGTTTCGGTAGCTGCCGCTACCTTTATCAAGTTTATAAATATTATACACTGCAAATAATAGTTTTAATATTAATTATAAATATGAAATATAACATTTGTTTTGTTTAATATTAAAACCTGGAAAAAGTCATTCTTACGTTATAAAAGCTTTATTATTTTATTTTTTAGTTAAATTTAAACTTGGTGTAAACTTTAAAAGGTTAATTTTCACCATCTTTTTTAAAGTTTTGTTTTTATTTATTATTACAAAATTATCAGTAATGTAAAAAATTTAAGTTAAAAATTTTTTTATTATTGTCAAAATATTAAAATTGTAAATAAATAAAAAACATGATGATGGTTTTATCCATTCACATGTTACAGCTGTAACTAGGGGAGGGTGGTCCCATACCGACCCCTCATACTATACCGACCCCCTTATGTTTCTTGAAGATGATACCACTAAAAATTCGTCAGTACCATCAGTCGAACACTTTCACAACACCAACAACTGGGCCACAGGTTTTATCAATGCGTTTGATTTAATTTTGAAGATTCAAGCAATATTAGATTTTAGCATTGTTTAAATTAATTTTTGACCTATACGGAATTCGAGCTAACAGTGTTTTTTGAATACAGGAAAATTTTTACGAAATTAATTTTGATTGTGTATGACCTTAACTTCAACGTACAACATTCAAATTAAATTGATTCCATTGATATAAGTGATTGGCAAAACATTTTGTAAAAATAGTGGGGGTGGTCCGAAACCGACCCCCACATTTTTACATTGTAATTGTTTATTCTCTTCTTCATTATTGTTCACATGAAGTGAGGATAGGTTTTGCATATTTAATTTTATTTTTTAGGAATTTATAAAATATTTTACTAACAATCACAGCACTTATTACTTAACTTTAATTCTCTTTTGGTTAAATATTTTATTCATTGTCAGTTGTGAAATGTTCTCGACAAGGCGATATGAATTGAGAAAAGTTGTACTTTTCGACATCTTTGGAAGCAGTTAAGTACGAAAACGAAAAAGAATTAATAACAAAATTCGTATATATTTTACTAGAAATAGGGTGAAAATTAAAACAGGCAAAACCATTGCTGCTATTATATTGGAAATTTAGACACTGTTTAACAATTTATATTTATTATCATTTCAAGAAAGGCCTTAAAAATTATTTAAATAAAGTAATAATATTAATTCAAGTTTAAGTATGTCAACATAACTTAAAGACATAAATAATCTCAGAGTAAAGTTACTAATGATTCATTTATTTACCTTTTTGTTCAGAAAAAGGTTAAAAAATGTATTTAAATGAAGTCAAAATAATTTAACAGTTCATTACAGACTGTTGAATTTTATTTTAATTACTATCAGAATTTTATATCTTGATTATTCTTGAGATTTTCCTCAAAAAAAATTTGGGGTCGGTTTCGGACCATCCATTTTGTAAAAGTTAAAAACGTAAATTTTCGCTTTTTTCGATCTTTTATCAGAAACCTCTTTATCAGAAACCTCGGCAACCGTCAGAAAACATTGAAAAATAGTTCCTTTACTCAAAAAAAATTTTGACGAAGACAAAGAAACACATTTTTGGCACATTTTTAGCCTTTGCACTTTAGGGGGTCGGTATGGGACCACCCTCCCCTATACTAAGAAAACAGATATTAATTCTATATTGATGATGAGATGTTGGTAATATAGTTTACACCAAGTTTAAATTTAACTAAAAAATAAAATAATAAAGTTTTTTTATAACTTAAGTACGACTTTTTCCAGGTTTTAATATTAAACAAAACAAATGTTATATTTTATATTTATAATTAATTTTAAAACTATTATTTGCAGTGTATAATATTTATAAACTTGATAAGGTTAGCGGCAGCTACTGAAACGTTTTTATAAACAAATAAACAAGCCTGTGGAAAAAATGTCCTAAAATCTCATTTTATTAATAATACGTATTCCACATTAATAATATCAGAAAGAAAATATTAATATTTAAAAATATAAAATTTAGTCCCAACCCCCAAAAGATAAAATTGATTTTTAACACCAATTAAATTATTATTTAAACTCCTCCTATTTTCAAAATAAACTTTTCTATTTGTTGGTTAAGTTAAACAAAATGGAGAAAAAATTAATATTTTAAGAAATAGAACATATAATTCCAACCCCCAAAAGAAAAAATGGATGTTTTAGAACAAAAAAAATGATTTAAGCTCCTCCTTCTTACACGGAAAAAATTAATTTAGTACATTTTACGAAACTAATTTTAGAATAGCGGATACGGAGAGGAGTTTAGTATAAGATAAAACAGAATCAATAGTAATATATGATGACTGCGTTTCTCGAAAACTCAAAAAAAATTCTATGGAATTCACAAATGATCGGTTGGACGTTCTAATTCAAGAGTTTTGTAAAATGTTTAGCCAGAAGCGCATGCGCCACGGAAAAAAATATTCACGGAGAAAAAAATGAATAAAGCAGAAAAAAGAATTTCTTAATGTACCAATGAGCTCTCAAGACCATTTTTTCTCGTCTTCTATAGGAGATAGATGATTGGTTCGACACATGTGACTGCCCTCTACAACGCAATGGTTCGCTTGGATTGGCTTATTTTATTCTGACACTAACTTAACGGAAATACGCATACATATAAACGAATTCTGACGCAACGCACATACAATATAACTCGCACTTGTAGATGAAAGAATTGAGTTTCTTTATATACTAACTGAGGAGATTAAAACTGCGCTTGTGAGAAATGTCAATATACTGAATATTAATTTTTAAAAAAATCATTTTTTTAAAAGTTATACAAAATATTTTATAGTTTTTAAAATAACATTTTTTAATTATAATTGGTTATAAAATCTCTATAAAATTTTTCAATTTTTAAAAAATAATTTTATTCTTAATTTTAAACTATAAATAAATTGCAAAAAAATTTTCAAAATTAAATTCAAACTCAAAAAATTTTAATATTAAATTGTCTAAAATTTGAAGTAATAACAGTTAAAACTAATAAAAATTAGAATTAATTAAAATTTTGAGAAATTAATATATATGTACATTTATTGTCATCGGTAAATATTATGATAAACTATAAAATTTATTGGAATGTAAATTAAAAGAAATTAATAATAATTAAAAGTTTGGATTACAAAATCACATAAAAAATGTTACGAATTTGGAACAATGAAATGTGAAATACGTAAAAGAAAACAATTATCTAAATGTTACCGGCAGGTAAAGCAGTTCTCTTTTTCCTTCCACATATTATCTCTATATACAGCAGACAAGTTAATACCGACGCGACGAGACAAGCTTATTCAACATATCTATTTATAACGCGACTTTTGGTACACCCCGTATAGAATTTTACGAAACTCTGTGTTCGAGAATTCACGATAGACAGCGAAGTGGAAACTCAAACCACGCGTTTTTAGATTGCACGAAACATTTTTACCATTTTCTGATAAAATGTTCACCAAAAAATACGAAACATTTCTACATTCAAGCTTGTTTTATAAATTACAACACTGGTTGCAGTTTCTCGAAAATTGTTCTGCTTAAAGTAGTGAAAATTTCTGGGTTTTTGAAAAACTTCGTCAAGGAATCTTAAATATCCGCTAGTGCGAAATTAGTTTCGTAAAATCTGCTGAACTTATTTTTTCCGTGTAAAGAAAGCTATTTTTTATTTGTTGGTTTAGTTGAAAATATGGAAGAATATTTATAATTTTAAAAATATAAAATTTAACCACAAACCTTTCCGAAAAAATAGGAGTTTTAATTTAATTTTTTATTGTTCAGTAGACTTTATTTTTTCTTTTGGGGGTTGGAATTTTACGTTTTATTTTTTCCAAATATTAATTTTTTCTCCATTTTGTTTAACTTAACCAGCAAATAGAAAAGTTGATTTTGATAATAGGAGGAGTTTGAATCTTTTTTTATTGGCTAATAGCAGTTAATTTTTTTGTGACGGGTTGAGACTAAATTTTATATTTTTTGAAGTTTAATATTTTCTCCATTTTGTTCTATTGAACACACAAATAAAAAAAAGCTTTTATTAAGAGGGAGGAGTTTAAATGTTAATTTAATTGGTCTTAAACATCCATTTTATCTTTTTGGGTTTGGACTAAATTTTATATTTTTAAATATTAATATTTTCTCCATTTTGTTCTATTGAAGCAACAAATAAAAAAAAGGTTTCTTTAAGAAGGAGGATTTTAAGCTTTATTTTAATTGGTCTAAATCATCCATTTTTCCTTTTGGCGATTGGAATAATAGCATTTATTTTTTAAATATTAATTTTTTCTCCATTTTGTTAAAGTCAACCAACAAAAAGAAAAATTGATTTTGAAAAAGTAGATTTTCTAATAACTTTAAAAAACGGGAAAAAATTGCCTATTTTATCTTTCTTAGCATAATTATTTATTTATTTCTGCGTTTTTATTTTTCATATTTTATTAAATACACTAATAATTGTCTTTATAAGCGATTAAATTAAAAAAAGGTTAATTTTAATATCAATTTCTAGAATTGATTTAAATAACATTCATCTTGAAAAGTTGGTTTTCCTATTTCTTATTTTGAATGTGACAAAACAGAAAGCAGTTCGAATGTCAGTCCCGCCATCTGTCGTGACAAATGCGCGGCGATATATCAGTATAGTATATTATTATCGCTTTACACACACACGAATACATCTCACAGTAGAACTGACATCTCCAACTTTAAACATTAATTATTCAATAAGTAAACATTAATTTGCCCTATATGTGTAATAAATAAATGCTTTAATGATTACTTTTGTCAAATATAATAAGTTTTCCTTTTTTTATTCACTAAATATTCTACTTAAAACACCCTATATTCACTGGAAACTATATTTTGTCACTTTTACTGATATTTTTTCTAAAAATATCGATTATTATTATTATTATATACATATATAACATAAATTATAATTATTTACCATTTGATATTAAATAACATCGAATTTATCAACAATAGTAATAATCAAATTTTAAATACTTACTATTAAGAACGGACTGAACGCACCCTTAAATATTTTACTATACCTTGACCCAAAAATCTCCAGAAATTGTAAAGTTATCTTTAATTGAAATGTCATAACAACGTGAATTGAGGTTAATGTATTTCAATACAAGTTTTTTCTAAATAATGTGCTGATTTTATATAATTTCTCACATTTCTTATTGTTAATATGTAAAATAAAACAATTTTTAATACTTAAGAGTATATAAAACTAAATAAATTCATTAGGTAAATTTCCAGTTAATGCGAACCGGCCATGACAGTGTTACATTGATACAAATACACGTATTAAAAAATGATACTGTATTGACTATCATTCTTAAAAAAGATAGTTATATTCGTATCAACTTGATACATTATACAGTATTAAAATGTTGCCAAATAAAATGATACTTTCCAGAAAACTGTATCTAAAGTATTAACAATATGTTTGAAACATTTTCTGAATTTTAATTATTGCATTAAAATTCGTCTGAACTTGAATCTCATTTTTAACCAATTTTCTTCAGACAACTACTAATTTTTTGATCAATAAGTTTTGTTTTTCCGTATATAATTACGCAGTATTATGTATATCAGCCTAAAAAGAACAATTAAACATTTTTTTATAATTTACAGTCGCCCAGGGATGGCGCAAACAATCTTTTTCATGTATGGAGATTTTTTGTGAGGGGAGGGGTATTTAGAATAGAATACCGCGAGTAACAAACCGATCCATTTCTCTTAAATAAAATTAAATATATATATTTAGCATATGATACTCTACACTATTAACATACAATATTATTTACTCCTTAATTTGAACCGACCAGAAAAGACACAAAAAACTACAAAAACAAAGTAGAAAGAGCAAAATGTTAAACAAAATGAGGGTCAAATCAAATTCTTACAATCAATTTTAACTCGCTTACTCGAAAGTCGTAAAATTTAAATTAAATAATAAAAACTTTCCATTTTTTGCTTTAAATGTGAATAGAAAAAATTAATTCAAATTATACGCAGTCAAATTTTGAATATTTTTTAAAAATATTTTCATGTAAGGAATTCCATACATGGATTCGATTCATGTATAGAGAACTCCATACCATCCATACTGCTTGCGCCAGCCCTGTCAGTCGCATTAGCAGGATTGTACCGTGCCATATTAGCTCTAAATATCCTTTCCCTGTGGAAGAAAAGGAGCCCATATTCCAATTTTTCCTAATTTTTTGTGAAACGACGTGAATTTAATTGAAAATAAATACGATATTCGTGTTTAGCAGAAAATTCCACTCCGGAAAACACTTATGTAAATAAATATTCGGAAGCACTAATAAAGAAAACAATATGATAAAACGTGACAAAGATTCCGTTGACATTTTTCAAAAACAGGTGTTTTTTAAAAACAAACTCCTAACTACGCAAATGGTGACAGATTGACTTTCAATTTTTCCTATCATCTTTTGTGTTAAGACGCGAAAATATCATGAATGGCGCGCTAATTGGAACAAGCCGTTTAAACAATACAGCCACTAACTATCCTTGCCCCATACTCACCTAGCATTTTAAACCCGACCCAATGGTCCGGTCATTTTTATATTACTACTCTTGACTCGCTGGCACAAATCGCACGCCAAAACAAACTTTTTTATTTCTTGAGCCATCAATCTCCAAAAATAATATTGACGAATATAGATTGTCGTTTTATACACCCCCGGATGCCCCAGCTTCGAATGTACGCAGTCTATTATATCTCTCGTGAGAACAACAGGAAGAACAACTTGCCAGACATTCAAATACACATCTTGACGAAACAAAATCCCTTCTCTTAAAACAAAAAAACCTACGTGTAATCCTCTCTCCAATTGCCCAATAGTCCCAGTTATAAATTCATCCAGTCGTTGCAAACTCGCCAAATTCCTCATAGATTCCTATAACTTCACCGACATCTCCATTCGCGAACATTTTTACGAATTAACTGAACAACCATCAACATCCAATACATCAATCGATAATTGACTGGGACAACTCCTCTACAATATTGCACTTCGAAATCATATGATTGAAGAATAATACTCCACCGAAATAATCCAGCATTCAAATAGGGAGTCGAATTTAAAAATATTAACCTTTTATGATCCGTTATTATCAAAAAATGCACCCCCAACAAATAGATCCTCAGCTTCGCGACCGCATAAATGATGGCCAATAATTCTTTTTCTGTCGTAGAATAGTGTATTTCGGCATCATTTAAGCATCGACTCACCAACGAAATAATCCGATGATTGCCCTAAAGATCTACCTGGTAGAGTACCCCACTGATGCCAATGTCCGATGCATCAGTCTGCAACCTATACATTTGGCCTGACACATAATGTTTTAATTGCACGCAATCAATGAATGCCGCTTTTATACCCTCAAAAGCCTTCACATGACCTTCATCCCATTACCACGAACTCTTTTCCTTCAAAATGTTACGAAAATGCGCAATTAATTCGGCATGACGGACCGTAAATTGGCGGTAGTATGTGCACATACCAAGAAATTGCTGTAGTTGTTTTCTATTTTCAGGTGGATAAAAATCTAAAATCTTCTTTAATTTATCGCGCAATGGCCGAACACCCTCAATCGATAACTCATGGCCCGAAAATTTAATTTGTTTTTGACAAAAAATCGACTTGCTCAATTTTAGTGAAAATTTTTTTTTCTGTAAGACATCAAAAATTCGACACAACCCGTCTAAATGATCTCAAAATGTCCCCTGCGTAGCAATTAAAAAATCGTCAACATACATAGTTAGGATGTCATTAAAAGTTGTACCCAGAGCAGAACGGAGAACACGCATAAAAATCGAATTAGACGTCTGGTTCGATAAGGAAGTCGACAAAATTGGTAAACCTTAGAATTATACAAAAAAGCAGTATACTTTCTGCTATCTTCATGTAACAGAACCTGCCAATACCCACATGCAAAGTCAGTACTCGTCATATACGTCACCCCATGAAACTTCTGCATCAGTTCGTTGATTAATAGCGGTGACTCGTGATCCGATTCTAAAATAGCATTGACAAAACGCGCATCCAGACATAAACGCACGGTCCCATCACTTTTTATAACCACGCGAAGAGGGTTACAATATTTACTATTAGACGGCTCGATTATTTTACTACTACACATCTCCTGAACAGTCACATTCACTGATGGTCGATGAATTATAGGTATGGGATACGTTTTCCGAATTTCAACATTATGCGGCTTAATGTTTAGGTGATACGGCTCAACCATCGCTGCGACACGCTTAGGGGTAAATAATGTTTTATATTGCGACATACTCTCGACAAACAACCCTTGCTCCTCAAGACTCAGGTGACCAATATTTTTTGCAATCTCTTGAAGATCATTCCTAAATTGTTCCACTGTAAATTGATCTCCACACGAGGGTTCCTGCAATATATCCAATTCCCGCATAAACAACATACTATCGATCTCAACTCGGTTCATTTCATTTTCGTAAATTATATTATTAAAAACGATATTATTCTCGGAAAATTACGTAAAAACATTTTGATTATCGTTATGACTTATATCGTCCTCTACAGAATAATTTTCTAAACTGACAGTTGACCGCTTCACCATTGACTCATCCAAAATAAACAACCGAGAAATCGAAAAATCTTCAACCGAATCCGAATCCCAAAATGAAACACTATCACATTTTTTAAACACAATCGTATTAACGACACAATCGACAGTTTGTATATACACAATGTCATCACTTTGTTTTTTAAAAAAGTTATCTTCCTTTAATTTTCTACTAAAAGAAACTGATGATTTCGAAACACTTTTTCCCCGGATATTGAAAGTATAATCTTTATAATTAATAATTGCCTGATTTCTAGTCATTTCCAAGAATCACTGAATTTGACAGGTTTGACACAACCAGAAAATTAGAACAAAAATTTACATAGCCAACTTTAATATTACAGCAAACCTGTTTCTTTATAGTTGTAGCTTTCCGACTAATAGTCGTGTACAAAACAACATTCGAAACGGGTAATTCGTCTAAAGTACCGTGTAACTTTAAATAATTATACAATTCCTCCGAAACTGCAGTGATTTGACTGCCTGTGTCGATAAGTGCCTGTATAGGGACTGAAAGAAATAAAATAATTACTCGAGGGCATAATAAATGTTTCGAAATTTTTTTCCCTTTTTTTCATTAGATTTATCTAAATCTTTAATTAAATCGTTAAAATCCAAATCCGTACTTAAACGCGACGTTTTCATAGTAGCATCTACATTTCTTGTATATTCAACACAATTCAATTGCCAGCGAGTATTTTGAGTAGACTGAATAGAAGACATAGCAAGAGAAGGAGGAGGGATTGACAAACTTGGGAGAGTCACGCGGGGACGTTCTCGCGAATTAGACTTTATGTCATGTCGATGGTAGGGAGCTGCCTGTTCCCCATCTAAGCTGCGCAACCGAACCGCGGATCCCCCTCTTTTACAGTCACAGAAATTTTCATCTGTATTTGAATTTAAGCGAACTTCACGAATCTTAGGTTTAAAATTCTGATTTTCAGCAGAAGAGGTGGGGATATTTTCCTGCCTCGGTGGAACGTTATGCCTGACAGACGACCCCTGCTTATCCACGAAAGTCAATTTCAACTGTAATAATGCACTTGACACTTTTTTTGTCTCCGAAAATTCAATCGTGGCAAGAATCTCTCGAACTCGAAAGGGAAATTGTTGAATTATAATATAATTAAACTCGTATTGCTCCATTTTAGGAATAAAATTTTCAGCTTCTTTAATTTGATTTAAAAAATAATTATTTAACTGATCTTTGACGGGATTAAATTAACGAGCCAACCATGCGGCTTAAATTTGTACACAAACCGGGATTGAATAAAACTCATCGAGAAATTTTTGCTTAAAATCAGGATACGTAGCTAGTTTTTGTGTTTCGTACCATAACTTAACGCGATCCTCGAAAATTCCATCCAAAATGTCTAAACGATTAGAAATAGAAATTTGTTTGAGTTTAAAAAATTTTTCAAGTCTTTCAAAAAACGAATGCGGATTTTAAATATCATTGAACCTTGGAGGCTTAACATTAATATTAATTAATCTCAATCCTTCAATCAAAGCTTCAATTGTCTGAATACTATCACTATTTCTTTTAGGTATCTCTGGGACTCGCTTCTGTAAATCCGCCAATTGCTTATTTTGAACATTATTCATATCGCGCAATATACGAATCTCTAATTGTAATTGCTCAATTAATTGACAGTGAAATTAATATTATTATTATTATTATTATTCTTTATACTCCTGCCATATTGGCCTTACGCACTTCGACAAGAGTCCCCGAGAAATACTTTTTTTGGATTAAGCATAACCATTCTACATAAATTTTCTATATATTAACCTAATTTGCGTCTACAACCGACTTTTATTAGGAGTACTCGCATTGCGCCTGGACCACCCGTCAATGGGTTTTCTCGCCAGAGAAGAAGGAAACTGTAGAAAACCTCTCCTGAGTACAACCGGTTTATCGACAGTCGAGTTCTAATGGTGTGTACCGGACAATAATCGACGGTGCACATCATTATACCTCGACGTCAAACCTCCCGCTCAGATTGTCTCACGTGCCGGAAAAATACCAAGCCAAGTGGGCGCGAACCAAGGATACTTATACCCTTGGTCCTTAAACGATCGCCAACGCCAGGCATCTATCCGACTGAGCTAATCTGTCGGTATTGTAATTGCTCAATTATGAGATTTTTACTTAATATATCGCCATCAACCTCACTGTGATTTTCACTTGTCGTCATATTTGTAAGCAACGGCATACCAGTCAACAAATCATTGTCAACACCATTATTATCTTTTGACTTTAGCGGGGTTCACTCGGTCATTTTAACAAAAACAACAAACACTTTACATCAAATACTTAAGAAACGTTTCAACGTTTTTTTTAAATAAATTATTAAACGGACAAACTCGAGTCCCTGTTCGGGTGCCAAATGTAACAATTATGTGATTTGATAGAAATTGATCAGAAATTAAATAAAATAGAATATAAAAAAAGACACAAAAACGAGAAATAATAAACACAATAAATATGATAATGAGAAATGATGAAAAGGTTTAAAATATTGTTTAGGATAAATCCCAATAATGATGTAAAAATAGATTATGTGAAATGAATGGCAGTATAAAAATATATCGCTCCGGTAAAATTAAAGTTGAGTACAGCAGCGGAAATGGCAACGGCTTTCGATGCAGGAGAAGACGATGCCCATAGAATTTTGTCAATGAAAGGAATCTGGAATTCAACCTCCTTCTTCTCAGGAATAGGTGAATCCGTCGTCAAAATATAAAGAATATTGTCCCATAGAAATTCTGGCAATTTGTTGGTTTTACACCAAGTCTTGTCTCCCCGAATCCGTTATTTCAAAACCAATATGAAAAATGCTCACACAAATAGCTGTTTCACGCGCTGTCCCGAAATCTTGTCCACAATAAGAGAAATCGCCACACTAAATTATTTAAAAATAATAAAAAAAAACAAATCAATAACTATAATTTCATTTAAATTTACCAATATATCCAAAGATCCCAACATTAAAACATAAATTTGAATTACCTCTGGGCTGTCGGCGACAGGCAGAGATATGTCGAGACTTTACTTAATACACCGGGCTATATTTGAAAAGTGAGAACAATTTGCGCGCGTGAAACAGCTAAATCACCCGCCCAAAAATGTACCCCCCCAAAAATCGTATGATCCCACCAATTTACATCGTCTTCTCCTCATCTCGTCATTTAGTGCCCCCTGACTCGAACCTCACCAAGCACCATCGAAACTTACCGATTATATTAGAAAATATTTAATATCAAATTATATTATAGAACTAAACCCTTTCAATATAAAAATCTCAACTCAATTTGAGAAATTTTTTTTACTTTTGATAGTTTTGCAATAACGCCCCATATATGTCCCAGAAAAGCAATAAAATATTCATAACTTGGATAAAAATTGAGATATTTAAGTTTTCTTTTTAGCGTAACTATCCTGTGTTCTAGTTTCCAGAAAAATTTTGTGTCCAAAAATATTTATCATAATTTATTAACTGTAAGGGAAAAAAGCACCCTATGTTTGTTGTAGTTTACATAGTTTTTTCACGAAAAATTGGAATCCTTAAGGGGTTACATGGGTCAAAACATCCAGACAATGTATGATTGTTTAATTTTTTTTCATAAAATAAATAAATTTTTTATATCAGTGTTTTTACAGGGCGTCTACAACTAATCAGAAAAAATTTTCCTGACATTTCCAGGTTTACCAGGCCTTCTAAAATTTTTTTCCAGGTTTTAAGAATCAACGTAATAAAAAATACATTCCTTAAATTTTATTTAATAACACTTATAAATGACGCGGGAGAAGTATTCACAACGTTTGTCATCAACGATTTGAAGAAAAAAAACTGTTTTTCACTCAGAAAACAATAGTTATTTATGTTTACCAAATTATCCTTTTTTAACTTTTTGTTCAAGAAACATTGTAAAAGTTTTATTAAGACAAAAGTTTGAATAGAAAATTATTTTTTCTTCTAAATTATTGTAAACGTCACCAACGTTATAAATTATGAATTTAAAATGAACATTTTTAAAAAAATTATCAGGGCTCGAACCAGTGACACAGTATTTAAAAATATGTACTTTACGGGCCAAAAATGAAAAATTACGAAAAAAAAATATATCAGCAGTCCGAGTCAAATAAGAGAACATTTTACTTAAAATTATAAATTAAATTTTTCACAACTATAAATTATTATTTTCAACAATTTTTAACTAAAATTCATCTTTAAATCACTTTTACGAAATCTCAATTATAAGTAAATTCTTCAATTAAATATATATTCGAAAATAAAAACTTCAATTAAGAAAAATTCAATTAATTATAAAAATACATGCTATACGGCTTTTAATATTTAATTATTATCAAAAATTTTAACTGAAATTAATTTTTATTAGAATTCAATTATTTGAAAACAAAAATAAATAATTTATTGAATTATTGAATGTTTCTTAAAATTTAATTCTCATAAAGAATTTTACCAACAAATTTTTTAATTGATGACGAATTTTAATAAAATTTTGAAGAATAATTACATTTTCCGAAGAATTCGATTAAAATTGTATTAAAAATAATTGAAATTCTTTGATGATTTTTATTATTTATGAAAATAATTGAATAGTTGTTAACAATTTTACAAAAAAATTTCAAAAATAATTGAATTCCTGAGAAATTTTTATTATTCTGAAAAAAATGGAACTCTTACGAAGATTTTTACATAAAATTTTTAAATAATTGAATTTTGTTTGGAAATTTTATAAAAATAGTAGATATAGAAAATCATTAAATTGTGAAAAGTTTTTAAAAATAATTGAATTCTTGTAATTAATATTGTTATTTACGAAAATAATTGAATTCCTTTAAAGAATTTAAAAAAACATTTTTTTAAGTAATTGATTTTCTCGAGGCATTGAAATTAAATTTTTTTAAACAATAATTACATTTTTTTCAGCAATTTCTATAAAATTTTATTAAAAATAATTGAAATCCGGTAATGGATTTTGTTATTTATGTAAATAATTGAATAGTTGCAAAGAATTTTATTAAAATTTTCAAAAATATTTGAATTCCTGAAAAATTTATATTATTTATTTAAAATAATTGAATTATTGCAAAAAATTTTATTAAAATGTTTAAAAAGAATTAAATTTTTGTGAAAAATTTTATTATTTTTGAAAATAATGGAATTCTTCATAAGAATTTTATAAAAATTGCTTTAAATAATTAATTTTTTCGAAATATATAAGAAATATTATGAAAATTTTATTTTAAATAATTGGATTCTTCTGGAAAACTTTATTTTTGAAAATAATTGAATTTTTCGATTAATTGATTTAAAATAGTATTGAATTTGTAAATAATTGAATTCCTGTTAAATGTTTATTATTTTATAAAAATAATAAAATTTTGTTTAAATAATTAGATTGTTTTGGAAAAATTTTATTAAAATAGTAGATATTGAAAAACGTTGAAATGAGGAACATTTTTGAAAATAATTGAAATTTTGCCAAGAATTTTATTAAAATTTTTTAAAATAATAGAACTTCGGAGAAGAATTTTATTATTTATAAAGATAATAGAAATTTTTACCAGAATTTAAAAAAATTTTTGAATATAATTGAATTTTTGCAATAATTTGTAATTTCTCTAAAATTCCCCAAATTATATCGTACAATTTACAAACTTTTCGTCCTTTTTCAATCAAATTACGGACTTTACGGACCTTTTATCAAAAACACTGACTTTTACGAACTTTACGGATTTAGTTCGAGCCTTGAATTACGTATTTTAAAAATAAATTGACTTATTTTACGAAACAAAATATGCCAATGCCATCATTTCTGCTTTTCTTTTGATCTTTTAGAATTTTAAGTGATTAATCTTTTTCTATTTGATTATATGTATGTCTGTGGTTTATATTATTTCTCAAAAATCAAAATAGAATAGAATTGCAAATTAGAAAGGCAATATTAATTATTACTATTAATTTTTTACTAAAAATTTGTAAAACTAATTGTGGGCTTTAAAAATATTGTTCAAGAGTATTTCAAGTCTTAATGAAAAAAATTTCCTGACTTTCGAAAAAATTCCCTGACATTTCCAGGTTTTCCAGGACATTTTTATTTTCCTGACATTTCCCGGTTTTCCAGGTTTTCCAGGTGTTGTAGACACCCTGATTTTATGTCTTATAGTACACTATTAAAAGAGTAACTCGTAAAAATTTCGGTAAAAAATATTTAAAATCAGGGCCGTATCTACAGGTTCTTTGAGAACCCTTCCAAAAATGCGGTGGTCACGATATCTTCTGACCGGTTCTTTGAAAATCAAAAAACCAAATATTTTCTGTTAGTGGATGAGTATAGCTCGTGATTGAACGAAGGAATATTTTTTTGGGTTTGAATAAAAAATCATCAACTTTTTTACATTCTCATCACATGAGAAGGTATTAGTTTTGGTCGAATTTTGACTTTTGCTAATTTTATGAAATCTTTACGTTTTGAGGTGCCCTGAGTCCGAGAAACATAGTCCGGCGAGTGCGTCTGTCTGTGTGTCTGTCTGTCCGTCTGTAGACGGTAATATGTTGTTCCCACGATAACTATTGAAAAACTTATCGGATCGTTTTTAAATTCAACACACTTAAACTTGGTGTAAAAATGAAGGCTAAGTTCGTTAACCAGCCATTTTCGTTAAAAACTACAAAAACTACGGTAGTTTCAAAATTTTGAAAAATCAATTTTTTTAAATTTCAGAATTTTTAACTTTATTTTATTTTAGATTATAAAAATACAAACAACTTTTCTCTATAACATTTTTTCATAAAAACTCAATTTTCGAAGTTATAGTCTCTTAAATGGTCAAAAAAACTTAAAAAATCCTAAAATAACACTAAAAATCGAATTTTTTTAAAGGAATAAAAATCAGTCAATTAATTTTGACATATTCTCACCCTAAAATACTTGAAAAACATACTTGAACACAAAAAACTCGTAATTTCCAGAAAAATCACTCTCTATATATATTTTTTGTGCACTTTTTTGATAAAAAATCAATATTCCGACTTCATTATCTCCGACGTTCTTGCATATGCGATTTTGCTACCAGAGACTTTTTTTCTCGGCTTTGCATCAGCTACAACTTTGCTGTTGACAACTTTTTGCCCAACGCAAAACTTTTCGAGTTATTTTTTAAAAACTGTCAAAAAACTAAATTTTTTACATTCTCATCACATGAGAAGGTATTAGTTTTGGTCGAATTTTGACTTTTGCTAATTTTATGAAATCTTTACGTTTTGAGGTGCCCTGAGTCCGAAAAACATGGTCCGGCGATGGTGTCTGTCTGTTCGTCTGTCTGTCCGTCTGTAGACGGTAATATGTTGTTCCCACGATAACTCTTGAAAAACTTATCCGATCGTTTTTAAATTTAACACACTTAAAGTTGGTGCAAAAATGAAGGCTAAGTTCGTTAACCAGCTATTTTCGTCAGAAACAATTTTTTTTTTAAGTTTTTGGGTCAGACAGCTTAGGGAGCGTTCACAAATGATGTTACGTTTTTGGGGACATGGGGGTCTTTACTATATACTCTACTGTATTTTTGCATGTGAAATTGCATGAAATTGCGTGACAGGGAAGGAGGGGTCTAAAATCCCGAAAAATTGCGTGACTTCATTTGTGAACGCACCCTTAACTGTGTTTAAAAATTTGTTATTGATTTTGTGAAATGTTATAACTTTTATAAAAATCCGTTGTTATCAACAACTTGATAATAATAGTTTAAAAATATTTTAGCTGCTTCTGCAAATCATGTTTCTGCTAAGAGAGTTAGTATAATTAAAAATAACTTCACAATTTTAATCATCGAGACAAAAAATTAGAGTTGTGCAAAAAGCTTGAAGCTCAAAGCTTCATCGAGAATTTCATTTTTTGAGCCGAGCCGGGCCTAATCAGTTCGAGCTGAGCCGAGCTGTGTAAAAAGCTCGAATAGTTTCGAGTACTTGAATTCACTCTAGTGCTCAAATTTAATCAAGTCCTCGAATTTACATGAGTACTCGAATTGTTCGAGTACTTAAAGTCACTCAAGTACTCGAAAATGTCGAGTACTTGATACATCGAGCCGGCTTGGCTCGGCTCGAGAAAATTTCGGCTTGGCTCGGATCGACATTTCGAGCTTTTTGCACATCTCTACCAAAAATATACATTTTAATCCACTTAATCTCGCAATCATCAGCAGAGAAGAACATGTGATGAGAATGTAATCCTTAAAGTCGTAGTAACTTTAAGAAAAAAATGTTTTATTAAACATATAACAGGAAATAATAACAAGAACACAAATAATGCACAACAGTTGCAGACCATCGCGAGCGAAGCGAGCCATTTGCGCGCGAAGCGCGCAACATCACACGGAGCGCGAAGCGCGACGTGCGAAATAATCGCCGGAGCGCGACGATCAATATTCGCGCGCCCCGAGGCGCGCTGAAACTTGCGAGCGAAGCGAATGAATGTGTCCGCGCTTGCGCGGACAGATTTTTTGTTACAAAAATCGATATTACTGTGCTATGTCTACTCAGGGGTGAAATCGCAACCCTAAAATATTTTAATTAAATATTAGATTCATGAAATATAAACTTTTGTATGCCATGTTGATTTATTAAAAACTGACATCAGAATCGTATTCATCAACCCCGAAAACACCCGACTAGGCTTTTTGAAAAAGCGTAAGCGAACTTTTTAATTTTTTTCTGCCATTTTGAATTTACAAAGCCGATTTGAAAATTGTAATCAGCAACCCGAAGACCCCCGAGAAGGTTTTTTCAAGAGCATAAATCAACTTTTTCATTTTTGTCCGCCATATTGAATCCACCATTTTGAATTTAGTGAATCTGACTTCAGAATCGTATCAGCTACCCTAAAAATCACCGACTAGGCATTTTCAGGAGCGTAAATAAACTTTTTAATTTCTGTCCGTCATATTGGATCCTCCAACTTAAATCTTGCATATCTGACTTCATAATCGTAATCAGCGACCCCAAAAACCCCCAGAGGAAGTATTTTCAAGAGCGTAAATCAACTTTTTAATTTGTCCGCCAAAAAAATAAATCATACTTTTACCTGACAGTTCTGTGGAATTAATTTTTTTGAAAATTGATTTTGTCTTGAAATTATTTAAAAATTTTATTTTCTAATATAATTAATTTAAGAATTTCCGAATAATTTGACCTAAGGTAAAAATGAACGCCATTTTCATACTAGTCGAACAAGTGAAACTTTTACTCCGTGTCGTCTCCTATCTGAAATCGACACTTTTGTGCATTAAGAATAAAACATATTTTAAGTCCTCGACCTCTACTCGTGTCACAAGAATCATCGTAATGAAATGACTGCCTGTATTCCTTTGTTGATTAATATAGGGTAGGATGGGGCAAGGAAAGTTAGGTAAGATTCGTTTTCGGATCTAGCGGCCAAACCTGAATATGTATCTGAAAACGAGTAGTATTTTTGGAAATCCTAGTTATTTGGCTATAATTTTGCTATATATTATTTTGCTGTAGACTGCAATCCCTACGAGATACGAATGAAAAAGTAAAAAAAAATTTAACTATCCTTGCCCCAGTACCGGGCAAGGATAGTTAAAAGAATCCGAATGTTAAAAATGTCATAGAAAATCAGTAAATTTTCCTTTTTTTATTTATTTATTTGTTTATACACCTGTCTTCAGCCTTACATACTTGGCTATACAAGTGTCTCTTTACAAATTTCGCTCTTACAATATTTCTTATAGACATTTTCTTAATACTAAATTTTTGCGCCTACAGAGCGACAAAAAATTAGGAGTACTCGCATTTGCCTGGACCACCCGTCTAATGGGTTTTCTCGCCAGTGGAGAGGAAAACTGTAGAAAACCTCTCCTGAGTACAACCGGTTTATCGACAGTTGAGTTCTAATGGTGTGTACCGGACAATAATCGACGGTGCACATCATTATACCTCGACGTCAAATCTCCCGCTCAGATTGTCTCACGTGCCGGTAAAATACCAAGCCAAATGGGCGCGAACCAAGGGTACTTACCCTTGGTCCTTAAACGACCGCCAAGCGAGGCATCTATCCGACTGAGCTAATCTCTTTTTTTATTTTATTGTATTCAGTATTTTGTATCTCAAGTATTAACAACATGTTTTGAACATTTTCTAAATATTAATTATTGCATTAAAATTCGTTCGTAAGCCTATATTTTAGTTTTTTCTAAATTTTAAGGAACGATGTGATTTGAATTAATTCTTGACTTCCAAAATGGTGGCAGATTGACTTCCAATTTTTACTATCATCTATTGGTGTTAAGATACGAACATATCATGAATGACGCGCTTTTTGAACAACCCGTTTAAGCATGACAGCAACTAACTATCCTTGACCCATCCTCCCCTACTATTGAAGAAGTTACAGTAACAATATTTTTAAAATATAAAATCATGATTTTATGGTTCGGTCATCTATCATTATATTATAAAACATGAAGAAATACATCACTCCGAGTTGAAAACTGCATGGAGTTATCTAAAAATTTTAAAAATTTGAATATTATTTTCAATAAAAATTTGGAATTGACAAATAGAATTTATTAACATTTTTGTTCCTTTTTTTCAAAAACTTTGAATTTTATTAAAACTATTGCAATTAAGAAATAAAAATGATTTAAATTATTTCCTTATGAAAATTGTAAATTTTTCTACAAAAATATTAAAAAACGGGAATATTTATAAAATAAAAGATTGAGTTTGTGAACAATATTGTTATTAAGAAATAAAAATTATGCATAAAATATTTCTAAAACATAATTTTTTAACAATTAAAAATGATTAAAATTCTACTTATGGTGTTTCTGAATAAAATTTATGTAAATTAAATAAAAAAATATATTATGAAAAATATAACCTTTAATGAATCAAAAAATAAATAATCATATAGGGGAGAGTGGGCTACATTGAACCAGTGTCTACAATTTCTGTTGTGAATGCAGGAGTGCGGGCAGATCGCGGATTGACCGGTCTTTTCGCAGTTTGATCGAGCACTTTTGGGCAAAGTCCGAAATACTGTTTTTATATCGAGCATTGCCCAAGTCTTAAAGGTGAAACTGCGGAGTGCCCAAGCTGCTTTGGGCAAAATCTTAAATTCTGATTTTATATTGTACTTTGCCCAAGTGTTGGCGGGCAAACTGCGGAGTGCCCAAGTCGGTTTGGGCAATGTTGAGAGTCAGAAATTTAAAGGAAATAATTAAATTATTTTATAATGTATAAAATAGTAAATTTTATTATTATTACTTTTCTGTATTTAATATATTCGTTGAGAAAATTAAAATTTGTTATTTAGTATAAACAAATAATTTCAATTAAATACAATTAAATAAGTTTGATTACTTATTGCAACGAGAATTTTTATTATGACATTTTGAATTACAGAGTACCTTGTTTTTTATACTTGCATGTCATATTTATACAGTTTTTTGTGCAGTTGTATTTTACAAATTCTTGTAGCCCAAACAGAGACTCTTCGCCATTAATCTGTCACAGAGAAACAGTTTTATTGGGGACTGCGTCGATTTTTAAAAATTTCTCCTCACAAGAAGAAAGTTGGTTCCTCAAATATAAGGATCTAATTATACCATGCCTTGTACCTATTTTATAAAACCCCTCTTTAGATACTTCCATCACAATTCCTATTACGCTGCGCGAATCTCCCTTACCTCTGTCTACACTTGGAATTGGCATTTTGACAGAACTGCCAATTTCGATTTCAGCATATTTCTTATTAGAAATTTCTTTCATCTCCTCTTGAACTGTCAGTCCCTCCAATGCCTTTTTTTGTTCGTGCACATACCAATTATATTATTAATTATAATGTAAAAAAATATAAATTTTACTATTTTATACATTATAAAATAATTTAATTATTTCCTTTAAATTTCTGACAAGGTACAATATAAAATCAGAATTTAAGGTTTTGCCCAAAGCAGCTTGGGCACTCCACAGTTTGACCGTTAAGACTTGGGCAATGCTTGATATAAAAACAGTATTTTGGACTTTGCGAAATGACCGGTCAATCCGCGATCTGCCCGCACTCCGGACTTTGTCCACAACATATATACAGTGAGTGCGGCATCATTGAACCACAAGCATTTACAGCGTATTTTCAATTTCAGGAGTGGTAGCCCTGACTCCAGTTAAGGTTTCAGAAATTATACATTGCACTAGAACTTTGAAATTTTGCGCCATAATATTTATTTTGAGGATAGAAACTTTTATCAGCATGGCTCTTAACGTGATAAAATTAAACTGTCACATAGTACAATTAAGAAAAAGCAAATATCATAGAATATGAATATTATAAATTTTAAGACTTAGAAAATCTCAAGAGAAATTAAAACTAGAAAAATATTTTTTATATATTTGTTACTGTTTAATAAATTGGAATTTATTTAAACTTAGTTTAAATGTCCAAAAATAGAAATAAAATTATAATATAAATGCTTAGCATAAAAAAGGTATCAGTTTTATAGCGAAAAGTTCATCTATTTTAACATTTTTAAGATCACTTTAACACTTGAAAAAATGTTAGATGTTCACTCAAGAGTAGCACTAAAGAAAAATCAACTTATAAACAAATTATACAAATTGCTTAATAAAAGAGAAAAACTTTAGTACAAATTTTATCAGCGTTGACCAGAGGTTCGCAAGTGACTAATTTGCCAAAATAAGAGGGGCCAGTTAGAGGAGAAGTAGAGAGTGGATTTTGGTTTCTAAGGAGAAAAAGAAAAGAGGCAATTATTGCAGAAAGGCGAATAATATGATTCATAGTAAGATTTAAATGCGAAGTTGATTTTACATATTTTCAAATTTACTTTTTTTCATTTTTCAACAGTTACTATTCTGATTATTTCACAATTATTATTATGGTTATTATTAGTGAATGGTATTCTACAGTAGACGTTTTCAATTTTTTCTTCATTTTATGCCTTCCTATGTGTAAAAAAATTTAAATCATATTTAAAAAAGCGCGTCTATTATGTTTAACTTCTGTTCGTGACCCAAAGGTGGCCCTCTTTTAATTAAAAAATTCAGTACTTTTTGTTTGGTTTGGTTGATGTTCTTGTGGTGTGGAATCAACTTATAAAACATCAGTGATACAGGCAAACGCAAGGCGCCTACATCTTAGGGTTAAATGGCCTAAAGGAAGAAGAAATGGAAAAACTCTTATTACCGAAAAGAAAAATTCATTAAGAATAACATTAAAATGTCTAAGAGAGGACTTTATCTTTTCATCTTCTTCTGGAAAAATTAAAAAAATAGTTGCAAAAATCAATTTAAGGTAATTTTATATTAAATGTCGCAAACAGAGAGAGTGAGGAAGTGCACATGCACATGAAAGAGAAAAATACTAAAAAAACTTTATTAATTATAAGGAAATTAGAACAGTACAAAAATGTAAAATGAGATAATTTTTATATTATTATGAGATCACTTTTCTTTCTTGAATACTGATATTTTCCATAAAAAAATAGTTTTTGGATTAGTTCCATGGCACCATCATTGAAGAGGGGGTGGTTATGACCCCCTCTAATCGTTTTATTTGTTTTAAGTCAAAATCAAAATTAGGAGCGAATTTCCTCAGAGGAGTTTCAAAATCTGTCGACTTATGTGGAGTTCTATTGTAAAAATAAACTTTCGTTCCTAATGCTAAATCTCACATGTTTGGTGGAAGTTTTAAGTCAAACATAATTGATCGAGTTTTCCTTTGAATCGTTTGGTTCAAACGTTTAGAGACTCCGTTGTGTTGAGGAGTGTCAGGATTTGCACATTGTCGTTCTATACCTTCGCGTAACAACACTTTGTTTGTATAACCTCCCAAAAATTCGGTTCCCTGATCTGAACATAAATTTTTCTAAACATACGCCCATCTCGTCTTTGGGTTTCATACAATATGCTAAAGCCACTCGTGCATAGTCATCAATAAAAACAACAGTATATTGATAACTGTGAGGATAAGTGTGGGGGAGAGATTTTACCCATTACATCGGAGTGAATAGTTTGTAACGGTCGTGTAGCTCGATTTCTTTGACTATGGAAATGTAGTTTATTAATTTTTGTTAGTGCAAATATTTCACAATCGAGAATACTGTCATCAAAAACTACAGACTGAAGGTCTTTATTATCTTTCCACGAAGTTTGTAACTTTTTTAAATAGTTAACTGATGCATGACCCATTCGTAAGTGCCAGAGCACAGCTTTGTTCTTTCTTACAAATTTGTTATAGCTATTATCGTTAAATGGAGTAAATTCGTCTACAGTATCTAATTTGTTATAGCTATTATCGTTAAGTAGAGTAAATTTGTCTGCAGTATCTAATTCGGGTATTTCGTCAATATTAGTTATTTTTCGTTAAATTATTTATTGAAATGTAAAAATCAGAAATTAGTTTATTATTAGCTGTTAAGAGATTTTCTTTTTTATATTATCGTCAGATCGTGTTTAATATTTACTGTTGTTGTTCTTTTTGAAAAAATATTTATTATAACGGAAAGTTTTGAGAAGACACACTCGAATCACATGATAAGTCAGTTGAGAGCAAAAAGACTAGAGACTATTTCAAATTTTTGTTTTTTCTCTTCTCTCGTAGATTTTTCTTCAGCAACCGCTGAGCTACTTGATATTTATTATTAGTTTCCCGTTTATGTTTTATTTGGCAATCTTTGCACTTATTGCTTTGACTTTTGGTTTTTTTAAAAAACATCCATTGTAACATTGGCGTCGCCAAGCCATTTCGCAAATGTTGAGGCAACCATTTTTATCATTATTAATCGGATATCTTCTAACTTTGTAATTTTACCGCAAAGAGGATTTTTTGCAGTTTGATTTTGAATTCTTATATAAAATAATGTAATATATTGAATAAATCATTCCATAAAATATTTCACATAAAATAGGTAACTTATTTAAAAAACCACCGAAATTAAAATTTAATTATGATATGGGTACAGTTTTTATTATTTAAGGAATATGTCCATTATAGTATTACGATCAAGAAGACTTGATTACGATTTATTCATAAATTGAATAATGAATCATTATTAATTTTTAATATTGTAAATCTTAAAATATAGAATACTTAATTATTTGTAAAAACCAAATTTTATTTTGACGAACTTACTCCGACAGACATATCCTCTTTTACATACAATGACCTGGTGACAACGTTTGGAATATCTCCAAAGTAAACAAAAAATACACCTTCATCACTATATCTCCAAGTCCCCAACGGTCAGGAAAATTATTTTTTATCCCACATGCACAAAAATGGCGCTTTTAGATAGCTGATGACAGGGAGTAAAGTCACTTATTTGTTCGACCATATGAAAATGGCGTCCATTTTCTCCCATGTGCAAACATAACCGCTGATCCCATGCGTTATTTTTGCCTAAGGGAGAAAACGGCCGCCATTTTCATATACAGTCAACTTTATGAATAGTGCCGCAAAATTGCACAGCGTTTACGACTTTTCTTGGAACTGTAGTACCCCCACTGTTTGTATATTTCTCTCTTAGGGGAAACTCGAAATTCAGAAGCCGTGCTAGAGTCGCTTAAGTGGGGATAGAGCTCGAGCGAGAAAGAGGAGAAGTGGCACTATTGATAGCGGCACTATTCGTAGAGTTGACTGTAAGTCGAACAAGTGACTGACTTTTATTCCCTGTCGTCTGCTATCTGAAATCGACACTTTTGTGCATTAGGAGTAAAAAATATCGTAAGTAACACGGGAATAAAGGCAGCCAATTTGTTTACGATGATTTTTGTGACACGAGTGTCACAAATATACTATTTGTCTCTACATTTCCAATCTTCAATTAAATTTTTTTTTCAGTACTCAGATAACTCATTTTCCATATCGGGAGGGTCAGCTGTCGTGACTTTAAGCGACATAACCTGGTTCAAAATATCCACTTTTCGAGCAGAAGTTAAAGACAAATTTCCTATATTTTTTATTAATAAAATTATCTTGATTCAATGTTCCTGTGAAATCATAAAAAAAACCTCTAAATAAGTACATTATATTCAATAGCTACCAAAACTTTAATTTTTTTACATAAAATTAATTTAATTACTAAAATTATTAACAATTTAAGAAAATTAAAACAAATATTTTAATTTCATATTGACATAATTACAAAATATACACTAACTTAAAAAATCGTCAGTATTCTGCCTTTTTTCAGTCGCAAAACTTTTCTCGGTAACGTAACTTTTTCTCTATCTTTCCAAATCGTTTGATCATTTGAATTAACCCTTTAACGCCCAAATGTGCTGTTTTCCGACTTGAATTTTAACTTCGTACAACTATTAAAAGAAAGCTAAAAAAATTTCAAAGGTACCATTTCCTACTATTTTTGGGGTCGCTCTTTCGAATGGCGTTGTCAAAATTTCCAAAAAATAAAATTAACCCCCTCTTTTAATGAAATTTTCCAAAAAATGCAAGATTTTTAGATGAAATTTTTTTTTATTGCAATTTTTATTGTTATATCGGTATCTACATATCGTCTAAGGTATAAAAACCGTATTCCTGATAGCTGTACTTTGAAAATATGCATTAGTTTTTTTTCTTTTTTCATTTTTTATTAAAAAATGGCGCCCGAACGCTAAATTTTTTTTTATTTCACATACAAATTTTTTTTCTAAATTTGCTTAAATTCGCTTGAAATTTGTTACTCGGGGGTTTATGGGGTCGCTAATTACGAATCTGATGTTAGTTTTGAAAAATTCAAAATAGCGGATTCAATATGACGGACGATTTTTTTAAAAATTTACCAAATTCGCCTGAAACTTGTTACTCGGGGGTTTTCAGGGTCGCTGATTACGAATATGATGTTAGTTTTTAAAAATCCAAAATGGCGACCAAAAAAATAAAAATCATTCAGTTTGGCTTAAACATTGGTACTCGGGGGTTTTTGGGGTCGCTGATTACGAATATGATGTTATTTTTTAAAAATCGAAAATGACGGATCTAAAATGGCGACCGAAAAAATAAAAATCATTCTGATTGGCTTAAAAATTGATACTCGGGGGTTTTGGGGGTCGCTGATTACGAATATCATGTTAGTTTTTAAAAATCCAAAATTTCGGATTCAATATGGCGACCGAAAAAATAAAAATCATTCTGATTGGCTTAAAAATTAATACTCGGGGGTTTTTGGGGTCGCTGATTACGAATATGATGTTAGTTTTTAAAAATCCAAAATTTCGGATCTAATATGTCAGACAAAAAAAAATCATCCGGATTGGCTTGAAAATTGTTATTTGGGTCAATTTTGGAAATTACTTATACTCAATTAATAATAATGTCGAACTTGAAACATTACTTTCATAAAACTTAGTTTAATTACTTATTGAAGTTTAAAGTTAGGACCTTTTTTCATCATTAAACTTTGTTTGAGGTTGTCTTTTGTCACGTTCAGAGCTAAGGCAACGGTAATTTTATTAAGCGTATAATAAAAGGGAGGTAAAGTGCTTATTTGATTTTACTTATTGAGAGTTAAATTAAAAAACGTTTTATCTCGGGATGTTACATCTACCAAAACTTATTCTAAGTCCTGGTCACCTTCAGTCATTTGAATATCTGTTGCATATTAGATCCGAAATTTTGGATTTCTAAAAACTAACATCATATTCGTAATTAGCGACCCCATAAACCCTCGAGTAACAAATTTCAAGTGAATTTGGTAAATTTTAAAAAAATCGTCCGCCATATTTAATTCGCCATTTTGAATTTTTTAAAACTAACATCAGATTCGAAATTTGCGACCCCATTAACCCCCGAGTAACAAATTTCAAGTGAATTTAAGCAAATTTAGAAAAAAAATTTGTAAGTGTAATAAAAAAAAAATTTAGCGTTCGGGCGCCATTTTTTAATAAAAAATGAAAAAATGAAAAAAAACTACTGCACATTTTTTAAGTACAGCTATCAGAAATACGCTTTTTATACCTTAGACGATATGTAGATACCGATATAACAATGAAAATTGCAATAAAAAAAAATTTCATCAAAAAATCTTGCATTTTTTGGAAAATTTCATTAAAAGAGGGGGTTAATTTTATTTTTTGGAAATTTCGACAACGCCATTCGAAAGAGCGACCCCGAAAATAGTAGGAAATGGTACTTTTGAAATTTTTTTAGCTTTCTTTTAATAGTTGTATGAAGTTAAAATTCAAGTTGGAAAACAGCACATTTGGGCGTTAAAGGGTTAAAGCAATTTTCAGTAAAATGTTTACTGCAAATGAAAAGTTGCTTACTACTGGACTTTTTGAGGTTATTGCCAACAGCATTTAACCATTCCACTTTAGATGACTAAAATATAAAATCACTATTCATAAATAAAAGATCCGTTAATAGAATTATATAATTAGTATAACAATTATTCAAGTTTTTTACATTTTTTATAATCATTACTAGTTAAATAACAATTCTGTAATAAAAACATAATTAATAATAATCACAAAATAAAATGTGACATACCTCGACTTTCGGAAAAGATAATAACGTTCTATCATTTTTTTCAGTTTCACTTTTACAATTTAGAACACAACACTTTGTCATTTTAATAATTTTTATTTACACTTTATTTTACGTATGAAATTCATAAAACGTGAAAAACACCAATAGAAATTTCAAAACAAATCACATACAAGTCTATTTACGTGTGTGCGTGATGTGCAGAATGAAATCACTACATTTGGCGCAATCCACCAACGCCTTCATAAACCCCCTTTTTTGTCCTACCCCAACTACTGCAGTTAGCCCTCCTGTCTCTAGTCTTCTTGGTTGATAGCCATCTTTAACCCATTAAGTCCCATGAAGAAACCTGCCATTGTATTAAAAAACTAACAATTGGATTCATGGGCAAATTGAAAAAAATATATACCTGTTTTTTTGTTTTTAATTTCCAATTGTTTAAACAAATTAATAAAAATTAAAAATTTTTTGAAAACTGTTAACGCCAATCGATTCTACGCGGAAAAATAAGAATGTTTTGTATAGGTCATTTTTTTCGATAAGTCGTCTTTTGCTTATAAAATTGTTATAAACAATTTAAGCTGGGTAAAGAATGTTTCATCCCAAACTGGAAGAAATGATATAATCATCACAAAACATTCTTATTTTTCAAAATAGAATCGATTGGCGTTAACAGTATTCAAAAATTTTGTATTTTTATTATTTTGTTTTAACAATTGTTGTTAAACAATTGGAAATTAAATACAAAAAAAGGCATATATTTTTTTTCTATTTGCCTATGAATCCAATAGTTAGTTTTACTTAAAATCCATTTGTTTAAGCTTGGGATGAAACACCCTTTATCCAGCATAATTTGTTTATAAGAATTTCGTTTTTTTTAATACAATAGCTGGTTTCTTCATGGGAATTAATGGGTTAATAACACAAGCCTGCAAAAAAATTAAAATTTTTGTTGTCTGAGATCGAGAAGTCATTTTCCGTAGTATTTGGTGCACTGAATCCGAATCTGTCAACGAAAACCTCCCATCACGTCAGGATTTTGAGAAACGTGGGGGTAAATTCCCAAAAATCATGTTTTTCGCTGTTTTTGTAACTTTCTATCGGGTAAATCCGGCGTGCTAGAGACTTGTCATAGTAGTCAAATTGCAACATTTATCGGTAATTGGTAGAATTAAAATAAACAATTAAAAAAATATATTAAAATCATTTGATAAAAAAAAGATAACTAAAAAAATTAAAGTATTGTATATATCTAATATTGTAAACAATAATAAGCAGAGGAACAAAATTTTCAAAATTATAGTTCCTCTGCTTATTATTGTTTACAATATTAGATATACAATACTTTAATTTTTTTTAAATATTTTTTTTATGAAATGATTTTAATATATTTTTTTAATTGTTTATTTTAATTCTACCAATCACCGATAAATGTTGCAAGTATTATTTCAATATTTGTGTACGGAACCCGCCTTTGCAGTGCGAGTACAACTCGCACTTGTCCAATTTTTTTTTATTTTTAGTTAAGAAATTAAAGTCAGAAAACAATCTCTCATTTATTCTCTTAAAATTTCACTCTTTCTTAAAATATTTAATGCCACGTGTTTAAACTAAAAAAATTTTTTTAAAATTTTTTTTAAAAAACTTAAATAAATTTTTTGTCGTCAGACTGTAATAATACACTAGGATACCAATTTTTAGCTCATTAGGTCAAACAATGTAAAAATTAGGAAAAAAATTTTTTTTTGCAACACTAACCTGTAAAATTGGATTTTACACACAGAAAACTGTGTGTAAAGTACTTCTTTTTATAGCGGTGTGTAAAGTTTTACTTTACACACCGCTAGCAGTGTGTAAAGTAAATTCCAGTGTGTAAAGTGATTTTTAGTGCGTAAAATGGTTACTTAACGTATTCTTGTGACTGTTTGATGAGAAACAATGAAGTTAAGCTTTTAAACAACAATTTGCAATCACATTTTTTTATTTTAGTTTCTAGAAAACTTCATTTAACAGTGCCCCCACTACACCTTAACTTACAGTAATATTGGCAATATTGCTGCAAGATTAGTTGTTGTAGTGTTGCAAAAAATTTCGTATGGCACTCGTGCGTAAATCAGATTATACTTGTGTGACTTGCAGCACTCGCCTTCGGCTCGAGCTGCAAACGTCACACTCGTATAATCAACGATTTTACGCACTTGTATCATAAATAACTATTTTTTAATTTTTTAGTTTTTCCTTGACAACGCTATGGCCATCATTACATATCAAGTTCTCTATATTTTTCCTGTAATATTTGAGTAAAAATACACCAGCATGCAAAATTTCAGCTCTCTATGTCTAATAGTTTAAAAGTTAAGGGGGGGAATAGTCACTTTTTATGCATTTTTGGCCAACAATCTTGTTATTTCCTTGACAACGCCCATCACGTCCAATCATATTCGCTATATTTTTCCTGTAATATACGAGTGAAAATACATATCTGGACCAAATTTGTGCTCTTTAGGTCAAATAGTTTAGCCGCTAGGGGGGGACACGATTTGGCTACGGACACAAGAGTCTCACCAATAGGGTTCCGCCGATACACCGTAGGTGTACGGAACCCTAAAAATGATTGGATTCGCTTAGAATTTATTGTTTGGGGTTTTCGGGGTCGTTGCTTACAAATATGATGTCAAAATAAAAAATCTGTAGTTGGATTCATAATCAACGACCCCAAAAACCCCCGAGTAACAAGTTTCAAGTGAATTTGATCAATTCTGAAAAATAAGTCCGCCATATTGGATCCGACATTTTAAATTTTAATAATTTAACAACATATTCCTAATTAGCGATCCCAAAAACCCCTGAGTAACAAATTTTAATCGAATTCAATCATTTTTCAAATAGTTTTATTTACGGTCAGTATCAGTCAATTTTTATACTTGACAACTGTTAAAGAAATCATTTTTGACAGCTAATTTAGTTTGTTGTTAGCAATATCGCTTTATCTTCTTAAAGTACAGGGTTTAGGCTTTAATTTGACTCCTATGACAAGTCTCTAGCACGTCGGATTTACCCGGTAGAGATTTACAAAAACAGCGAAAAACATGATTTTTGGGAATTTGTCCCCACTTTTCTCAAAATCCTGACGTGATGGGAGGTTTTCGTTGCCAGATTCGGATTCAGCGCACCAAATACTACGGGAAATGACTTCTTGATCTCAGGCAACAGAAATTTTTATTTTTTTGCAGGCTTGTGTAATATAAACACCACGTGTTCACTCTGTATTGAAGTTCAAATAAATTACTTTATTAAATTAGAATTGTGGTAATTATTTAAACAGATGCCTCGGCCTCGGGTGTTAGACAGTCGTTTTTTACATTCAAAGGCTTTAAGTCGTGAATTGGTGACATTCGTAGAATTTTTGAATCTCTAGTTGTAATTTTTGTGATAATAATGTAAGGAAGCTAAGCAATAAGTATTTTTTATTTTGGCCACCGCAATTACCCAAAAATAAATAAATTTTGTTATAATGATTTAATTGAAGCTCGCGTTTTATGGTATCAAATAAAAAATTAAAAATTGTATTACCACCCTTTTTCAGTTGATTTTCGATAAAAAAATACATATAGCTATTTCTGTCAGTTTTCACCGAATGTGTGAATATTTAAAACATTTAAAGAAATCAGACATATATAATACTGTTCGTTTACTGGGATTTTTGGTAATTGTAAATTTTGACGGAAACCAAATTCTAAGCACAACGCATCATTATGGCATAATAAACTTTGTTTTAAAATCTTGTGATGAGCAATACGTATTTTATGATCTTTAAATTCTATATTCTCGGGACTGTGCCGATGTTTAATACGAAAATTGCACACATCAGTGCGAGGTTCTGAGAAACTAAAATTTAAATAATGGTCTATGTATTTAGAATAGGACGATTCGCAAATAGAAGGATTAGAATCACAAGTTGTTAAAAATAATATTCAAGAAACAATTTACATAACGTTCTGATCGTAAGCTCTTTGTTACCAAAATATAGTAATTTTGATTTTTTCAAAGCATACTGCGATGAACTGTGACTGCGAGAATTTTTCGTATAAATAAATAAATAAAAATTTATTTTTATACATTATTTATCAATAGAATAAATATTCATTTTCAACAGTCTTGTATGCCAGCTGCCAACCTAGCGATGGAAGATGTCAATCGAGAAATTAATTTACTGCCTGGTTTCACTTTGAGATTACATTCTAATGATAGTGAGGTATGTAAAGACGTGTATATATATAGGAAAATCCACAGAACTTTTAACTTATAAGATTAAGAATGTTTTAAAATAATTTGTAGGCACACTTATATGGATTTGTATACTTGTATTATGTAAATATACAATGATATTTTGATATCTTATATCAAAACATTGAAATTTTGTGAATGGGAAATTCCACGTCAACACGGACAGAGCTCCAAACAAAAATTGCTTTCATGGATTTAAACATTCTAGGGCTTAAAAGATTTCTACATTCGTGTACTTTAAGATTCCGATGGGCGCGTTTCGAAAATTTCTATTTTCGATGCCAATAGAACTGTCAAAAGTTAAAAAGTCTAAAAATCTCAAAATAATTTTTATGAATTAAAAACAAAAAACGAGGTAAATTATTCTGTAACTCATTCTTTAACAGTTTTTAGGGTCCCTGATTATAAATCTAAAGTTTTTTTTAAAAGAATTCAAAATAGTGGATCCAATATGGCAGACAAAATTAAAATTTGATCAGATTCTATTAAAACTTGTTACTCGGCGGTTTTTAGGGCCACAGATTACGAATTTGAAGTCACTTTTCAGATATTAAAAATGTCGGATTCAACATGGCAGACAAATTTTCTAATTTGATTAGATTTAATTAAAACTTGTTACTCGGGGGTTTTTAGGGTATCCGATTACGAATCTGAAGTCACTTTAAAGAAATTCTAGTTTCATACTGTTTTATAATGTAAACAATTTGTTATTATTACGCACAGTTTTTCTAAGGATATCAAATTGAGACAAAAAACGTATCAAAATTGTTTCGAAGCAACGTTTTGATACGATTTTTGTCTCAATTTGATATCCTCAGAAAAACTTTGCAAGCGTTAAAGGAATCGGATCAAATTTGAAATTTTTTCCGCCATATTGAATCCTACATTTTTAATTTCTAAGAAGTTACTTCAGACTCGTTTTCAGCGACCCTAAAAAACCCCCGAGTAACAAGTTTTAATCGAATCTAATCAAATTTGAATTTTGTCCGCCATTTTGGATTCTTTTAAAAAAAACTTTAGATTTATATTATTGGGGACCTTAAAAGAATAAGTTACAGAATAATTTACCTAGTCTTTTGCTTATAATTCAAAAAAGTATTTTAAGATTTTTGAACTTTTTGACAGCTCTATTGTCATCGAAAATGGAAATTGTCGAAAAACGCCCATTGGCATCTTAAAGTACACGAATGTGTTTAAATCTATGAAAGCAATTTTTGTTTGGAATTGTGTCCATGTTGACGTGGAAGGTTCTAAATGTATAACAATTTTGATGTTCACAAGTACAAAAAGTGGATTCAAACAACTAGCTTCAAATTTTAAGCATATTCTTAACTTAATAATATTGATTGTATTTAAAAGCCTTAAATGGCCTACTTATGTTTTAAAAATATATAATAGAATTTATCCATCACAGCAAAAATTGACTTATTTAAGGTAGTATTATAGTTTGTAAGCAGTAAAAAATGAGTTAAAACAACATTTTTTTCTCGGTAATAAATTTATTTAAAGTAATTTAACTTTTTGCATCATATTATTGACATTTTTGCCTGTCAAAAATAAAAAATTTGTGTTTTACTATGCTAGTTTCATCACTAGAGAGCGCCAAAATAGAGATAAAAAATGAACGATCAATCTGCGTACAAGCTACAGCTTCTCAGGAACATCCGATTTCCAGTCCATAAAGCAACCCATGTATTATCTCGAAAGCCTCTTCTTCTCCTACTTGGCAAACTTTTTTGCCAGGATTCGACCGCTGTTAATTGTCTTCAAGAAACGCTTTTCTGCTAGTTTTATCCGATGCTCGTCCTTATATTCAACGAATTCAACAGCTATGGGTCCAATGGAGATTCTCATCATCTCCATCATTTCTAATATCGGTTTCCTACCTTAATTTGTGTATAACTTTTTTATTTCTTCGAATTTCAATCTATAATTTGAGAATTATATTCTTCAGATAATTTAGAACATAAAAGTAAAAGGAAAAAAAATCAATTTTTTGATCGACAGGAACTATAATACTACCTTAAAGTTAAATTGAAAGATTTTTATTAAAATATTTGAACTGTTCTTATATAGAGATAAGATTAGGATCACATAGATTGAGTTTTCACGGGGCAGCTTGTGGCGTGATGTAAAGTAATCTTCTGACAAGAGTGGGGTCAGTGAGAGTGAGAGAAACAGTCTAACTCCCCACTCTAACTGTCAGGATTTATTTACGTCACGCCACACAGTGGGGCAAATAGCACTTTTCAGGGACAAAAATTTAACGCTCTTACAATTTTTAACGGATTTTTTTTTTTAAATAATCTTGAGTTTCCACAGAATACAATGCGTCTGCTAATAATTTATTTGAACTAATTGTTTATTTATTTATTTAACAACAATGTAGTCGAAATAGTACATATATTAAGCAACAAGAGGATGAAGGCAGCCATTTCTTTACGGTGATTTTTGTGACACGAGTGGAGGTCGAGGGCGCCATAGGCGCCCCGAGACCTTTATTCTCGTGTTACTTACGATATTTTTTATTCCTAATGCACAAAAGTGTCGATTTCAGATAGCAGACGACAGGGAGTAAAAGTCATTCACTTGTTCGACTTGCATGAAAACGGCCGCTATTTTCATACGGTCGAAGAAATAAATGACTTTCCTCCCTGTTGTCAGCTATCTAAAAGCGCCTTTTTTGTGCATGTGGGATAAAAAATTATTTTCTAACTTATTTGATAGACATTTTGTGTCCTAAACAAATTATATAAACAAATTATTAGTTTGAGAAATGACTGCACTAGATTTCGACGAAACTGATTACTTAAGGGTTTTTGAGGTCGCTGATCACGAATCTGAAGTTTGTTTTTCAAAATTAAAAATGGCGGATTCAATTTGGCAGACGACATTTTTAAAAAATGATTGAACTCACATGAAACATGTTACTCTGTGCGTTTTTAAGGTCGCTGATCATGAATCTGAAGTTTGTTTTCCAAATTCAAAATGGCGAATCCAATATGGCGGACGACATTTTAAAATAATGTTTGAAGTCACATGAAACTTGTTACTCGGGGGGTTTTCGTGGTTGCTGATTACGAATCTGTTATTTGTTTTTCAAAATTCAAAATGCCAGATCCAATATGGCAAACGACATTAATTATACATTGTGATTATTTCCCAGTAAAAAAAAGTATTTAGAATAGAGAAAAAGTATTGGTGGAGACGTTCGGTGAATGCGTTTTGGCGACAAAACCGTATTGGTGGGTTACGGTGAATACATTTTGCTTACTGTGAATACATTTTTTTAAACATTCGATTTAAAGATTCCTAAGAAAAGTTGAGAATATTTATAAAGAGCGTAAGTGACCTGAAGTATAAAAATGACGATTGCGAGAAGAAAATAAAAAAATTTTGAGAAAAAACGAAAAATTAAATGTGCCAAACCTACAACATTTAATTTTTCGTTTTTTTCTCAAAATTTCTTATTTCCTTCCCGCAATAGTCATTTTTATACTTCAAATCACTTACGATCTTTATAAATATTCTCAACTTTGCTTAGGATTCTTTAAATCAAAAGTTAAAAAAAATAGTATTCACGGTAAGCCAAATGTATTCACTGTAACCAACCAATACGGTTTTGTCGCGAAAACGCATTTACCGAACGTCTCCACCAATACTTTTTCTTTATTCTAAATACTTTTTTTTACTGGGTTCTTTTTTAAAAATTAAAACATGTTTTATAAAATATTTAATTCATAAAACCTTATTATGCAAAATTAAATAATTTAAAAATAATTCCTTTGATATATTGAAAACACGCTTTCAAATTTTTAAAATCCAATAGCCAATTTGTGATCAACAGCAAAAAAAACCCCTTTGTAACAACAAGTTTCGAATGAAGTGAATTGTTCATAAAAAATGTCGTTTTATATATTAGATCTAGCATTTTGAATTTTGAAAAATAAATAACACATTCGTAATCAGCAACCACGAAAACCTCCCGAGTAACAAGTTTCATGTGACTTCAATCATTTTTTAAAAATGTCGTCCGCCATATTGGATCCGCCATTTTGAATTTTAGAAACCAACAACGGATTCGTAATCAACAATTACTAAAACCCCCCGAGTAACATGTTTCATGTGAGTTCAATAATTTTTAAAAAATGTCGTCCGCCATATTGGATCCGCCATTTTGAATTTTGAAAAACAAACTTCAGATTCGTAATCAGCGACCTCAAAAACCCTTAAGTAATCAGTTTTATCGAAATCTAGGGCAGTCATTTCTCAAATTAATAATTTGTTTATATAATTTGTTTATAACAATATTAACATTTTTTATTACCATTCTCGTGAGTATAAACTGATTAATTATGTTTAACTATATCTCTGAATGTTAATTTTAAGTGAAATTCAAATTTAGGACATTAAATGTCTATCAAATAAGTTAGAAAATAATTTTTGTCTACATTGTTGTTAAATAAATAAATAAACAAACAATTAATTTAAATAAATTATTAGCAGACGCATTGTATTCTGTGGAAACTCAAGATTATTTTTAAAAAAACATTAACAAAATCCGTTAAAAATTGTAAGAGCGCCAGGTTTTTGTCCCTGAAAAGTGCTATTTGCCCCACTGTGCGCCACATAAGTAAGGGGCCTTCAACACTTTTGTTTGCGCAGATGCGAATGTATGCGCGTTGAGAATAAATGTATGCCTTCAGGTGTACATAACCTCATAAATGACTAACATATCAAAATATTAATTATTTATCACCTACTAGGGGAGAGTGGGACAAGACGGGGTAGCGGGTAAGACGGGGTACCGGCCTTATTTAACAAACGAATTAACCAATCGCGATTATATTTTACATAATACTGCACCGAGACGATAGTTTCTTGTTTACAAAACCTAAATGCCATGAGAACATATCTTTTATCTGTTTTACTAAAAAACAGTTTTTGACGATTTTTTTGTCATTTTTTCACTTTTTTTAGGATATCTTTTATCTGTTTTACTAAAATAACAGTTTTTGACGATTTTTTTGTCATTTTTTCACTTTTTTTAGGAGGTGTTTATTACTTAATAATAACAGTTAATGAACTGTATAAATTTATTTCTAACTGTCAAGGGTTACAGAAGAAGGGAAGCATATATGTTTTTTTTGTTGAATCGTAAATTGTAGTAATTAATCGTTTTATTCAATTTCGTAGGTGCGGGCAAGATGGGGTAGGGGAGAGTGGGGCAAGACGGTGTTCACAAATGAAGCAAAAAAAAGAGAAATAAGAGAAGTTAAGAAAACTACTAAAATCAAGACTGAATAAAATAAGAGTGACCAAAAAGAAAAAAGCTTGTCAGGTTAAATCAACAATTAGCGATGGTAAAGTGGAAAATACACCTTGTCTCTATTGTAATGGTTATTATTTAGACTCAAATGAAGGCTGGGCTGCTTTTTTTTCTGCGGCCAATGGGCTCATTGCAGTTATGCATGAAGATGAAGATGCAACCTTTACTTGTGAAATTTGTCGACAGAAATATGTTGCTTTCTTGAGTACCCCATCTTACCCCTACAGGTACCCCATCTTACCCGTCAGTGGGGCAAGATGGGGAGATTTGCAATTTTTTCAATATTATTAATTATAAGCTTTTATAAGTAACACATGGCCTTTGTACGCCTTTTTTACGAAATACTGATTCCCAAAGATGATAATTAAAAATAATAATAAAGTATATATTCGGTAATTTTCGTTTTTTAGCGCTTTAAACCTTAAGTACCCCGTCTTTCCCCACTCTCCCCTATATTAATACCTATTTAACTTATATTTACATCCCGGATTGTTCTTAATAAGTTCATAAGAAAGCGCCAAATCATATTTCTTAAAAAAAGTAATATCATTCAAAAAACTATTCATATCTTTATTTGTAATGATGGCACACTAATAGGACAATAAATTTTAGTAAAAACATATGCTTCTAAGCTATATTCCTTGGAGTTAAAGTGATATCTAACGGACTGTAGAAATAAAGTTGCTAAGAGTGTAGCATTATGTGACAATATCAAACGAGATTAAAGCATCTTCTGACTTTTAAATAGATAAAACTAATTAACATATAAATATTTTTTGAAATAATATACATAAATCTTACTTTGTATATAATTTACAGAATTCTAATGACAACTAAAGTTTCAATTTTAAAATAAAGCAAGCTTTTAAGATTTCTAATTCATAATCATCAAAGTAAAATGTTCTGTGGATTTGCCCATATGGGGCAAAGGGCTATAGCCTGATAAGTATGGATATATATTCATTTAATATAAATTTAAATAAATTTTAATTAAATACATATTCATGCAAATGAAAATTGTAGTAGAGTTTTAGTCGAAATATGTTGTTTCATACACTACCGCCCACGAGTATCAGGACGATTACAGACGACTCTATGAAAAAACATGCCATCACTTTTTCCATCATATCTCGGAAATAAAAGGAGGTACAAAAAAAACTTAAATACGGTTAGAAAGCTGAAAATTCTGCGTAAAATAAGCAGGCTTCTCACTCCTCTACTATTTACTACTTTTTCTACTTTTTTAATAAAAGGCTACTTTTTGGCTACTTTTTTAAGTAAAATGCTACTAAAAGCTACTTTTTCAAGAAATTATGAGTCGAAATTTTTTTTAATAAGTTTCTGAAAAATATTTTTCTGAAATATACATATTTTAATAACAGATTTACAGTTTTCCGTCGTTTAAAGCTCAGTGCACAATACATTCGGGAATATCGTTCACGAAAGTGAAACATGAAATAGAAAAAAATTCAAATAATTATATACCTATCTATCTTTTTGTTTCATGCTTTGCGTATTTCGAAAATATCTATTCTGTGTTAGCCTTATAGAAATTATTTCCCCATTGGTCATTCTGTTGTATCATTATTACCAACCAATCAGAAACCGTTGATTTTTTGTTGAAGTTAGAAGCTTCCCACCCTTGGATTTTTTGGTTATGTTTTTAAATGTCCATCGTAAAAACGAAACATACAATATACACAGCATTATTAACACCATTCTTTTCAATTATTAATTGTGTTAAAAAGTTATAAAGTGAATATCGATTTATTTCTTGATTGATATTTTTCTCCCTCTTTAATTTAATCATTATAAGGTAAGTTACGAGTAGACGCAACCTTATTTTTCAATATAAGTTTTAATCATAAAAAACCATTTTAAGCATTTCTATGTCACATTGTTTTTATTTTATCACATATATTATTAGTAGGTATGTTTTCGTTCTTTAATTAATTTGTTTAAAACAATAAATTTTTAAAGTGTAAGTTGTGATAAAGTATAGTCAATTATGAATTGATTATGCTATTCTTTGATTATGTAAAAAAATGTTTGTTTTCGGAAAAGTTGTTATAAAACTAAAAAACATTAAATATTTTTTTAATTAAGTACTAAATTAAACTTATTTATAAAAACGATTATATTTCTGTTTTTTAGATCATCAGAAAATATAAGAGGAATTGGATATTCAACATATCTTAAAAAGATGTGAAAAAAATCTTAAATATGATCGGAATCTCAGTTTTAAATAACATATTGTGATTAAATGTTTTGTTGAAAAATTGGCTGTGTTTTGAAAAATAATTTAAAACTAAATTTCGATTAATTTTGTATACATAATGGGTGGCTATAATTTCCAAACAAATTGGTTGAAACGTATTGACAATTTAGGCTACGAAATCGGACTAAGTGCAATGAAAAAGAAAATAATGTATTTTGCACAATCTGCAGGAAAAGTTTTTCTTATGCAAATAAGGGTATCCAAGATATCCTTCAGCATTCTGGAACTGCAATTCATACAAAGAACGCTTCAGACAAATTTCATAATAACCAATTAAAGTTTCAAACACCTGCTTTGCCTAGGAATGGAGAATCTTTGGAAAATCCACTTTCATTACAAGTTGTGCGTGATACATCATTGAGAGCTGAAATCATTTGGGTAATTAAGAATGTACATTGCAATATGTCTGCAAATTCTTGCGATGATTTGGAGCAAACTTTTCAATTAATGTTTCCTGATTCACAAATAGCGAAAAAATTCTCACTTGGCCCTACAAAATTTAAATATCTACTTACCGAAGCGTTGGCATTGTATTATGAAAAGAATTTAATTGAAGATGTAAAAAAGCGACGGGTTCGTTTTATCATATGATGAGACAACCAATTCCGAGGGCAAAAAAGAGCTGCAGATTCGTTTGCGTTATTTTTCACACCAGAATTGCAAAGTAATTGATACCAATTGAAAAATTATTAATGTTGGGTTCGGATGGCCCTAATATTTTCTGAAATTCTTACCGATAAAGTCAGGTGTTAAGTCGACTTTATTTTCAAGTGTCAGATACACTTCTATTTGTAATTAATTAAAACAGAATGATATGCAAATGCAGTTAAAGTTTGTCGCAGGTAGTGCCGAGTTGTTTGAGAATTTTTCGCAATTGTTTCAAAAAGAGGAACCTCATATTCATATTCTCTTTGAAAGTATTGAAATGTTAAAAATTAAACTATTTACAAAATATTATTCTAGACGATGATGTAAGGAAACATTTGGAAAAACTTAGTCAAAAAGAGAGTCTAATTTTGCCTGTCGCTGTTTACAGCCTATTAGAATTCAAAACAAACATAGTCATAGAGATATTTGTAAAATCGCAGAGCAACTTTCTCTTCCAGATGTTTCTTCAATGCGATTGTCCGACGAATGGAATCTTTTGAAATTAGAGAAACTATCAGAATTTAAAAAATCAGAAAGAATCGATCACTATTGGCAAGCAAATATTTTTGACAAAACAAGCTTTAATAATGATATTAAATATCCGTTAGTTACTAAAGTTGTTAAAGCTTGCTTGTCTTTGTCTCACGGAAACTCAGATGTGGAAAGAGGATTCTCCAAATCGAAGCTGACTTTAACTAAGGATAAGACTAATATGTCTAAAACGAACTTTAAATGCTCGATTATTAACTCATGATTCCACAAAAAAGTTTAAAGGTAGACTTCACTTACTTCCAATAACAAATAATTTATTAACTATGGCTCGAAGAGCGCGTCAATCTTATATGGAGTTTTTAGATAATGAAAAGAAAAAAAAGAAACATTGAATCTGAAAAGGAAAAAAAGCAGAGGATCGAACAGGAAAAAAAAATCTGAAAAATGTAAAACAACTAAATAAAAATGTGAAAAAACTTGAATTGAATTTGAAAGACTTAAAAAAACAAACTAATTTGACGAAAAAATCTGCGGATTCTTTAATGATAAAAGCAAAAACTCAATTGGATGAAGCATTGAAAAAAAACGATCTTCAAGCAGCTCATATTGCGAGTGGAATGATGGTAGCAGCAGAAAGTCTAAGAAAAAAAGAGAGAACTAAAGAGGACGAAATTTTAAAACTAAACACAGAAATTGAACGAAAAAAGAACGAAGCTCTTAATAAATTATTACAAAAAAAAGTTAAAAAATAAGCCGGTTCAAGAAGAAGAGCAAAATAGAATCCATTCAAAAAGTAAAATATTAAAAAAGAGGTTCAAAAATCTACCAAAAAAGAAACGTCTAAAATCAAGAGTAAAAGTTCATCCACCATTCTTTTAAATGAAATTCGAGTCGAAGCTGTCAACGTAAATAAGGAAATTAGTATAAGTTCAATAAGAAATTCTGTAAAAAAATCAAATTCGCATTTAAAATCTTCTTCTACAGAGACTTCTACAGAATCGAATCGCAAAAGAAAAACAAATTCAATTAATAACATTCCTGCAAAAAAACAAAGAAAGTCTACAATGGCAAAATGCGATTTTGTTCAAAAAAACTCTACGATTATTAATTATGAGAAAATTCCAATGGAAAACTTATTATAAATGTTGTTAAAAATATACTTTAAAAAATTGTTGAAGTTAAAAATTTAAGATCATTACAAGACCAAAATATTGCTAATGTTTAAAAATATGTAAAAAGCTGAAAGGTTTAAAGTATTTATTAAAACTGTAAACTTGTACGAGAACTGTTTGTAAGATAGCCACAAATTTTTTAATATTAGAAATAGTTTTTTTAATGAAAAATATATTGTAGCTATAGAAAACTTAAGTTAAAGTAGCTAGTTATGTATGGGAGTCATAAATATTACTTTATTGGATACTTTTGTTATAAATGTTCTAACTATACATAAAATATGAATCGATAATAAAAAAATTCTCAAAACCTGAAGACTAATTCGAAACCAAAATATAAGTGTCCAAAATATTTAAATGGAAAATATAAGTTTTTAATTATTAGTAAATTATTTAATTTTACTAAGTTAAAATCAAGTTGTGACTATGTAAATAGTTAAACTATTTAATATGTTAATTATAGGTGAATATAAACATTAATATAAAACCAAAATATTGTGTAAAAGTTTGTAATATGTTGAAGTAAAACCAAAATATTATTGTTGAAAAAGATAATTATGTAAAACAGAAAAAAGGTTGTAGTTAATATATAATTATAAAAATAATAACAATAATACGTTTTATAACAAAAAAAATGATTGCATTATCTAATAATATTGACGTGAAACTTAAAGTTTGACTATTTTACTAAATTAAATGTAAAGTGATATCTGTTTTCTTATTAAAATATAAGATATTAGTACAAAAAAACTGATTTTTCACACTATTTACTTTACTACTTTTTCCTACTATTTTAATCTTTTAAATGCTACTTTTTCCTACTATTTCAACCTCTAAAGCTACTTTTTCCTACTATTTTTGAAGTCAGAAAAGAGTGAGAAGCCTGAATATGCCGTCTTTGAAGTCACTTTGTTATGTATTTTTTGAGTTGTAGAGTGCGAAAGAATTTTAAACAATTATCAAATTTTCTCATTTTTGTCTCTTGAATTCAACATTTTCAAAAATCTACAAAAATTTAGTTAAATTTTTTTTAAAAACACAGAAACCCTCGTTAGAATTCCAGCATTAAAATAAGCCTTAGAAAATTAAAAAATGTTAATCCGTAATCGATTTATCATTAAAAATGTGAAGCCGTGTTGTGACCGATTGTGACATCAAAGACGGCTTATTTTACTATTTGTATCTCCTTTCATTTTCGAGATATGATTAAAAAAGTGATGACATGTTTTTTCATAGAGTCGCGTGTTATCGCGCTGATACTTGTGGACGGTAGTGTATAAAGTAATAAACATTTAATTTTTAAATTTTAGTGTGAGCCGGGACTTGGAGCCTCTGTCATGTACAATCTTCTTTATAACAAGCCACAAAAGTTAATGTTGTTAGCAGGTTGTAGTACAGTTTGTACAACTGTTGCAGAAGCTGCGAAAATGTGGAATTTAGTTGTTGTAAGTATTAATTAAACCAATTTTGCAGTGCCATGTGCGCATTTTCTTTTTCTCTTTTCTTCCTAATTTTTAGAAACAGAAAAATAATATTATATTTTATATTACATCAAACCCCTTTAGAGTCCTGTTCTTCTCCAGAAGTCCAGTGTCTCTTCTATCGTTATGTTGATCACCTGCTTAATGTCAATAATTGCTTGACCCCAGCTAGAAAGCCTGATCCTAGTTAACGCTGGGTATTCAGATAATATGAGTCGAAGTTTCGTTACTCGCCTCACACAATCTGCACATAGGCGAAACTTGTCTACCTTTTTTATGCTGATGGTAATTCAATAGTCCATGACCTGTAAGCAGGCGAACTACGGTTCTAACTCTCATCTTATCGAGTTTTAGGAGATCGCTCACTAGCCTCTTGTTAAGAACTAGCCCCAACAAAGTCTTCGCTTGCCTTCCCACCCCAATGCTCACCCAATAAATTTCATGATCCTTTTAACCCCATCTTTCTATAGCTCTATTAACCAAGCACGGCATTAATGCCACTGCTGGTTCATGACCGATAACTATAACACATCTAGTACGCTACGGCATTCCCAGACGAGTTTTGATTCTATTGTGAGATTTTTCAGAGCCCTAATGCCACCTGACTATCTACACAAATACTAATCCTCTTGCCATTTGTTCCTTTTAAAATGGACATTTGGGAACACATACCTTAAAATCGCACAGACCTCGGCCTGACAGACCGTGGCATATTATCCTAGTGACATTTTATGCAGCCAGTTTTTCGATAGATTCCGAAGCCTGCACCGCAGTCCACTTTGGAGCCGTCTGTATACCAGACTTCGTCCCTAAGTGGAAAACCCTTCTTCTAGTCAGTTCTGGAATGTATAATGAACTTAAAGCGGGTTTTAATTTCACCCTCTTGATAATTCTATCTTGCACCATACTTAATTCTGGGATTGATAGAATTGAGGTTAGAAGCTTGGTGTGTTCACCGAAAAAATTCCACCTTTCCTGCACGGTTAGGTGCTTCGGTTAGTACGAATTCCAACGCAGCTGTTGGCGTGGTCCTTATAGCCCCCGTAATGCCCCTGAAAACCATTACTTCGATGGGTGTTACGAAAAAAACACTATTCACCTTCGTGAACAAGAATAACACAATTTAGCTTTGGGTCGAAAAAAATACTATTAACTTTTTGGGGACGAAAAAAAATACTTCTGACCTATGTGGAAGAATAAAAACTCTCCTATCTTCTTCGGGAAGAAAAAAAACAGTTCTGACTTCTTTGGGTCGAACAAAAACGCTTTTGACTTCTACTGGGCGAATAAAAACACTATTGGTTTTTTTAAAGCGAAGAAAAACGTAGTTGACTTCTCGTGGGCGAAAATAAACTCTCTTACTAATTAATATATGTTAATATATATATATATATATATATATATATGTGTATGTTTTTGTTCATAAACGATTTCACGATTGTTACTATTTTCACGTATTACTATGACAACGAACTGTTATATTAATCAAAACAAGCATTTTTTGTTATTTTGGAAAAAACGAAAATTTTCGAAAAATATAATTATAATGGGCTTAGGGGGTTAAGTGTGCAAAAACTGCCCCCGCATCTATTTTTCTCAAATTTGGCCCATATATTACTATTCATATGACTATAACTTTCTGCAATTTTGAATTCAAAATTCGCTTTTTTGGGGAAGTTATGGAGGGGGAAAGCAAAATCAAAAAACTTATTTTTCTTGAAAACTACTAAACCGATTTTAATGAAATTTTAAGAGGTATACGGTAATGCACATATACATAATGGGCAATTTCATGTGATAGGGTATAGCCAAATAAGTATGGAAAAAGTGACCCGAATATATTTTTCCCATTCATTCCTACCCACTTAAAAATAACAAAAAAAAATCGAAAAACACATTTTTCTCAAAAACTACTGTATGCATTTTAATCAGCTTTGGATATGTTGAAAAGACAATTAAAGAGATTCCAAAAAAAATTTCAAATTATTTTTTCAAAAAATTCCAAAAATTTTTTTTTTGAAAATTTCAAATTAAAATTTTTTTGAAATTTTCAAAAAAAAATTTGTTTAAATCTATTAAAGTGAAATTTTCATGTATTTTCTCATTTCATTCTCTTATGTCATCTACTTAATAAAAAAATTTTGCTTGACATGATTTCAGGGTGTGTAACGGTAAATAACTCAAAAACCATACCCAGTACATTTTTATGTTGTATGTAAATGGTTAATTTTAAAAAACCTGTCAAATATTTTTGCAACTTATTACTAGTGGGTTATTGAGGTTGCTAAATACAAATCTAATGTTACTATAAAAAATATTTTTAGACAAACAAAAAAATTTGGAAAATTTTAAAATCAAATTTTAGGATTTTTTGAGTTTTTTTCACCGTGTCGCACTCTAAAATCATCTAGGCAATTATTCTTTGATAAGTAAGACTGTTAAAAAAGTTAAATAAAAAAGTGTTATGTACCGCTTCAACGATCAAAAAAGAAAAAAATTTTAAATGCCAAAATAAAAATTTTTGGATTTTTCTTTGGAAATATTTTTTTTTAATATCGATTTCAGACTTGTATTTAGAAAACCCCTAAGTATTAATTTGGGATTAAACAAATAATTAATTAATTAACCATTTACATACAACATAAAAATGTACCGGGTATGGTTTTTGAGTTATTTACCGTGACACACCCTGAAATCATGTCAAGCAAAATTGTTTTATTAAGTAGATGACATAAGAGAATGAAATGAGAAAATACATAAAAATTTCACTTTAATAGATTTAAACAAATTTTTTTCTGAAAATTTCAAAAAAAATTTAATTTGAAATTTTCAAAAAAAAAATTTTTGGAATTTTTTGAAAAAATAATTTGAAATTTTTTTTGGAATCTCTTTAATTGTCTTTTCAATATATCCAAAGCTGATTAAAATGCCTACAGTAGTTTTTGAGCAAAATGCGTTTTTCGATTTTTTCCTCTCCATAAGTTCCAAAAAACTCAAAATTTTGAGTTAAAAATTTCAAAAAGTTATTTTTAAGTGGGTAGGAATGAATGGAAAAAATATATTCGGGTCACTTTTTCCATACTTATTTGGCTATACCCTATCACATGAAATTGCCCATTATGTATATGTGCATTACCGTATACGTGACAAATAGCATGACCATGGTTTTTGACATTTTACTCAAAAACTATATTTTTAAAAAATTTGGAAAAAATATATGTTAAAGGGGACATTATAAGGTACTTTTTACTGGTCACTTCAAAAAATAACCCTAAAAAAATTTTTGAAAATTTCAAAAAAATTTTTGAAAATTTCAAAAATTTTTTTTGAAAATTTTTTTTTCTAAAATCGTCTTATCTATATCTACAACCTCTTAAAATTTCATTAAAATCGGTTTAGTAGTTTTCGAGAAAAATAAGTTTTTTGATTTTGCTTTCCCCCTCCATAACTCCCCCAAAAAAGCGAATTTTGAGTTCAAAATTGCAGAAAGTTATAGTCATATGGATAGTAATATATGGGCCAAATTTGAGAAAAATAGATGCGGGGGCAGTTTTTGCACACTTAACCCCCTAAGCCCTTTCAAAAAATATAGAAACGGAAGAAATCGAACAAAGTGATACTTCTGCAGACGGTATTTTGTGCACCAAATAGCTTTTTTTATTTAAAGATTTATTTAAATTCAGAATTAAAAGAATAAAGAAACTCAACTTTTGATATAGGGAAGAGTAGGCTACATTGAACCAGCGTCAACAGTTAACCACTTCAATTTTCTGAGAAATGACTGAGTGCAATTTTTTCTTATTCAATATATAAGTTAGTATTACCGAAACAGACTATGTCCAAAAATTTACGGCAAGTAGGTTAATTGTTTGCAAAGAAAAACTAAAAAAACTGTTTTTCACGTACAAAACAAAAAATTTGGTGGAATTATAATGACGTTCTTTTTTTGAAATAGGAAGTTTTAAAAATTAGTAAACTTTTGATTTATTTTGCTTAGGGTCTCAACTTCAATATTCCGATGTGATACAGAATTTTAAGTCTTACATTAATTTATTATAAACAATTTTTGTTGTGAATGTCATGTGATAACAGTGAGTGCGGCATCATTGAAACACACCTTCTGAAGGTTTCCTATAAATTTGGCAATGAAAAAATTTTTTTTGTCTTAGTTATAGTCATTGAAAGTCGTGCACACAATAACTCCCCGGATGGGGCTATTTTGTGCATCGAACTTTGTTTTTATATAATGTTGCGTAAACATTTTTTTTAATCGTTTCTGCTTCATGAAATCTTTTGTGTATATATTTGAGAGTAAATTAAAAAAAGAATGACCTAGTAAAATTTTTTTTGTAGATATATTATACAAAAAATGTAAAATAAATCACTAAAATTTTGCTAAAATCTGGATTTACTAAAAATTAACAATCTTTCTTTAAATTGTATATTACGCAGATAGTAAAAAATATATTTTTTTTAAATATATATTTCATAATAATATACTAATATAATTATAAAATGATTGTTTAAACACTTATAAATAACTTTGAAACATCATTTCAATAGGAGCTTTTTTAATGGTTTTGAATGATATTTTTAAAAAACTTGAAATAAATATTTTTAAGGTTAAATAGATAACAATTTAATATCTAATATGCTTTTCAAGTTATTTTAAGAGAAACGAGAAAATAGTTTTAAAACTAATTTGAAAAACTTATAAATATTAATTAATGTTCATTTTTTGAGGTTACGTTGTGCACCGGTTGAGCTTTTAATCGTTTTAATGATTTTAATTAACGTATTTACAGTTTTTTGACAGAAAAGTAAGACAAAAATGTATAAAAATGATAAACAGAATCTTCTTTACTTATTAAATAAAACATTTATGAAAAATATTTGATTTTTTTAAGTGCACAAAATAGCCCCATGGAATCCTGGTTTTTCAGTTTTTCCACTTTTCTCTTAAAATAATGAATAAAAAGTTAGCGCATTACGTATACGACAACAAATATCTAACTCAGTTTATGAGACACATTAAAACTCTAGAAGATCTGGTATAATTTTTCCGAACTTTCAAAATTTTTTAAACAAATTTTCCGTTTTTAGGAATTTTTTTCTCTTAATTGACAAAGAATTAAATAATAACATTTAGTGCTCTCTATTGTCATGTAATCAAACTTTCATTTTACACAATAGCAAATTAAAATAATTCATTTTAATAATTTTTTTCATTAAAAAATTCGCGTGCACAAAATAGCCCCCGGATGCACAAAAATAGCCCCAGTTGACGGTAATAATTTACAAAGAAATTTATAATAATTTTTTTAAATCAATGTGTTATTTAAATTAAATATAATTTATTTCAGTTTAATAAAAAAACATTTGTCTCAAAGTCTACTAACCTATTAATTTTTTTTGAAAATAAGAAAAACAATACTAAATATACAAAATTTGATTTAGTGAATACACAATTTTTATTTGAGCCAAATATTTATTTACCTTTGACACAAATATATTTTTACTTCAAACTTAAATATAATAATTGTAATTGTAGAATTATTAAAATTTCCTTAAACTTTAATATTGAAGATTCCGTCGAAAACTTTTGTGTCAGTGATTCTATTTCATTTAAAGATTTCTCTTCTATAGAAACAAACAGTAATTCTTTTCGAAATGAAGAAGAAAACACTGAATCCATCAATCCGACTGATTCTAACGACATTGAGACACAACTAAGGCAATTAAAACGCAAAGATCAAGAAAGAAAACCCTCACAGCACCGGGATATTCAGGATATCCCAGAGACGTCCTGGGGATATCGATTTGTTTTCGGAAGTTTGGATATCTCTGGGATATCCTAGGGACGTCCATGGATATCCAGAGGATAATCCAGGGATATCCAAACTTCCGAAAACAAATCGATATCCCCAGGACGTCTCTGGGATATCCTGAATATCCCGGTGCTGTGAGGGAATGTACGAAAACGAATACCAAATCCTGAATCTTGGAAGGACAACAAAGCTAAGAAAACTCACACTAATGGTACGTAAGGAATCGAAAGAAAAATACTGTCATTGAAGCTAGAGAAATAAAAGAAGGATGTAACAACATGAAATGTTGGAGGAAATGTCATAGTAAGCTCTCAACTGATGAACGAAAAAATGCTTTTGATATGTTCTGGAAGGCATAAAGTCACTCTAAACAATGGAAAATTTTAAATAACTGGGTGGAAGTAAAAGAATTAGATGATAGTGATTCACCAGACTACGGAAAAGTTGACGCTCTAAATACAATGAGGAATTATAAGCTCCCAAAAAAATGTCACTGAATTTGTTACCGTATATCGCAAAATGTTCTTGGATACACTGAGTACGTTAAACTTTTTAATATAAATTTTCCCCCTTTTTCATAATTTTAATTCATTTTTCAGTACTTATTCAGGGTTGCCACAAAAAATTAACTTTGTTTTTCCCTTACCTTTTCCTGATTTCCAGACAGAATTTTGACCTTTTCCCTGACACTAAAGAATATTCTAAGTCACTCTAAAAATGATTAGAAGCTCAAGAAAATGTTCGAATATTTGCGAATTTCTTTAATTATTGTAAAATTGTTCAAAGACAATTATTGTTTTATTTATCATTATTATTTTTCATTAGGAACTAAAATTCTTCAAAACATTCAAATTCAAACCTTCTTGAAATTAAACAACTTATAAAAATATTAGTTAGATGAAATTTTATTTGTGGATTCTTAATATATTAATTTAAATAATTTGTAGGCCAGTTTTTCCACAATTGTTTGTTTATTAACTTATGTTATTAAAACAACGTTTCGGTAGTAACCACTACCCTTATCAAGTTTAAATTAAAAGCAATAAAGCATTGTCAAGAAAATAATTAAGTTTTTGTAAAATAAAGTATTTTAAATATTATATCATTTTCGTTCAATTAATAAAGGGTAGTGGTTACTACCGAAACGTTGTTTTAATAACATAAGTTAATAAACAAACAATTGTGGAAAAACTGGCCTACAAATTATTTAAATTATTATAAAAATATTATTATAAACATGAAGAAGTCAATCACTCCATGTCTTCGACTGGGAGTAATCGATTTTTAAATAATTTTTTATTAGAAAATTCAACGAGAATTTAATCATTGATTTTATAGGGAGAATTTTGTTATTTAACAAGATAATTGAATTCTTATGCAGAATTACTTTGAAAATTTTTTAAAATAATTGATTTCCTGAGACGATTTAAAAGATATTTATGAAAAACTGGAATAATTGCAACGAATTTTATTATTTTATTGGATTATTAAATGTTTCTTAAATTTGAATTTTCTCGTTGAGTTCCAATAAAATTTTTAAGAATAACTGCATTTTTCGAGAAATTTATTAAAAATATTTAAAATTCTGTCACTTGCGAAAAAGTTAAATTTTATTAAATTTTTTTTTTAATAATTGAATTCTTGTGAAGAATTTTATAAAAAAATCTTTTTTAATAATTGAATTTCAGTGAAAATTTTTTATTTATAGCAATAATTAAAATTTTGCAAAAAAATTTATTTAAATTTTTTGAAAATAATTGAATTTTTGGAGAAAAATTTTGCTATTTACAAAGACAATTAAATTAATGACGAAATATTCGTTAAAATGTTTTAAAAAAATTGAATTTCTTCAAAGAATTGTATTAATTTTGAAAATAATTGAATTCTTGTGATGGATGTTGTTATTTATAAAAGTAATTGAATTTTGCAAAGAATTTTTTTTTAAATTCCTAAAAATCCAGAATTTTTTTATGAATTTCAAAAATTTAATTTTTTCCAGTACTTTAAATAAAAATCCCTGACTTTTCCCTGACTTCGCTTACCAATTCTACTTTCCCTGAATTCCCTGTTTTTCCTGACCTGTGGCAACCCTGTTATTAATAAACTTTCCCATTTTTAAAAATAACTTTTTTCAGACATTTCAGAACAATGGGTAAGAACAGCTCTAAAGAAGAAAAATATATCGAATGCTACTGGTCTCATAGAATCAGATCAAAGGGGAAAACATCTCTCCGCCGCTGGTTGTCCACTGCCGAACATCATTGATGTCTTAGATGTACTGGGAGAAGCGGGTCCACTGCCAAACATCATTGATTTCTTTGATGTGCTGAGAGAAGTGGTCCCGCTGCCAGACGGAAAAATCTCACCATCGGTCCCAAGACTGATGCTCAAGTGCGCGCGGATTGTGGGGGCGCACAATTTCTTGCAGTGCCACAGGTGATCGTGGAAAGATTGGATCCACAGAACATCGTGGAAGGAGGAAGAATAAGAAACGGAAGCGCGTCGAGCCTTCTGAGTGTGTCAATCTGCAGTAGCGGAAAGACCGTACATAGCGCTATCGACTCAGAAGTAGACGACGAGGCGATAGAAGAGACTCGCAAGATATGCTCGCGGCTCAGAAAGGAAGAGGCGACTTGCCTCGACAAAATGGAGTTGGAGGTCGCAATGATAATAAAATCTTGCGACATTCAGAAGAACGTCAACAGGACGGTAAAAGATGGACTCAGAGCCATCGAAGTCCTGTCGAAAGAGGCAAAAGTAAAGCATGTCGCAGCCGATGAGTCGGACTTCGATTTAGCATGCGTTCTCAGCAGTGCGGAGTGTAACCGCAAGGACCGTAAGGATAAGAGAGAGCGTTCCTATAAGCGTAATCTCAAAAGCGTCCTAAGAGATGCTCAAAAACGGTAGCGAGAGGGTGACAGTCCAGGGGAGACTTGAACCCAAACCGATAAGAGGAAAAAGGAGGAAGCTCCTCCAATGGAAACGGAAGTACCAGATCCAAAGATTCCTCAAATGGAAAGAATGGGGTCAAAAAGATCCGCAGTTGGACACGTAAAAATTGGTTTTATGTGTTGCCCAATTAAAAAAAGAGTAATGGTCGTCCGGTGTCATCGATGCTTGGGATACGGTCATATTGGAGCGAAATGCCAGAAGGTGGACAGATCGGCTGCGTGCTTTAAGTGCGGTGAAGCTGGTCACAGGTTCTGTAACTGTAAGAAGAGCCCAAGTTGCTTTTTATGCAAGGAAAAGTTTGGCAATAAGGTGTCAACCACCCATATTGCAGGCAGCGGAGGACACGGACTCTTCAGGGCGGCCCTTGAGGAGGCAAAGAAGACTCTCGCAAGAACTAAAAGCAAATAAAAAGTATTAAAAAGAAGGGAGTCGAGAACTTCGTAACCTCGGTTATGTCGAGGAAGGATCTCGACGGCCGCCAAAAAGCGTGATTTAAACAGCTTTTAATTTGTTTGTTTTTTATTAATTTATTTTGTGATTTATTTGCCCTTATACATTTTTTAATTTGTGTTGTGTTTTTTATTCGTCTTTATACAGTTTTATTTTTTTAACATTATATACGTGTTTACTTTTTTTTTCTTTTCTTTTTTATATCCGTTTACAATTTTATCTTTTGACTTTTTACACTTCTTAAAAAATTTTTTTTTTTTATTATTGTTGTGCTCTGAATTCCGCTTGGACTTTGTAATAGTTTTAATTATTTTTTTTGAACTACGGACGCAGGAGGATCGCAGAGAAAGGGAGAAGGTTGCATTAGCGACAGAGTTGGAGCGCCACCCTCGAAGGCTAAAGTCTTACGACAGTTCCGAGGGAGGGTAAAGGGTTCCAGAAGAAGGGTTACGGGTTTTAGTGGGTCGGGTTGGTAGTAGGTCGCCAGTTTATTAAATTTATTATAACATTTATTTATTTATCTTTTTTTAATATTTTCTTTTGTTTCATTGTACCAACCCCACATAACCTTGGAGTGCCGAATCCAAGGTATCTGTAGGCAGATTTCTTAAAAGTCCCTAAGCAAAAAAAAGGGGAAAACATCTTAATCGACCTTCAAAATATACATAAAGATGATGTTATCTTGCTCATTAAAAGTCACATTGAACGATTTCCAACTATCGAATCGCATTACTGTCGCGAAAGTACTAATAAAAAATACCTAGAAGAAGGGCTTTCCATAGCTAAAATGCATAAATTGCTTATTAAAGAGCTTGAAGAAAATAATATAGCCACTCATATTTCAGTAGATATTTACCGCAAAGCATTTAATACTGAGTATAATTACAGCTTTTTTAGACCAAAAAAGGATAGGTCAGATTATCAATTACTATTTTCGAGGCACATGTATTTTTAATAATTATTTCAATATTAATATTGGAGCAATTGTTGAAAATACAAAATTATTTTCAGGTGTGAACAATGTGAGAGGTACTTAAACTTTTCTGCAGCTGAAAGAATAGGAATTCAAGATCAGCAGAATATTCACCTAAATAATAAAAAATTGGCTAGACAACTTATGAGTGCGGCTAAAAAAACATCCAAAACAGATAAAACTGTGTGCACTATCAATTTTGATATGCAAAAAATTTTAACAACACCTGGAGCAGAAATGGGACCACTTTATTACATGTCAATGTTAAATGTTTGGAATTTTTCACTATTCGATTTGGAGAGTAACGAAGGTGTCTGTTGTCTTTAGGATGAGACCATAGGAAAACGAGAATCGAATAAAATCGCATCTTTTTTGATGGCTGATTTAATAGCAAAAATTAAAGCATCGCCAAATCTTCGCTTCAAAAAACGATTCAAATGTTAAACGATAATTGCAGTGGCGAAAATAAAAATAAATGTGTCTTTAGTATGCTTATTAAGATATCACTCCAATACAATGTCAAAATTTGTCACAGGTATACAAATAATAGATTTTTAAATTTAAATTTTTAATATATAAATATTTTATTGATATTAATAGCATTTATTAATTATTTTTATAAATATATGTATTGGTCATATTGGACACAAAAAACCAAATTAGGTTAATATTTTAAAACTGATTTTTCTTTAATCTTTAGCATGTACTTCTTTTAATAATATATATTTTTAATTAAATAATTATCCAGTGAGAAGGAATGAAATTTTAAATATAAAATTTATGCTTGTAGATTTTTAGAAACAGGACACACCCAATGCCCATGTGACTCAATACATGCACGAATAGAAAAACACGTAAAAAATAAATCTGTTTACACTAAAGAAGAGTGGGGAAAATTAATTACCGAAGCGAGAGAAAAACAACCTTATATTGTAAAATAAATTGAACAAAGTGAAATTATGGTTTTTACAGAGATGTCAAATTTGTTTAATTGGAAAAAATTTGACACATCAAACATTCGTGAATTTACCGTAGATCCGTCAGATGAAAAATTAATTTTTGTGAAATATGATTTCAATGACAATCCAAAGCCAATGAAGATATCGCAAAACAATATAACACGAGATGTAATAAAAAGTATTTCTCTTCATCCAGCTTACACCGAAAAAATACAGCTAACTCATAAAAAGAAAGAAGATCTTCAAACGATGTTGAAGAAAGGTTACATACCAACAGAATTTAGACATTTTTACGAAGAAATAGTAAAATAAGTTTTCTAATTGTTAAAGTTTTTTACATTACTGTGATAATGAATTAATTATGACTTCGATTAAATCAAATAATATTGAATGAATTATTAGCGTTTAAAAAATTCTTTTCAAAATGCAAAATGTTAAAGAATTATATTATATGTATTATATTTTAAGAGTCGCTGCTTTTTGCATTAAAAAATGAAGAATGTTATTATTCGCAAGAAAGAAGTAATCAGTGTTTCTTCATTTTAATTTTAGAAATATCAAATTTGTTATTTTTTCAATTTTTTGGTAATACAAAAAAAACCTTGTCATTTATTTTAAAAAGTTTGTAAAAATACAAACATTTAATACATTTTGAAAAAAAATTTTAATAAAAAATAAAATTTCTATTCTATTATTTTCTGTATTATTTTTTTATTTTGTGTTATTCATTTTATAGGATATTAACACTTATTATTTATTTTATTTAAAAATCTTTTCATTTTTAAAAAGAGGGTGAGAAAATAATAATTAAATAAAAAAATTCGTTAAATTAATATTTTTAATAATATTTATAATTTATATTTAAAATATTATATTTAAAAAATATTATTTTCAAATTTCTCACTGCATGTAAATACTAAAAAATAAAAATAAATAAAATACTATCACTTAAATAAATTATATGATGTATGAAAAAGTTATGATAATTATCCCGACGATGTTTTTAAAAATGTCAGTTTTTGCAGCGACTTTCTTATGAATGTTTCAGGTTCTGTTCAAATCATTTTGAAGTGTTAGTTTTCGTTCTGATCAATTGAAGAGTGATACTATTCTTCTTGATCATTTTAACAATGTTAATTTTCGCTCCCACCTTCCCAAGAGTTTTAGTTTTCGCCCTTATCAATTTTAGAGTGATACTATTCTTCCCGATAATTTTAACAATTTTAATTTTCGCCCCCACCTTCCCAAAAGTATTAGTTTTTGCCCTGATCATTTCAAGAAAATTATTTTTCGTACTGAGGTGATAGAAGTATTAGCCTTCCAATAAACAAAAAATGATAATGTTTTTATTCGTAACACGCGTCGACTTAGAGTTGGTCCAGTTTCTCTTTAACCGTTACCAGTTGAGTCCTAGACCACCAGACATCCAACGCGTGAAGAAACCTGGGTTTTAAAATCATCTGAAAGATCCAGTTAACCATATTAAGCCTCCGTCCTCACGATGACCCTATCGCCATTCTACAAGGCCAAAAAAGCAGTACAGAACCTTCTATACTGATATTCGAAATGTTCTTTCCAACGCAGCTTTTTATCCAGGATTACTCCCAGGTACTTAGCTGATTCGGAAAAAGAAATTTCTTTCCATAAAATATCGGTTTCTTTAAACTCGGTTCCTTATATTTCCTTGTGAAAACTACTATATTCGTTTTCTCTGAGTTTATAGAAAGTCCAGTTCTGCACCAATCCTTGACAATCTTAAGTGCACCTTCCGTAAACTCTAAGAGGGTCTAAATTGAGTGCCCTTTTATAATTATAAGGAAATCATCTGCATATATTAGCGTATAATATCCCTGGCTATTGAGGTTTTTGACAACTCATCTGCCACTAAGCACCACAATAAAGGAGAGACAACTCCTTTTTGTAAGCACCCTTTTAAGGCAAGGCCTTTTATCCTAGCCTCACCATACTCTGCTTCTAGGGCCCTTTCGCGAAGCATACTGTCGATCCACTTAATTAGCTGCTCGGGCACATCTCGCTTTCTGGCTGCCCTACAGATGACTTTGATAGGGGTGTTAGGAAAGGCACCTTCAATATCAAAAAAGGTACCAACTGCATAGCCACCACTGCTAATTTGTCCCTCTATTCTACCTACTGCAGAATAGAGGGCTGTTTCTACTGGCAAACCTGCTCTATAATCATGTTACCCCTGGTGTAGAGAATAATCCCTAAGAAGTTCCTGTCTGATAAAATTATCCACCAGTTTCTATAACGGCTTTAATATAAAAGGAGTTAGACTTCTTCACTCCGTGTAGGAAGATAAACATTATCAACTTTAATTGTGAAAACTTTTGCTACGATTTTTATATTTTACAAAGCCTCCTTATAAAAATGCTGCTTTGCCGACAATCTTAACAGCTAATTGTTCAAAGATATTAGAATATTTTTATAAATTGCGAAATATAAGTAAGCGTTGAACATAAAATCTTACATATTTGTATTTTGCCGTACAAAATAAAAAAGACTATAACTGTCATTTGTTTTCAGGTTGATGTTAGCTTGTTTGTCTACGGGAGTATCGATCGCACTGTTCGGTAAAATATTTAATTGTTTTTGGACAAAAAATGACAGCTCTAATGTCAAAATTTTTAAATAACAATTGCATTAGTTTCTTAACTCAGTCTGTGTAAGGTTTTATGAATTGCACAGTAAAAAGTAAATCTTTTTTTAAAAACTATCTGGAATTAATTAAGTCTTGAAAGTAATGACATTCTAAATTTAAACTCTTCGCTTTGCGTGTAAATAAAGATAGGCAATGTGATTTTACAGTTCTACTTTTTTATATTGAGTGTACATTTGCTGATTTGGCACATAATTGCCTTAAATTCAGCATATTCTTAGATGATAATTAGTATGCTTTTCTCTTTAAATTCATTAAAAAAATATGATTTGAAATTAAACAAAGGCTGTCTTAACCCTTAAAGCTCACACTTACGAATCCATCCTCAAACCGCACCCTGGAAGTGCGACACCCGGGAACTTTAAAGTGTGTTCTCCAAGCTGGAATAGGATATTATCTTTTAGAAAAATTAATCTGATGTAGCTCAGTACATCTATTTTGAAGAAAAATAGGTTTAATAATGATTTATTTAATCTTGATAATTAAAAAAAAGTTTTTTAAAACTACTTAAATTACCTTAAACCGTAAACTGAGTGTCCGACACCCATGAATTTTTCGCCGTTCAACTTCATAAAGTTATCAAATACACAAAGACACTTAGGAGATTAATGATACTCACGGAACATAAAGTTAAGGCGTACTTGCGTTTGCGAAGGCAAAAAATAGGCCCCACTTTAATGATTTTTTTTAGTAATTTTATTTAAAATATTAAAACAGATTTTTTTACCTTAAAGTACATTCTAAAAACTACAAAAAGAAAAAATTGTTTCGTTTATAACAGTTATTTACGATTAGTAGAGGCCCCAAAAATGACGATCTTAAATTTGTAAGAGTTTGCGGTGCCCCACATAGAGCTGCTCCTGACAGTCTAAAATCAAAAAAACAAAATTTATTCTTTAGTATACATCAATATCTAGTGGACGTATATGATTAAATTAAAATAAAGTGAAAAAACGAAAATGCGGTACTTTTAAAGTCAAAAATTCAAAAGATCAAAATCATCATTTCTTAAAAAATGAATTTAAAAGTACCGTATTTTCGTTTTATTTACTTTATTTTAATTTAATCATATACGTCCACTAGGTATTAATGTAGGAAAGAGTATGCTACATTGAACCAGGTATTTTATAAAGTCCAAGAACTAATTAAATTTTACAAATTTTGATCAGGTTTTTGTATCAAAATAAAAGTGAAGAACTCCTTTAGTTAATACACACGTTACAAACTCAAATTATTATGATTAAATAATAAAATTTAATTTTTTTCTAATCAGTTACATTTTTCTTATTTTAAAGGATGTGTGTCTACATTGAACCACCTTTAATAAAATACTACAATTTACTTCGAAAATAATATTTCCACTTACACATTGTAAAAAATCTTATTTTCTACTCAAAAAAATAGAAAAATGTTGTTAAATAGTTATTGTTTGTTAATATAGAAAATTAATATATTTCGATGTCAGGTTAGGTAGCAAAAGTGACAGTTTAAGTTTATCTTGTATTTTTCTTACTAATTAGTAAAACAGACAACTTTACCACTCTTAAAATTGAAAAATCTTTGCTTTTTCGGATGGTTCAATGATGCCGCACTCACTGTTATCACATGACATTCACAACAAAAATTGTTTATAATAAATTTATGTAAGACTTAAAATTCTGTATCACATCGGAATATTGAAGTTGAGACCCTAAGCGAAATAAATCAAAAGTTTACTAATTTTTAAAACTTTCTATTTCAATAAAAGAACGTCATTATAATTCCACCAAATTTTTTGTTTTGTACGTAAAAACAGATTTTTTTAGTTTTTCTTTGCAAACAATAAACCTACTTGCCGGAAATTTTTGGACATAGTCTGTTTCGGTAATACTAACTTATATATTGAATAAGAAAAAATTGCACTCAGTCATTTCTCAGAAAATTGAAGTGGTTAACTGTTGACGCTGGTTCAATGTAGCCTAGTCTCCCCTATACTGAAGAATAAATTTTGTTTTTTTGATTTTAGACTGTCAGGAGCGGCTCTATGGGGGCACCGCAAACTTTTACAAATTTAAGATCGCTATTCTTTGGGCCCTTTACGAATCGTAAATAACTGTTAAAAAACGAAACAATTCTTTCTTTTTGTAGTTTTTATAATGAAGGGGAGAACGGGGCGAGGCAGCCAACGGGTGAAGCAGCCAATTGCTTCTTATTTCTGCATAATTTTTCCAAATCGTGCGCAATTAATAATTTAGACTGCTTATGGTAGTTTACTTTAGTTGCTTACAGATGGGCATTATTGCTGCAGCAGTTTAGCAATGACAGTATCATTTATGAAAACAGACTTTTTGGATGTAACTTTTCTAAGAGTTATTTTGGTGATTTTAGTTAATAGAGTTACACGAATAAAATTCTTGTAAAGTGATTTTTAATGCAGAATTTAGTGCTGAAGACGATGGTGTTAATGAAATTGCGATATTTTTAATATTACAGGTTTTGTGGATGTTTTCTTAAAAAAGTACTTTTGGGGTTAGGCAGCCAACACTAAATTTTTCGTCTTTTGTGTTGATTTTATTGGTTCTTCTTAATGTTTTCTCTTTTTTTCCTACTCCAATACATTTTAAACTTAACATTGAATTTTATAAACCATTTTTTTAAAATAACAAATTTATATTTTCTTAAAATGTTAAATTAAATTTAATTAATGTTATTATTATAATATTATTCAAATGTAAATTTTTGAAGTTTACCAACAAAATAAAAGTAAGTTAAGGACAACTACCTTGTTATGTTTCACTAATTTTAACTTTAAGTTATGTTTTTGTAACTATTAAAATAGTTGGCCGCCTCACCCCACGTTTTTTCAAAAATGCCAAAATGTAATCCATTGGAGAAAGGGTTGTAGAAATTTTTAAGTGCAACCTACGTCAAAATGTTCTATGGCGATTTTTTAGCCAATAAGACAAGCTTTCTAACGCGATATTAAAATTGAAAAAACCTATTTAAATAACTGCCTCGCAAACCAAAATGTGCCGTCTTGGCTGCCTCGCCCCGTTCTCCTCTACTTTAAGGTACAAAAATAGTTTTTAATATTTTAAATAAAATGACTAAAAAATAACATTAAAGTGGGGCCTATTTTTTGCCTTCGCAAACGTAAGTACGCCATAACTTTATGTTCCGTGAGTATCGTTAGTCTCTCAAGTGCCTTTGTGTATTTGATAACTTTATGAAGTTGAACGGCGAAAAATTCCTGGGTGTCTGACAACCAGTTTTCGGTTTAAGGTAATTTGAGTAGTTTTAAAAAACTTTTTTTTAATTATCAAGATTAAATAAATCATTATGAAACCTATTTTCCTTCAAAATAGAAGTACCGAGCGACATAAGATTAATTTTTCTAAAAGATAATATCCTATTCCAGCTTGGAAAACACACTTTAAAGTTCCCAGGTGTCGCATTTCTAGGGTGTGGTTTGAGGATGGATTCGTAAGTGTGAGCTTTAAGGGTTAAGACAGCCTTTCTTTAATTTCAAATCTTATTTTTTAATGAATTTAAAGAGCAAAGCATACTGATTATCATCAAAGAATGTGCTGAATTTAAGGCAATTATGTGCAAAATCAGCAGATGTACACTTAATATAAAAAAGTAGAATTGTAAAATCACATTGCCTATCTTTATTTACACGCAAAGCGAAGAGTTTAAATTCAGAATGTCATTACTTTCAAGACTTAATTAATTCTAGATAGTTTTTAAAAGAAGATTTACTTTTTACTGTGCAATTCATAAAACCTTACACAGATTGATTTAAGAAACTAATGCAATTGTTATTTAAAAATTTTTATACAAAAGTTGTCATTTTTTTATTTAAAAACAACGAAATATTTTACCAAACAGTACGATCGATACTCCCGTAGATGAACAAGCTAACATCAACCTAAAAACGAATGACAGTTATAGACTTTTTTATTTTGTAAGGCAGTATACAAATATGTGAGATTTTATGTTCAACGCTTACTTGTATTTCGCAATTTATAAAAATATTCTAATATCTTTGAAGAATTAGCTGTTACGATTTTTGTCAGAGCAGCATTTTTATTAGGAGGCTTTGTTGAATATTAAAATCGTTACAAAAAGTTGCCATAATGAAAGTTGATAATATTCATCTTCCTGCACGGTGTGACGGAATCTCGGGTTCTGTTGAATTCAGAGGTTGAGAGAGAGGAGAGTATGTTAAGTTTCGATTATTTTAAGTTTACATTAGTTAAAGCATTGCCGTTGCTAGGTGGAGTAATATAAGGTTTTAAGGAACAATTTTTCATTTGGAAATGTGTGTTCCCCCATTTATTTACTTTTTACAATATCAATGTTTATTTCTTTTTTCGATATTTTTCAATATACTCGACTCTTTCTTACAATGTTTTTTTTAATATTTAATACAAATAATACAATTTCTTTATTTTATAAAGAAAATGTTTTTAATAATAATAAATTTGTTTCAGCTTTGTTATGGAGCTTCATCGCCAGCGCTATCTGATCGAAATCGTTTTCCTACTCTTTTTAGAACACATCCTTCAGCAACTGTTCACAATCCTACAAGAATCAAGCTTTTACAAAAGTTTGGTTGGTCACGAGTTGCACTTTTACAACAAGCAGAGGAAGTCTTTATTTCGGTAAGAAAAAGTAATTGAATAATATTTGAAAAAAATCGTAGCACTATCACTCACTGTCTTCCTGACGGTCCTAAGTATCCTAAGTATTCCTTTTCTGACCGTATCCGGATACAGTCTCCCACGCAATGAATTAATGTGCTGGCCCACATGGACCCTACTTTTCTTAACTCGAGCACCCTGGTTACATTATTGCATTTTGCTTCTGTCAGCCGGTCTTCAAAACATCTAATTAACACTTTGATTTTTTAAGGGTGACATTTTGCGTCGCGGAGACCTTCCTGGAATCTGACTTAGAATTCCGTTTTCTTTAATATAACTATTAGCCAGTATGTGGTCCGTCCACATACTTTCCGCCAGATACTTGAGAAACTTGCTGTTGTCTCGTTGAACAGTTATTAGATCCCAGGATTCTTCGGTAATAAAATACCCATCCCCAAGATGTATACATTGAATCTTCTCTCCTGCATTTGTAATATTTTCGAATCTTTCATATCGTGGCAGGTTCATGATATCATCTCTATATCGATCAGCATTTAAACCAGGAGCTGTTAAGAGGTCACTTTCTACTCTCATATTTCTTCTCGGCAACGACGGACGAGATCTCCCTTGATTAGGAATTCCGTTTCTTTCAAGTCGATGATTTATTTCAACATTTCTCCTTCTTAAATTATCATTCAAATTCTCTTCATTATCATTCACTTTATCTCCATTTTCATTCTCGTCATGATTAGGTTGATTGTCATTAACATAAATATTTTCTACCCCATTTTCCCTTCTCATATTGTCATTTAATTCCTTTCCATTGTCATTATCATGTCTATCGTTAACCATCTCACCTTCACTGAATTGTGCCTCATTACGAAGTGTTGATTCATCATGTACACTTCCTTCATTTTCATTCGTTCTTATAGAAGACTGCGGCAACATGCTCTTCTGATGTAGGGCATTCATTTTTCTTTTTAGAATATTTTGCTCTCGTATTTTGGTAGATTTCTCCAGATTTGTCTTTTGCGTTTCCTCATTTTTTCCATTTCTTCATCTGTATCAGATTCGACAAAAGTATCTTCATCGTGATTACATTTAGCAAATCTCCATCTTGTATTTAAATGTTCTATTTGGTATTCCAAATCCTCCACAGAAACTCCTAAGCAGCATATTTGTGCCCTGTAATAGTAGGAATCTTCGTGCCATTTTACGAAATAGCACCGGAATCGATTAAAGTCCATCCTATGCTTGGGATTATTTAAACCTTTTACATTTTTTAATTCAGTTTTATAATTGGTTTTGCATGTGCAAAATTTGCAATATACATGGGTAATGTTTAGTTCCAACATTCTTAATTTTAAAACGTCAAATTTGATATGTTATTATAACTATCAAAAATACTAATTTATTTTTAACTGTTTATTTTTATTTAATATTTTATTTATTTATAACTATAAAAACACATTTTAAAGTTGTTAATAACACTAAATTATTTTATTGTGTTCAATACACAAATATTTTAAAGTTTATTTATACTTATTATATACTTTAAGAGATTAACATATAAATTAAATTTTATAATTAAATTATAAAAAATTTTTTTATAAAAAAACACAATCACTTTATAATTTTAACTTTAAATTTTACGAATCTGAAACTATTCTGTATTCTGGAAACGCTTGACTCGAAATGAAAATAATTTAATAAATATATATTCATTGAGACAAACCTAATAACTAATAATAAATAAGTATTTATTAATAAATAAAATATAAATTTATTTATTATTTATCAATTATTTTCATTTAATTATTTTTAAATAAATAAATAAAAAAAATTATAATCTTTTTAATAAAATTTTATTTAATAAATAAAAAGTTAAAAAATGTTTTTTAAAGATAAATTGCTTTCTAGGGTGTCCGTAAAAATGCGACTATCGAATTTTGTTTACGCCACCCCCTCCCCAGGGGGGAAAATTTTCTTTTTCGGGGGTATTTTGGATCGTTTATCAAGAATCTGATATTAGAAATTACTTTTCCAAAATTTTTGATCCAATATAGCCGACTCAAAATTTTAATTTTCCACATTTTTGAAGAAAAGATTCCGAAACACCGTCAAAGGGAATTTAATCTATAAATTAATATTTAAAATATTTACTTCAAAAATGGGAAAAATCAAAATTTTTTAGTCCGCCATATTGGATCAGGTAATTAAACAAATTTTTTTTGACATTAGATTCGTAAATGGCGCCTCCAAAAATCCCCTTTGTCTGTGTTTCGGAATATTTACTTTAAAAATGGGGAAAGTCAAAATTTTGAGTCTGCCATATTTGATTAAAAATTTTGAAAAAGTAATTTGTGATATCAGATTCTTGATAAACAATCCAAAATTCACACTAGTAAGAAAATTTGCTGAATTTCCGGAAAAAGTTATGTTATAAAACATTGCATACATTGCATTGTGGTGCATTTTATGACCTACTTTAAATATCCGCCATTTGAAAATTTTGGAAAATTAAATTTTTATAAAACTGCTATCCTGTAGTGCAGCTAAAAATGAAGAGATTTGTGACCTGGAGAATTATTTGAATTAAAATTCAAAAAATTATTATTTTTTTTAAAGTGCATTTTTTCCGTGTATTTTTAATGGAAAATTTCGATCGATTACTAGCACGTGTTAAAATTAATCAATCGACTTCAGATTTTGGAAAAAATAATTTACATATTAAAACTAAACTCGGGGTGACGTAAACAAATTTCGAAATAATAAATTTTCTATGTATCTTACCCTATTGCTTACGTGCACTTCTAATTTAATATATTTATACACTCGTATAAATAAAATGCTAGTTTATACAAGTATCCTCGTAGTATTTTCATTACAATGAAAGCTTTACAATCTAAACTTGTTAAATATTACGTCAACAAAACAACTTGAAGTTAGGATTACTCGCATTTGCATAGACCTCCCGTTTGCTTGGATTTTTCTTTATTTACATGATTAACAAGCCCACGGTAAAAACCATCAAAGGGCAATACAAAAAAAAAATTACAAGAGTTGTAAAGTTACGTAAGTGTAATAAGAACTAAAAGAAAAACAAAACGTCGTAATTTACTTATAATTAGAAAGAAAAAAAATTGAAAAATAAACTTATATAACTTTTTATTTTGGTATCGAAGACGCTTAACCTTATAATGACGTTGTTATAAAACAACTGCAAATTAAAACAGGATCGAGAAAATTAAATCATAATTATCTCGTAGATACAATATACTCTGTGAGTTTATCTTTATATGAGAGTAAGGACAAATAAGATAAATCTAGATCTATGTTGTGATGAACACACATTACATTTGTAACGATAGCGTACGCGCATTGAAAATGCAGCGGTACCATTGCACTCGGCAGCGTGAAGGAGAGACACGTACGCGCACAAGCCTTGCGTCGCTGACTCCCCTTCCCGCACCGTCACCGCTCTCTCGGCAGCCGTCTCTCTATATCCCTCGTTGCACGATTCTCAATTTTCAGTTCGCGGCTCGACGCCTCGAGGAGCACTTCGGGCAAGGAGCTTCGAACTCACTCCTCCTAAATACATCGATACCTTCACTCAAGGGGCTCTTGGTGAAGCTATCGATGAAAAAGGTTAAGTACACCTGGTTATGGGAGCACCCATGCTAAGGTGAACACCTTCATTCTCTCGACCTGGTCTCTGCGACTTCCCTGCGGGAGCTCTCACGAGAAAATGCGGAGACCAATGCACTCTACCACCTAGACTTCCTTGCGGGAGCTCTCACGAGAGGACCTCGTGGTAGAGGGTGACACCTGCAACCTGAAACTCTGCCCCCCAGGTGTATATAGGAGCTCATATTACACCTGAGGCTAAGCGACGGAGACGATTTCTTCCCTCAGGGAGCACCCTGGATAAGAAGTCGTCCGTTGAGTTTCCTATCGCAACCCCTGCGCGTCAAGCAAGAATGTCGGCAGCGTACCGACATTAGAGTTGGTCACTCGGTTACCAGTCAGGCCACTCCCTCAGAGTGCACGTACTAGTCGCGTTTGTCACGTTGGGCAATAGGGCGAATTCTAGATTAATTCCGCGTAGGGAAATTCAACATCTTGAGCTTAGCTAAGCAATGGTTTCTTTTATTTTTTTTTATTTTCAGGCGAGAGAACTTGGGTGTAAAACCTGCAGGTCAGGGGGAAGTCACTTCGGGGTAAAGCGACACGAGGCGAGACATTCGTTATTATTATTATTTTCTTATTTTATTGTTATTCTTTTACTACGTTTATTATTTTATATTTTTAGTTCTTTGTTTTATATTCTTTATATTTAGGCTACGTTACTATTTTGTTATTTTTCATTTATTTTATTCTTATTTCATTTTTATTTTGTTAATTTTGATTTAAACCTTTTATTCTTTATTTTGTTACAATATATTTATCTTACGAAGGTTTAATTGAATGTCTCATTATTGACTACACCTCTCCTCGAAATTACAGCAAATCAATTCTTAGATGGCGCTTCACGCCAATAACTATGGTTAATTATTTATTTAATTAATATTTAAGGGAACCCGGACTCCATCCGGCGAGCGAATTCCCAGCAAATAAAAAACCCAATCATTACATGGCGCCCGAACAGGGACTAGTTTCAAAGAAATATAAAAAAAAGTAAATATGAAAAAAAGAAAATGTAAGAAAGTATAATTTTTTTTTTTATTACTAGTTTAACAAATTTTGCTGTAGTTTGGTGGAGAACTCGTGTCGCTGCCATCGGAAATGGTGGGAGAAGAAAAAAAAAGGAAGGGGTAAAGAGTAGGGGTAAAGCGGATTATTATATAAGACCGCGTTCCAATAAATTTCTTTCTAATCGATCAGTACCACTCATCGAAAAATCACCTGTAAATCAAGAAAGAAGACTTCATCATGCCCTTCTCAAACAACCGAGTTTTTTGGATTTTTGAGAAAATTAGATATTCTTTTCCATCTGTGAGTTTGTGGGAACTCATGCAGAGAGTTATGATAGCGAAAAGGGAGAAAAATATTTCGGATCAGCAATTTTTGGAGGTTTTTCCGGAAATGATTTTGGAGAATAAACTGCGTGAGAAAAAAGTAGCGTTTTTGAAATTAGACGATGAGACTCAGTGGCGCTATAAAGAACACCTTTTCTGGAGTAGATACCCGTTATTATGAAGCGAAGAATCTCGTCGCGTAGTAATGAATTCAGGAAGGCCGTATGATTCAAGTCAAGATTGTTGGCGCTGCGGTCGCTCAGGGCATCGTCGTCAGTCCTGTAAAAACAATGCTATTAAATTTTGCTCAAGATGTGGAGAACGCGGCATACTTACCAAAGATTGCTGTGTGAAAATATAAAGTTTTCTAAACTCATTTTCTTATTAACCTATAAAAAAAAATTTTTTTTGAGAATCCGATCTCAGATTAAGACCTTAAATTTTCTCATGAATTACCACCACTCCTAGTTTTTCAACTAATCAAGTCAAAGCTTTTAATACCCCCACCTGGCTTTGGGTGATGTGGAGGGGAGACACTAGTAAATATTGACTGAAGTCAACCCTTCAGCATCATAAGCATTCATACCAGCTTGCGAGTAAGACCTATTAATAATTATCATCAGGCATCATGGGAGTTAAATGGATCTATGACTTACCAAAGATTCAGTTAGTTGAAGAACTTAAGAAGTATCATATCGATCATATTGGTACAGTAGCTCAGCTTCGTCAACGTTTAGTATCTTACATAAGATCTCAACCTGAGTTGTTGAATCTTACTGAGGATCCTGAGGATTATAAGGAGGAATTAGATAAATCAAGAGACCTTTTAGCACTGGAAGAGGAGGTTCAAGAGGATAATTTCCAACCAGCACTAGGACCAGGAGTACCTTCAGGTAGTGCCTCAGCTGGACTTACCCAACAAATCAACCAGACCACACATGCTCCTATTACAGCTCCAAGGGCAAATTCTACGCTTTTGCCTATTGTCAGTGACACCTACGTATTAGAGAGCATGAGAAAATGGAATTGTTGCTTTGATGGAAAGGATCCTTATGCATTCTTGGAACGTGTGGAGGAACTTCAGGCGGCATATGGTTTTACCGATCTTCAACTACTGCGAGGATTCCCTGAATTATTAAGAGGGGATGCCCTCTTGTGGTACCGTAACGAAATCAGGTCAATTACTTCTCTTGAACAATTGACTCTGTCTCTAAGGCGGTATTATTTATCACTGGGGGAATTAAGGAACTTGGAGTTGCAGATAGCCAACAAACATCAAGCTAAGGGTGAAAATATCAGGAGTTTTGTAAATTGTATTAGGACTTTAATGAGGAGACATGGAGCCTACAATTTGATTAGAGAACTCGACATGATTTATTAGAATATGCAACCGGTGTTCCGTCTGCACATTAGGAGATAAGAGATTGATAGTGTAAGCACGTTGATACAACGAGCTGAGGAAATCTCGGAAACTCTTAATGCAATCAACAAGGAAGAGCAGGGAGCGAAGAAGTCAGCTGTAGAGGTTGCTGAGGTTCAGGAACCTTATAACCCCAAGACTCATTGTTGGAGATGTGGGGTGAAGGGTCATCGTCGTCCATTTTGCAGAAACAGGCCTAAGAAGTTCTGTTCATATTGTGGAAAAGAGGGTATTTTAACTAAGGATTGCCTTTGCCATCCTCCGGGAAACGGACGGAAGGTCGAACAAAAGGAGTAAGTTCGACCTCATCTCTTCCGGACTCCAGAATTTTCATAAATTGTAGCTGCGAGAATGTAACTTTTCAAGCACTCATCGACACGGGAGCAGCTAGCTCTTTCATCGACATGCATACAGCAAGAAGATTGGCTGCCCTAGGAGGAGTTACACAACTAGAAGACATCGTCGTTGCTCTAGCGAATGGATCAAGATTCGAGGTCAAGACCAGCTTTTTAATGAAAATATCTGTGGGAAAAACAAAAATTAAACATAAATTTTTTGTTTTACCGAATTTATCTCATCCTATGCTTATTGGGATTGATCTTCTTAATAAATTAAATTTTTCTTTAAATTTAAACAATAAAAATATTAAATTGTTTAAAAATTCGTTCAAAATTGACATCTGTGAAGTTGTTCAAGTTGGTCTTACGACTCTAGATAAAGATCAAGAAGAAAGTTTGAACAATTTACTAGATAAAGAAAAATTATTATTTACTGAGATTAAGGGTTGTACACCCTTATCTTCTATCTTCTATATTAATAAAATCAGACTTCTGTCTGTACAATGCTCCAAGCTTGAAAATTTTTATATATTTTTTCGTTTTGAGACATGAGAATTCGAAAAATGTAAAAAAAAAATTTCTGTCTGTTTGTCTGTCTGTCTGTCTGTATGCAAAACTTTGTTCGCGCATCACTTCAAAACGGTTTAACCGATTAAAGTGAAACTTGGCAGTCTATTAGTTATTAACGTAACTTAAAATCATAGCCTTATGCGATTAAAAAATATTAACTTGAACGAAAGTTACGACATTTTTTCAAAAAATTCGAAAAATCAAAAAAATGAAAAATTTTTATTTTTTATAAAATGGATGCAAAACTATCCTTAGCTAACTTTTTTTAGATAAATACAACCCATTTCTATACTAGAATTTCAAAAAATACGTATTTTGAAATTTTTTTCGTTTTTTCTGATCAAATTTTTTCTACAAAAATGATGATTCTTGATTTTTAAACAAGCTTTTTATGAAAAGTTATTAAACTTTTTTTATTTAAAGACCAGTATTTAAAGCAAGAAATTTGCCTCATTGGACCAAAAAATTGTTTCAATATTCAGTTTTTAAAATCAAGAAAGTTATGCAGAAGTTAACAAAAAAATGTTCATATGAATTAAATGTATCACTGCTACTCAAAGGGTTAAATATTAATTAATTCTTGCATTAAGTTGGTATTGATATTTTCTAATTAATTAATTAATTTGTTTTCTTGGTAATTTTAATTTCAATTTTATCATAAAAATAGAAAAAAATAGGAATTTTAAATCTAAAATTTAAAAGTTTAAATATTCTTACCCATAAAAATTGAAAATATTAATATCTAATTTTTTTGATTTTACCTACTTATTACTTTTAAATAAGATGTTTTTTGTTTTTACAAATTATGATCCAAGATAATTTAGTAATACTGAAATGAAAATGTTTCATATCTTTTATCAAATTTAATTAACAAGAATTTCTTTAGTTTTACTAAGCTCTTGGAAAATAATCCCGAGTAGAAATTTTGACAGGGGCCTGGCCGGGTCCAGACCTGGGTGAAACAAGGAACCCGGCCGGTGCCATGGCGCAAAGCCTGAATTGACGAGCTGCCAGGTCGGGTCCCGATCGGGTTCCCGGTTTCATGCGGGGTCAGGGCCCTTTCAGGGCAATTTCTGCACGGGATTTAAAAACCTGCCAAAAACAACTAATAGTGGTTACCTCCACGTGGTGCTTTTCGGAAAAAAAGCTAATAAATGCTTTTTTATAAGCTCCAAGTGTGAAATTCCAAGACTGCAAAACGGGCCCGTCAAAACTGAAAAAATTACATTCTAATTTTAAGAAAAACTTCTTAAATATGCGCCAAGAATATTCCCCACTTAAATTAAGTGGAAAATATTCTTACAATACTAATTTTCTTCTTATTGTAAGAATATTTCCCACATAATCTAAGTGGGGGAATATTCTTGGCGCATATTTAAGAAGATTTTCTTAAAATTAGAATGTAATTTTTTCAGTGAATGTCTGCAGAATACTGGCAAAAATTACTGGGCCTATATATACTAGCATACAAAACGTCTCATTGCTGGTAACGGGACTTAGCACGGACCAATAGTGGTACATTATTATCAGATTATTAGGATAAACTTTTCTATCTATGATGGCAAGTTGTAATTGAAAGTATTGGATAAAACTGAATTCTGGGATTTTTGGGAAATCCGTTACAAAAAAATAAAAATCACTACTTTCCTCGCCTTGAATCTTCTTGCAATTTTTTTAAATGGCTTCTGATTATTAAGAGAAAAAAATGCTTGCGAGGCGAGGAAACAATAATTTAGTTGAATTTCCAGGAATTTCGAGAAATCCGTGATACTTTCGTAATTTTTTTAAAGGGCTGTTAATATTAAAATAAGCAATTAGCTAAAGTAAAAATTTTCGTCGAATAAACGTTTGTAATTTCAGTTTCAGAATATTGGGACGTTGCTCGGCTCAGTAATGGCACATTAATAGCAAAAATTTTGTATTTGCTATGATGTCAAAATACAATTGCCAATATTGGGACGTACCTCGCCATAATAGTATCATCACATTATCGATAAATATTGTAGCTTATAAAACCATTAGGCTTTCTTGACTTCACGTCAGAGTAGCAAAGTGAAATAAAAGACGTATAAATATGATAAATTAATTGGTTAATTAATAAAAAATGTAATAGTTTATATTAGTTTTTGTATTTTGCCAATACTGGGTAAGTAATGGCAGTCAATATTGGGCCATTAACGTCTGCCGACGTCCAACCGTAATTAACACCACAAGAGTCGTCCCAATAATATCGGCCAAGACTAGGTGACAACTTTGCCAGTACTGGGCCGTTATTAAGCCATGATGGTTTTCACACTTAGAACGATTTTAAAAATTCTAAACATTATCTTTTTACTTTCCTTAAAATTTCGTTTTCTTCTTCATTAATTAATATTAATAATCATCAAGAAAATTAGTTTAAATGTACCGTTGGTTAAATACTAATCAATACTCATTATGGAAAACTTTAAAAATACTAAGAAACACGTCGAAGACGGGTATCGTAGCTATTAATATATAAGTAGGAATAACAATAACTAATAACCCGTCGAAGACGGGTATCGCAGCTAGTTTGAAAAATAATATCTTATTTAAAAAGTTTTTATTTCGATCTAATAAGAATTTATTTCGTTTAAATAATTTTATTTAGTTGAATCAAATAAATCTTAATTGGATTAATTAAATAAATACTTGACTCTAATAAATGAATTTATTTAACACAAATAATAAGTTATTTTAAAACAAATTATTTATTTCACTCTGTTAATTGGATATTTGACATAAATAAAAATTATTTTAAATGAATAACTTATTTAAAAAGAGGAATTTATTTATTTCAACCAACTATTTGAATATTTGGTATAAATAAAAATTATTTGACACAATTCATTTTATGTTTTAAGTATAATAATTTATTTAATGCAAATAAAGTAGTTAATAAAAACAAATAAAATACATTTAGATAAAATAAGTCAGTGACTGGGTTTTGATCCCCGTAGGTTTCAAATTTTAATTTAATTGTAAGAATTTAATGATTATATTTCCAAGCATATGAGTCCTAAGAAGTATTTAGGCTAAATAATTATTTTATTAAATTTGACTATATAATTAGTACAGTTACTCGAGAGTAAAAAAAAATATTAATTAGAACGGGAGATATTCAATTTTTTCGAAAAATTAAAAAAATTGAAAATTTCTAAATTTTATATTTTTTCATGGATTGCTTCTAAACTTTCTATAGTTGAGTATTACATGTTATTTATTAACATTTTAGCATAATTTTGCAAAAAATACTACTTTATAACTAAAATGGAAATATAAAAATATTTTTAAAAAATCGAAAATTTCTAAATTTTACATTTTTTAATGGATAGCTTTCTAAACTTTATATAATTGAATATTACATGTTATTTAGTCACATTTTAGCATAATTTTTCAAAAATACTTTCTTATAACGAAGATGTAAGTATAAAAATGTTTTGAATATCAAAAAATTGATAAAATTATAATTGATACCAATTACTATGAAGCTTAATTCAGTAGTATTTGTGGGCTCTCTGATTTAACTTTTAGAGATATTTTGATCAATGTAAAGACAAAAGTTAAGCACGGTGTTTATTTTGGTTTAAAACAATTTCCGGCTTTGTCCAAATTTTTCCTGGTTTATTCGACGGGATTTTTTAATAATACATTTAACAGGGTGTCTACCAACCAGGAAAGACGTAAAATTTCTAAGTTGGTAGTTACACTGTTAAATGCATTATTAGAAACTACAACCCGTCGAAGACGGGTACGACAGCTAGTTAAAACATAAAATAAGATTGGAAGATTCAACTCCGATAAAACAACGTTACCATCCGAGAAATCCAGTCACTCAGGAACTCATGAGAGAACAAGCTCTGCAGATGTTGAAACAAGGAGTCATCAGGAAATCTCGAAGCGCGTGGAGCTCACCTATCGTCCTAATTAAAAGAAAAAATGGTAAATTAAGATTTTGCATTGATTTTAGAAGATTGAACAAAGTAACAAAGAAAGATGCGTACCCAATTCCTCGAATTAATAGTATATTATATCAGTTAAAAGGAGCTAGATACTTGTCAACACTAGATTTAAAAAATGGTTATTGGCAAGTACAATTAACTGAAGAGAGTGTACCTCTCACAGCATTCACCGTACCTGGACTAGGATTGTTCGAGTTTGTAGTTATGCCGTTTGGTCTTCACTCAGCACCTGCAACGTTTCAACGATTGATTGATTCAGTTATACCTCCAGAATTAGCACCAAGAGTTTTCTCTTATCTGGATGACATCGTTGTAACATCAGTGACCTTCGAAGAACATCTTCAACTCCTACAAGAAGTTTTCAATAGATTACGTGATGCTAAATTAATACCTAATTGGGAAAAATGTTACTTTGCTATAAAACAACTTACCTATCTTGGACATCTCGTGGACGAACAAGGACTTCACCTGGATCCTGAGAAAGTGAGCGCCATCTTTAATATTCAACCTCCTACTTGTTTGAAAGAACTAAGATCTTTTATCGGTATGATATCTTGGTACCGTTGTGTTATCCTGCCCGGATTGGTCACAGTTGTTTTATTTACAAACTGATGCTAGTTTGGAAGGTTTAGGGGTAGTTTTAACACAACATAGGGAGGATTCTGAAGTTGTCATAGCCTATGCGAGTCGTTCTTTGAAACCTGCAGAGAAAAATTATTCAGCTACTGAATTGGAATGCCTTGCTGTTAAATGGGGCATTTGGAAAATGCGAGATTATCTAGAAGGATATCACTTTGTAGTTATCACAGATCATCAAGCTCTTAAGTGGTTAAATAGCATTGAAACGCCCTCTGGACGCCTAGCACGTTGGATAATGGAACTCTCACAATGGGACTTCGAAGTTCAATACAAGAAAGGTATTGAAAATAGACTACCAGATTACTTATCTCGTCAACCGTTACCACTTGCTGAGATTGCTGTTAAATCATCTTGCCCTTGGTATTTACGTCAATGGAAATTAACAGAGGAACATCCTGAACGGAATTCAGATTTTAGAATTGAAAATGGGTAATTATATCATCATGTACTACACACGTTGGATTATAAGGAATCGCCCTACGAAGAACAATGGAAGCTGTGTATACCTAAGGAGGAGAGATCTTCGATTCTTCATAAAGTACATGACGAACCAATTTCAGGACATCTTGGAGTAGCGAAAACACTCGCTCGTTTAGGAGAATTTTTCTTTTGGCCCGGCATGTTAAGAGATGGAACGGAATACGTGAGAAATTGTGCAAACTGTCAAAAAAATAAAAGCTCGCAACAACCTCAGACAAATCTTCTCCATTCAACTAATGTTCAACATCCATGGGAGATGATTTCGATCGATTTTGTGGGACCATTACCAAGGACAACTAAGGGTAACACTATCTTGTGTGTTATCCAAGATAGATTTTCTAAATGGGTAGAATTAAAACCTTTAAGAAAAGCTACTTCTTTACTAGTTATTTCTACTTTAAAAGAAATTTTGTATCGTTTTGGTTGTCCGAAAATTATTGTTTCGGATAATGGCAGACAGTTTATAAGTATTGATTTCAAAAATTTTCTCAAAGATTTTGGAATTATTTATCGTTTGACACCACCGTACTCTCCACAATGCAATCCAGTAGAACGAGTAAATAAAGTAGTCAAAACTATGATTCGTCAGTACATCGACAAGAAGAACCCGGACTGGGACTGCCATCTATTGGAATTACAGTTCGCCTACAATACAGCTAAGCACACGGCTACAGGTTACACACCAGCCTACCTTACCACCGGACGCGAATTTATTCCACCTGGGTTTCAAGACGCTCATATCGACAGTCACACTCCTTCTTCGTCATTTTTTCATATTAAAGAATTGCATAATGCATTGGATCTTGTAAGAATTAATCTAGCTAAGAATTTTAAAACTCAACAAAAAATTAATTTATGATTTGGTGAATGTAGATGGTAAAAGATTTCTACATGTCCATTTAAAAGATATCAAGAAGTTGGTAGACACACGGTCTGACCAATAACAATCCCGTCTCGTACCCCACCTCGGAGATAAGGAAATCCCCCCTAGTCTATAACCTATATTAATTCTAAGAATTTCTCAGTCGCTTCTTGGAAGTCGTTTAATATGGACAGCATTGAAAAGAAAATGGAGAGAAATATGCTCAAACAGATCGAGATAGTTAAGCGAAGAATTATTAAAGAAAATCCCATTGTTTGGAATGAACTCGCAGAGGTTGATCAGGAGAGTGAGGAAGCATTCCAACGTGCATTTTTATGGGAACCTCGTATTAATGATCAACTTATTGATATTAATTTTATTGACCCTTTAGTGAAAAGAAACAAATCTTTAACGAAAGTTTTTACTCCTCCTTTAAAATCATCTTTTTCGGTTTTAAATAATGCTGTTTTGGAAGAAAAAGTCGAGAAGAAGAATGAAGAAAAAGAAATTGAAATTATAGAGGAGAATTTGGTTAAAAATAATCCAGTTTTAAATTTAAATAAAGTAAAACTTTCTACAATGAAGTCAGTAGCAATAGGGAAAATTACAAAACAAATGGATTCGTCAAAGTCATCAGTGAATATAAATAGCTCTAAGAGAGTATCGTCGATGAAAACCGCTGCCTCGTCCGTTTCTACCGCTGCAAAGAAAATAGTAGAGAAGAGAAATTTGCCGAGAATTATGGAAGAATGTATTGTTGTTGATCCCGTCAAAATTATTAAAAGTGGTGTTAGGAACAGTGTTCCTAATTCATTTGAAAAATTGGTTGCTGATTTACAATTAACAATTGATGACACAGACTCAACTCCGAAAATTTTGCCTAATTCGGCAGAAAATCCAATTCCGCTTCCGGAAAATTTACGTCGGTTCGCCAGTACGGTTGCGAAACTTCCGGGAGGACCATGGGTGGAAATTCCTGTGGGTCCTGATCGCTATCGTCTTTGGGTGGACGATGGAAAGTGGGCACTGCGGCTGGATTAACGCAATGGACATATTTGTCATGCGAAAAAAACATTATACGTGGTACTGCATTTTTGTTTTTTATTTTTTGTACTTCATTCCCAAGAACGCTCAATAGATTTCGCTAGTAAAGCGGGGGGGATGTAACGATAGCGTACGCGCATTGAAAATGCAGCGGTACCATTGCACTCGGCAGCGTGAAGGAGAGACACGTACGCGCACAAGCCTTGCGTCGCTGACTCCCCTTCCCGCACCGTCACCGCTCTCTCGGCAGCCGTCTCTCTATATCCCTCGTTGCACGATTCTCAATTTTCAGTTCGCAGCTCGACGCCTTGAGGAGCACTTCGGGCAAGGAGCTTCGAACTCACTCCTCCTAAATACATCGATACCTTCACTCAAGGGGCTCTTGGTGAAGCTATCGATGAAAAAGGTTAAGTACACCTGGTTATGGGAGCACCCATGCTAAGGTGAACACCTTCATTCTCTCGACCTGGTCTCTGCGACTTCCCTGCGGGAGCTCTCACGAGAGGACCTCGTGGTAGAGGGTGACACCTGCAACCTGAAAGTCTGCCCCCCAGGTGTATATAGGAGCTCACATTACACCTGAGGCTAAGCGACGGAGACGATTTCTTCCCTCAGGGAGCACCCTGGATAAGAAGTCGTCCGTTGAGTTTCCTATCGCAACCCCTGCGCGTCAAGCAAGAATGTCGGCAGCGTACCGACATTGGAGTTGGTCACTCGGTTACCAGTCAGGCCACTCCCTCAGAGTGCACGTACTAGTCGCGTTTGTCACGTTGGGCAATGGGGCGAATTCTAAATTAGTTCCGCGTAGGGAAATTCAATATTTTGAGCTTAGCTAAGCAATGGTTTATTTTATTTTATTTTATTTTTAGGCGAGAGAACTTGGGTGTAAAACCTGCAGGTCAGGGGGAAGTCACTTCGGGGTAAAGCGACACGAGGCGAGACATTCGTTATTATTATTATTATTTTCTTATTTTATTGTTATTCTTTTACTACGTTTATTATTTTATATTTTTAGTTCTTTGTTTTATATTCTTTATATTTAGGCTACGTTACTATTTTGTTATTTTTCATTTATTTTATTCTTATTTCATTTTTATTTTGTTAATTTTGATTTAAACCTTTTATTCTTTATTTTGTTACAATATATTTATCTTACGAAGGTTTAATTGAATGTCTCATTATTGACTACACCTCTCCTCGAAATTACAGCAAATCAATTCTTAGATGGCGCTTCACGCCAATAACTATGGTTAATTATTTATTTAATTAATATTTAAGGGAACCCGGACTCCATCCGGCGAGCGAATTCCCAGCAAATAAAAAACCCAATCATTACATGGCGCCCGAACAGGGACTAGTTTCAAAGAAATATAAAAAAAAGTAAATATGAAAAAAAGAAAATGTAAGAAAGTATAATTTTTTTTTTATTACTAGTTTAACAAATTTTGCTGTAGTTTGGTGGAGAACTCGTGTCGCTGCCATCGGAAATGGTGGGAGAAGAAAAAAAAAAGGAAGGGGTAAAGAGTAGGGGTAAAGCGGATTATTATATAAGACCGCGTTCCAATAAATTTCTTTCTAATCGATCAGTACCACTCATCGAAAAATCACCTGTAAATCAAGAAAGAAGACTTCATCATGCCCTTCTCAAACAACCGAGTTTTTTGGATTTTTGAGAAAATTAGATATTCTTTTCCATCTGTGAGTTTGTGGGAACTCATGCAGAGAGTTATGATAGCGAAAAGGGAGAAAAATATTTCGGATCAGCAATTTTTGGAGGTTTTTCCTGAAATGATTTTGGAGAATATACTGCGTGAGAAAAAAGTAGCGTTTTTGAAATTAGACGATGAGACTCAGTGGCGCTATAAAGAACACCTTTTCTGGAGTAGATACCCGTTATTATGAAGCGAAGAATCTCGTCGCGTAGTAATGAATTCAGGAAGGCCGTATGATTCAAGTCAAGATTGTTGGCGCTGCGGTCGCTCAGGGCATCGTCGTCAGTCCTGTAAAAACAATGCTATTAAATTTTGCTCAAGATGTGGAGAACGCGGCATACTTACCAAAGATTGCTGTGTGAAAATATAAAGTTTTCTAAACTCATTTTCTTATTAACCTATAAAAAAAAATTTTTTTTGAGAATCCGATCTCAGATTAAGACCTTAAATTTTCTCATGAATTACCACCACTCCTAGTTTTTCAACTAATCAAGTCAAAGCTTTTAATACCCCCACCTGGCTTTGGGTGATGTGGAGGGGAGACACTAGTAAATATTGACTGAAGTCAACCCTTCAGCATCATAAGCATTCATACCAGCTTGCGAGTAAGACCTATTAATAATTATCATCAGGCATCATGGGAGTTAAATGGATCTATGACTTACCAAAGATTCAGTTAGTTGAAGAACTTAAGAAGTATCATATCGATCATATTGGTACAGTAGCTCAGCTTCGTCAACGTTTAGTATCTTACATAAGATCTCAACCTGAGTTGTTGAATCTTACTGAGGATCCTGAGGATTATAAGGAGGAATTAGATAAATCAAGAGACCTTTTAGCACTGGAAGAGGAGGTTCAAGAGGATAATTTCCAACCAGCACTAGGACCAGGAGTACCTTCAGGTAGTGCCTCAGCTGGACTTACCCAACAAATCAACCAGACCACACATGCTCCTATTACAGCTCCAAGGGCAAATTCTACGCTTTTGCCTATTGTCAGTGACACCTACGTATTAGAGAGCATGAGAAAATGGAATTGTTGCTTTGATGGAAAGGATCCTTATGCATTCTTGGAACGTGTGGAGGAACTTCAGGCGGCATATGGTTTTACCGATCTTCAACTACTGCGAGGATTCCCTGAATTATTAAGAGGGGATGCCCTCTTGTGGTACCGTAACGAAATCAGGTCAATTACTTCTCTTGAACAATTGACTCTGTCTCTAAGGCGGTATTATTTATCACTGGGGGAATTAAGGAACTTGGAGTTGCAGATAGCCAACAAACATCAAGCTAAGGGTGAAAATATCAGGAGTTTTGTAAATTGTATTAGGACTTTAATGAGGAGACATGGAGCCTACAATTTGATTAGAGAACTCGACATGATTTATTAGAATATGCAACCGGTGTTCCGTCTGCACATTAGGAGATAAGAGATTGATAGTGTAAGCACGTTGATACAACGAGCTGAGGAAATCTCGGAAACTCTTAATGCAATCAACAAGGAAGAGCAGGGAGCGAAGAAGTCAGCTGTAGAGGTTGCTGAGGTTCAGGAACCTTATAACCCCAAGACTCATTGTTGGAGATGTGGGGTGAAGGGTCATCGTCGTCCATTTTGCAGAAACAGGCCTAAGAAGTTCTGTTCATATTGTGGAAAAGAGGGTATTTTAACTAAGGATTGCCTTTGCCATCCTCCGGGAAACGGACGGAAGGTCGAACAAAAGGAGTAAGTTCGACCTCATCTCTTCCGGACTCCAGAATTTTCATAAATTGTAGCTGCGAGAATGTAACTTTTCAAGCACTCATCGACACGGGAGCAGCTAGCTCTTTCATCGACATGCATACAGCAAGAAGATTGGCTGCCCTAGGAGGAGTTACACAACTAGAAGACATCGTCGTTGCTCTAGCGAATGGATCAAGATTCGAGGTCAAGACCAGCTTTTTAATGAAAATATCTGTGGGAAAAACAAAAATTAAACATAAATTTTTTGTTTTACCGAATTTATCTCATCCTATGCTTATTGGGATTGATCTTCTTAATAAATTAAATTTTTCTTTAAATTTAAACAATAAAAATATTAAATTGTTTAAAAATTCGTTCAAAATTGACATCTGTGAAGTTGTTCAAGTTGGTCTTACGACTCTAGATAAAGATCAAGAAGAAAGTTTGAACAATTTACTAGATAAAGAAAAATTATTATTTACTGAGATTAAGGGTTGTACACCCTTATCTTCTATCTTCTATATTAATAAAATCAGACTTCTGTCTGTACAATGCTCCAAGCTTGAAAATTTTTATATATTTTTTCGTTTTGAGACATGAGAATTCGAAAAATGTAAAAAAAAAAATTTCTGTCTGTTTGTCTGTCTGTCTGTCTGTCTGTATGCAAAACTTTGTTCGCGCATCACTTCAAAACGGTTTAACCGATTAAAGTGAAACTTGGCAGTCTATTAGTTATTAACGTAACTTAAAATCATAGCCTTATGCGATTAAAAAATATTAACTTGAACGAAAGTTACGACATTTTTTCAAAAAATTCGAAAAATCAAAAAAATGAAAAATTTTTATTTTTTATAAAATGGATGCAAAACTATCCTTAGCTAACTTTTTTTAGATAAATACAACCCATTTCTATACTAGAATTTCAAAAAATACGTATTTTGAAATTTTTTTCGTTTTTTCTGATCAAATTTTTTCTACAAAAATGATGATTCTTGATTTTTAAACAAGCTTTTTATGGAAAGTTATTAAACTTTTTTTATTTAAAGACCAGTATTTAAAGCAAGAAATTTGCCTCATTGGACCAAAAAATTGTTTCAATATTCAGTTTTTAAAATCAAGAAAGTTATGCAGAAGTTAACAAAAAAATGTTCATATGAATTAAATGTATCACTGCTACTCAAAGGGTTAAATATTAATTAATTCTTGCATTAAGTTGGTATTGATATTTTCTAATTAATTAATTAATTTGTTTTCTTGGTAATTTTAATTTCAATTTTATCATAAAAATAGAAAAAAATAGGAATTTTAAATCTAAAATTTAAAAGTTTAAATATTCTTACCCATAAAAATTGAAAATATTAATATCTAATTTTTTTGATTTTACCTACTTATTACTTTTAAATAAGATGTTTTTTGTTTTTACAAATTATGATCCAAGATAATTTAGTAATACTGAAATGAAAATGTTTCATATCTTTTATCAAATTTAATTAACAAGAATTTCTTTAGTTTTACTAAGCTCTTGGAAAATAATCCCGAGTAGAAATTTTGACAGGGGCCTGGCCGGGTCCAGACCTGGGTGAAACAAGGAACCCGGCCGGTGCCATGGCGCAAAGCCTGAATTGACGAGCTGCCAGGTCGGGTCCCGATCGGGTTCCCGGTTTCATGCGGGGTCAGGGCCCTTTCAGGGCAATTTCTGCACGGGATTTAAAAACCTGCCAAAAACAACTAATAGTGGTTACCTCCACGTGGTGCTTTTCGGAAAAAAAGCTAATAAATGCTTTTTATAAGCTCCAAGTGTGAAATTCCAAGACTGCAAAACGGGCCCGTCAAAACTGAAAAAATTACATTCTAATTTTAAGAAAAACTTCTTAAATATGCGCCAAGAATATTCCCCACTTAAATTAAGTGGAAAATATTCTTACAATACTAATTTTCTTCTTATTGTAAGAATATTTCCCACATAATCTAAGTGGGGGAATATTCTTGGCGCATATTTAAGAAGATTTTCTTAAAATTAGAATGTAATTTTTTCAGTGAATGTCTGCAGAATACTGGCAAAAATTACTGGGCCTATATATACTAGCATACAAAACGTCTCATTGCTGGTAACGGGACTTAGCACGGACCAATAGTGGTACATTATTATCAGATTATTAGGATAAACTTTTCTATCTATGATGGCAAGTTGTAATTGAAAGTATTGGATAAAACTGAATTCTGGGATTTTTGGGAAATCCGTTACAAAAAAATAAAAATCACTACTTTCCTCGCCTTGAATCTTCTTGCAATTTTTTTAAATGGCTTCTGATTATTAAGAGAAAAAAATGCTTGCGAGGCGAGGAAACAATAATTTAGTTGAATTTCCAGGAATTTCGAGAAATCCGTGATACTTTCGTAATTTTTTTAAAGGGCTGTTAATATTAAAATAAGCAATTAGCTAAAGTAAAAATTTTCGTCGAATAAACGTTTGTAATTTCAGTTTCAGAATATTGGGACGTTGCTCGGCTCAGTAATGGCACATTAATAGCAAAAATTTTGTATTTGCTATGATGTCAAAATACAATTGCCAATATTGGGACGTACCTCGCCATAATAGTATCATCACATTATCGATAAATATTGTAGCTTATAAAACCATTAGGCTTTCTTGACTTCACGTCAGAGTAGCAAAGTGAAATAAAAGACGTATAAATATGATAAATTAATTGGTTAATTAATAAAAAATGTAATAGTTTATATTAGTTTTTGTATTTTGCCAATACTGGGTAAGTAATGGCAGTCAATATTGGGCCATTAACGTCTGCCGACGTCCAACCGTAATTAACACCACAAGAGTCGTCCCAATAATATCGGCCAAGACTAGGTGACAACTTTGCCAGTACTGGGCCGTTATTAAGCCATGATGGTTTTCACACTTAGAACGATTTTAAAAATTCTAAACATTATCTTTTTACTTTCCTTAAAATTTCGTTTTCTTCTTCATTAATTAATATTAATAATCATCAAGAAAATTAGTTTAAATGTACCGTTGGTTAAATACTAATCAATACTCATTATGGAAAACTTTAAAAATACTAAGAAACACGTCGAAGACGGGTATCGTAGCTATTAATATATAAGTAGGAATAACAATAACTAATAACCCGTCGAAGACGGGTATCGCAGCTAGTTTGAAAAATAATATCTTATTTAAAAAGTTTTTATTTCGATCTAATAAGAATTTATTTCGTTTAAATAATTTTATTTAGTTGAATCAAATAAATCTTAATTGGATTAATTAAATAAATACTTGACTCTAATAAATGAATTTATTTAACACAAATAATAAGTTATTTTAAAACAAATTATTTATTTCACTCTGTTAATTGGATATTTGACATAAATAAAAATTATTTTAAATGAATAACTTATTTAAAAAGAGGAATTTATTTATTTCAACCAACTATTTGAATATTTGGTATAAATAAAAATTATTTGACACAATTCATTTTATGTTTTAAGTATAATAATTTATTTAATGCAAATAAAGTAGTTAATAAAAACAAATAAAATACATTTAGATAAAATAAGTCAGTGACTGGGTTTTGATCCCCGTAGGTTTCAAATTTTAATTTAATTGTAAGAATTTAATGATTATATTTCCAAGCATATGAGTCCTAAGAAGTATTTAGGCTAAATAATTATTTTATTAAATTTGACTATATAATTAGTACAGTTACTCGAGAGTAAAAAAAAATATTAATTAGAACGGGAGATATTCAATTTTTTCGAAAAATTAAAAAAATTGAAAATTTCTAAATTTTATATTTTTTCATGGATTGCTTCTAAACTTTCTATAGTTGAGTATTACATGTTATTTATTAACATTTTAGCATAATTTTGCAAAAAATACTACTTTATAACTAAAATGGAAATATAAAAATATTTTTAAAAAATCGAAAATTTCTAAATTTTACATTTTTTAATGGATAGCTTTCTAAACTTTATATAATTGAATATTACATGTTATTTAGTCACATTTTAGCATAATTTTTCAAAAATACTTTCTTATAACGAAGATGTAAGTATAAAAATGTTTTGAATATCAAAAAATTGATAAAATTATAATTGATACCAATTACTATGAAGCTTAATTCAGTAGTATTTGTGGGCTCTCTGATTTAACTTTTAGAGATATTTTGATCAATGTAAAGACAAAAGTTAAGCACGGTGTTTATTTTGGTTTAAAACAATTTCCGGCTTTGTCCAAATTTTTCCTGGTTTATTCGACGGGATTTTTTAATAATACATTTAACAGGGTGTCTACCAACCAGGAAAGACGTAAAATTTCTAAGTTGGTAGTTACACTGTTAAATGCATTATTAGAAACTACAACCCGTCGAAGACGGGTACGACAGCTAGTTAAAACATAAAATAAGATTGGAAGATTCAACTCCGATAAAACAACGTTACCATCCGAGAAATCCAGTCACTCAGGAACTCATGAGAGAACAAGCTCTGCAGATGTTGAAACAAGGAGTCATCAGGAAATCTCGAAGCGCGTGGAGCTCACCTATCGTCCTAATTAAAAGAAAAAATGGTAAATTAAGATTTTGCATTGATTTTAGAAGATTGAACAAAGTAACAAAGAAAGATGCGTACCCAATTCCTCGAATTAATAGTATATTATATCAGTTAAAAGGAGCTAGATACTTGTCAACACTAGATTTAAAAAATGGTTATTGGCAAGTACAATTAACTGAAGAGAGTGTACCTCTCACAGCATTCACCGTACCTGGACTAGGATTGTTCGAGTTTGTAGTTATGCCGTTTGGTCTTCACTCAGCACCTGCAACGTTTCAACGATTGATTGATTCAGTTATACCTCCAGAATTAGCACCAAGAGTTTTCTCTTATCTGGATGACATCGTTGTAACATCAGTGACCTTCGAAGAACATCTTCAACTCCTACAAGAAGTTTTCAATAGATTACGTGATGCTAAATTAATACCTAATTGGGAAAAATGTTACTTTGCTATAAAACAACTTACCTATCTTGGACATCTCGTGGACGAACAAGGACTTCACCTGGATCCTGAGAAAGTGAGCGCCATCTTTAATATTCAACCTCCTACTTGTTTGAAAGAACTAAGATCTTTTATCGGTATGATATCTTGGTACCGTTGTGTTATCCTGCCCGGATTGGTCACAGTTGTTTTATTTACAAACTGATGCTAGTTTGGAAGGTTTAGGGGTAGTTTTAACACAACATAGGGAGGATTCTGAAGTTGTCATAGCCTATGCGAGTCGTTCTTTGAAACCTGCAGAGAAAAATTATTCAGCTACTGAATTGGAATGCCTTGCTGTTAAATGGGGCATTTGGAAAATGCGAGATTATCTAGAAGGATATCACTTTGTAGTTATCACAGATCATCAAGCTCTTAAGTGGTTAAATAGCATTGAAACGCCCTCTGGACGCCTAGCACGTTGGATAATGGAACTCTCACAATGGGACTTCGAAGTTCAATACAAGAAAGGTATTGAAAATAGACTACCAGATTACTTATCTCGTCAACCGTTACCACTTGCTGAGATTGCTGTTAAATCATCTTGCCCTTGGTATTTACGTCAATGGAAATTAACAGAGGAACATCCTGAACGGAATTCAGATTTTAGAATTGAAAATGGGTAATTATATCATCATGTACTACACACGTTGGATTATAAGGAATCGCCCTACGAAGAACAATGGAAGCTGTGTATACCTAAGGAGGAGAGATCTTCGATTCTTCATAAAGTACATGACGAACCAATTTCAGGACATCTTGGAGTAGCGAAAACACTCGCTCGTTTAGGAGAATTTTTCTTTTGGCCCGGCATGTTAAGAGATGGAACGGAATACGTGAGAAATTGTGCAAACTGTCAAAAAAATAAAAGCTCGCAACAACCTCAGACAAATCTTCTCCATTCAACTAATGTTCAACATCCATGGGAGATGATTTCGATCGATTTTGTGGGACCATTACCAAGGACAACTAAGGGTAACACTATCTTGTGTGTTATCCAAGATAGATTTTCTAAATGGGTAGAATTAAAACCTTTAAGAAAAGCTACTTCTTTACTAGTTATTTCTACTTTAAAAGAAATTTTGTATCGTTTTGGTTGTCCGAAAATTATTGTTTCGGATAATGGCAGACAGTTTATAAGTATTGATTTCAAAAATTTTCTCAAAGATTTTGGAATTATTTATCGTTTGACACCACCGTACTCTCCACAATGCAATCCAGTAGAACGAGTAAATAAAGTAGTCAAAACTATGATTCGTCAGTACATCGACAAGAAGAACCCGGACTGGGACTGCCATCTATTGGAATTACAGTTCGCCTACAATACAGCTAAGCACACGGCTACAGGTTACACACCAGCCTACCTTACCACCGGACGCGAATTTATTCCACCTGGGTTTCAAGACGCTCATATCGACAGTCACACTCCTTCTTCGTCATTTTTTCATATTAAAGAATTGCATAATGCATTGGATCTTGTAAGAATTAATCTAGCTAAGAATTTTAAAACTCAACAAAAAATTAATTTATGATTTGGTGAATGTAGATGGTAAAAGATTTCTACATGTCCATTTAAAAGATATCAAGAAGTTGGTAGACACACGGTCTGACCAATAACAATCCCGTCTCGTACCCCACCTCGGAGATAAGGAAATCCCCCCTAGTCTATAACCTATATTAATTCTAAGAATTTCTCAGTCGCTTCTTGGAAGTCGTTTAATATGGACAGCATTGAAAAGAAAATGGAGAGAAATATGCTCAAACAGATCGAGATAGTTAAGCGAAGAATTATTAAAGAAAATCCCATTGTTTGGAATGAACTCGCAGAGGTTGATCAGGAGAGTGAGGAAGCATTCCAACGTGCATTTTTATGGGAACCTCGTATTAATGATCAACTTATTGATATTAATTTTATTGACCCTTTAGTGAAAAGAAACAAATCTTTAACGAAAGTTTTTACTCCTCCTTTAAAATCATCTTTTTCGGTTTTAAATAATGCTGTTTTGGAAGAAAAAGTCGAGAAGAAGAATGAAGAAAAAGAAATTGAAATTATAGAGGAGAATTTGGTTAAAAATAATCCAGTTTTAAATTTAAATAAAGTAAAACTTTCTACAATGAAGTCAGTAGCAATAGGGAAAATTACAAAACAAATGGATTCGTCAAAGTCATCAGTGAATATAAATAGCTCTAAGAGAGTATCGTCGATGAAAACCGCTGCCTCGTCCGTTTCTACCGCTGCAAAGAAAATAGTAGAGAAGAGAAATTTGCCGAGAATTATGGAAGAATGTATTGTTGTTGATCCCGTCAAAATTATTAAAAGTGGTGTTAGGAACAGTGTTCCTAATTCATTTGAAAAATTGGTTGCTGATTTACAATTAACAATTGATGACACAGACTCAACTCCGAAAATTTTGCCTAATTCGGCAGAAAATCCAATTCCGCTTCCGGAAAATTTACGTCGGTTCGCCAGTACGGTTGCGAAACTTCCGGGAGGACCATGGGTGGAAATTCCTGTGGGTCCTGATCGCTATCGTCTTTGGGTGGACGATGGAAAGTGGGCACTGCGGCTGGATTAACGCAATGGACATATTTGTCATGCGAAAAAAACATTATACGTGGTACTGCATTTTTGTTTTTTATTTTTTGTACTTCATTCCCAAGAACGCTCAATAGATTTCGCTAGTAAAGCGGGGGGGATGTAACGATAGCGTACGCGCATTGAAAATGCAGCGGTACCATTGCACTCGGCAGCGTGAAGGAGAGACACGTACGCGCACAAGCCTTGCGTCGCTGACTCCCCTTCCCGCACCGTCACCGCTCTCTCGGCAGCCGTCTCTCTATATCCCTCGTTGCACGATTCTCAATTTTCAGTTCGCAGCTCGACGCCTTGAGGAGCACTTCGGGCAAGGAGCTTCGAACTCACTCCTCCTAAATACATCGATACCTTCACTCAAGGGGCTCTTGGTGAAGCTATCGATGAAAAAGGTTAAGTACACCTGGTTATGGGAGCACCCATGCTAAGGTGAACACCTTCATTCTCTCGACCTGGTCTCTGCGACTTCCCTGCGGGAGCTCTCACGAGAGGACCTCGTGGTAGAGGGTGACACCTGCAACCTGAAAGTCTGCCCCCCAGGTGTATATAGGAGCTCACATTACACCTGAGGCTAAGCGACGGAGACGATTTCTTCCCTCAGGGAGCACCCTGGATAAGAAGTCGTCCGTTGAGTTTCCTATCGCAACCCCTGCGCGTCAAGCAAGAATGTCGGCAGCGTACCGACATTGGAGTTGGTCACTCGGTTACCAGTCAGGCCACTCCCTCAGAGTGCACGTACTAGTCGCGTTTGTCACGTTGGGCAATGGGGCGAATTCTAGATTAGTTCCGCGTAGGGAAATTCAATATTTTGAGCTTAGCTAAGCAATGGTTTATTTTATTTTATTTTATTTTTAGGCGAGAGAACTTGGGTGTAAAACCTGCAGGTCAGGGGGAAGTCACTTCGGGGTAAAGCGACACGAGGCGAGACATTCGTTATTATTATTATTATTTTCTTATTTTATTGTTATTCTTTTACTACGTTTATTATTTTATATTTTTAGTTCTTTGTTTTATATTCTTTATATTTAGGCTACGTTACTATTTTGTTATTTTTCATTTATTTTATTCTTATTTCATTTTTATTTTGTTAATTTTGTTTTAAACCTTTTATTCTTTATTTTGTTACAATATATTTATCTTACGAAGGTTTCATTGAATGTCTCATTATTGACTACACCTCTCCTCGAAATTACAGCAAATCAATTCTTAGATGGCGCTTCACGCCAATAACTATGGTTAATTATTTATTTAATTAATATTTAAGGGAACCCGGACTCCATCCGGCGAGCGAATTCCCAGCAAATAAAAAACCCAATCATTACACATTTATGGCGTTGCACATATTATTGATAGGGGCAGAAAAACCAATTGCCGAATTAGGCATAGGTACTGCGAAAGGTTGATAATATCTGGAAGACTCACGAGGAACTCTGAAATTAATTAGTGCTAGTAATTTTGAACAATCTATAATATTATTAATTAATTTAAATAGTAATGTTGATTGCCATAAAAAACGACAAAGCAGAGGGAAACTGTAGAAAACCTTTCCAAACTACAATAAGTTTTATTAGCGTGGGCAAGTTCGAATGGTGTGTACTGGACAATAATCGATGGTGCACATTACTATACATAGGTTGTTTCCGACGTTCACACTGGAGGTGCTGTTAAAATGGCAAACGTGTTTGGTTGGCGAGTAAAACTGTGAATTTTGATTAACTAAAATCTAAAATGACCGTTTTTGTGCTCGGTTTTCACGCCCAGTCATTGGAAATTAAGCATCAAACGATAGCTCTATAACTGTCAATTTAGATTTTAGCCAATCGAAATTCACAATTCCACTCACCAACCAAAAAACTAGCCACGAATCGGCTTATTCGAAATAAGTAGCTTGTAGTCTATCAAAAGAAAAAACGTTATAAACTTTTGCCACTTTACAAACTTATCTGCTTACAAATAATAGTAAAAAAATTGCGTACTTATTAGCGATCCCACATATGAAGATTGTGAGAGAGGTGAGGGCGTAATAATAAAAAAATTATAAACAATTAATTGAAATAAAGTGACATAATTTCTTGACAACTGTATAGTTTGGTTTCCGGGCTAAGACTGATTTACAAAAGAATTAGTCATAACTTATTACCTCTTAATTAAGAGTGACGTTATACACAATATAATAGGAGGGCCAGATCTCCAATTATAATTAAGGAAAAAGGGAGGAGGAAGGAGAATAAAAGGAGATAAGTTAATTAAAATATAACTATTTATTTAACTTACTGAAAGGTACATTCATCGAGTCACAACTAGCGAAGACAACACTGTATCATTGGGGAGAAAACTACAGTAAAACGGGGGACCCAGGTACCTCGGAACGAGAGCAATTGACAAGTGTCGCGTCTGTCCGCGAATTTGGCGATTGACACCCTCGAGGCCCTTCGGCCGTTTCCGGGTTCAATCGCCCGATTCGCAGCAGACGCGGGAGAATTCGTAACGCCACGTTACAACAATTACAATCATAGGGCTTATTCTCCTTACATTAAGTATATTCTACGAAACCACTATTTTTTCCCGGATGACCTTAAGCAATTAAAGAATGATAAAATTAAAACTGCTAAAGAAAAAATTAGTCTCCGGTTCTTTGCATTTTCGATACAGATAGAGAAACAGAGTTGTATTGCGATGAAAGTAAATTGAGTTTTGCTTCAGAGGCAAGAAGATGGTTTTTTTCATCCGATATCATAGTTTCGAACTCTAGACCCTCGCTATTATTTATGCCTTGCGTCGATTTAAAATTTATTTACGAAGTATGAAATTTAAAATTGTTACTAATTCTAACTCTTTAAAGCAAACCTTGGATAAGAACGAAATGAACGCAAGGATAGAGAGATAGGCGCTCGAGTTGGGAAATTTGAATAAAATAATCGAATACAGGTCGGAAGATAAGATGAAGCATGCTGATGCTCTCAGTCGTATGAATTCCGTGACAGTTGTTGAGGAGAATAGTTTCGATGCAAATCTAATAGTGAATCAAAATTGTAATAAAAATTTTCTTGGATTGCGTGAACATTTAGAAAAATCGGAAGATCAATTTTTTGAGATGCAAAATGGTATTATTTATCGGAAAAAGGAGACAAAATATTATTTTATGTGTCTGAAAGAATGGAAAGTCGTTACTTTCCATTCTTTCAGGCACATAAAATAATATTTTTTCTCCTTTTTTCAAGAAATAATATCTAATGCGAAAGTACCATGATGAATTTGGTCATTTGGGGTGTGAAAAAACATGTGAAGCAATGTTAAGAAATTATTGGTTTCCGAAATTGAGAGAGAAGTTTAAGGCCACATTAACAATTGTCTGAAATGCATTGAATTCTCTCCTGCTAACAACAAACAAGAAGGTTTCCTAAATCCAATTCCGAAAGGTGATAAACCTTTTTTGTAAATTGGTGATTCTTGAGAAATAGGGCATGTTTACTTCCCCACTTTGTAACATCAAAATTATTACTTGAAAAATTATGTAATTTTGTAGAGTTTAATCTTATGTTTATCAATATCAAAAGTAAAAGAAGCATGTTTTTGTTTTCTACACCTTCAAAAAATTTACCTCGAAAAATGCACTTTTTGCAGTTCTCCTCATGGGACTAGCCAAGATCAGGAATTTTTTTATATACATGATAGATATAAAAAATATTTTGAATTTCACTACTTGGAAGATAAAACGATATTATTTAATTTACTTTATATTTACTAAATTTGTTTTATTCAAATGAAGTGAATATTCCTCTTTTTTATATGATAGAAAATAACTCTGTTCGTCAAACGCCAGTCAATTTTTATGGGGAATTAACAAACCCAAAATCCCTTCAATTTTCAATAATTACTAATAATAAAATCTAAACTCTTTAATCTCAAAAGGAGATTCCGTCAAAACAACTGGGAAAAAGGGAACCCAGAATTGAGACACGACTCGAACAATAAAATCCGCTTACCCACGCTGCCGCTATAACCTCCAAATTTTCCCGTCGATTCCGGTCGTCAAAAGGTACAACTCCAATAATAAGGCCAGAATCCCTTGTCAATATTTATTTCTCCAAACAAAATTACAGCACTACGACTCCAACTCTCACTCAAATAATCAAAATTTAACTCTCAAAAACTCTCTGAACACAAAACGACGCTCTCTCGCAGTCAACGCAAAAACACAAGTATATATTCTCCATACACTTCCCGTCGCGTCGTAACAACAAATTAAAATTCCTTACCACGGGTGGCGCCACTTCCCGGTCTCACAACTAACGGCGCTAAAACATCTCTAATTCAAATTAAATCAAATAAAAGAGGGGCATTGACGATTACTTCGTCACAATGCCCCCCCTTAAGCTCTTATTACTTTTAAAATACGATCTTACACAACTAACAAAAAATGAAAAATTAACAAAAGATAAATCATAACTAACAATTGAACTCAAACTCAAAATAACAAAGAAATAAAGACAGAACAAAACAAAATTTCTACTATTACTAACGTGAAACTAAACTCGCATACAAAAAAAAACTAAAATCACATTTTTGTATTATTTTCGTCGATTTATATGGTCTTTATTTCAACGGAAATCACACTTATTTATTCTTCTGTCCTTCACCTCGTTGACGGTCCTCAATAAGTTGGCACACAGCTAAGTTGATTGTTTCTGTGGGCAAACCGGCCATGACCCTGGTCATTTCGCGGATTGCCTCTATGATGTCATCGCTCTTTCTGTCCACTGCTGCTACCTCGCTATAAGCTGGTGGTGGTTGCTCACTAATCGGCATCGGTGCACTCCTTTCTGGAACAGGATCCATGATGGGTGGTTTGTCAGGTCCAACCGGCAACTGGGGCTTCGGCCTAACTACTGGCAACTATGGTAGGGACTCTTTGTCACTTTTCTCGACCGTATTAAACTTCCTACTCAACTCTTCATTTCGTTTCCACATGTCAGGCAGTAGGGGATTATCCTCTCTTTTCTTAAACTCTCGTTCAACTTTTCCCTTACGGTCTTCTCCTTCCTCTTCCCTGGTCATAAATGAACGATTTGCCAAATTTCGCCGCATAAGGTATCTCCGGTAGCCTTCCTTGCATCTCGGGCAATTTGCGACGGTCACGAATTTTCGTCCACAATTGTCACAACATGGTTCTGTGACTTTCTTCGGACAATTACTCCTTTTGTGTCCCTTTCACCAGCAAGTTTGACAAACATGTGGCGGAGGGTCAATGGTAGGATCCGTCGGTATGGACTCCATGTCATTAAACATGACTTCTGTAGTTTTTCGCGCCAGAGACTCCTTTTTAATTTCCTCTCTGGCTACCACTCTTCCCACATCACTAGTCAATTTTCGGATCCCCTCATTGGCTTCCCTATTTGGTGGGCCCGGGAAAGTCCAGATAAGATGGTGGCAACGCTACATCGGATAGTGGTTCAAATACTGGTTCCGCTCGATGGCGAGACAATGATCTTGCCCGATTTGTCCTTTGACGTGGCATCTTGTCCTTTGAATATGGATGGCTTCTACAATTCTCTCGTTTACGGCTACTGGATCTCTCTCTTCCGCCTTGGTCTCCCAAGTCAATCCTTGCCGAAAACCTCTCAGATTTCCAGCTCCTCCTTCCCTCGTCACGAAGTTTCCTTTGGTAATCTAAAATCAAACAAAATAATTAGCGTTTATTCAATTAACATTATGGATGTAAGTATTTTTTTTAATCTGTGACATGGACTTTTGGTATCCTACGACTGTCATTCGTCCGTAATATAAAGACAGATGGTGACAATTGTTCTACAATTTCAAATGGTCCTTCATATTTAGGGGCTAACTTAGTCGCGAATTTCCGAATCCCACTAGACAATTTATGAGTCCTACGTAAGACCATATCTCCGACCTTAAATGACACTTTTTTACGGTTCCTGTCATAATATTTTGTCTGTCTGTTACGTTCTTTGTCAATAAACTTCCCTACCAAGTCTCTTAGTGCGTCTAATCGCTTAATTATGTCTGCCCACTCCTCAGGTTTGATCCGCACTACCCTTTTAGTATTTTCTACTTCTCGTCGAAGACTTTTTACCTGTCGGGGATTCCCAAAAAAATTTAAATAAGCTGGAGAAGATTTTGTTGTAGCTTGAGTCGCTGTGTTAATCGCATGTCTAAATTCGTGCACGTGAACATCCCAGTCACGATGATCATTTCCGATGAAGGTTGAGATCATCGTCTTTAGAGTGCGGTTACATCTCTCCACCGGGTTCGCTTGAGGATGATACGGAGGCTTAGTTATATGCTTCACTCTATATACTCCTCAAGTGCGCTTTTTAGACGCTTATTATCAAACTCCTTCCCATTGTCAGTAAGTAAGAAACTAGGTGTTTCCCAACGGAGAAGGATCAATTCTTCCAACGCTCTCGTCACTGATTTCCCGTCTGCCGATCTTAATAGTTTTAATTCCACCCAACGAGAACAAGTCTTGAAATACCAAGAGATATTTACACCTGCTCTTGCTTGGTGGAAATTCCATCGTGTCAGCCGCCACCACTGCCCAAGGACGTTCCACAATCCTCTGCCCCATCAATCCCAAAGGACCTTGTTGTGAGACCTTATGGAGTTGACATTGAGAGCAATGAGTCACAAAATCGTGGACGTCATTCCAAATTCCGGGCCAATAATATTCCCTTGCTACACGATTGTAATTTTTTTAACTCCCAAATGACCCGCTGAAGGTAAGGCATGAGTGTCAGTTAACACTTTCTCCATATACTCCTTAGACACCACTAACTTCCAACCATCCTTGTCACCGTCAATTGGAAGAAGAAGGGGGTCACTTCTGTGTCGATATAACAAGTCATTTTTGATAATCCAGCCAGGAAATCGCTAAGAAAATTGTCTCACCAAGTCTCTACGCTTTAAATAACACGGGTCATCAATGGTTTTGAATGCTTTGATCCCTTCCTGGTCAGATTCTGTCATTCTCGACAATGCATCAGGAACTTGATTTAACGCACCTTTCCTGTGCCTTATTTCAAAGTTCCAACCTTGCAGCTGCAGTGCCTATCTTGCCAGACGTCCGTTAGGATCTTTTAAGTTTCTCAACCAACGCAGTGCGCTGTGATCCGTGATAACTAGAAATTTATAGCTCTCCACGTACAGCCTTAATTTCTTGATCGCCCAGAGTAACGCCAAACACTCTTTTTCCGTCACGCTGTAATTTCTCTCTGCCCCTGTCAACACTCGACGGATGTAAATTATTGGGTGTTCCCCATCGTCAAATGCCTAAGTTAATACTGCACCAATAGCAAAGTTAAACGCATCACACTGGATGGTGAACGTTTTGCTGTAATCCGGTCGAGCAAGAACCGGAGCTGTTGTCAATTTTTGCTTTAACAAGTCAAAAGCTTCCTGTTGTTCATCAGCCCAAGTCCATTCCCGACCTTTTTGCAGTAGTTTAAGGAGTGGTAATTTTATCACGCTATCATTTTTGATAAATCTTGAATACCACCCCACCATTCCTAAGAATCTGCGAAGTTGTTTCACATTTGTAGGAACAGGATAGTTTTCCACAGGTTCCGTTTTCTGTGGATCCGGGCGAAGTCCGTCACTATCCAACAGATACCCCAAGTACCTAACTTGTGAGCAACTGAAATCACACTTGTCAGGATTCACCACCAGCCCTGCTTCCGCCAGTCTTTCCAACACTATTTTCAGCCACTTTACATGCTCGTCAAAATTATCCGTCACAATAATGATGTCATCAAGGTAGCCAAATACAAAAGGTTTACACTCTGGTCCTAGGAAGTCATCAATGAGCCTTTGGAACGTTCTCGGTGCGTTTGTCAACCTAAAAGTCATCCTGCAATATTGCCACAATCCAGTTCTAGGGATAGCAAAAGCGGTATACTTTTTGCTTTTATCTGCCATGGGAATCTGGTGATTAGCCAGTTTCAAGTCAATTTTCGATAAGTAACGAGCTCTTCGTAACTTGTCAAGTATATAGTCAATTTTAGGAAGCGGATATGCATCCTGTATTGTTGCTTCCCGATGGCTAAATAATCCCTTGTCTATACAAATAGACTACGTGTCCTTGCGCCCAAGTAATCATAATTGGAGACATTCTTCTTTGACGGTGCTGCACTGGAGTTTCACCTGTAACACTAATGTGATGTTCCGTTCTATTTGTCACACCCAAGGTTTCGGTTTGAGGTAGAACCAGGCAGTTAACAATCTCTTGTATCAATTCTCTCTGGTCATTTGTCAATGCAGAGATACCAGCACATTCTGAAAAAATTTGTTCTTCGCCCTCTATAGTGTTCTTCACACAGAACACATGCCAATCGCCACCAAACACTCTCCACAACCCAGGTCCTAACTGTACATCCATATTTCAAGCCTTGAGGAAATCAACGCCTAGAATGATGTCTTGTCTTAACTTACTTAGCACTTTGACACTAAATTTCTTGGAGTGGCCATCGACAATGATGTTCAAGTTCAGTATTCCAGTCGTATCCGTCATGCCTCCCGTCGCACTCCTGATTACTGTATTACTGGACTCGATTCGGGTTTTAAAGGGTTCTGCAACTCTTTCGCTTATTACTGACACCATCGCGCCCGGGTCAAATAACGCTTCATAGGACTCGTTCCCCAATGTCATTCAAAAAAAATATCGATTTTCCATTTGGTGACCATCTACGTCCTTATCGAGTTTACAGTCAGAGTTTAATGTGCTTGTCACAGTCTCACCTCCCCCTATCACCGAAGGTAAACACTCCTTTATACCAACTTGAATCACCTCAGAATTCTTCTCACAGTTGAATAAGTATTCTTTACTATGTCTTTCTCCTTTATCCCAAGTCAAAAATTTAAACTTATTCTTTTCATTTAATTCTTCTCAGCAAAATCTATCTTCACTTAGTTTGAGTGGTACCTCCCCACTCTTTTGAAGTATCTTCTTCCCACTCTCTTGCCAACTACAACTCGCTCCTTGGTTTACTGGAAATGAGTTTAACCCACATGGTTTCTCATTACAGACCTTACCCTCACTCTCTACTGATTGGGAGGGTTGGAGAGGGGTACAGACATCTTTTGTGCCCCCCACTGGCCGTTTCCCAAGGCAATTCTTACATTGCTACACGTGGGTCAATTTAAGAAATTTACCCCCTGTGTTTTACATACCAAACACCTTTTAACTTGTTGGGGGCGATTATGGCACTGATTTGCTGAGTGTACTTTCGCTTGACAGCAAAAACATGTGCTTTGGGGACATTGAGAAGAACGATGGCCTACCATCTGACACGTAAAACAAATGCCAACAAATTGTTTTTGTGTTGAGGATGTTCCTTGTCCAGTCACTCCACTATTTCCTTGACTTTGGTAGGGCTTGTTGTTCATATTATTTGCTGAGATAGGTGCAGCAATCTGTGCTGAAGGTAAAGAAGGGGTTAAAGTAGTTGGTTTAGGAGCCTCCACTTCAACCGTATCCTTTTTAGTCTGAGACTTTTTTTTGTTCTTAGAGTTCTGTGATTTCTTTTCCTTCTTTTCAGTTTTTGAACTCGCCTCCTTTCCCTTGTCATGGTCAGAAGTACAAGTCAATTCCTCCTTTTCTAACGCTGCAACCTTTTTAACATGTATCTGTCATCGAGGTCTTTCATCTTTTAATACTGTCGTAGATTTCTCTCTAACTTAGAAAGAGACTCCATTGCCGATAGTTCCACTTGTCTTCGGTATGCTGGGGTTAACCCTTTATACGTGATTTTTACTTGTTGTTCACGAGGCAATGGTCTTTTTAAGTGTCCCATGATGAGCCTTGAATTGGTCAGATAAGCAGAGATTTTCGCTCCATTGGATTGTGTTCTGCTTCGTAGTTCATCAATAACCTCGTCATCATCAATCGTAGTCAGATACTCATGATTAAAAACTCTACTTGGAATATTTCACAAGCCTTCACCTCACTACGAACCGTTATGAACCAACGACTCGCGTCATCTTTAAAAATACTGGGAATTGCTTGTAGCAATTCCTCGTCAGAAAACATTTCTCCTAGTCGGCAGTCTTCAATTCTCTCCAACAATTCTTCCGGGTCATCAGAATCATTACCAGAGAACTTGATATCCCAATCTTTTAGAATCTTGATAACTTTTGAACGTCTTCCAGAGTCACGATAACTCTTTTTCGTCCTTAGTTTGGTACTGCTATTCGATTCCGAATTGGAGACAGTTGTTGATTCATCAAAGAGAGTTCTCCTCACGTCCTTTTTTCTTACATCTTTGGAACCTCGAGCCTTGTCATTACCGTCATTACTTTGTGTTACTCTTTCCCTTCTCACCGATCTGTCGTCATACTCCGAAATTTCACCCAAGTCACTTTCTCTCTCACTCCCATCTGTCGCTAATCTTGACAATCTTTCCTGTTTAAGATTGTGATTTTTCCTTTGATTCCTATTACCACTCTGTGGTAAATAATTCCTTCCACTAACCTTGGGGGTGGGAGGGGGTGGTAATTGTTCCTCTCGATTCGCTCTAAAGTTTTGAGGACGATTCTCGTTCATTAAAAACATCTGAGCTCCTTGTGTGTTCTCCAAATTTAACACTTGAGAGTCATGTCCTCCCCTCCCTGGTCCTTGAAGGTCGTCTCTATAAGATGTATTTTCAAACCGTTCGTGCAATGTCATAAGATATCTAATTTCTGGGCTGAAGGTAAGACGAGCCACTGATTCCCTTCAACTGATTACCCCTGGTGCACTTGCCGTTGACATTATCGTTGGCAGTGTACTTCTGATAACGCTTGTTAGTGGTACTATTGTAGATTGGGACATAGTCGTTATTACTGAATTAGTCGGCATGCTTGTGGTTGACATCACTTGAATTTGGTGTGACTGTATTATAGAAGGTGGAGGTGGAAATCCGTCAGTGATAAACTGAAGTCCACTAGGCGATGCTCTCTTTTCTCCACTTGCACTAGTAGTTCTTTGGCCTTGGTGAGGTGTTCCTTAAATTCCCAAGTCATGAAGTGAGTCTTGTGCCACTTCAACGTCACTCTCAGATTCTCCAGCACCACCTCTGACTACGTTAATGTTTCTCTCCTCTTCTTCTGTCGGAGCAACAAAAACTTCCATAAGAAACGTCTTATCTGAACTACTCAAGTCATAACAGTCAAAAAACGGTACATCTAATTCAAGTGAAAACTGTATTTAATTTTAAATTCCATATAGTAACCTCCACCATAAAACCTCCACCATAAAATTGGTCCGTCTAATAAGAGTGAGAAAACTTAATTAATTAATTAATAATTTACTCAGAGCTAAGAAATAAATTTAAGCTCAAATACTTATTAATTAATTTATTATAATACTAATTTATAAGATCAGTAAGGAAAAAATTTAATGTAAAAAAATTTTTTTCTTAAAAAGTAATTTTGTCAAAAGTGACCACATCCGGAAGAATCACCCAAATACGTCTGTAATAACTTAAATATGTCATTTGAATTTTCTCAGAATTTTTCACGAAACAATTGTCAATTCATTCACTAAACGTGAAACTGAAACCTACCATATCGACCAAGTTTTAAATTCCAGAAGAAGTAACGATATCTAAACCTAGACGTCACCGTCAAAACAATAATAATTAAAAAACAAATTTAAAGCTATGAAAAAATTCTGGGGCTCGAAGTAGCAGAAGAATGCGTGCCATCTGGACTATTGAGTGGATAAAGCTATGAAAATTTGTTGGATGTGGACCTCTGTAGCTTAGTGGAAGAGCAATCAACCGGCAATTGATAGGTCTTGGGTTTCGAGCCCCAGCAGAGTTAGTCCCTCATTTTTTCATAGCTTTAAATTTGTTTTTTAATTATTACTAAATATTTTGTTTCGCGGAAATTCTCTTATCACCTAGGTCTGATTGATAAGAGAATTTCTGCGAAATCACATATTTTAGTTATTATAGACGGATTTACTACACCGAAAAAATAAAATCTCAAAATGAAAAGAAAATTTCTCTTAACAATTATTTTTACATTTTATTTTCAATATACGAATATTCATCTACAAAAAAGAGGGATTTTTGTTTGAATTATTTAAGCGGATATTTTTAGAATTATAGCCAACCGAAAATGATTGTTTCTGACAGCGGGACTTGCTTTACTTCCGACGATTTTGTTAAATATATGAGTGATATTAATATTACACATATTAAAATAGTAACTGCTTCTCCTAAATCAAACAATCAAGTTGAACGCTGTTTCAACTCCAATGTTAGCAAAATTAACTGACACTCAGAACGGGAAATGGTATTAAACTTTATCAGAGGAAGAATTTGCTTTGAATAATACTATAAATAAAAGTACGGGAGAAACAGCGAGTAAATTACTTTTTGGCGTAAATCAGAGAGGAGAAAATGTAGATGCATTGAATGAATACACGTAACTGACAAAAAGGGGCGTCCTGATACTCACGGACGGTAGTGTAATTGTCGAGGCAACTAACTTAAGATTGGGTGATCTTGAACGTAAATAGATGAATCATCATCTAAACATTAAATAAACCAACCAGTTTACTCAGAAGGTACACTTGGTGGGGTAGGAAAAGATTGGCATTTCATAGATTTCAATAGTCGCATATCACCGTCAAAAGAAAACCCTTTCAAAATAATGCCTTTAGAATTTTCTTGATCTTGCATCTATGACCATCAACTTTGTACTTGACTTGGCGTGAAGCGATTATTAGTTCCAAAACATACTATACAAAATTCTTCAACGCATTTATCACGACAACTTTCTAGAACCTCGACAGCACCATAGAATATCGCCATACTTTCGGTTTGTAACACAGTAACAATGGACCCTAGCTTATACGAGTGGCCCACTAGCGATGTTACGTGATAGACTCCTGTACCGATTCCATACACACTTTTTAATCCATCTGTATACCAGACATCACAATCAGCTAGGATGGTTGTCAGTCCATTTATCCAATCCTCTCTTGGATTCCTAAGAGAGCACCGAGGGCAGCAGTGGACGTTGTGCGCTCTGCTCCCGTCATGCCTCTCAGTACCATTCCCCTCAACCTTTCCAATTCTGTTTGTGTATTTTTTAATTTAACTCTGCCCCACCAGACCAAGCAAGCATAGGTCAGCCTAGGGAGCAGAATAGGTTCATAGATCCACAATAGTGTATCCGGTTTAAGACCCCAGCTACCACCTACAGCCCTTCTACATTGCTAAAGGGCAGCTGTGAGTTTCTTGCACTTCTCCTCCAAGTGCTTTTTTCAAAGCAGCTTGCTATCCAGGATTACTTCTAGATATTTTGCCTGCTCTGTACATTGAAGCTCTTTCCCGGACAGTTAAAGTGAGCACGAGGCTTTCCACTTGTACCGCCTGGTAAAGATAACAGCCTGTTTTCCCAGGATTCACAGATAATCCCACATTATTACACTATTTATCTACCTGGTTTAATGCCTTTTGCGTCACCTCAAGTATTACATCGAGGTGGGGACCACGTACGATTAACAAAATATCGTCCGCATAGCTGATTGCATGATACCCTGCGTAAGTTAAGAGTCTCAGTAGTTCATCCACTCTCAAAGACAAAAAAGGGTGAAAGAACTCTTCCCTGGGTACATCCAGAATTAACTGTTCCCTCCAGGACCGAGTTTCCTTTTGTTGATAGGAGGTTTATGTTTTTCAACATATGTCAAGTCCAATCAACAACTACTGTAGGAATATTAAAAGCTATCATAGCTCTTTTTATGGACTCCAGGAAGGCCTGACTAAAAGCCCCCTAAAAAACCACTACCGCAAAGCCCTGGTTTTGTAGTTGGCCATCAATTAGGTCAACCGCTTTAGCCAGGGCTGTCTCCGTAGAGCATCCACCAATCTTTCAACTAATTTTAGAATAAAAGATGTAAGGCGAATAGGGCGGAAATCCTTCGGTGAGGTATATCCGATCTTACCCGCTTTAGGTATGAAGACAACTTTCGTGCCTCTCCCCACTTTTGGGACATATCCCAGAGTTAGACTCGCCCTAGCAACCCTCACCAGCGGCCCCACAGAGTCGTCTATAGCCCTTTGTAGAAGGACAGGGAAGATGCCATCTGGACCGGAAGACTTGTAATGGCTAAAAGATTTTACCGCCCACCTGACCCTATCGTCAGTCACAATCCTATTATTTAGCTGCCTTCGAGACCGATAGTCAACTTGTGGAAGGTTAAGCAGTGGCTCAGGATCGGAGCTGCCCTCCCCAGACTTCGAAAATCCCGGGAAGTGTGTCTGGACCAGACAGGCTAAGGTCTCATCGTCCGACTCGGAAAAACTTCCATCAGACAACCTCATGTGCCCAAATTTGTATCAGGGTTTCTGGCAAGCAGCTTGTCGAGTCTAGCCGCCTCCTTCCCCTTTTCGATGCTAGAACAGAAAGCATTTCAACTATTTTGTTTTGCTTTCCTTGCTTAATTTCTATAGTCGTCCCTCATGTTAGTAAACTCGGTCCAACCACTAGTCGTGCGTCTTTGTTTAGCATCCTTAAATAGTCTTCTAGTTTCTTTTCTGAGATGATCTTACTTCTCATTCCACCAGCACACTTCTTTTCCCAAAAATACTATTGTCGGTTTGCAACTACTTTCTTAAGCTGCCTTAATGGCCTTTGTAAAATTACTAGCCACCTCATCCAGAATCTCTCGATCCCTAATCTTACCCGGTTAACCAGAAAGTGTCTCTCAGAGTGCAGAGTTATATTTAGCACAGTCTGTCTTTCTGGGATTACGAATCCAATTGGCTTCCGAACAGACCGCAGACTCCACCTCAAAGACTATCTGTGAATGATCAGAAAGCGAAGGTTCATTAGAAACTCTCCATCTTCTAACCTTATATGCAATGCTCTTAGAGCAGAGAGTAATATCATTCACTTCCTATCCTATCCAAATCTGTTTCGAATAGGTATTCCAGTAACTCTTGTCCTCTCTTGTTATTATTCGAGCTCCCCCACACCGTATGTTGGGAGTTTGCATCGCAGTCAAGCAGCAGAGGAAGTCCTTTCTCCATACAGTACTCCACCAACCTACAAACTTTAGTTGGTGGATTATCTTTATTATCATATAGAAAATATGTAAAAATTGCATTTTTTCCGGAAAAATTAACAAATATACATTGCTTTAGTAATTCGGTAGAAATTACTAAAGTAAAAAGCAGATTCTACCTTTTATTTTTTTCAGTGTATATGGGTGATTCTTTAAAAAACGGTCACTTTTAAGTTAACAAAAATTTTTTTTTAATGTTTAAAAATTAAATGTTTTTATTAATTACTATATATTGGTATTTAAATAAACTATATTTAAAGTAGTTGCGCTACAAATCTATTTAAACATTAAAAAAATTGAAATTATTTAAATTTCTATAGGATGATTTTGAATTTTTTCACGTCGCTCTTTTTCGACTTTTGCTTTATTCTGTTTGTTTAATTGTTCTTTTATGTTAGACAATCCATATCAACTATAATTATTTTAAATTACACTACCGTCCACGAGTATCAGGACGACTACACGCGACTCTATGAAAAACATGCCAACATTTTTTCAATCATATCTCGGAAATAAAAGGAGATATAAGAAAAACTTTAATACGGTTAGAAAGCTTATTAAATTCTGCGTAAAATAAGGCGTCTTTGAAGTCATTTAGTTTTCCATTTTTTGAGTTGGAGAGTGAGAAAGAAATAAAAAAAATTATCAAATTTTCTCATTTTTGTCTCTTGACTTCAACTTTTTTAAAAATCTAGAAAAATTTAGATAACATTTTTCTAAAAACACGAAAATCTTCGTCAGAATTTCAGCTTTAAAATAAGCCTTCGAAAATTAAAAAAGGTTACTCCGTTTTCGATATATCATTAAAAATGTGAAGCCATGTTTAGACCGATTGGTGCATTGAAATTCAACTGTGACGACTCGATTCTGGCTTCTTGCGGCTGCGAATGAGAGAGAAAACAGGGACGGATTTATGCTGGGGAATAATAAATAATAATGTTTCACGAGTAATATAAAGAAACATCTTTCAAAAAATAAACAGAAAAAAATTTTAGTTTCAATAAATTTTATGTTTTAAAACGTTTTTCATTCGCCTGAAAATGGGTGGTCTCTCAATTCAAAGTCGTCACAGTTGAATTTCAATGCACCAATCGGTCGAAACATGGCTTCACATTTTTAATGACATATCGAATAGGGATTAACCCTTTTTTAATTTCGAAGGCTTATTTTAAAGCTGAATTTCTGACGAAGATAAATAATTAAAGAAATAGACACAAATGTATTTCTAACCTAAAAATATGTTTGACGGTGTATAATGATCAAAAATAAAGTACAAGTGAAACATAAAATTTACCTTCATCCATTAATATTAATTTCTCTTTATAATATTTAATACTTATAACTTAATAAATACTAGCGACATATACCTCACTCGCTGACGCTCGTTCGGTTGTATTTAAACTTATTTGTTTTTACTTATTTATTTTTATTTATTTGAACTAAGTAAATATTTACTGGATATAAATATTTTAATTTATGGTATCAAATAAATAGTTATTTGAACCAAATACAAATTAATTAATAAGTAAATTAAATGGAATAATTTGATCTAATAAATATTGCTTTAAATCAATTATGAACATTACTTGATTCAATAATGCATAGTTTTTAATTAAAATAAATATTTATTTGCACCAATAAAATAATTTTTTTGAAATAACTAAATATTTATTTGTACACGGAGAAAAATTGAGGATTAAACTTAGAAGGTTAGGTTTTGAATGTTAGCCTGATTCTCTGGATAATTAGTAAAAAAAGGATGAAGATACATTACCTTTTAAAATTGAGAGACCACCTATTTTCAGTCGAATGTGAAAAACGCTTTAAAACATAAGATTTATTGAAACTAAAATTTTTTTCTGTTTATTTTTTGATAGATGATAAAATTTTAAAAAGAATAAGATATTTCAAAAGTCGTTTCGCCAATAATTCTTTTAGATATTTTTAAAAAATCGTCATTTTCAATGTTTTACAAAAATTTGAATAACTTCTAAAATAATGAACGCTTTTTAATGATCTTAGGCTTATTTTAAAGGTCATTTGTTACAATATAAGAATTACTTCTAGGCATTAACGTGTATTTTTTTTCTTAGAAAATGCAGGCCGTCAAACTTGGACCAAAAAAATTCAAAAAATTTGGAACAATTTTTCTGTACTAAAAACGATTCTAGAAAATATATAAAACACCATATGGTGTAGATTTTTCAAAAAAATATTTTAAAAAATACGTTTGAATTTTAAAAATTATTTTTCTGTTAATATGATTGTTCCAAATTTTTTGAATTTTTTTGGTCCAAGTTTGACGGCCTGCATTTCTTAAGAAAAAATTACACGTTAATGCCTATAAGTAATTCTTATTGAGTAACAAATGACCTTTTAAATATGTCTAAGATCATTTAAAATCGTTCATTATTTTAGAAGTTATTCAAATTTTTGTAAAACATTGAAAATGACGATTTCTTAAAAATATCTAAATTAAATATTGGCCAAATAACTTCTGAAAGATCTTGTTCTTTTTAAGATTTTATCATCTATCAAAAAATGAACAGAAAAAAATTTTAGTTTCAATAAATCTTATGTTTTAAAGCGTTTTTCATTCGCCTGAAAATGGGTGGTCTCTCAATTTTGACCGGTAGTGTACTTACGTCTATTCTTTTCTTACTAATAGGATTTTCTGTAATGATGGGACATCGACATCGGAAACATCGATGTTTATAACCTCGATGTTTTAATTTCAATATTTTCGATGTATCGAGGTTTTTTTCCGATGTTTGATATTCATGTGAATTAAGTGGGGAAAAAAGGATTTTTTTAAATATCTCCTTTTTTGCCTCTAACAGTTTGTGTTTTTTTTATCTTTTAAACAATTGCTCTTATCGCATTGAAAATCTTTAAACACAAATTGTTATACACAAAAAATAAAAAAGATATTTTAAAAATAATATTTGCCCATCTTTTAGTAGGTACTTTTGACCCATTTCCCCCTAAATTTTTTATTAAAACCAGCCAATATCGTAGGTTTTAACTTGTATAAAATGTGAATCATCTTAAAATGCTATATGGGGCAAGCAGCACGGAATATAACCTTAAAATGAAGGGAATATTACATTTCATATTCGGAATATTCTAGTGGAATGTTCCAGGGATCTTAAAGTAATATTAAAATGTCCGCCCCACAGGAATATTCCAAAATAACATTGAGAGAATGTTCCACAGTAATTTCGAAGTAATATTCCAGGATGATATTGAGAGACGCATGATTATTCCGGAAATCTTATTTGAAATAATAGTCATTTGACATGAAACCATTTACCATAAATTTCATTTGACAAAAAATATATTTCGTATAAAAAACATTTAATTTGAAATTTATTTGACATACATTTCATTAAACATACAATTTATATAGCATAAATGGCATTTAATATGATATCCATTTGAACCGACAGATTAGCTCAGTCGGATAAATGCCTCGCTCGGCGGACGCTGTAGGACCAAGGGTACTTGGTTCGCGCCCATTAGCCTGGGATTTTTCCGGCATGTGAGATAATCTGAGCGGGAGATTTCATATATTGGCTTCAAATTTGTTACTCGGGGGTTTTCGGGATCGCTGATATACGAATCTGAAATCAGATTTTAAAAATTCAAAATGACGGATTCAATATAGCTGGATGATAAAATTAAAACTTTATCCTATTGGCTACAAGGACGTTATTGTATGTTAGAATATTTAACAGGGCATGAGCAGTTAATACGATGCATTTTTAATTTTGTGGTCCGCCATATTGAATCCGCCAATTTGAATTTTTTAAATCTGACTTCAAATTCATAATCAGCGACTCCGAAAACCTCCGAGTAACAAATTTGAAGCCAATATATGAAGTTTTAATATTGTCGTCCGCCATATTGGATCCGCAATTTTGAATTTTTTAAATCTGACTTCAAATTCGTAATCAGCGACCCCGAAAACCCTCAAGTTACAAATTTTAAACGAATGCGATGCATTTTTAATTTTGTCGTCCGCCATATTGGATCCGCCATTTTAAATTTTTTAAATCTGATTTCAGATTCGTAATCAACGACCCCGGAAACCCCTGAGTAACAAATTTCAAGCGAATACTATGCATTTTTAATTTTATTGTCCGCTATATTGGATTCGCCATTTTGAATTTTTAAAATCTGACTTCAGATTCGTAATCAGTGACCTCGAAAATCCCCGAGTAACAGATTTCAAGCGATTTCAAGAACTTTGGAAAATTGTTTCCATCCTGTCTTAAATTTTGGAAAATTTTTCACTTTCAGCCGCCATTTAGAATCAAAGAATACCAAACATCTTTAATCGCAAAGCATATTTTTAAACTAAAACTATCGGGAATACGTTTTTTAAACTTAAGATGGCTTAGAAAAATCGGTATCATAACTAAAATTGGATTTTTAAAAAAATTACTTCCAAAACCATTTGGACATGTCCTTGTAGAATTTTTAATAATTTTTTTCTTTTAATATTATAAGCTTGAAACCGAAGTTAAAAATCAGCACATTTGGACGTTAAAGGGTTAAAGAAATGAATCTTTTTCCATTTCCATACGTAAAAGAATTATAAAAATAATAAAAAACAATTTAGAAAATTATATTAAGATTCGTGGTAGAGCATTCACGCTGAGTAAAAATTAAAAACCGTGTATAGGGTAAACCAGACAGTAGTCGGCCACTTTTCAATTTTGAATAGCTATAAAACCGTATGAGATCAAAAAATATAAATTGCACTTTTAAAAAAGTGTTAATTAAAAAGATTGCTTCAAGTGGCCGATTACTGTCGGATTCTTACTTTTTTTTGTTGGATAAAGAATGATAAAAGATAGAATTATGATAAGGTTATTCAATATTTTGGATACTTTTATAGAATTAAAGCAAAGAAAACTAAACTTTTAAATAGATTTGTAAATATTTTGGAATATTATTAATTGGTTTAAAATCTTGATATATATTTTAGAAAATTTTAAAACATTTCGTATTTTTTGAAATATTTTGATATTTCCGAAAACAATACGATTTTGACAAAATGTTTGTTTTTAATTTTGACAAATGTAGAGTCTCCACTGAAAAAAATATTTTTGTCTCAAGAAGATTTCTCTTATTTCAATTAATATTTTTCTCTTGTATATAGCTCAAAAACGTCCTCTTATTTTAAGAGGATTATTCTCCACTTAAGAGTAATTCCTCTTAAAAGTAGAGGAATAGTCCCCAATGAAGAGTAATATTCTTAATTCAAGAATAAAATGTAAGAGGATTTTAGAAGAGGAATTGTCCTCTCAAAACAAGAATATTTTTTTTCGGTGTAAACTTCTAAACGGATATGTAAAATAGAAGGAGTTTACACCGTAAGCCTTAAATATAAGCCTCCGCGAGCATAAACGGATATGCCTCCATGAGCATATACTTGCGTCTGCGCAAAGTGTTTGCCTGCAGCTGTGTTGTGAAAGAGTTTGCCTTGACCACGTGTTCGCGCAGGCGCAAATATATGCTCCTGGAGGTATATCCGTTTATGCACGCGCAGGCTTATATTTAAGGCTTACGGTGTAAACTCCTTCATAGTCTGGAATATTATTATTAATTAAACGGATTTGCAAAATATTTTGGAATATTATTAATTGGTTTAAAATCTCGATAATATATTTCAGGAAATTTCAATACATTAAATATTTTTTAAAATAATTGGATTTTTTTTCAAAAAATTGGATTTTTTCACAGTTAGACAAACGTATAGACTAAACTCCTTAACGGATTTGTTAAATACTCTAGAATTTAATGAATTGGCTTAAAATCCCGATATATGTTCCAGGAAATTCCAATACATTCAGTATTTTTTGAAATATTTGAATTTTTTCTAAAAAAAATTGGATTTTTTGACATTTACACAAACGTAGAGCCTGAAGTACTAAACAGTTTTATAAAATAGCCTCAAATTTTATTAATGATGCAAAAAGTATTTTGATCCCAATAAAAACATCTTTGATGTAAAAAGTTCCGCCAAATAAAAGTTTTTGCAAATGTCCAAACAATTAGTGAAATAAAAGTTTACCAAGTAAAATTTAGAAATAAAGTTTTAATATAGAATTGTAACAAATAAAAAATTTAATTTAATACCCATTAAGTCCCATGAAGACACCAGACGTTTTATTTAAAAAGTAACAATTGGATTCATAGGCAAATTAAAAAAAAGATAGACCTGTTTTTTGTTTCTAATTTCCAATTGTTGAAACAAATTAAAAAATTTTTCAAACTTTCGAAAATTGTTAACGCTAATCGATTCTATGTGAAAAATTAAGAAAGTCATAAACAAATTATGCTGAGTATAGGATGTTTCATCCCAAGCATAAACAAATGCATTTTGAGTAAAAAATTGAAAAAAATATACCTGTTTTTTTTAATTTACAATTATTTAACAATAATTGTTTAAAGAGTTACACCACAGTAGACATTTAAAAAAAATTTTTTTTTATTAGCTTAAGAAATTTTTGGAACCTTCTAGAATAAGGAAAAAAAGGATTTATACATGTCTGAAATTGATTTCATTGAAATTTCAAGCTTTTTTACCGGAGAAGAATTTTAACTTACATAAAACATGCATTACAAAAATGGCTCCAGTACGGACATTTTGGAATATTTATTTATTAAAATTTGTAATTTTTTTTCACATCTATATGACATACGCCATTGGTGAAAACAACATACTCATTTCGTAGGGATAACGATCTTTTGGTATGACTGCGGAGCGAATTCAGTATGTTTTCATAACAAAAACTCACGACAGAGGGCATGCGAAGCGCGTTGAGTGTTTCAATACTATTTTATGCAGAAATTTCTCTCAGTGTACTTAAAATATTGTTACTGTATTTCCTTTCCTTACATTAAAAAAAATTATTGAACAAATGCTTCTTATAGCCCGCTGTAGTGGTGTTGCTCTTTTAACGCGTTTATCTTAAAACACAGTTTTTGAAATCTGCAAGCAGTATAAGTCAAACAATATTCAATATTTTTAACCGGGCTTTTTATTACATATCTAAAATTAAATTTTGAACAGAAATACTTAGGGGTTTTTTGATAAGTTAATTTACAAAATTGTTACAAACAATTAAGTGTCGTTTTTTTGGTCGAAAAATGAGTTTTTTCTTCAAATGCTTGCCAATTACACAAAAATCAATATTTTTAAAATCCCCTACTTATTTCTGTAGCTATTCTCATGAAGATTAAGAAAAACAATTTTATTTGTTTCTAGACTGAAATTTACATTACTTATACTGCTTGCCGCAGAGCTCCTGGAAAAAAATATGCATTACTAAATTAGTTCCTGTGCCGCCATTTTGGAATATTTATTAATAAAAATTTGTAATTTTTTACTTGAATATACAGTCAATAACTTCCTAAAACATTATAACTATATGTCCTTTCCTTCCATTCAAAAAAAAATTCCTGAAAAAACGTTGTTTTTATGGCATTTACAGTGGTGTAACCCCTTAAAACAATTAATAAAAATTTCAAAATTATCGAAAATTGTTAACGTAAATCGATTCTGTGTAGAAAATTAAGAAAGTTTTGTATGTGTTATTTTCTTCTCCAGGTCGTATTTTGTTTATAAAATTGTTATTAACAAATTATGCTGGATAAAATGTGTTTTATCCTAAGCATAAACAAATGCATGTGGAGTAAAATTAACAATTGGATTCATAGGCAAATTGGAAAAAATATACCGGTTTTTTTCTTTTTAATTTCCACTTGTTTAAACAAATTAATAAAAAGTTATCTATTTTTAACAATTTATTATTTAATTTCTTTATAACAGTTTTATAAATAAAATACGATTTGGAGAAAAAAATGACCCATACAAAAATTTCCTAATTTTTCAGACAGAATCGATTGGCGTTAACAGTTTTCAAAAATTGCTAAATTTATATTAATTTGTTTAAACAATTAAAAATTAAAAACAAAAAACAGGTACTTTTTTCAATTTTCCTATGAATCTAATTTGTTTCTGAGTTGGCACAAAACTATTAAATTAACAAACTGAGTTTAGTTTCGTGTTGAACTGAAACTAAATTCAGTTTGTTAATTTAGTTTCGTGTTGACCCGAAACTAAATTAACAAATTACATTGTTTCATGTCGACTGGAAACTAAACTAAAAAAATAAATTAGATTATTAAACACTTAAATTCATTTTAGTACAGATCAAAAAAAATATCTGAGAAACTCAATTATCTAGTTCTAATTAAAAAATCACAGCTAACAATAAAATATTTTAAGAAATAATAGAATTATAACTTTAATAATAGATATAAAGTAGTATGAGGAGACTTTAATAGAATTATAATTTATTTTTAGTTAACATAAAACTAAATTAAACGTAAATTTTTAATTTAGTTTCGTTTTAGAATTGGTCCCTGAGATTAACATGACGTACAAACATGAGAAAAATATGTTTTTAAATTATCATAAATTTAAAAAAATTGGCTGTTTTTTAAAACAAAAAACGATAACTTTCTTAAAAATTAGCCTACAATAATTTTTAAAAAAGCGTTTGAAAGGTGACAAAATAAACTCTTAATTGCAATAAATGAAATTTATGTGTGATCACTTGTTAAAAAACTACATTTGTTTAAAATTTATCACTAAAAAGTGAAATATTTGGTTTATTGGTAATTGCATTTAAACAATAATGAAGAATATGTTTTTTTGAATTTATTATTTTGATATTATAAAAGTAGAAAATATTAGCTTTGAAATAAGACCTTAACTAACGGTCGGTCGTTCTTCAACTTAATATAATAGAATGAATTGATACAACACTACTGCGCATGCGTGATTTGATAGAACACTATTGCGCATACCTAACATTGATAGAACACTACTGCGCATGCGTAACATTGACAGAACACTACTGCGCATGCCTAATATTGATAGAACACTACTGCGCATATCTGACATCGATAGAGCACTACTGCACATGCGTAACATTGACAGAACACTACTGCGCATGCATGACATTGACAGAACACTACTGCGCATGCCTGACATTGATATAACACTACTGTGCATGCGTGATTTGTTAATATGTATAAAATTGTCATAATATTGTTTTTAAAAGATATACATATATATATATACGGCTAGGGTCGGTCGGTCGGTCGTTCTTCAACTTAATATAATAAGAGTGATTATGTTGCCTATATGCGCAGAGAAACATCCAGAAAAAGTTAAATATTCGAAGTTCGTTCAATCCAAAAACTACAGTCAGTAAACATTGTTGACATTATATTCAGGCTTTCTAACTTTGCAAAGTTGTCATGGTTACTTATATAATTATATTCCTTTATTGAGCTAACGACCGCTCAAAAGAAGAGAGGGAGTTACGTCGTCAGTTGCTTTCGAAGACACTCATGTTGCGTAACGCTGGACAGGAAGTGATGCTGAAGGGTAGCAGGATTTTATTGAACGGCTCTCAGATTTCAATGGAGAGACTAAATCTTCTTCTGTCTGCTATCAATTGGACGGAACCTCCAAATACCCCCAAAACTAGTGATAGTGAGAAAAATAAGCCAAACAAGAAAAGAGGTCGTTATGCTAAGGATCACTCTCAGGAACGTGGTGGTCTGATGGTCCATAACTCATTGGACAAGTATTTTTTCTTTGGTCCCTCAGGGGGAAAGACGGCTTTGAATTCCAAAAAGCTATGTACTGCAGAGCCTAAGGGTCCACCATCTGAACTATAGCAACAATTGGCAAATTCATCTTCGGACTCTTCTTCACCTTTGGTAGAATCCCCGCTTCGGACATCCCTTGTGCCGCCGAAGATAATCTTCTGGAATGTTCATGGCTTCAGGAATATTCCGGATATACTGGATCAGGTGCATACCAATGATATACTTTGTGTGTGTGAGACGTGGTCTGTCAATCCTGATCTGAGGTGTTTTCAGCTGCCGGAATTTGGATGTGTAGTTTCACCTGCGATTAGATTGGGTGTCTATGGCAGAGCGAAGGGAGGTCTTTGGCTTGCATTTAATTCAAGTATATATAAGGTAAAAAATCTATGTATCAGTCCAAATTATATTTTTGTAAAGATTAGTTCACCTTGTGTAAACGTTGTTTTGGGACTAGTTTATCTCCCCCCGGACAATAATATTTCGGAGTTCGATACCTCCATGTATTACAATCCTATCTTATGGTGAAGGTTAATACAGTCCTATCTTGCGGTAACGTTCTATACAGTTCTATCTTGAAGTAACGCTTTATACCATTCTATCTCAAATTTGCCAATTTTGCGTAAGAGCCAAATTAAAAGTAAATTCCATATTAAAAATATTAATGACAGTTTGATATTCATAAGATAATTTTTATGTAATTCTTTAAAGATTTTTCTATCATAATATACATAAATAAAACACAATTATATAAAATCAAGCCAAGAAAATGCATTCTTAATACTTCTACAAAGGTTAATTAACCTAATTTTATGACAGGTTAATATTTCACGGGATAGTGGAATGATAAAAATAATGTTGTTAGTTTTCTTGTTTAATTTTAATTATCAATTATTATTAGTTAAAATAAACGTATCATTTTTATGAGTTATAAGTATAGATACAAATATTTAAATAAGTAAGTAAACGAGGTTTTGATTGTAGAAAATTTTTACACAAGTGAGAATACAAATAGAATAATAATAAAATAATTTAAAAATCTACATTATTTTACTGTAACAAACGTTGAAAACGTCACTCCAATATAGAATTTATAAGTATGTTTCAAGGATTATATTATACTAGTATTTTATTATATATTTCACAAACGATAACAAAATTATAAATTACAATATAATTATAATAATAAAAGTATCTGTAATATTAGTCAAAATAGTCAATCCGAGTCTGAATTCGAATGATCTCAATTTCTACGTCAGAACAAGTCTCTCCTGGTGTAAGAAAAGTTAAAATAAAGCAAAATTAACAGATAAAATAATCACTTTATAAATTTATATATTTTTATTATTATTCAGTAAAGAATTTTTTTCTTGATGGCATACTTAAATCCAAAGGGATATCCATTTTCTAGCTTTTGTTCTTTTTTGCTTTTCTAACACGATTATACGAATCACATGTGTATATTTTTTTTGACAGATACAAAAACAAAAGAAAGATAGAACACTTTTACTTGGAAGATAAAACTTGTTATTATTTCTAATTACTGTTTTTTATAAATATCCTAATTAATATAACTATTTTAGGTGTTACCATCTAATACAGAATATTTTCTTCTATAATTTTAGCAAAAAACTGAAAAATTGAAAATTTTGAGATAGAATGGTATAAACCGTCACTTCAAGATAGAACTGTATAAAACGTTACCGCAAGATAGGACTGTATTAACCTTCACCGTAAGATAGGATTGTAATACATGGAGGTATCGAGTTGCTCGATGATTTTGTTTTGTCAATTAATTATATCGCCAAAGAATACTCAAACTTACCTCTGATTGTTGGAGGGGACTTTAACTGTAGAATAGCGTCAATGAATCAATTGGATCCATTCTATTTTACACAATTAGATTGTTTTAATCCTGGGAGACAGTCTCATGATGTTAATGTTAATTCTAAGGGTAAACACCTGGTTGAGTTGTTGGAATCCTATAACTTGGCAGTTCTAAATGGACGTTCTATAAGTGACACCCCGGCAAATTTTTCTTTTATAGGTGCGCAGGGTATGAGTGTGATCGATTTGGTTTGGTGTTCGATCGAGGGTTTTCCCTTATTCCATGACCTATGTGTTTTGAATGTCACCTCCTTCTCTGATCATCTCCCGGTTGCATTGTTTTTTGATTCCCCTGTCATTTTAACTTCAAATGTAAAAAAAAATGAGAATAAGTTATTTTATGATGAAAGTAAGATCGAGGTATTCACTTCAAAAATGGCATGGAGACGGGAGGTGGGATGTATTGATCGAGATGTTCATGGTCTTAGTAAGATGCTTACTTCTTGTATAATGAGTGTGGCTAATGAACTCGGTATGATAAAGCGAAGTCAGTGTCCTAGGAATGTAACGCGTAAACCCTGGATGGACAATGTGTGTAAATTGGCCAAAAAACGAGTCTCACAGGCTTTGAGTTGCGCAAGGGTCAATGCTTTTTCAGAGGAATCGAGGCATGAGTTTCTGAGAGAGAAATCCGTTTTAAGACATCTGTTTAAAATTAAAAGACAAAACTACCGTAAGAGTTTTATAACCAGAATTGCTTGTTGTAAGCAACAGAGTCAATTTTGGGCCGCGATTAATTCGGTTAGAATACGTTTCTCTCGGCAGCAACGCATCGATTTATCTACCTGGCACGAATTTCTACAAGTGTCCCACCCGGTAGTGTCACCTAGGATTCCAGCAATTCACTATTTTCTTAATGTATCGCATCCTTGTCTTGATAGCTGTATTACTACTGGGGAAATAAATCTCAGCATCCGCAATTGTAAAAATGGGAAGGCCCCTGGAGTTGATGGAATCGGGTACGAATTTTACAAGTGTCTTCCTCAAAATTGGCTTTTATATTTGGAGTATTTTTTTAATAAGATTTTAGACGATAAAGAGATTCCAAAGGACTAGGGGCAGCTGACTACGTGTATGCTTTTTAAAAAGGGCGATGCGATGATTCTGGGAAATTATAGACCAATAACTCTAATCAATTCAATCGCGAAGATTTTTACGCAAATAATTTGTAGTCGTTTGGTATCTTGGGCAGAAGAACTACTTTTAATACCGGAATCACAATCGGGTTTTCGCAAGGGCAGAAGCTGTTTAGACAATCTTTTTTCGCTTCATGCTGTTATTCAGTTGCATTTGAGTAAACCAGGGACCGTGGTCTTTGGTACTTTCATTGACTTCAAGGGGGCCTTCCCATCTGTGAATCACGAATTATTATGGTATAAATTGCACAAACTGGGGTTTAGCTCGAAATTAATAAGAGTTATTAAAAGTTTCTACGATTTTGCTTATACATGTATTCGAACTCAGGAAGGGCGTACGGAGTATGTTAAGGTTTCGGTTGGGGTGCTGCAGGGCGAGGTGCTGAGTCCGTATTTGTTTAATCTTTTTATAAGCTACCTAGAGGCGTATTTGGTGAAGAATAACTGCAGAGGTATTTCTATTTCCAGCAAGAGCGCAATATTGGACCTCGGTTATGCATATGATTTTGTCTTTCTTTCCGATTCACCGCTCGAAGTTACCAAAAAATTTGAAATTTTATATTCGTACTGCCGTGAGAATTGCTTAAGTGTTAATACTGAGAAAACCAAGACAATGATATTTGCTAGATCAGGGAGGGCAGCTGCAAGGAAGTTCATATCTTTTGAGTTTGGCGCGGAGAAAGTTGAAGTTGTAAGGGAATACACCTATTTAGGTGTTCCTTTTTCTCAATCGTGTTCCTTTCCCTCGGCGGCAAATAATGCAATTGATGCAGCGCATTTGGCAATTGGGGCAATTATGAATGTTATTTACTCTTCTGGGGCTGATTCTTGGGCCTCATATCGGAAGCTTTTCCACAGTCTTGCAGTAAGGATTTTGCACTATGGGGTGCAGGTGTGGGGTCTGAGATTTTTGGATGAGATAGAAAGGGTTCAATTATCTTTTTTGAAGAGGCTTCTTTCTCTGCCGAGCAATACTCCGAACTACGCTGTTAGATTGGAGACGAACTCTATTCGTCTTTCTCTTGGGGATCTCTCGAATACACTGAACTGGATAATTACAATTTCTCGAATGGATTCTTCAAGATATCCCAGACAGTGTTTCGAGGCCCTCATGAGACTGGCGATTGATACCCCTGTATGTCGATCTAACTGGCTATTACAGTTTGAGGATTCTTTTGGTTTGAGACAGTTAAATGCCAATTGATCGACCTCATCCCTGGACTCTATGGTGAGGAACAAGAATTTTATTTTGGAAAGATACTCTCACAATTTACGAGCCCTGGACTTGGAGCAGTGCTCCAGGTCCGGGAGTCTTTTCATTTATCCACAGCTTAATTTGAGACCGGGCCCCGAAATTATTTAACCGCACGATTCCCGCTGCAAAATAAAAGAATATACGCCGACGAGAGGAGGAGAGCTTTTTCCATATTATTTTGGATTGCCCGGCTTGTTCTCACTTGTGTGCCGCTGCCTTCCCTGACGTTTACTCCACCCCTGACTTGGCAGAGGGTTGGTTTACTGTTCTGAACTCTTTGGAGTTAAAAGTCGTAAAAGAATTCGTGAAATTCATTAGCGTCTTGTTGCGTGAGCGTTACAATCTTCAGACTTTGTAAATTGGAGATGTTGGGTGTGTGAAGTATGTTTGATTTAATGATGATTGTATTTTTGTTTTATGCGCAAATTTCCCCAAGCGGAAATATGCTATAGTGAGTGCTGATAGATATTTGGAGAATATGAGTGTTAATTAATTATTAATCAATTAAGTAGTTAATTACCAATTTCATGTAAAAATAAATAACCTACACAATTTATTCTGATTGAAAATTAATTATTATTATTATATTTAGTAAAATATAAAAATTAAAAAAGCAGAAAATAAATAGAATTAATGCTACAATCAATTGTACTAAGAAATATAAAATAGACAATTTTTCCCGTTGTTCTAAAATAATTAGAAAATTTACTTTTCAGACTAAATAAAATGAGATTCTAACTCCTCCTACTTTAAGAAAGCAATTTTTTTTCGTTGGTTCAACAGTACAAAAAGGGAGTGAATATTTAATTTTCAAAAAGTTACATTTAGTCTTAACCCACACTGAGAGGCCTTAAGGTCAGCAGCAGACTTTCGATAGGCTGCTACTGACCATTTTGGAGGAACGCTACAGGACTATACTTTTGGGTTGCTGCGGTAAAATCTTGGGCGCGTGACAGTCCCAAAGTTGTTCAGCTGCAAACCAAAGGCGGCATTCCCACTACTTCGGTGAGCTGCTCACCAACATTTAGGACTGTCACGCGCCCAAGATTTTACCGCAGCGCACCAAAACCATAGTGGAGCTGCTGTCACATACGTTGTTCCGCTACAGTCCCAAAGGTCTCTCAGTGCATTAAGAAAAAAAAGAATTTTGGCCAATAAAAAAAAGGTCCACCTATTTACAAAGTGCAATTTTTTATTTGTTGGTTGAGTTAAAAAAAATGAAGAAGTAATTAATATTTCAAAAATAACACATATAATCCCAACCCCCTAAGGAAAAAATGGAAGAATTAGACCAATAAGAATAATAAACAAACTCCGCCTACTTTCAAAATCAATTTACTATTTATTATTTATTATTATTATTTATTATTATTATATTATTTATTTATTATTTATTTATTTTTTTATTATTTTTATTTACTATTTGTTGGTTAAGTTAAACAAACTGGAGAAAAAATTAATATTTCAGAAATGAAACATATAATTCCAACCCTCAAAAGAAAAAATGGATGTTTAAACCAATTAAAATAAAATTTAAACTCCTCCTTTTTAATGAAAGCTGAATATTAATATTTAAAAATAAAACATAATTCCAACACCCAAAAGAAAAAATGGATGTTTTAGACCAATTAAAATAAAATTTAAACTCCTCCTTTTTAATGAAAGCTGAATATTAATATTTAAAAATAAAACATAATTCAAACCCCAAAAGAAAAAATGGATGTTTTAGACCAATTAAAATAAAAATTGAAACTCCTCCTTCTTAATAAAAGCCAGAGAAAATATTAAACTAAGTTTAATATTTTCCACATTTTGTTCTATTGAAGAACTCTCCTTCTTTAAGAAGGAGGAGTTTAAATTTTATTTTAATTGGTCTAAAACATCTATTGTTTCTTTTGGGGGTTGGAATTTTATGTTTTATTTTTTAATTATTAATTTTTTTCTCCATTTTGTTTAACTTTACCAATGAATAAAAATATAGGAGCAGTTTGATTTTTTTTATTTGCTAACAGCGGAGTCTATTTTTTCGTGAGGGGTTTAGACTAAGTTTTATATTATTTTAGTTTAATATTTTCTCCATTTTGTTCTATTGGACCCACGAATAGAAAAAAACTTTCATTAAGAAGGAGTTTAAATTTTATTTTAATTGGTCTGGAACATCCATTTTTTTTTGGGGGGGGGGTTGGAAGTATATGTTTCATTTCTTAAATATTAATTTTTTCTCCATTTTGTTTAACTTAACCAACAAATAGTAAAATTGATTTTGAAAGTAGGCGGAGTTTGTTTATTATTCTTATTGGTCTAATTCATCCATTTTTTTCTTAGGGGGTTGGGATTATATGTGTTATTTTTGAAATATTAATTACTTCTTCATTTTTTTTAACTCAACCAACAAATAAAAAATTGCACTTTGTAAATAGGTGGAGCTTTTTTTTATTGGCCAAAAGTCTTTTTTTTCTTAATGGGTTAAGACTAAATGTAACTTTTTGAAAATTAAATATTCACTCCCTTTTTGTACTGTTGAACCAACGAAAAAAAATTGCCTTCTTAAAGTAGGATGTGTTAGAATCTCATTTTATTTAGTCTGAAAAGTAAATTTTCCAATTATTTTAGAAAAACGGGAAAAATTGTCTATTTTATCTTTCTTAGTACAATTGATTGTAGCATTAATTCTATTTATTTTCTGCTTTTTTAACTTTTATATTTTATTAAATATAATAATAATAATTATTTTTCAATCAGAATTAATTGTGTAGGTTATTTATTTTTTACATGAAATTGGTAATTAATTACTTAATTGATTAATAATTAATAAATTATTTGATTAACACTCATATTATTCTCTGCATTCTCCAAATATCTACGACAATGTCAATTTGGAATGAAACTACACTGAAAAAACGTTGGGCGTGAAGTTGGCTTTTTATGTGCAACCGTTGCGTTAAAAGCTCGCGAATCTCTCACTTTCGTTTTAGGCGAATTTGTTTCCCAATTTGGGATAGCGGTTCGACTTTGGTGGTGCAAATTTTTGCCCAAAGTGTCGGTCGCATGCTTTATTGGTATACATGTCGCGTTTCAGTTTCTAGATTTGTATATATATTTTTATGTGTTTCGTCGAATAAATAAATATGGATTTGTTTTTAAGTGAATATAACTTTCTTCATTTGCGTGATCTTAATTATCAAAATTTTGTGGGTGTATTTTTTTCGTTTATAAAACCTAACCTATAAATTGCATGTTTAATTTTTCTCATTTTTTAAAAATATAAATAAAAAATAATATCACGTTTTTAAGTTCGTTTTATTATCAAAATTTTGTGGGTGTATTTTTTTCGTTTATACTTTTATGCTTTTCTTATAATATATAGCAAATAGTATTTTACATTTTAGTAAAAATATTATTCTTTATTTTATTGTTAATTTTGAATAAAATATTGTATTTTTATCATTTTATAAGAAATTAGTAAAAAAAATTTAGTTCGTTTAGAAAACAATCTGTTATTAATAACAATAAATATTATTTTATTAAAAATATTGTAAATAAAATTAACTATTTTAATTAATTTATAAAAACCTTTTCATCATTAGATAAGATTACCTATTATTATATTATTGATATCAATATTTTAATATTGAAATCAATACTTCAATTTTGAAATATATCTATTCATAATTTAATAAAAAAAACTTTTATTGTGCTGTTAGATTTCAGTTTTAATGTTAAAATACATATTTCACAATATATATAGTAATGTTAAGTCACATATACTCAAGCAGTCTATAATTTCCTTTTCTAAAAACAAACTCTCTCCCAAATTTTAGAAAAGAATTTCTACTTTATTTTGGGCGAATTTGTCGCCCAAATATGGTTCAGATTTTCACTACAGCGAAAGTAGCGCTGCTCTACCACTAGTAGCGCAATTGTGCGTCCAATTTTTTCTCAGTGTATTATCGGCATCTTGCGGACTTCTCAGAACTACATTTTTACAGATTTTTCTTACATCATCGTAAACAGCACTCACTATAGAGTCATTCCATTATATTTCGACTTAAGTCGTTGCCGACTAATTTTAAAAAATTGTAATATTTTGCAGCCCTTGCGAAATCCTTTTACCAAATGACTCTCCACGTGGGGAGTCATTTAGGATACATTTGGGAGACATTTGGTAAATTGCTTTATAATTCTGTTAAAAGGCAGAATTTGATGAAAAAAACGATTGAAAGTTGAAAAGGAACATTTAGAGAATGAAATTAGGCAAAGATTTTTATATTAAAGTAACTTACGGTTATTATTTCTAATTGTAAAATAATTACCGTTTAAATTTTTTAATTATAGTCACCATCAATATTTTCTAAAAATTAAATATTCTCACCTTTTTTCATATAATCATATAATCCCAAACCCCCTAAGAAAAAATTGATGTTTAAGTATTTTTCTCCATTTTGTTTAACTTAACCAACAAATAGAAAAATTGATTTTGAAAATAGGACTTTGTTTATTATTTTGATTGGTCTAAAGCAACCATTTTTTCTTTGGGGGTTGGGATTATGTTTTATTTTTTAAAAATTAAATATTTCCTCCTCCTATTTACAAAAAGCGCAATGTTTTTATTCGTTACTCCATTGAGAAAAATTCTAAGAATATTTATCATTTATAAAAAATATTATATGTTTATTTTAACTTTTAAAGAGAAAAAGGATAGAGACTTTTGGCCAATAAAAATAATACTTAAACTCCTGAGAATATTGAGAATATTTAATTTTTAAAAAATATTGATGGTGACTATAATTAAAAAATTTAAACGGTAATTATTTTACAATTAGAAATAATAACCGTAAGTTAGTTTAATATAAGAGTAGCATTTCCCTGCCATCATTAAAAAAAGAACACCCTGTAGAAAATTGCGTCAAACCAAACGCCGCGCGGGGATATCTCCCGTTAGGGACTTTTGATTGTTTCTAGTGTCTTTCTAAAGCTGAAATAGAATAAGTTGTTGGTAAAGTTGACATTACTTTAATATCACTTTATCATTTGCATTTAAGGGGACTTTCTGGTTTAGAATTGACAAAAAAGGAAGGTTTTAAAACTTTTATTGTAAGAACAGTATTAAAGAAATTGTAAAAACTATTTTTGGACATTGTAGCACATTGCGTAGAGAAAATTTAAAAAATATGTTTGAGTGTATTTAGTTCAATTTCATAGCTGTAGGTGGCGTCTTCCAAAAGATACCTTTTTTTTGGTACGTTAGATTCCGGGCAACCTGTAATACATAAATTCAAGTTCCAAACGGGAATCTCTTCATAAGGATTTAATCTTGTGCCTAAACCTCAAAAACGATTTTTTTAAAGGTTTTTTTATTTTATATGTACATTTTTCTCAAAAACTCGCAAAAACGCCGTGTTTTTGGGTGAATTTACCTCCATATGAAAACACAGGCGGTAGAAATATGAGTTTTTAGAGGTTTAGGCACCAGTTTTTTAAATAAAGAATCAAAAAATTTTTGGGATTTCAAAATCGGTTCGGTAGATTTCGAGAAAAGCTCTCTACCAGTTTGAAAAATGAGTTTTCGAGAAAAACGCGTTTAAAGTTTTCATAACATAATTCATTGAGTCATGAATATCAAACAACTTTTTATTACAACAGAACTTCGTATCCCGCTGTTTTTGGGGTCGTTGATTACGAATTTGATGTCCGTTTTGGAAAATCCAAAATGACGGATCCAATATGGCGGACGAAAAAATAAAAATTCAACCGGATTTGCTTAAAACTTGCTACTCGGGGGTTTTTGGGGTCGCTGATTACGAATTTGATGTTAGTTTTTGAAAATACAAAATGGCGGATCCAATATGGCGGACGAAAAAATAAAAATTCAACCGGATTTGCTTAAAACTTGTTACTCGGGGGTTTTTGGGGTCGCTGATTACAAATTTGATGTCAGTTTTTGAAAATACAAAATGGCGGATCTAATATGGCGGACGAAAAAATAAAAATTCAACCGGATTTGCTTAAAACTAGAACGTTAATGTTTTGTGCCTATATTCATAACTAGCAATCTCAAAAGGCCACAAGTAACCATTTTCAACTAAATTTAATTAATTTCTTAATCTTTGTCCTCCATATTAGATCCACCATTTTGTATTTTCAAAAACTGACATCAAATTCGTAATCAGCGACCCCAAAAACCCCCGAGTAACAAGTTTTAAGCAAATCCGGTTGAATTTTTATTTTTTCGTCCGCCATATTGGATCCGCCATTTTGTATTTTCAAAAACTGACATTAAATTCGTAATCAGCGACCCCAAAAACCCTCGAGTAACATGTTTCAAGCTGATATCAATAAAAGAGGAACACCAAATATGTAAATAAGATAACTGTAGATTGTTGTTGAAATACATACCGTCATAAATATTGTTATAACTTTTGTTTTTGCACATATTTTTTAAAAATCGTTTTGGGACAGTAATTCTATGATACTAAGGAACATTTTTAAGCAAAAAAAATCGATTTTTTTAAAATTCTAAATCAGAAAGTCCCCTTAATTAAATTACAACTTTTATTGTCTAATTAGTCTTATTCATATACATAATTAATATTTTTACATTTTTTTACCTATGTAAATTATTTTTTCCTTTATTTACATCGTTTTCATAAGTAATTATGAAAAATAACCTTGCTATAAAATCTCAATGAAATCTATGCACATTTTAGTTAATTATTAATTATTCAAAACTTTCTTTATAAAAATCTTTGCATAATTTCATTCTCTAAATGTTCCTTTTCAACTTTCAATCGTTTTTTTCATCAAATTCTGCCTTTTAACAGAATTATAAAGCAATTTACCAAATGTCTCCCAAATGTATCCCAAATGACTCCCCACGTGGGGAGTCATTTGGTAAAACGATTTGGCAAGGGTACACGGAAAGAAAAAGTCTAAAGAATATTCTAATATATTATAGAAAAGTTGGACAAGATGGACAATTTATAATATTTATTTGATTTCCTGAAAATTATTTCAAGATGTCTAAGAAACTTTATGTTGCGTATGATAAAACGTTTGAAATGTATTAAAAAAATTATAGATTATAAATATTCTCATATAATAAAAAAAATGTTTTTAATTGTCGTAAAATTATTATTATATTTTATGAAACTATCAATATACAGAAGTAAAATTATTTTAATACTTATAAGAAAGATGAGTTCAGATGTGTATTCCAGACAAGTTTAAAAAAATTACTATACTGTATGAAATATTTTGAAGAATCGCGCACGCGTCAGTTGCGCAGTAGTCTGCTGCGCATACATTTGCACAGTGAGAATGTCCTCTAGTATCGAAGGACCACCTGCAGCGTGCGTTGCGTAGCTAGTTGGTTAGGGTTGCGTTCTATTAATATTAGGGTTGTGCGTTCGATTCCAGTCGTTAGTAGATTTTCTGTTAGGTAGGCTATCATTAAGTATAAATAAATGTTTAGAGTTTATAGTGTATGAATTCTGGGTGCCATATCAAGATACGTGGTGCTTTAAAAAAGTTTAAAAACTAAAAGGTAAACTATATACATTTTTTTATAATAAATTTTCTGTATGATAAGTTATTATACATTTCATTGTCAGGTTTTACATTTATATACAGTATAGTAATTTACTTTATATTGATTCAACGTATTTACTATACTGTATTAAGAATCTTTCAATGAATGTAAGGATTAAATATTTCAAAGAAAGGCTTTGTATTTTAAAACAGTATTGTAATTTATTTCATATTGATCCAAATTTTATTCATATTTGTATTTATTTTCTTTAAACTTTATTGTAATTGTTATGAATATTAATTAGAGATACAGTATTGAAACATTTTTAAAAAGTGACTCTTGTCCAACTTTTTAATACAAACATTAAAATATTCTTTAGACTTTTTCTTTCCGTGTAGGAATGATTTTAACCCATTAACGCCCATGATTAGACAAATGAAAATATCATTAAAATTATTATTGGAAACAGGACTGCGGATCAAATAATGACTTTTGACGTCAAAAATTTTTTTAAAAAAATTTGTTTATAAAAATTGTTATAAACAAATGGAGAAAATTGATAAAATTTTAAAAACTAATAGCGCCATTCGATTCTACGTGAAAAATTACTAAAGGAACATGTATGACTTTTTAAAAATTTTCACTCGATTTGTTGTAAATATTTTATAAACAAATAGTGCACTCTCATGTACCTATTTGAGCCCATCATTACACAACTAAACATTTCATCAAAATTATGATTGGAAACAGGACTGCGGATCAAATAATGACTTTTGACGTCAAAAATTGTTTAAAAAATAATTTGTTTATAAAAATTGTTATAAACAAATGAACAATAGTGACAGTAATTCTAAAGGTTAAATATTTCATACGAACAAATGCAGGCAGAATTTGTTGATTCATAATTTTTTAAATTTAAAAAATATTCTAGTAGTCTTTTCCCTTAGAATCGAATGGCACTATAAGTTTTAAAAATTTTATCAATTTTCTTCATTTGTTTATAACAATTTTTATAAACAAATTATTTTTCAAACAATTTTTGACGTCAAAAGTCTTCATTTGATCCGCAGTCTTGTTTCCAGTAATAATTTTGCTGAAATTTTTTGTTGTCTAATGATGGGCTCAAATAGGTATACATGAGAGTGCACTATTTGTTTATAAATTATTTACGACAAATCGAGTGAAAATTTTTAAAAAGTCATACATGTTCCTTTAGTAATTTTTCACGTAGAATTGAATGGTGCTATTAGTTTTTAAAATTTTATCAATTTTCTTCATTTGTTTATAACAATTTTTATAAACAAATTATTTTTTAAACAATTTTTGACGTCAAAAGTCATTATTTAATCCGCAGTCCTGTTTCCAATCATAATGTTGATGAAATGTTTAGTTGTGTAATGATGGGCTCAAATAGGTACATGAGTGTGCATTATTATTTGTTTATAAAGTATTTACAACAAACTGAGTGAACATTTTTAAAATGTCATACATGTTCCTTTAGTAATTTTTCACGTAGAATTGAATGGTGCTATTAGTTTTTAAAAATTTTTCAATTTTCTCCATTTGTTTATAACAATTTTTATAAACAAATTATTTTTTAAACAATTTTTGACGTCAAAAGTCATTATTTGATCCGCAGTCCTGTTTCCAATAATAATTTTGATGATATTTTCATTATTCTAATCATGGGCTTTAACGGGTTAAAGATATTAGGATCACCGAACAAAAAGAATTTTTTAAATATTTTTTATATTTGTTGTAAAATAAGCATCTAAAGTATATGAAGTCGTAAAAACTGTCACATTTTCATCTATTAGAAAATATTAAAGAAAACACATAATTTACTATAAAAACGTAAAAAAAATTATTAGAATTTATTAAGAATGAATTATTTTATTATTATAAATTGGTAGAAACAATTATTAATAAGAAATATTAAATAAAAAATAATTTTAAAGTTTACCTGTCAAATAACCTATTTTTGCAAATTTCATTCACTAAATATGAGAAAGAGAAATCATTAAATTAAATAAAACCTTATGAAATATAAAGTACCTGTGATTAACTTTTAGTTTTTCTTATCACTTTCTTCCTGTTTTCTTCACAAATATTAAAAAATAAGCAATTAAAACTGGCACTTTGCTTATTTTCACGATTTTTAAATGTAAATAACTTCTACCCAGAAAAATGAAAAATTACGAAAACTGGGCAATAATTAATTCATCACTAGATACACTCACTGGAAAAAGATTTTCTTTGGTCCCAAAGCTATTTTCCGAAATAATTAATTTTAAACTTTTGACTATTTTTATCAGGTTAATTAATACATGTGTTTTTTAAGGACGAAGTTAGCTCTTCTTGTTTAATCGTTTTGAACCAATTTCAGTTTAAAAAATATCACATGTATTAACCTGATGGAAATAGTGAAAAGTTTAAAGTTAATTATTTCGGAAAATAGCTTCGGGACCAAAGAAAATATTTTTCCAGTGAGTGTATCTAGTGATGAATTAATTATTGCCCAATTTTCGTAATTTTTCATTTTTCTGGGCAGAAGTTATTTACTATTGAAAATCGTGAAAATAAGCAAAGTACCAGTTTTAATTGCTTATTTTTTAATACTTGTGAAGAAAACAGGAAGAAAGTGATAAGAAAAACTGAAAGTTAATCACAGGTACTTTATATTTCATAAGGTTTTATTCAATTTAATGATTTCTCTTTCTCATATTTAGTGAATGAAATTTGCAAAAATAGGTTATTTGCCAGGTAAACTTGAAAATTATTTTTTATTTAATATTTCTTATTAATAATTGTTTCCACCAATTTATAATAATGAAATAATTTATTCTTAATAAATTCTAATAATTTTTTTTACGTTTTTATAGTAAATTATGTGTTTTCTTTAATATTTTTTAATAGATGAAAATGTGACAGTTTTTACGACTTCATATACTTTAGATGCTTATTTTACAACAAATATAAAAAATATTTAAAAAATTCTTTTTGTTCGGTGATTCTAATATCTTTAAAATCATTCCTGCAAAATATTACAATTTTTTAAAATTAGTCGGCAACGACTTTAGTCGAAATATAATGGAATTACTCTATAGCATATTTCCGCTTGGGGAAATTTGCGCATAGGGAATTTTGATAGTTACTAGTCATTTACTTATGACAGTTATTAGTTATTATGACAGTAGTTAGGCACTAATTAAGTTTACTATTCACGATTAATTAAACACTTTAACTAATAATTAAATAAGAAAAAATGAATTCTTAACTAATTTATGTATTCTAGGCACAAAAACAAACAGAAAACAAACACTAAAACTGTCAGGAAAGTACTTCACTTTACACACTAATTACACTTTAATTAACGAGTAATTCAACTCAATTCTCACACAAATCAACTAAAATATTAACCGACTTTCATTAGCAATGCTTTATTCCATCAAATTTCATCAATTACCAGCAAAATTCTGCCTCAATTCAAGTTCAATCGAATGCAAATCAAACTTGATTTAAATCCGATTTCTTTATTCCGCCAGGGTAACCAAATAGTATCCGTGTGAAATTTGGTAAGGCATATTTGTGCCATCCCTTGTTTATGTTTCAGTGATAGTTTCTCTGTCAGATAGGGAAGAGTTTCCTGGGTTAAGGGCACATGGGGCCAGACCTGCAGGCTTTTAGAACTCGCTCTAAAATCTCTGTCTTTATTTATTTCGATAGAACTAAACGTAGACAGAAGTTGAGTCTCGTGCTGTCAGACATCGAAATGCGCGCGATAATTTGAAATGTTTTTTAAAATAACATATTTTAAATTGTTGACAAAACAATTGGTCTTAGATAAAATTCAGAATAATTCAGGTAATTCAAAATAATTCAAATAATTCACGATAATTCAACACAAGTGTACATCATAATTCATAGGTTTTTTGCCCCTCGATAATTGTTAAGAGAATTGTTTAAACATTAAGTTTTGAGCGAAAAAGGACTTTAGTATTCTGCAGGGGGGTCATCTCTACTTTGACAATAATTTGACGAAAAAGTGATTTTTAAAAATAAATAATGTGGAGTTTTTTGAGGTTGAGTAATTTTTTTAGATTAGCCGTGGACACTAGCTCGAATTGGCGCCACCTCCTTGACCACTGACGCATAGATCCACTTATCTGTGTGCTCGCCGCCATATTGTCTGTCACTTTCGCTAAAAATGCAACTTTTTAACTTTGTTTTTCAATACTTTTTTCAAAAATTACTTGTCAATATGGATAAGATTCTCTATAAGTAAGCTAGAATTGATCGTCTACTAGCTCACGGGGCGTTGAAGGGACTCCAGGTCTAATTAGCAGTGCTAATATTTAAAATTTTAGGTTCAATTTTTTAATTTTAAACAAATTACCCAAATTTACTGGTTTCTAACGTTTATTCAATATAATGTGAATATATTATAATAATAATATCTTTTTATTTTATTTATTTATACACTCGTCTGTTGCCTTCATACTAGCGTTACAAGTGTCCCCGTGGAAAGAACGATGCTGAAAAATGGTCAAAATTTGCCCCCGAAGGGGATTGTAAAATTAGTGTATGTTTTTAAAGATTTCGACCTGCTGAATCCAAAAATCACCCTTAGAAAGTTCTATACCTTGGGGAAAGGGTTGAAAACCCACCCTTAACTCAGAGATACCATTTTCAATAAAAAACAGTAAAATGTGAAAAAAATTTTGTAAATAAGAAATGTTTACACGATAATTTAATAAAATAAGTAATAGCAACCGCATAACTTAAATCACGATTACGACCCTTGCAGTATAAAAAACTACCCCCTCATACATAAACCCTTATGCCAAAACCCCAAAAAGGTATAAAACGTAAATATATTGATAGATAACAAAGCAATAATTAATCCTTCAAAAATAAACAACGCTTACCACTGCTGCAGAAATATCGGCCACCCCTTAATATGTTAAAAAACCACCCTAAACAACCAAAAACGGAAAAAAATTCGACATGTCATGGACAAAGATTCTAATGTTTTTGTTAAAGAGTTATACCTACCAATAACAAATAAGCAACTATTGTTGCATCCACCATTAACTCAACAACCTTTAATCATGATCAGAAACCATCCCTATATCATCCCTAAAAAAATTACCTCCGAAGTTACAAATTAAAAAGCAAGTTATTTTGATATTTATGACACTGTAAATAAACATTTGATATGGTGATAATCAATTTATATCAATCAATAAAGAAAACACATAAAATATTCAAACCTTGAAGGTAAAGTCTTTGCTTGTCCAATCAGGGCTAAGGGATCAAACCACTGAAGGTAAGATACATTGTTGTCCAATCAATGAAGATCAGGGTTATCAGGTCCAACCACAGACGGTAAGAAACATTGTTGACCAATCAATGAAGATCAGGGATTCAGGTCCAACCACTGAAGGTAAGATACCTTGTTGGTCAATCAATGAAGATCAGAGTTATCAGGTCAAACCACTAAAGGTAAGATACATTGTTGTCCAATCAATGAAGATCAGGATTATGGGATCCAACCACTGAAGGTAAGAAAAAATGTAGTCCAATCAAAAAAGGTAAGGGTTATCAGGTCCAACCACTTAAGGTAAGAAACATTGTGGACGAATCAATGAAGATCAGGGTTACTAGGTCTAACTACTGAAGGTAAGAAACATTGTTGTCTAATCCATGAAGATCAGGGTTATCAGGTCCAACTACTCATTAGACAACAATGTTTCTTACCTTCAGTGGTTAACCCTGATCTTCATTGATTGGACAATAATGTATGTTATCTTCAGTTGTTGGACCTGATAACCCTGATCTTCAATGATTGGAAACAATGTTTCTTACCTTTAGTGGTTGGATCCCATAAACCTGATCTTCATTGACTGGTCAACAATGTTTCTTACCTTCAGTGGTTGGACCTGATAACCCTGATCTTCATTAATTGGTCAACAACGTTTCTTACCTTTAGTGGTTGGACCTGATAACCCTAATCTTCAATGATTGGGCAACAATGTATCTTACCTTTATTGGTTGGATCCCTTAGCCCTGATCTTTATTGATTGGACAACCAAAGACTTTACCTTCAAGGTTTGAATATTTTATGTTTTTTCTTTATTGCTTAAATAAATTGATTATTACTCTATCAAATATTTATTTAAAGTGTCATAAATAGCAAAATAATTTGGTTTTTAATTTGTAACTTTGGAGGTAATTTTTTTAGGGATGATATAGGGATGGTTTCTGATCATGATTAAAGGTTGTTGAGTTAATGGTGGATGTAACAATAGTTGCTTATTTGTTATTGGTGAGTATAACTCTTTCACAAAAACATTAGAATCTTAGTCCATGACATTTCGAGTTTTTTTTTGTTTTTGGTTTTTTAGGGGTGGTTTTTTAACATATTTAGGGGTGGCCGATATTTCTACAGTAGTGGTAAACGTTGTTTATTTTTAAATTATTAATTATTGATTTATTATGTATCAATATATTGACGTTTTATAACTTTTTGGGGTTTTGGCATAAGGGTTGATGTATGAGGGGGTAGTTTTTTAAACGGCAAGGGTCGTAATCGTAATTTAAATTATGCGGTTGTTATTACTGTTACCTTATTTTATTAAATTATAGTTTAAACATTTCTTATTCACATAATTTTATCATATTTTACTGTTTTTTATTAAAAATGGTGTCACTGAGTTGAGGGTGGTTTTTCAACCCTTTCCCCAAGGTTTAGAACTTTCTAAGGGTGATTTTCGGATTCAGCAGGTCAAAATCTATAAAAACATATACTTCTTTTACAATCCCCTTTGGGGGCAAATTTTGACCATTTTTTAGCATCGTTCTTTTCTTACATACTGTAACTTATACTAAATATTGAACTTACACAGAACGACTTTAAAATTAGGAGTACTCGCATTTGCTTGAACCACTCGTCTAATGGGTTTTATTGACAGTGGAGAGGGAAACTGTAGAAAACCTCTCCGAGTATAACCGGCTTATCGACAGTCGAGTTCAAATGGTGTGTACCGGACAATAATCGATAGTGCACATCATTATACCTCGACGTCAAACCTCCCGCTCAGATAATCTCACGTGCCAAAAAATCTTAGGCTAATGGGCGCGAAACAATTAACCTTGGTCCTACAGTGTTCGCCGAGCGAGTCATTTATCCGACCGAGCTAATCTGTTGGTTATATAGTTTTTTTATTTAAAGATAATAAAATAAAAGAACATATGAAATAGGATATTGTTCGGATACTTAGCCTTAAGGGATAAGGCCACAGTAAACGCCAAAAAAACAAGTTTTCAAGATTTTTTGGGTTGAAAGGAAAGCGAATACAATTGTAATAATGTAGTATGTTATTAGTGATATATTGAACTAAAAAAATGTAAATTTCCAACAAAAAAAATACAAAATGGCGGAGTTACGGACATTTTAATAAGATGCTTTTTTTTAAAAGAGCTCCGCGGCACGCAGCACATAGGGTGCAAAATTTAATCTGGAACAAAATAAAAAAAATTCTTTATCTACATGACAATAGCTACAGAATGACGTACGAGATTTAAAAAATATTTATTTTTGTGAAATTGGCAAGCATTTGAAAAAAGATTCATTTTTCGACCAAAAAAACGGCACTAAATTGTTCATAACAAAAGTATAAATTAAGTTATTGAAAATCCCGAACGTCATTCTCTTTGAAGTTTTTTTATAAAGATGTAAGAAAAAATCCGATTAAAAATATTAAAAATTGTTTGAGTTATGCTGCGTGCCGATTTCAAAAAATGTGTTTTGAGAAATACACGTTTAAAGTTTTGAGATATATACAACATACCTATGAAAAAATGAAAAATTTTACTTTTAAAAATTTTTTACTATTAATCTTTAATTAAAGCATACATAGACATCCTTCTGTATTTGTATCATCATCATCTGAGCAGTTTCTGCCCAAACAAGTATCCATCAGACGCAGGTAGTCGTTGCGGAACGGCCCGGCGCGCTCAGTAAAAGGGCTCGAAATTTCAATTGAATCGATTTCAGACACGTATAAAACATTTTGCTCTATATTCTACAAGGTTCAAAGAATTTTTTTAGCTAATAAAAAAAATTTATGTTTTAAAAATTCTACAGTGGCCTTTCCCCTTAAAATTTTTTCACATTTTCCACTATTGCAGATTTAAGAGTATCAGCATAATAGCAACACGAAAATCTGCAAATACAGTACCGTCCGAAATTGTCAGTCCACCCATTTTCAAAGGAATGACAAAAATTTTTTAACATAAAATTCATGAAAAGTAAAATTTTTTTTGGTTTATATTTTGAAAGACGATAAAATTTTAAAAAGAATAAGACCTTACGGAAGTCATTTGGCCAAAATTTGTAGAAGATATTCTTAAAAATCGTCATTTTCAATGTTTTACAAAAATTTGAATAACTTCTAAAATAATGAACGCTTTTTAATAATCTTAGGCTTATTTTAAAGACCATTTTCTACAGAATAAGAATTACTTATAGGCATTAACATGTAATTTTTAACTTAGCATAAGCATGACGTCAAAGTTGGACAAAAAAATTCAAAAAATTTGAAATAATATTATTAATAGAAAAATAATTTTTGAAATTCAAACATATGGGCAATTCCACGCAAGATTTACCTATGACCTTGAAAATTCGGTTAAACATATTTTTTTCTCAATCTATATGGAAAAAAAAGAAATACGTGTTTTTTTATTTTTGTTTAATCGCCCAAATTTTCGAGTTATGAATTTTCGAAATTTTGGATTTGGAACTGTAGACATATTTTCAGTAGCTTATAAGTCTGAAAATATTGAGTATAGAAAAAACTTGTCAAGGAATGAAAGTTTTAGTTTTCTTTCAACTTTTAAGAAATGTAAAAAAAATTTTTTTTTTAATTTTTTATTAAAAAAAAATTTTTTTTTTATAAACAAATTAATTTTTTTTAACTTTGGACCCTTTTCTTTTTTATTTTTTTTAAATATATTTATACCTTATAATATACAGAAGATTTTCCAAAAAGTTTTGGAGTGGGCCGACGCGTTTAATGAGTTGTACAAAATTTTCAAAAATCACGTGCAAGGTGCTCGTGTTCTACGAAACGCCTCACAATGGAATTTTTTCACAATTTACTTCTCAAAAAATGTCTACAAAATTAAATTTTTTAATCGATTCGAGTGTTTTTTGTTTTAAATAAAAGGAGAACAATTTCTGAACATATCCCTCCATGCAAACCTAAGAATCTTCAATTGTTTATAATTTTTTTTTAAATACAAAAAGTTAACAAATTGGTTTTGCAGTTTCCTTTAAAAATGAATGATTATTTTCTTATTTTGCTACTACACATGTCCTAAATCAGATTCAATTAATATAATATACGACCACCAAATAAATAGTAAAACATAAAATAATTTATCTAAACACTTATAAACAATATTAGTTAACAAATAGTTAACTTTGGTTCTTCTCCATAAAAAAACTTTGTTCTTTCATATTCATATTATACTTTAGGTTCATTTAATAAATATGTTACGGTCATTGTCGGGGCATTGTCGACAATGCCCGGGCAAAGTCGACTATGCCCACAGTCACTGGGCACTGTCGACAATGCCCGGGCAAAGTCGACAATGCCCACGGCTACTGGGCATTGTCGACATTGCCCGGTCAATGTCTAAAAATATTCATATCATTTAACTTTTCGGGCAATGTCGACATTGCCCGGTCCAACTTGGGCAATGTCGAAATTTCTATATAATAGCTTCATACGTCATGATATATACAAAACTAATCACACAATAACGTATACAAAATTTACATTACATTTTTAGTAAAAATGAGTAACGGAATTATAACTTTAGTCAAACTAAAATCAGTAACTAGTTAAGGAAATTTAACTTAAAATTTGGGAATAGTTTCAAAAAGTATAAAGAGTAACTGAAAATTACGAAACTGTAACAAAATTTTCAGTTTTAAACTATTTATTGAATTATGTTTATGAAATTTAATTACTAATAAATGATTGATTAATATTATTTGATTGAATAAATAATTTTGTGTATAAAAAGTAAGAAATAAGTATTATTAATATTATTTATCAGTTATTTTTTGACCCAATTTATTTATAAACCGTAAATAAATAATTTTTAAACATTAGCATTATTATTTAATATTTGTAAGGTTAAATAATTTTTTTTACTGAAAATCTAGTGCAATGGAAAAAATTTTAAGACAAACTTAGAAATAATTATTTAAATAAATAAAACTTCCGTTGCTTGTTTCTGAAGAATCCTACAAAAATTTCTAATAGTGTATGAAAGATGCACCTGCAAGACAGGACAACTGAATCGTCTTTTTTTATTCGTAAATAACATTGCCCAAAAATAAGTGGGCAATGACGACATTGCCCGGGCATTACTGACTATGCCCGGGCACTGTCACATTTTACTAAATTTTGTTAAAAATACCCGGGCAATGTCGACAATGCCCAGTGGCCGTGGGCATTGTCGACAATGTCCAGTGACTGTGGGCATTGTCGACTTTGCCCGGGCATTGTCGACAATGCCCAATAATCAACAATGACCGTAACAAATACATCTTCCTTTCGTTAAAAAACTATTTTTAATTGTTATAAACAATAATAGTTAACAAATAATGAACTTTGGTTCCTCTGCACCAAAAAGAATTTTTTCCATAGTTTTCATTGAAGTTTATTACAAAGAATATATGTTAAAAAATAGTGAACGTATAAAATAGTTTGTTCAATAACTATAAACAATTTAATATATATAAATTTGTATTAAATGTTTTTTTTCTTTCCTTGTGTTTTTTAAAATTAAAATAAAAAAATTAATTAAAATAAAATAAATGCAATTAATATATATTCTGAACATTAAAATGTTTATTGCTTTATTTTGAGACAAACATTCTTTGCAATAAACTTCATTGAAAACTATGAAAAAAATTCTTTTTGGTGCAGAGGAACCAAAGTTCATTATTTGTTAACTATTATTGTTTATAACAATTAAAAATAGTTTTTTAACGAAAGGGAGATGTATTCATTAAATGAACCTAAAGTACAATATGAATATAAAAGAACAAAGTTTTTTTATGGAGAGGAACCAAAGTTAACTATTTGTTAACTAATATTGTTTATAAGTGTTTAGATAAATTATTTTATGTTTTACTATTTATCTGGTGGTCATATATTATATTAATTGAATCTGATTTAGGACATGTGTAGTAGCAAAATAAGAAAATAATCATTCATTTCTAAAGGAAACTACACAACTAATTTGTTAACTTTTTGTATTTAACCACTTGAGCGGCAGTGCGTCAGAATTGGCGTCAGCGTGCAAGTGACAGAAGCGGCAAAAATGCGTAAAAGGCGTCAAAATTTGACTACTATTTTCTCATTCTGTAAGGAGATTTATAATATCACAACAAAGTATTTTTCTTTTTTAAAGTAAATGAGCAGATCTTTAAACAAAAAAATGCTTTTTTAAATATTTCGATTTCGTGAAGAAAAATTGGACTTTTTGTGGTAGAAATTGAAACGCCACTAATATCAAACTATTAAATATTGTTAGCTTTGATCCTTGAAAACTTATTTAAATATTTTAAAAAACATTTTTTTTGCTTACAGGTCTGTTCTTTCACTTTAAGAAAGAAAAATACTTTGTTGTGATATTATAAATCTCCTTACAGAATGAGAAAATAGTAGTCAAATTTTGACGCCTTTTTCGCATTTTTGCCGCTTCTGTCACTTGCACGCTGACGCCAATTCTGACGCCCTGCCGCTCAAGTGGTTAAAAAAAAATTATAAACAATTTAAGATTCTTAGGTTTGCATGGAGGGATATGTTCAGAAATTGTTCTCCTTTTATTTAAAACAAAAAACACTCGAATCGATTAAAAATTTTAGTCTGTAGATATTTTTTGAGAAGTAAATTGTAAAAAAATTCCATTGTGAGGCGTTTCGTAGAACACGAGCACCTTGCACGTGATTTTTGAAAATTTTGTACAACTCATTAAACGCGTCGGCCCACTCCAAAACTTTTTGGAAAATCTTCTGTATATTATAAGGTATAAATATATTTAAAAAAAATAAAAAAGAAAAGGGTCCAAAGTTAAAAAAAATTAATTTGTTTATAAAAAAAAAAATTTTTTTTTTACATTTCTTAAAAGTTGAAAGAAAACTAAAACTTTCATTCCTTGACAAGTTTTTTCTATACTCAATATTTTCAGACTTATAAGCTACTGAAAATATGTCTACAGTTCCAAATCCAAAATTTCGAAAATTCATAACTCGAAAATTTGGACGATTAAACAAAAATAAAAAAACACGTATTTCTTTTTTTTCCATATAAATTGAGAAAAAAATATGTTTAACCGAATTTTCAAGGTCATAGGTAAATCTTGCGTGGAATTGCCCATATATTTTTATTACATTTTCTTGAAAAATCTACACCATATCATGTTTTATATATGTTCTAGAATAGTTTTTAGTACAAAAAATTAATTTCAAATTTTTCCAATTTTTTTGTCTAATTTTGACGTCATGCTTATTCCAAGTTAAAAATTACAGGTTAATGCCTATAAGTAATTCTTATTCTGTAGAAAATGGTCTTTAAAATAAGCCTAAGATTATTAAAAAGCGTTCATTATCTTAGAAGTTATTTAAATTTTTGTAAAACATTGAAAATGACGATTTTTAGGAATATCTTCTACAAATTTTGGCCAAATGACTTCTGTAAGGTCTTATTCTTTTCAAAATTTTATCGTCTTTCAAAATATGAACCAAAAAAAATTTTAGTTTTCATGAATTTTATGTTAAAAAATTTTTGTCATTCCTTTAAAAATGGGTGGACTGACAATTGCGGACGGTACTGTATTCTCATAAAAATTGCTGCTGCTCTGGATCCTTGCTTAGTATACTATGGTATTCTTTAATTAGTTTCATTGCACGCTCAGCAATATCATTAACCACTTTTAATCTTCTTACCATTGCATTAGCAAACCTTTCTGGTAATCTCTATTGCGACACCACTCAGACGGATTTAAATTTAGAAAATCTGTATTTATTACAATTCTTGTCAAAAACTGAAGTGCTTTTGATAATACGAATAAAGCATTGTTCCAGTTATACATATATATCACAAATGATTTCAATTTCAAAGCGTTTTAATTTTTCTGAAGTTTTGTCAATACTTTTTAACATAATCATCATCTGGTTCTTAATGTTTAGTGGTATTCTTTCGTCAAAAAATACCATAGCTGTAGTCTCCGTATTTAAATACGACAAATTCTTGCTAATAAATATCTAAACAAGTTCCAAAAGTTCTCTGTAGCCTTCTCTTGGTTGTTCAGAATCAAGTTGCTGTTGGATAAATTGATTGTCTATCTATCTCGAAATATTTTAAACAAAGGTACATCAAGACTGTTCTGTATCATCATCTATTACTAGAATTGCTAGAATGTTTTTAATTTGTTTAGAACTTAATACAACTAGTAGTCGTTTTTATTTTTACCACTAGAAGTCTTTAAAATTTTTCCATCCCAGTGTAGGACACTAGCATTTAAATCTTGTTTTGAAAAGTTTTTTAATTTGTTTGACTTACTCTTCACGTATTTTTCTCTGTTTCGGTGAATTAATGATCTGTTTACTATTAGTGGACTTACGTCGATGTTTGATGATCAACGTAAAGCTAGAATAAAACGTACAGCGTCGCGGTCGCTTATTTTACAATGATTTTACTATTTAATAAACATAAAAGGCACAGAAATAAAAATGTGTGACTGAAATTAAGATACAATCATTTATAATGAATGGATTAAACTATATCAATTATTTTAAAATTAATTTTACCGTATCGAGCTTTTTCTTTCTCAAATTTTTCACGACGTACACTACCGTCCGTGAGTATCAGGACGCCCCTTTTTTCATGAGTGGAAAAATGCTTAAAACGTAGAAAATAAGAATGACGAAAAATTTTCGTATTTTTTTCCTGAAAGCGAATGAAATTATGAAAAGAATGACACCTGATCGAAGAATTTTCGTTGACTATTCTGTCAGATACTGAAAAAATACTGGATTTTGCATGCTTTTCGTAATTTTTTAATTTCTCGAAAACTAATAAACTTTTTTTAGCGTTCTTGGTCTTGTTTTAATCTCTATTCAATGTAGAATCTAAATTAATTACAGTACCGTCCGCAATTGTCAGTCCACCCATTTTTAAAGGAATGACAAAAATTTTTTAACATAAAATTCATGAAAACTAAAATTTTTTTTGGTTTATATTTTGAAAGACGATAAAATTTTGAAAAGAATAAGACCTTACAGAAGTCATTTGGCCAAAATTTGTAGAAGATATTCCTAAAAATCGTCATTTTCAATGTTTTACAAAAATTTAAATAACTTCTAAGATAATGAACGCTTTTTAATAATCTTAGGCTTATTTTAAAGGTCTTTTTCTACGGAATAAGAATTACTTACACTGGTTTACAGTGAAATTGTCAATCGAACAAAACAATTTTTTTTCGAATAGTAAGTATTTTTTTAGTAAGAAAATCATAGTTTTAATTTTTTTCCCTCGTGCAGTTTTTCTGTAGCTTCAAATTTTGCATTTTCGAGGTGCAACGCCACTTAAACTTACCTGTAGGAAAATTAGCTTGTCAAAACATAATAAATGAGGTATCATTGGAAAGGTTATTAAATTACCTTTCGATCCACAGGTCACAGAATGAAATTCAACAAAAATTGAGAGAGTTACAGTCGATTAAAGATGAAATTTCATGACAATTTTGATGATTTTTAGACATTTGAGTACCTTCTACTATTTTTTTCTACATCAAACAGGAAAGAATGTTAAGGTTTTAATTTTTTTATTGATAGACTATATCATTACACAAATTTTGAGCCCTTGTGGACCTCGATTGGATTAAAAATGACAATTCTACACTAAATTTAGTGAACAAAACTACATTCTTCATTTTTAGTATCCCTTAAACATTTGCAGCAAAAATTGAAGTAATAAAATTTAGTTAAGCTCTAAAGTTACTAAAATCGATTTCGAATCCAATGTTAGTTTTCTAAATTTCAAAATGGCGGATCCAATATGGCGGACAAGTTTTTAAAAATCGATTACATTCGTCTTAAATTCGTTACTCGGGGGTTTTCGGGGTCGCTGATTACGAATCTGATGTCAGATTTCAAAAATTAAAAATGGCGGATCCAATAGGTGCGAATTTGATGGATTTTAAAAAACTCGTTCACCATTATGAATCCATCCTTTTCAATTTTCGAAATCTGACATCAGATTCGTAATCAGCGACCCCGAAAACCCCCGAGTAACGAATTTAAGACGAATGTAATCGATTTTTAAAAACTTGTCCGCCATATTGGATCCGCCATTTTGAAATTTAGAAAACTAACATTGGATTCGAAATCTACGATTTCCGAAATCCTTTATTAGTGATTTTAGTAACTTTAGAGCTTAACTAAATTTTAATACTTGAATTTTTGCTGCAAATGTTTAAGGGATACTAAAAATGAAGAATGTAGTTTCGTTCAGTAAATTTAGTGTAGAATTGTCATTTTTTATCCAATCGAGGTCCACAAGGGCTCAAAATTTTTGTAATGATATAGTCTATCAATAAAAAAATTAAAACCTAAACATTCTTTCCTGTTTGATGTAGAAAAAAATAGTAGAAGTTACTCAAATGTCTAAAAATCATCAAAATTGTCATGAAATTTTATCTTTAATCGACTGTAACTCTCTCAATTTTTGTTGAATTTTATTCTGTGACCTATGGATCGAAAGGTAATTTAATAACCTTCCCAATGATACCTCATTTATTATATTTTGACAAGCTAATTTTCCTACAGGTAAGTTTAAGTGGCTTCGCACCTCGAAAATGGAAAATTTGAAGCTACAGAAAAACTGCACGAGGGAAAAAAATTAAAACTATGATTTTCTTACTCAAAAAACACCTACTATTCGAAAAAAAATTGTTTTGTTCGATTGGCAAAAAAAACTTTTTAATTTGTAAACCTGTGTTATAGGCATTAACCTGTCATTTTTAACTTGGAATAAGCATGACGTCAAAATTAGGCAAAAAAATTGGAAAGATTTGAAATTAATTTTTTGTACTAAAAACTATTCTAGAACATATATAAAACATGATATGGTGTAGATTTTTCAAGAAAATGTAATAAAAATATATGTTTGAATTTCAAAAATTATTTTTCTTTTAATAATATTATTTCAAATTTTTTAAATTTTTTTGTCCAACTTTGACGTCATGCTTATGCCAAGTTAAAAATTACAGGTTAATGCCTATAAGTAATTCTTATTCTGTAGAAAATGGTCTTTAAAATAAGCCTAAGATTATTAAAGAGCGTTCATTATTTTAGAAGTTATTAAAATTTTTGTAAAACATTGAAAATGACGATTTTTAAGAATATCTTCTACAAATTTTGGCCAAATGACTTCTGTAAGGTCTTATTCTTTTCAAAATTTTATCGTCTTTCAAAATATAAACCAAAAAAAATTTTACTTTTCATGAATTTTATGTTAAAAAATTTTTGTCATTCCTTTGAAAATGGGTGGACTGACAATTTCGGACGGTACTGTAATGGTATTGTGATATAAATTTTTCCAAAAAAATTTGAAACTGTGAAAGTGAAATAAAAAAATTTTCAAAAACAGATTGACACTTTTTCAACAAAAAATTTTTTTTTGAAATTAAATAATTAAGTTATTAAAAAGCTTTTTCGAATTTAAGTATATCTATTAAATGAACATATTGTACATTGACCTTTTTGACACTTTAATATTCATGATAATTTTTTGAATTTTTTTTAATCCTACTTTTACGGTTTCAAATTTTTTTGGAAAAACTTATTTCACAATACCAGTTAATAATTTAGATTCTACATTAAATAGAGATTAAAACAAGACTAAGAGCGCTAATAAAAGTTAATTAGTTTTCGAGAAATTAAAAAGTTACGAAAAGTATGCAAAATCCAGTATTTTGTCTGTATCTGACAGAATAGTCAAAGAAAACACAGCCACACAAAAAAAATAAAGTGTCTTGATCCGGGGTCGAGACATATGTATTCCGATGTATTTCGATGCGCTGAATCCGAATCCACTATCAGAATTTGGCCAATGGGTTCTGGTTTCACCCTAACCTCAAAAATACCCTAAAATCGTTAAAATAGTCACTTTTGAATTATGAAAATTGAATCTAACCGCATATTGATAATTTCCTAAAATCCCTTAATTTAAATAAACTATTCTATAAGCTTTTCAATTAAAAATTCATATAAAACATTAAATGTATCGAACCTAACCTCAAAAACACATCTAAGATTCCAAACAAACAAATTATACCATACACAGCGTAATAAAAAATAGGTAAGCTCATGAAAGTTACAACTTAGGTGTTTCTATGACTGCTGATTATAAATAAAATTTGTTTGGATTGGCTTGAAAATCGTTACTTGGGGGTTTTCGGGGTCGCTGATAACGAATCCCATGACGGTTTCTAAAAATTCAAAATGGCGGTACAAATATGTCGGTCTCTATTATTTTAACGATTTTTTTAAATTTATTACTCGCGGTTTTTCGGGACCTTTGATAACGAATCGTATATCAATTTTTATAATCCTAAAGTCTTACGAATTGTTTTCTAACAATTTTTTCTAACAATTCGTAAGACTTTAAGATTATAAAAATTGATATACGATTCGTTATCAAAAGTCCCGAAAAACCTTGAGTAATAAATTTAAAAAAATCGTTAAAATAACAAATACCGCCATATTGGAACCGCTATTTTGAATTTTTAGAAACCGACATGGGATTCGTTATCAGCGACCCCGAAAACCCCCGAGTAACGATTTTCAAGCCAATCCAAACAAATTTTATTTATATTGTTCGCCAAATTTGATCCGCCATTTTGAATTTTGATAAACTAACACCCGCTTTGGAATCAGCAGTCATAGAAACACCTAAGTTGTAACTTTCATGAGCTTACCTATTTTTTATTACGCTGTGTATGGTATAATTTGTTTGTTTAGAATCTTAAATGTGTTTTTGAGGTTAGGTTCGATACATTTAATGTTTTATATGAATTTTTAATTGAAAAGCTTATAGAATAGTTTATTTAAATTAAGGGATTTTAGGAAATTATCAATATGCGGTTAGATTCAATTTTGATAATTCAAAAGTGACCATTTTAACGATTTTAGGGTATCTTTTGAGGTTAGGGCGAAACCAGGACCCATTGGCGCAATCCTGATTGCGGATTTGGATTCAGCGCATCGAAATACATCGGAATACATATGTCTTGACCCCAGATCAAGACACTTTATTTTTTTTTTGTGTGGCTGTGAAATTCTTCGATCAGGTGTCAGTCTTTTCATAATTTCATTAGCTTTCAGGAAAAAATACGAAAAATTTTTGTCATTCTTATTTTCTACGTTTTAAGCATTTTTCCACTCATGAAAAAAGGGGCGTCCTGATACTCACTGACGGTAGTGTAGCTTTAATAGTTCATCTTTCATTTTTTGTACTTGTTCATAATCATCATAATCAATGTTAGCTATATGCAGCCATCTCTACCGTCTTGACGTTGTTGAGTCAAAAAATGTAATATATTTTCATCGACTATTTGTGCCGCATGTGCATGTGCAATGTCGAATAAATTTAGCAATGAAAATTTAAATTCGTCCTCTTTAATTTTATTTGAGTTTCTGTTTTTACTTTTTTGAAGAAGCTGATATTGTTCATATAATTTTAACAAACTGATCTATGCAATGATCTTTTCTTTTAGTTGGTATCTGAGCTTTATGAAAAAATACTTTAATTTCATCTACACAAATTGAGTGCTTGGATACAACAACGGGACGTACGCTCGGCGAGCCTCTTTAAAGTCAGTCAAAAGTACCAAAAAGTGTAAAAAATCAAAATTCAAAATTTTGAATTTTGAAAACTGCAATCTTATAGGAAATAAAAATGCGCATCTTTTTTTCCTTTGAAATTTCTTTGAATAATGAATGTTTTTATATGATAATGGAAAAAATGTGATGAATTTTTATTGCCAAATTTCATTGAATTTTAAAACATAAATCGTCGTATCTCCGACAAAAATTAATGAATTCTTTTGATTTTTGGTATGCAAATGCAGTTGGACCTACAGAAGGCGACAATATCACGAAAATGTTAAAAGCAATTAATTGTTTATTGATTTTTAATTGTTAATACTGACCGGTCAAAAATAATTTTTTCTTATCTTTTGCTGCAAAAAGTATGCGGGAAACTTTAAGGATGTACGTGCACGTTTTTTGGAAATTAGAAAACACACTTTTTGTTACATATATCAAAAGTTTTACGTAAAAAAAAATTTCTTGCAAAGTTTGGAGTCTGTTTACTACGGATTTTTTGAATAATACGAATTTTAAATTATAAACTTTTAACATTGATTCTTATGGAAAAATGTGAAATTTATCCTTTTAATTGAAAAAAAATGTTGAAAGAAATCCAAATAAATTTATGTTTTTTAAAAAACAAGTGCATGGGGATATCACAAATCATTTTAAATAAAAATTATACCATGTTGCCGAACATATATTTAAAAAATTTAGAAAATAGAAAAAAAATATGATCTGTTACCTTTTTTAAATAACAAAGAAAGAAGAGCAGCAACGTCACTTTTACTTGCGATATGAAACTTGTAAACAAAGAAACTGATATTTTTATTATTTTATGGTTATAAATGTAATGAAATTGAAAGTAAAATAGAAAAAGGTTTTTTAAAAAATTTTCTTCTCAACAATAAATTACATGCACTGACATTTTTCTGCATTAATAAAGAATATTTTTATCCTAACCAACTAATCATAAAACAATAAAATTCGTGCTATTGACGGTTGTGAAGTTGTCAGATTTTAACATAGTATAAGTTTATATATACGAATATAAAATTTTTCTAGTGTGTGACAGTAACAAAAAAAAGTTTTTTTCTAAAGTATGAATAATGAATATATCCCATATGAAACATCTCATTTAGAGGTTTATATTTTTGTCAGAGAAAGTCGTTCACGTTCATCCTTAAAATTCAAACAACTTTCAGTGAGACATTTGTTTATTACGATGTAAAGAAGTTTTCTGTAAAATTGCAGAAAGATTACCTTTATATTTACAGAAATACAATAGATTTAAGAAAAATGCTCGCGCCGCCAACGATCGCTTCCACGGAGTTTTTGAGGTAAGTTCCCATTGCTTTGTAAAGTTTTACATATATAAATATATGTGTGTAATATTTGCATTAAATTATTTATTAATTATTACATATTATACCATATAGGTATAAATTTTGTTAATAATTTTGTAAAATATTATGTGCAAAATATCAATATTACAAATAATTCTAGTAGTACATATTTAATTGAATTAAAATTAATATCTGTGTTAAAAGAAATATTTTTGTTTTAAACATTATAAAATTTTTAAAACGTTTTTAGATCTTAATGTTATTGTTTAAAAACTAGAATAATTTTTTATTTTAAGGGTATGTGGAATCAGCCAACTTCAATTAATACATGTATTAATATTCCCACCGGTTTTCTAAAAAAATATTTAATAAATCTTGACAAAATATAAGAAAAATAATATTTTATTTATTGAGGCATGGATCTCTAGTCCAATTAATACAAAAATTTGCTTTTAAATATTATTTTTCATTTAATAAAAAGTTTGATATTTTTTGAGAAAAAAAGACAATCAAATACAAATTAATATTGAAAAAGATGAATAAATTTATATTTTTCTATGTTAACATTCATTTTTTTCAATGGCAATTTGTATTCGATTGTCTTTTTTTCTCGAAAATTGTCAAAAAAATGAAAGTTTGAATAGAAAAATATAAATTTATTCATTTTTTTTAATATTAATTTGTATTTGATTGTCTTTTTTTCTCAGAAAATATCAAACTTTTTATTAAATGAAAAATAATATTTAAAAGCAAATTTTTGTATTAAGGGTATGTGGAATCAGCCAACTTCAATTAATACATGTATTAATATTCCCACCAGTTTTCTAAAAAAGTATTTAATAAATCTTGACAAAATATAAAAAAAATAATATTTTATTTATTGAGGCATGGATCTCTAATCCAATTAATACAAAAATTTGCTTTTAAATATTATTTTTCATTTAATAAAAAGTTTGATATTTTCTGAGAAAAAAAGACAATCAAATACAAATTAATATTAAAAAAAATGAATAAATTTATATTTTTCTATTCAAACTTTCATTTTTTTGACAATTTTCGAGAAAAAAAGACAATCGAATACAAATTGCCATTGAAAAAAATGAATGTTAACATAGAAAAATATAAATTTATTCATCTTTTTCAATATTAATTTGTATTTGATTGTCTTTTTTTCTCAAAAAATATCAAACTTTTTATTAAATGAAAAATAATATTTAAAAGCAAATTTTTGTATTAATTGGACTAGAGATCCATGCCTCAATAAATAAAATATTATTTTTCTTATATTTTGTCAAGATTTATTAAATATTTTTTTAGAAAACCGGTGGGAATATTAATACATGTATTAATTGAAGTTGGCTGATTCCACATACCCTTAATTGGATTAGAGATCCATGCCTCAATAAATAAAATATTATTTTTTTTATATTTTGTCAAGATTTATTAAATATTTTTTTAGAAAACTGGTGGGAATATTAATACATGTATTAATTGAAGTTGGCTGATTCCACATACCCTTAAACAATTTTTGATAATTGTGATATTTTGAACTGTTATATTTTAATAGATATTATTAAATTTTACAAGATTCAACATAATTAAAAAAGACATTTAGTGTTCTTACAGCATATTGAATAATAGTTTTAATACATTATAGAGTCGATAAAAATTGGGTAAAATATGAACAATATACTAACAAAAATAAATATCAGAAATAATTATAATTCAATTAAATATGTACTACTAGAATAACTATTTGTAAAATTTATATTTACACATAATATTTTACAAAATTATTAACAAAATTTATACCTATATGGTATCATATGTAATAATTAATAAATAATTTAATGCAAATATTACACACATATATTTATATATGTAAAACTTTACCAAGCAATGGTAACTAACCTTAAAGACTCCGTGGAAGCGATCGTTGGCGGCGCGAGCATTTTTCTTAAAAATATTGTATTTCTGTAAATATAAAGGTAATCCTTCTGCAATTTTACAAAAAACTTCTTTACATCGTAATAAACAAATGTCTAACTGAAAGTTGTTTGAATTTTAAAGTTCCCCGCATACTTTTTGCAGCCAAAGATAAGAAAAAATTATTTTTAACCGGTCAGTATTAACAATTAAAAATCAATAAACAATTAATTGTTTTTAACATTTTCGTGATATTGTCGCCTTCTATAGGTCCAAATGCATTTGTATACCAAAAATCAAAAAATTGTATACCAAAAAAAATCAAAATTTTTGTCGGAGATATGACTATTTATGTTTTAAAATTCAATGAAATTTGGCAATAAAAATTAATCACATTTTTTCCATTGTCATATAAAAATATTCATTATTCAAAGAAATTTCAAAGGAAAAAAAGATGCCAATTTTTATTTCCTATAAGATTGCAGTTTTCAAAATTCAAAATTTTCATTTTTTACACTTTTTGGTACCTTTGACTGACTTTAAAGCTAGATATAACAGAATATTGTTAAAAATTGGACAATCGTTAACTCGGGGTTAACTCTGGGTGAATGCCGAAAACAACACATGATAAATTAATATTTTGTTAGACAGCTCTCACAGATTGTTTATTTTGATTAGAAGTGATTTATGAATATTTTGAAGGGTCAGAATGTTTGAGTACAGAAATACTATGATAGATGATATGATATACACTACCGTCCACGAGTATAAGGACGATTACAAGCGACTCTATGAAAAAACATGCCATCACTTTTTCAATCATATCTCGTAAATAAAAGAAGATACAAAAAAATCTTAAATACGGTTAGAAAGCTGATTAAATTTTGCGTAAAATATGCCGTCTTTGAAGTCATTTCGTATACTATTTTTTGAGTTGTAAATTAAGAAAGAAATAAAAAAATTATCAAATTTTCTCATTTTTGTCTCTTGACTTTAACTTTTTCAAAAATCTCAAAAAATTTAAAAAAAAGTTTTTTAAAAATACAAAAATCTTCGTTAGAATTTTAGCTTTAAAATAAGCCTTCGAAAATTAAAAAAGATTAATCCGTCTTTGATATACCACTAAAAATGTGAAGCCGTGTTTCGACCGATTAGTGCATTGAACTTCAACTCTGACAACTTGATTCTGGCTTCACGCGGCTGCGAATGAGAGAGAAAGCAGGGACGAATTAATGCGGGGGAACGATGAACTTTCGAGTTTCTTTATATTACTCGTGAAACATTATTTATTATTTCCCAGCATGAATCCGTCACTGTTTTTTCTCCCATTCGCAGACACGCGAAGCTAGAATCGAGTCGTCACAGTTAAATTCCAATGCATTAATCGTCGAAACTCGGCTTCACACTTTTAATGATATATCGAAGACGAATTAACTTTTTTTAATTTTTAAAGGCTTATTTAAAGCTGAAATTCTAACGAAAATTTCTGTGCTTTTAGAAAAATTTTATCTAAATTTTTCTAGATTTTTGAAAAAGTTGAAGTCAAGAGACAAAAATGAGAAAATTTGATAATTTTTTTATTTCTTTTTCACTCTACAACTCAAAAAATAGCTAACGAAATGACTTTAAAGACGGCTTATTTTACGCAAAATTTAATCAGCTTTCTAACCGTATTTAAGTTTTTTTTGTGTCTCCTTTTATTTACGAGATATGATTGAAAAAGTGATGGCATGTTTTTTTAGAGAGTCGCTTGTAATCGTCCTGATACTCGTGTACGGTAGTGTAAATTCAAACTGTATAATATAAAAATTTACTAAACTAATAATTATAATTGATAACACAGATCAACAAAAAAAGACTTAATTTTATTTATGGGATAGCGGAACGGTTTCCGATGTATTTTGGACGCTAAACACGATCCCGACTTCCCAAATTGCCCATCATGTCAGGCTTTTGAGAAAAGTGGGAGTAAAGACGAATCCGATATTAGTTATCAAAAATTTAATATGGCGGAACCAAGATGGCAGATGTAAAAATTAATACCAATTCTTTCGTGAACCCTAGTTTTTCAGTTTTTTACACCTTTCTCTTAAAATAATCAATAAAAAGTTAGCAATCAACTTATATATCATCACAAAACAATTACAAACAAATATCTAGCACAATTTATAACACAAATAGTATAACAATTGAATAGCACGTGTTATTTAGTCGCTGTATATTCTTGAGTTTTATTATTGTTTAAATCATACAATAATGGTGTAAGTTGATAGATTATTTTAAACTTATTGTTTTTTTACTCAGTGATGTGCTTGTTTACTCTGTGACCTAAAAGGTCAGTTTCCAAAAATTAGCATCACATACGCACAGGTCTCCTCAGAAGTGGGCAGGTTATTCTAAAATGTAACGCTGCAAACTTGGTGGGGAGTTGTTCCAAATGACTTCCAGATTTTAAATTTTCAAACCGATAAATCGTACCTGATCCTCTTTTCGAATTATCTCTTTTACAGATAGTCAGAAACTTAAAAATGTATTATCTTAATGTGGAAGCTTTGATTCAGAAGACTGCTGATTTTTCGTTATTAAAAATTTTTTAGACAAAGATTTTATAGATAATTATGTTCATGATTTTGAGAAAAGTGGGGGTAGGGGAGAGTGGGTCAAGACGGGGTACTTAAGGTTTAAAGCGCAAAAAAACGAAAATTATCGAATACAAATTATATTAATTTATTTAATATCCATCTTTGGGAATCAGTCTTTAGTAATAAAGGCGCACAAAGGCCATTTGTTTCTTAAAAAATCATAAAATTAATAATATGGAAAAATTGCAAATCTCCCCATCTTGACCCACCGGCGCGGTACTAAAAAAGCAGCCTATTTCTGTCGACAAATTTTACAAGTAAAGGTTGCATCTTCATCTTCGTCATTGGCACCAGCACAACGGCACAAAGCCCATTGGCCGCAGACAGAAGAAGCAGCCCAGCCTTCATTTGAGTCTAAATAATAACCATTACAAATTATAGAGACAAGGTGTATTTTCCACTTTACCATCGCTAATTATTGATTTAACCTGACAAGCTTTTTTCTTTTTGGTCACTCTTATTTTATTCAGTCTTGACTTAAGTAGTTTTCTTAACTTCCCTTATTTCTCTTTTCTTTTGCTTCATTTGTGTACCCCGCCTTGCCCCACTCTTCCCTACCCTATTTTGACCGCACCTACGAAATTGAATAAAATGATTAATTACTACAATTTACGATTCAGCAAAGAAAGAAACATATGCTTCCCTTCTTCTGTAACCCTTGCCAGCTATAAAAAATTTTATATAGTTTATTAACTGTTATTATTAAATAATAAACACCTCCTAAAAAAAGTGAAAAATTCACAAGAAAATCGTCGAAAACAGTTTTTTTAGTAAAACAGATAAAAAATTTGTTTTCATGGCTTTTAGGTTTTGTAAACAAGAGACTATCGTCTCGGTGCAGTATTATGTAAAATATAATCGCGATTGGTTAATTCGTTTGTTAAATAGGGCCGGTACCCCGTCTTGCCTCACTCTCCCCTATAAGTCCCAAAAATCACTTTTTAGTTTTTGTAAATACAACTGTTTTAAGAAATGATTGGATTGGTTTAAAATTTGTTACTCAGGGGTTTCTGGTCGCTGATTGCGAATATGATGTCAAAATAAAAATATCTGTGGACAAATTCCTAATCAGCGAAACCCCGCAAGTAACGTGTTTCAGGCAAATTGAATCGATTTTTAAAAGTCGATCGCCTATCTGTATAAGAGATAATTCGAAAAGAGGATCAGGTACGATTTATCGGTTTGAAAATTTTGAATCTGGAAGTCATTTGGAACAACTCCCCACCAAGTTTGCAGCGTTACATTTTAGAATAACCTGCCCACCTCTGAGGAGACCTGTGTACGTTTAATGTATAGTTTTCTCCTTATTTACAATTCTGCTAGAACAGTTCAATAGTTTTAATATAAAACGAAAATGTCTTTTTTCAGCATGGCTTTTTCACCCCATTCTACTCTATATAACAGCTCATAAGTACCCCACAGTGAGCAAAAACGCTCGTTTTTGTGTCAAAATCATAGAACTGTTGACAGACTTGACCAATTTTTATAAATCTAAAAGGAAATAAAAGCTTACTTAGGAATAGAGGAAAAATATAGAGAATATGATATGCAATATTAAAATGACAAACTTACTAAAATGCAAAATAATTTTAAATTAATGGAATTCATTTGAAACTCGTCACTCGGGGGGTATTTGGGGTAGCTGATCAGGAATCTGTTGTCGGTTTAAAAAAATTAAAAATGTCGGATCCAACATGGCGGACATAAATTGTAAAATGTTATTTAGTTTTCTTGAAACTCGTGACTCAGAGGTTTGTGGGGTCGCTGAATACATATATGATAGCACTTTTTTAAACTTCAATATGGCGGATATAAATTGTAAAATGTTATTAAACTAACTTGAATCTCGTCAGTTAAAAAACGTTTTCATATATCAATCGGTTAATAATGTTCTGTTTACATTATATGAAATCTAATTTCTGTTTATTAGAATAGGGGAAGTATTAATTTCTGCATAAATTCAAGGTAATGTAAAGTAAAATTTATAAACCGAATTTATAAACCAAATTCAAAATGAGTAGCATATGATACTCATTTTGAAGTGCAACAAAAATGATACCCCTTCGACTCATTCGAAGTTATGTGTTTGAAGTATTTTTCATCTGTTTCCAAGGCATTAAATCAGCTCTTTTTGAATTTTGGAAACCGCCATCAGATTTGTATTGAGCGACCCAAAAAATCCCCGAATGAACAGATTCAAGAAAATTAAATAACATTTAACAATTTATGTCCACTATGTTGAATCCGCCATTTTGAATTTTTAAAAACAAACATCAGATTCGTAATTAGCGATCCAAAAAACCCCTGAGTGGCGAGTTTCAAGTCAATTCGATCGATTTAAAATTTTTTGCGTATTGTGAATTAGCGAGTACTCTTTTTATGTAATAGTCGCGTAACAGTATGTAATAGAGTATTATTATGTTAGTGTAATACGTCATAATATGGAGGAAATATCATATATTATATATATTATATTACCCTTTAATATCCATAAAGATTTCTAAATATTTATTATTACATGTAACAACGAAAACGTCTTTGTTCTAGAAACATTCCTAACACGTTTTTAGAACGTTTCATGTCCGCTACATAACATGTTAAGAACGTCCAATGTTCTAAAAACTTTTTTAAAACATAAAACGTTCTTAAGACGGTATGTGGAGGACATGAAACGTTCTAAAAACGTTTTAGGTACGACTCTAGAACAAAGACGTTTCCGTGCCCACAGGGTCCACTCTAAGCAATGATGGATGCTAGTATTTCTCTAAACGCTTATTTTGAATTGATAGAAAATTTATTAGTAGCGATGATTTGTGACGAGGGAAATGAAGTTCTGTCAAAAGCAACGAACAAAATTTTAGATGCTAGAGTTAAGTGCTGCAAACGAAAATGTTCCAGAGCGAATTTTTCCAAAATTTATATATTCATCAAAAAACGAATACGAGATGATTGTTAGTTTTAGGACACTTTAAGACATTAAAAAGTCAGCAAAAAATTAATTAATAAATTAAATAAAATTAATTAAATTAATTAAATTAATTAGTATTAATTTTATACCAAAAAAAAATTTATGATTTTTGTGTTTTGCCAAAAAATAAAAAATTTTGGTTTTCTGCTATCGACATGTGTTTATGAATGAAACTGTTGTTTTGCACATGTTTTATTGAGCTAAAAAGGCAACATTCTCCCAATATTAGTATATGATTCTAAAAAACAGTTATTTTTTGGCCCACCCCTAGTTCACAATTATGCGTCTCTGTTGTCCCTAAATTTTTTCCATATGGAAGTGTCCCCAATACAACCAATTACATAGTTTATATTTATACGGACGGGTGACAGAATTATATTTCACGACATTAAATTTGTAGTCAAAAGAAATTCTGCTTCATTACTATTTTAAAACCTTTTATTTTGAGGTTGGAATATTGACTTCTTTAGAGCACCCACATGTTGCGCTTTTTCTTCATAAGTAATAAAATATATTTTTAATTCCTTTAGACTGTTGAAGATCTCGAAGCTCGTTGTAAAGAAGCCGGAATTGAAATAGTCACTCGTCAAAGTTTTCTATCTGATCCAGCAGACGCAGTAAGAAATCTACGACGTCAAGACGCCAGAATTATAGTCGGTCTTTTTTACGTGGATGCAGCTAGACGAGTTCTTTGCGAGCTTTATCATCAAAACATTTATGGAAAAAGTTATGTTTGGTTTTTTATAGGATGGTACGAAGACAATTGGTTTGAAGTTAATTTAGATAAAGAAAATATCGTGTGCACAAAAGAAGAAATGCGTCAAGCTGCTGAGGGCCATATGACAACTGAAGCTTTAATGTGGAATCAAAATAATGAGACTACAATAAGCGGCATGACTTCCGAAGATTTTAGACAAAGATTAAATAAAGTCCTGCGAGAAAAAGGATTTGATATAGATAACAATAGATACCCTGCGGGATATCAAGAAGCACCTTTAGCCTACGACGCTATTTGGGCTGTTGCTCTAGGTAAAAAGAGTATGAAATTAAAATATTTTTAATAGAAATAGTACATTGTACAACTAGTGGCGAAAGTGTGATTTTTCAAAAGTGAAGTTTGCGGCTCGAGCATAGCGAGAGCAGCAATCACTCGAGAAAAATCATTCTTTCACCACGAGTTGTGCACTACGTTTTCTCCAACGCCTTGCGAGGAAAGGTTTCTTTGTGAGTTTCGTATAATTTTAATTTAACGTGTGCTTTTGTTTAATATAATAAAAGACGAATGTTTTGAGTGGGGAAGAAGTTAGATACAAAATAAATCTCGGTCAAAGAACAAGAAAAAAGAATAAATTCATGATTTACTTTCGCCACGCCAAATTTACTTTCGCCACGCTAAAAATTACTTTCGCCACGCCAAATTTTACTTTCGCCACGCTCTTCAGAGCAGTTGAGAAAAGTTCTACTTTCGCCACACTTTTCTACCAAGAAAAGTACTCCTTTCAGAGCAAGTGTTGGAGAAAGTATTATTTCTTCACTAATTATGAATTTTATAATATTAATCGTTTTTTATTTTAGCCTTTAATAAATCGATGGAGAAATTAAATAAGCTAGGAAAGAGCCTGAAAAATTTTACTTATACTGATAAAGAAATCGCCGACGAAATATATTCTGCAATAAATTCTACACAATTTCTCGGAATCTCGGTACGAATTAATTATTTAAACAATTTTACACCTCGCATTAATATACAATATTTCCTGAATTTCAACATTATCTATATTAATCTTGATAGTCCTTCATTTACTCATTCATGGAAAGTCTCTTCCTTTTTTTTAAAAAATTAAACGCTACTAACAAAAATAGTAATTGACAAATCGAAATCATGCAAGTATTTAAAATTTTTTTTTCTATAAAAACATATTTGTTTGACAATTTGAAATTATACAGGTTTATTTTTTTTCTTTAAAAAAATTAGAAAATTGTTAAAAAATTATAGTTAGAAAATGAAATATGTCCCACTAACGCTCAGACTGATGGAATATTTGAATTGTCTTTGAGAACCTCGTTTTTTATAAAAATGCAAACAAAATTAACATGTATCATTTCTAATGTAAAATTCTTTCCTCTTTCAGATTCTGTGGTAAAAATATGCTTACAACAAATATTATATAATTTATAAACAATTTAGTTTAGAAAAATACTACTTTTGGAATAAAAAATTATTTTCAGACATATTCTCACTGGGAATAGTAAGTAGATGTTCTCAAAAGTTCAAATTATCGAGTACATGAACCTTTAGTTACCAAATTCTAAAGCGATCAAATTTAAATTGTAAATGTTGGACACAAAAATGTGGGTGAAAAATTGACCACAAAAAACATTGAACTCAAAGTTTTTAAAGACACTGAAATCGATTAAAACTCGTTATTCGGGGGTTTTCAGGGTCTATCAACGATAAAGACATTATAGACAGAGTATAGAGAAAGAAAATGCATGACGAGAAAGGGCGAAATAACCAACGAAGGCAGACAAAAACAAGTTTAATAAATGTATTTGAGAAAATACAATTAAATGTATTACATTTAATTGTATTCTCAATTAAAATGAGATTCGAGTAATCCATCATATTAGATCCGCTATTTTATATTTGTTGAAACTGAGATCAAATTCGTAATCAGTGTTTTTGGGGTCGTTCATTGCTGAAACTGTTTTTAAGATCCACTATTTTAAATGTTGTAAAACTAGCAAATAATTCGTAATCAGCGACCTCAAAAACCCCCCAGTAGCCATTTTTATAAGCTTAGCTCAACCTTTCAAATTTTCCGTCTGCTTTAATAGTTCCGCTATTGAATTTTGCAAAACTGACATAGGAAGACACTTTTCTCGAAATCTACAGAAGATATTTTAAAAAACCAAAAACCATTCGATTCTTTATCTAAAAAATTGGACAACAAACCTCTAAAATATTACATTTCTGTCCACTGATATTTTCTACGTGGGTAAATTGCCCAGAACAAACAAAAGTTCTACGACTTAAAAAATTCGTACATTCGTCTACTTTCGAATGCCGAGTGGCGTTTTTCGATAATTAAAAATGACGATGCCAATATGGCCGATAAATGGCATTAAGTTATAAAATTTTTAAATTGCTTTGCTTATTAAACGTCCAAAAGAACACAAATTATTCTCAAATATTTTATCCAATAGTTTTTAGGGTCGCTGAATGCGAATCTGATGTTAGTTTTTCAAAATTCAAAATGACTGATCCCCTTCAAAGGGTTAACTTTCAGGATAAAATATGTGAAAATGTGAAGTGAATGAGTATTGATAAATTAGTGTGTATTTCAGGGGAAAGTGTTGTTGATATGACTATTTGATGTATGATAAATAGTGAAAAGGTGTAAAGTTATTGTTTTGAAGTGTAATCATTTGTTAATAATTAGTCAAAGTTGATGTTTTAATAGTATTAACAAATAATGGATATAGCAATAGTGTTGACTGAGTGTGCGAGTTCTAAAGTGCACATTCAGTGCACATTTGGTTAATGTAAAAATAAATTGATACAATTGATGAAAAATGTTGAAATAAACATTATTATTGAATAAATAGATATGTATAGAGTAAATGAAAAAAACATTTATGATAAATAATTTTGAAAATAATTAATTATTGGCGGGTTCCACTTCAAATCAGGCAGATTCTCCACTTTAGGGTAACACCACTCTAGTGGCAGAAAAAAGACCTATATATGATGATTTATTTTGGGGAAAGGAATAGGATTTCTTTTTAGAGGGTTTATTAAATATATATTAAAGTGCCAAAAAAATTTTTTTTATTTATATTTCACTACGAAATGGCGGCGATAGATGACATATTCAAATAGACAATTTTGTTTTATTACCAAAACGGGAGGACAAAAAATAAACAGTAAATTGTTTATAATTTTTACAAAAAGTAATATAAAGAAATTCCCTACGTACTACCAAAGTGAATAGTGTATAGATTATGAAATTTCTTGGTTTTCAGTTCCAGGTATTATACTTTTCAAGAAAATAGTCCTCCCGTTTTGGTAATAAAAAAAATTGTCGATTTGAATGTCATCTGTCGCCGTCATTTTGTAGTAAAATTTAAATAAAAAAAATTTTTGTACACTTTAATATGTACATATTTAATAAACCATCTAAAAAGAAATTCTATTCTTTTTTCCATTTCTCCAAAAATAAATCATCAAATATAGGTCTTTTTTCTGCCTCTAGTGTAGTGTTACCCCTTAACATTACAGATTGCTACTAAAAATAAAATATGTAGTTTTTTACTAGAAATTAACAGACACGTGTTTTCTCAATTTAGAAAAAAAAATTCTTTTAAGTTATCAGTACTTGAAAGTTACAGAATTTTTATCAAAAAATTCAATTTTTTCTTCAAATCTATATAACTTTTGGCCTAATTAGACTGTTGATGCTTTCTTTGTAAAATCTAATGTGTTTTTTTGCACTCCTTTATTATTCACAAGAATTTTCCAAAAATATTCAGAATTATAAAAATGGAGATGATTAAAAAAAATATATGAAATTGATTTTCTAAAAAACCCCAATATTCAAGGTTTTACTTATATTTTAAAAAACAGTATTAAACAATTTCAATTCTCTGCATTCGAATTTACAATATATAATTTGTGTTTTGCGGTTTTGATTAAAAAGATTGTAACTATAATAAAACTAATAAACATTCAAACTAAATTTGATTCACTGCAACATCAGAGCTGACATTGCAGCGAAAGAAATTTATTTTGAATGTCAAATGTTATTATTATAATTACAATCATTAATAATTATTTTATAATTTATAATTATACCGATTTGTGAACATTTGTGCATATATGTGCAAATTGAAATAGAAATTAATTAAATATAGAGTTGTAATAAATTAATTTCTATTACATAAGGTATTTTTTAATCAAAAGTGGAAAATTTTAAAATAAATGTTTTCTTATTAAACAATCTTTTACGTCCGAGAAATAGTAATTATAGTGAAGGAGAATAAAACGAAAACATTCGGACAAATAGTTTTTAAAAATTAGTTTACTTCAACGTTTCGAAATCTAACCGATTTCCTCTTCAGGGAGTCAAAAAAATTTATAACTAAACATTCGTCAGCAAAAAATAAAAATAAATTCACCCATCAAACGTCAGAGAAAACATAGAGTTTGGAGTCATGACTATAAAAGATTATAAAACCAATTTTGTAATAAATAAATAAATAAACATTAACATCATAGTTAAATAAATAAATTAACACTGATAAACATGGACATTATGATGACACACATTTATAATAACACACCACAGAAATTTTAAAAAAGTACTTAAATAAATTAAAATAATTATAATAATAAATAATAATAAAATAATTTGATGGGTGAATTTATTTTTATTTCTTCCTGACGAATGTTTGGTTATTCATTTTTTTGACTCCCTGAAGAGGAAATCAGTTAGATTTCGAAACGTTAGAGTAAAATAATTTTTAAAAACTATTTGCCTGAATGTTTTCGTTTTATTCTCCTTCACTATAATAAATGTTTTTATAATTCAATTACAAAAAATTAAAACCTATAGCCTTTTGCCATCTGGAAGCAATCAAGCGAAACATTTCGCTATTTTGTATCATCTGTCATTTGACAGATTGACATTTTAAACTTTTTCCGGAGCAAAAAAAACTAAATTTTTATAAATTAAAGTGAGTATTTATGAGATTTGATACTAATTTACCTTTTTCAACAGCTGGTACATGTAAAGGTGAGTGTATTTTAACGTAAACATAATAAATACAAATCGGTACACACTAATTACATATGCTTCTATTTGTGAACGAAAAGTAAAAACTATTTATAAATAATACAATTTTTACATTATATAAAAGTAGATATTAGATATTTTAAATAACCTTAATACTCAAATTTTTCAAAAATATTGTTAACTTTTAAGAAACAGACAAAATGGTCAGTGTCAACGTGAGTGTTGTTTATTATTTGTCAATAGAGCCTTAATATTAGGGTTATTGAGTTCTAAGTTTTGTAATTTATTTAAAACACGAATTATTTATTGTAAATTCGAATGCAGAGAATTGAAATTGTTTAATACTGTTTTTCTAATCTGTTTAGCGAATCTGATTTTTAGATATTATATTTCTAATAGCAAGACGATGTTAATAAAAAAATCACCAAAAAATATAAAGGCGGGGTTTTTGAGAAAATCAAATTTATAATTTTTTTAAAAATTGTCGCCGTTTTGATAATTCTAAATATTTTTTAAAAATTCTTATGGACAGTGGAGGATCCAAGGGGGGTCATCACCCCCCCTGGGGCGAAAAATTATATAAAAAAGGTCAACTAATCATGGTCGTCCTCGCGCATCTTAGGATGACCACCCTGGAGTAAATTCTGGATCCGCCACATAGAAAGCCTTAATACTCTAATCAGGCCAAAAGTTATACAGATTTAAAGAAATAAATTGAGTATTTTTTTCCAAATCGGGAAAACACGTGTCTCTTAATTTCTTGTGAAATTATCTATCTACACCTTGTAGATAGTGACTTTCTTCGTTAGTACGCACAGTGGGGCCAAACTGAAATTTACTGTTCATAATAGTCCAGAGTCTTTATTTTTTAACCGATTTTACTGACCTTTGTTTTAAATGAAAGATTATTAAATTTGGAAAATATTTGTCGAGGCCGAATTTTAAATTTCAATTTGTTTATATTTATTTTTTTATTGCAAAGTTTAACAAAAGCATCTATTTTTAAGAAAAAGTTATCTCCAGCCTCTATAATCGAATAGCACGTGCTAAAAACTTTTTAGAAACACACCTAGAGTACTCTGTAAATTGTAAAAAATTTGTGCAGGTAAATATTCGAAAGTTATAAACAATTCATATTAACAAATAATTAAGTTTACAATAAATTGTTAATGTGGACAAACGCTTTGATAGATTTTGATAAAATTGTATACTTAAGGGTTTTTGGGGTCGCTGATTACGAATCCGATGTTGGTTTTTCAAAATTCAAAATGTCGGATCCAATACGGCGGATGCATTTTTTGAAAATCGATTCAATTTGACTAAAAATCGTTACTTGAGAGTTTTTGTGGTCGCTGATTACGAATCCGATGTTGGTTTTTCAATTTTCAAAATAGCAGATCCAATATTACAAATATGACGTCAGATTTTTAAGAATACAAAATGGCGTTGATAATATGATAAAAATCAAATTTAAATTATGTTTTATATGTTAATTTTTAAATTGATTTTATATACGTTTTTGAATAAAGGTTATAAAATTTACTGAAGATTTTTATTGTCTTGTTTTGACAATTTTATTCATTTATACTTATTTTGATACTGAATAATTCAAAAAAGTAACAATTTTTTACAAATTGTGATTAATTTGTACACTTTAAAGTATGTTTAAATCCATCAATATATAATAAATTTTTTGGCAAATTTAAAAAATATTATTGCTTTAAACAATTTTTTAACATCATCGTATTTTTTAATTTTTTACAATAATTCTGCATAGTGTAAGAATTTTCAGCACAGATTGTTAGTCTTATTAGTGATTTAAATTTCGCGGTAAAAGTATGAGCTATTCATCTTTGTCGCGAGATGGCTTAAAGATTTTTCACCTAAAAGTGAGAACGATTCGTTTTTCATTATAAGAGCTTATAACATTTGTGAATTATTAATGTAAAAGATTTTGATATACTAAAAATATTAATTATACTTAAAAAAACCAAAAAAACCTCTCCGAGTAACAAGTTTCAAGTACATCTAATCAATTTTTCAGTAAAGCGCCTTACACATTATATCATTCATTAAAAATTTTGAAAATCTAATTATAGATTCGTAATTAGCGACCCCAAAAACCCCCGAGTAACGATTTTTAGCCAAATTGAATCTAAAAAAAGCATCCGCCAGATTGGATCCGTCATTTTGAATATTGAAAAACCAACATCGGATTCGTAATCAGCGACCCCAAAAACCCTTAAGTATACAATTTCTTAAAAATCTATCAAAGCGTTTGTCCACATTAACAATTTGTTGTAAACTTAATTATTTGTTAATAAAAATTGTTTATAACATTCGAATATTTACCTGCACAAATTTTTTTCAATTTACAGAGTACTCTAGGTGTCTTTCTGAAAAGTTTTTAGCACGTGCTATTCGATTATAGAGGTTGGAGACAGCTTTTTCTTAAAAATAGATGCTTTTGTTAAACTTTGCAATAAAAAAATAAATATATACAAATTGAAATTTAAAATTCGGTCTCAAAAAATCTTTTCTAAATTTAATAATCTTTTATTTAAAACAAAGTTTAGTAAAATCGGTTAAAAAATGAAGGCTCTAGACTATTATGAACAGTAAATAGCAGTTTGGTCCCACTGTGGTACGGCAGAATGATAAATTTTTTTATCAAAGTTACATACACGGAAAAAAAAGTACGTGAATCCTTCCTTGAAAGTGCTTGACTTTTGGATATATAGGACACAAAATACAAGGCTGTATCATATACTTTTTATTAGAAAATATAGAAAAGTCCTAGAGTTATTCTAGTACTAGTATGGGCAACAGTGTTTTTTAAATTTTAACGAAAAGTCATTTGTTCAGTTTTATAAAGTACGTGAAAGATTAGTTGACTGCGCTTGAAAATTCTGTAGAGCATGCGCAGTGTGCGTTGCGCGTTTCTACCCAAGATAAATGCCAGCTGATCGTCTGTTTCCATTTGTGTTAATTTCAGATGTGAACATACTATTATTTTATGAAAAACAAATAGTGTTAATATGGGTGATTCTACAAACGAAGGACGAAAATCAAGAAAATTTGGACACAACATTTTTTTCTCATTTAAGGTCTGAAAAGTATTTTAACTTCAAGTTAATGGTACTAATAAAGACATCCATAAGTGGCCAGACAAAATATTAAATTTTACAAAAGTTATGGTTATTTATAAACAATTTATCCAGAGAATTAAAATCGTGTCAAGAAAATTCACATTAACATAAAAATTAATGAATGGATTTTTATAAAATTGGTTACTCGGGGGTTTACGGGGTTGCTGATTAAGAATCCAATGTCAGTTTTTCAAAATTCAAAATGGCGGATCCAATATGGCGGACGACTTTTGAAAAAACTGATCGCATTCGTTTAAAAATCGTTACCCGGGGGTTTTTGAGGTCGCTGATTAAGAATCTAATTAAATGAATTTTAAAAAAATTGTTCGATTTTTACTAAATTTGATTTTGTAAAATATATTTAAACGTTAAATAAGTTATTAACCTAGAGGAAAAGTTAGAACTAACAATTTACAAGTTACCACCATTTTCGCAACTTTTGAATCAGATAGTTCCAGATTATTTAAAATATGGAATACTTGATGCATACGTATATTTCCGAGGACTGAAAAGAAATCGAGTACCCGAAAAAATCGAATACTAAATACTTTGAGTACACCTCTAGTTTTTAACGTTGAGTTTAATTTTGAATTTACTTTTTAATAATTTATTAATTTATTTTTATTTAATTTATTTAAGTAATTAATAATTAATAATAATAATAATAAATTGTAATTAATTAATTAATTATGATTATTAAAAATTATTTAAAATTTATTTATTTATTTTTATACATGTATGAACTATAAATATAGTAGTAGAACTAAAAAACATAATTAAATTGTTTAAACAAATTGTAAAAACAATGGTTAATTTTAAAAAAGTTGACCTCGGATTGGTAATAAGCGAAACAGAAAATCACCGAGTAACGATTTTCAGACGAATATGTTAAGTTTCTCCAAAATCGTCGGCCATATTGGATCCGCCATTTTGAATTAAAAAATTTTAAAAACTGACATTAGGTTCTTAATCAGCAACCCCGAAAACCCCCAAGTAACGATTTTTACGAGGATAAATGAAAGTCATCGGTTTAATTAATTTTGGTTGTAATTTAATTAATAATTGTTTATAACAAATTACGGATGGTCTATTTGTTTCTATAAGCACAATTTCACAAATCATAGAATTGTAAAAGTAAGTTCAAGTGTCTAATAATAAAGAACTACTAAAAAAATATTTTTTTACAAAAAATACACATTATAGTGCTAAATTCTCATTCGTCTGGCATGTCCCTTTGGGAGAATGACAGTTCATATTGAGAATAAATATCACTTTTCAAATGTTTTGCGGAAATATCATACTGAATTAGTAATTTTGAATAGTTGTAGATTACTAATATGGAAATAATTATGACGTTTCTCTATATCTTATTTATAAAATATCTTCGCGAAGTTTGTCCCCTGAATTTTTTATCATTCGTCTGGCAGTGCAAAAAATGTAAAAATTATTAAAAATCAACATTCTGATGAAGTGACTGTTCGTTGTAGTTGTTAATCAAACTAAACTAAATGTGATACCAATCGTGTTTTATTGAATCTTCTAATCTATTAACCAAGATTTCTCAATTTGTGACGGAGATTGTGTTGTGACCAGACAAATTCTCATTCGTCTGGCATACATTTTTTAAAAAAATATTTTATTTTTTGGTTATTCTATAGACTTATGTTTTGTAGATTATTATTCTCTATAAGATAGTACTGAAGGATTTTTTCATTTAATGTTATTTTTCTATTTTTTTAAACAAAAAATGCCAAATTCTCATTCGTCTGGTTCTCATTCGTCTGGAACTTTTGAGATAGGATGTATACTATATCACTAAAAATAGCGTAAAACTAACAATTTTCAACTATTGTTCGATTTTCTGGTCTTAAAATAATCCTAATTAAATTTGTAAGAAATTGCTATAACTGAATTTTCAATTTTCATTTCGCATAAATAATTATATTGACATAAACAAACAAATGGAATAAGTATTTTTTTATATGAATAAAGTTTAGCCCACTAAAATTTTTCTGTGCCATAAAAGAAACCATTAAGATTTACAATTTCCATTAAAAGTAAAATTATTCTTTCCAAAATTAATATACAAAACATGCTTCAGACATCAAAATTCCCTCTTTTGTAGAATCACCCATATATTTGTCTTCAAGAATTGACTTTCAAAAAAATATTTTCTATTTTGTGTTTCTCACAAAACAGAATGTTATGTAAGTCTCAGTTTTCAGTGAAATAGCATATCTCAGAAGTCGTGAAAAATTTCACCATGTGGTATATAAGAACAATTCGATACGTACTTTTAAGTGTTAAGTGTGTGTTTATATATAAGTTATACGCGAATATATGTGTGTTATAGGTTAGTTCATAAGTGTTGACGAACGTCGAAAAGTGATACAATAATTGTTCTTTGTTTGTGTGATTAATATCCAAATATGGGAATGAATGAGTGAATTTCAGAAAAACTGTGTGAACAAGTGGAAATTATTTTTTTTATTTTACAATTTTTTTGAAAGTCAATGAAATTCTTAAGCAAGGTACTAGAAATTTTCATTGACTGCTTTTGAAACTCTCATGCAAAAGTACTAGACTGTTTTTAGTATTTTGTGTCGTATCCAAAAGTCAAATACCAAGTCAATGAAAATTTCACGTACTTTTTTTTCCGTGTAACCTTAAGTGTTATCTAGTTAAACAAGCAAATTTTTCAATAGGTGGATAATGTTCATTTAATCAAAAAGTTTATGAAATCAGCTTATGAAAATCATTACTCGGGGGTTTTCGGGGTCGCTGATTACGAATCTGGCATCAGATTTACATAATTCAAAATGGCGGATATTTAAAAAAATTCTTAATTTATCGTATTCGCTTGACAATCATTATTCGGGGGTTTTCAGGGTCGCTGATTATGAATCTGACATCAGATTTCCAAAATCCAAAATAGTGGTTCCAATATGTTTGCAGAAGCTTAACACAACTTCTTAAGGGGGGAGCCTACTTTAGAAGGCCTAAAAATAGCGCTTTTTTAATAATTTTTTCCGGAAGGAGAAAAATAACTTAGACCTCCGGGCTTTTTGAGATGTTTTTGTACATATTTAAAGCATTTGTGAAAAAATTTTTGACATGAAATATTAAAAAATAGATAAGTTAAAATTAATTGTTGATGGTGGTGCACATCTGGACTTAAAAAATGGTGGGCACGATAGAGACCGCAATTCTTGTCTCAAACATAAAAATAAAGAAAAATTTTAAAGTTTACATATGTAGTTTCTATTAGAACTAAAGAAATTCCAAAGAAATAGTGAAATTCAATAATTTTGAGTGATAAAAACAAAAAAATCATTTTTTTGAAAAAAAAAATAATGACTTTAACTGGTTCTCAAAATTGTTAAACAATTTTTTTTCAAATTTTTTTTAGTTCAAGTAGAAGAGGGATTAATACTGAGTAAAACAAGCCATCATTCATTAAAATCGGTCCAGGCGTTTTCTGTAAATCCTGCCCACCAGTTAGTAAAATTCGTAAAAAGTGAAATTCGAGAAAACGCGCTTTAACTATCGCGCTACCGACGGGCCACCCGGCGGGTGGCCAAGCAATTATTAATGTTATAAATCTGCTTTAATTTTGCATAAAAAAAATCGCGATTTTAAGTCACTGAACAAAATCTTATCTACTTTCGAAAAATAAAAAAATTAAAATTTTTTTACATTTCCTCTAGTTTATTTATAACAATTCAACAATTGGTTGTAACCTTCAATGTTTTTTAACTTAACTTTTTACACTCGACAAAAATCAACGAAAAACATGAAAAATAATTTAGATTGGCCTCTAAAGCTTCAGGTACATATTCTAGGATGTATTTTCTAAAGATTTAAGCAAAAAAATCGATTTTTTTACCATGTAAAGTAGGCTCCCCCCTTAAATTTGTAACAGCCATATTGGATCTACAATTTTGAATTTTAAAAATCTGATGCCAGATTAGTAATCAGCGACCTCGAAAACCTTCAAGTAACAATTTTCAAGCGAATTCGGTGAATTAAATTTTTTAAAAAATTATCCGTCAAATTGGATCCGTCATTTTGAATATTCAAAACCTTTCCAAGCGAATCCAATGAATTAAAAAAATTTTTGCAAAAGCTTCGCCATATTTGATCCGACATTTTGGCATGCACTCTTTGTGTCACTTTTTTAACACAAACTATTCATAAACAATTTTTTTACAAAACCCAATACTTACTTTATCATATTTTTGGGTTTAAACAATGTTTTTGGTCAACATCAACTCTTGACGGATTCTTGACATTTTCGCGTCAAGAAACCGTCCGGCTGTTACGCCGGGGAAAATGTGCCCGGAATGCAAGAAGGCTGGTGCCAAATTAAATTGACAAGTAGTTTGTTGCAGACGTACTAACTGCGATAATGACCTATCCGGAGTATGAGTGAATTAGCAAGGATAAGTAAATTTTAACCCCAGAATCTGAAGGAGGAATACATTTTACGTTAGAAATGGTACATATCAATTCTTTGTTTACATTTTAATATAAACTAGGTTCTCAAGGTCAATTGGAATTTTTCGCCCATCTGGACGTTAATGTGATATACCGTCGAGTAAGTAGAAAACAATACCATTTCAGAAAATAGTTTAGACAATTTTTTGTAATGATTATAAAAGGTACCAAATTCGTGAAAGTCTTATACTGCCGTGCTAAGGAAAAAGTTATGATGTAAGTATCATCGGGATGAAACTGAGAAAATCGAGAAAAACTGTTTGCTTTAAAAACTCTGATTGACAAATACAAATTTTAAAAAAAACTTTACTTTTTTAATAAAAGTGTATACACAGATTTCAATTTTCCCAAAAAAAGTATTTGAATAAACTATGCAAAAAAGGACATTAACCCTTAAACCGCACACTGTCGAATCCATCCTTAAACTGCACACTGGGTGTGCGACACCCGGGGACTTTTAAGTGTGTTCTCCAAGCTAGAATAGGATATTATCTTTTGGAAAAGTTATCATATATAGCAATACTTTTTTAATTATCCGCCATATTGGATCCGCCATATTGAATTTTGAAAAACGAACATCAAATTCGAATTCAGGGACCCCAAAAACACCCGAGAAACAAATTTCGATCGAATCGCATCAATCTGGAAATTATCCGCCATATTGGGTCACCATATTAGATCCAAAATTTTGAATTTTGAAAATCTGATATCATATTCGTAATCAGCGACCCTGAAAACCCTTGAGTAACGAGTTTCAAGGAAATCTGAATTTTGAATTTTTTAAATCTGACTTCAAATTCGGATTCAGCTACCCAAAAGTCCTTAGTATATACTTCGCCACTCAAATCGAATTATGTTTAGTATTTTTTTTGAGATGGCCATATATGTCCACAACTCTGCATACTTAAAGTTTAGGATGTGCTAAATACGAAATTTTAGTCAAAAATAAGTTTTGCCATATGATAGCTGTCAAAAACGTTGTTAGCAAAGTTTCGAACACAATCATGGAATTTGATTGTGAGGCGCTTCGTAAAACGCAAGCACCTTGCACTTGATTTTTAAAAATTTTGTAAAACTCATTAAACGCATCGGCCCACTCCGGGACTTTCCTTGTTTGTACTTTTGGTATACGTGTGCTAGAAAAAATAGAATGTGAAACTATTTTTTCACATTTCTTAAAAGTCGAAAGAAAACTAAAAACTTTCATTCTTTGACAAGTTTTTTCTAAACTCAATATTTTCAGACTTATAAGCTACTGAAAATATGGCTACAGTAATGTTAGTCAATGTTTTTGTTTAAGCAAATTACCGTCAAGAAAATAAGTTTTACGTGTTCTATTTACTAACATTCGTATTGTTAAACTGAATCTGCGTGGGAGTGCAAAACTGACTGTGAAGGAATTGTTTGTTGTGTGGGGAAAAGGCCAGAATTATTATTCAGGATTAAAAGCATTGCATCGAAAAAGTGGAAAAATGGTATGGTAACTGGAGAACATTACAAAAAGGTGCTACATTAAAAAAGCCGCTTCCAAAATTGGATTCATTTGTTTTTGAATTAGATGACCTTTTTGACATAGCACATGCAAGTGCGCTAGATCGTATGTCAAATCAAAGTGACAAACAATTTTTATTACATCAAAGACAGAGAGGAAGGGCAGGATATATTCTTGGAATTAATAATGAAAAAGACAGTAATGAAACACCTTCTCAGAAACTTGCAGATCGAAAACGACGTAGTGATTGTGAAATTGAATTAAAGGATTAGAATTTTTAATACTTATATTTGTCACTTTTAAAAATTACAATTATAAGTTTTATTTTTTAGAATCTAAAATAGAACTTGCATCTTTCTACTTCTAATAGTCAAGAGACAGTTGATGAGGCATCAATCGAAGAACGAGTCGATTTTTATTTTCCAAAGGAAGAAATAGAAAATTGAAAAAGAAAGAGAGGAAATCAAAATATAATAACAACAAAATTAGTTCTGGCGCTTGATAAGTGTAAAATTAGTGAACGAGATGCAGTACACATTCTAATAGCTACTGCTAAAGCTCTAGATCACAATGTAGAAGATCTAATTATAAACAAATCCACAATAAATTTAGAAAGAATGCGTATACGTGAAGAAGAAGCGGCGTCATTAAAAGAAAATGTTAAAAATTTAAATCTACAAACTCTTGTTGTTCATTTAGATGATAAACAGCTTCCTTCTTTAACTGATAAATCAAAGGTGGATAGATTATCTATTGTAAAAAACCATTTTGGGAATACAAGAATTCTAAGAATACCACCATTAATGTCAGGGACGGGAAAATCACAGGCAGTAGTTATTTACGATACACTTTGTGATTATAATTTACAACATGATGTTGAAGCATTAAGTTTTGATACTACTGCAACTAACACGGGTCGTTTTAATGGTGTTTGCGTTATTTTAGATCAAATGTTAGATAAAACTGTTTTATACCTTCCCTGTAGACATAAAATTAATGAATTAGTTTTAAGGAGTGTTTTTGATTACGAATTTGGTAAATCGACTGGTCCAGATGTTACTCTTTTTAAAGAATTTCGCGAATTTTAGCCGGAAATTGATACCTTAAAATTTAAAACAGATATTGTAGATCCTGTAATAGGGAAAGCTTTAAAAATAAATTCTTCAAAAATATTAAAATTTATAAGTAGCACTTTAGAAAAACAACAACCTCGAGATGATTATAAAAAGTTTCTCCTATTAGCAGCAATTTTTCTTAGCGATTTATCTCATGGTACAACTTTCTACGTTCCAGGAGCTGTCCATCATGCAAGGTGGATGTCAAAAGCTATATATTTGATTAATATATTTTTTCTTTTTGTTTCGCTAACAATTTCAATTAAGTGATAAAATTAAAAACGCTGTTAGGGAAATTTGTATATTTGTATGCACGGTTTATATATAGAACAATGGTTTACCGCCTCAATGTCAATAAAGCACCAAATCAGGATTTTAAATTCATAAAGAACATAGTTGCGTACAAGTCAATAAACAAGGATGTGTCCACAGTAGCTTTAGAGAAATTTTTAAACCATTTATGGTATTTTAACACAGAAACATTAGTACTGTCCTTTTTCGACGAAGATGTCTCGATCGCATCAAAAAGAAAAATGGTCGCAAATCTGTGTCATTCCTCAAAAGGAAAGGAAAATCTCAAGAAAGCCATAATTGGTGTCAGAGACGTTTCTTCATTTCTTTCTTCAGGAATTGAACAATTTGTTACAAAGAATACGTTACAATTTTTTGATAAATTTAAACTTGATACAGCGTTTTTATAATTAGATCCGTCACTTTGGTCAGAAAATGAGAACTTCAAAGCCTCGCAAAAAAAAATTGAAAATTTGTCTGTAACTAACGACAGAAAGGGTGGTAAAATTAATGTCAGACCTTTATTCGGTACTAACAAAAAATGAGACTGCAAAACAATATATATTACAAAACGTGGAAAAATATAGAAGAGAATATCTTGGATCTAAAAAACAAAATTTGATGACTTCAAAACAACAATAATGTAAAAGTTCCTACGATTAAAATATATTAAATGGAGTTATTTCCAAATTACTTAAGTTGTTTTAATTATTAAAAAGAAAAATACATATGCATCATATCAGCTAAATCTGTGTTAGGAGCTGTATCAACTTGGAAGTATAAAAAGTTAAATTTCTAAAAAAGAGTTCCCAAAATATCCCGATATTTCAAAAATCGCCCTTGACGGTGTTTTAGAATATTTACTTCAAAAATTAGGAAAATCAAAATTTTGAATCCGCCATATTAGATCAAAAATTTTGAAGAAATAATTTCTGATATCAGATTTATGATAAACGATTAAAAATACCCCCGAGTAAGAAATTTTGTTGAATTTCCGACAACATTTATGTGATAAAACCTTGGATACATTGTGGTGCATTTTTGACCCACATTAAACATCCGACATTTTAAAATTTTTTGAAAAAATTGAATTTTTGTCAAAGTGCTATCAAATGTGACCTGGAGAATTTTTTGCATAAAAATTAAAAAAGTTATGAATTTTTGTTTAAAAAAGTGCATTTTTCCCATGTACATATTTTCAATGGGATATTTCGATCGATTACTGGCACGTGTTAATATTAATCAATGGGCTTCAAATTTTGGGAAATTTTTTTTATTTTATTGAAACCAAACCGGGGGTCGGCGTAAACAAAATTCAAAAAAATAAATTCCCCATGTATCTTACGGACACCCTAATTTTTTTCCATTCAATCGACTGCAAAAGAGGAAGAATTTGATGGATATCGTCAACTGTATAGCCAAGAAATTTCAGCTAAACGATTTAAAGATTCTGGAGTTAACCAACTGATCGTACTCGCGCTTACACAGTGTGCTCAAAAAAATTATGTCAATGTTTTGCAGCTTTAGACAATAATTAAAATTAATAACTTTCAAGGAACAATAGCCAGTGACTTAAAACTCGCGAACATCATGGTAGGAATAATATTTCACAGCAGCGTATATACGTGTACGTGGTGTTATGCAAAAAAAAGAGAACTACATGAGCATGCAACCTACAGAACTTTGGGCAATACAATGGAAAATTATTTGTCTTGGTGCAAAGCAGGATTCGTTACTCGGGGGTTTATGTGGTCGCTGATTACGAATTTGATGTTAGTTTTTCAAAATTCAAAATGGCAGATCCAATATGGCGGATAAAAATATTTGAAAATTGAGTTAGGCTCATGAAAATTACTACTTGCAGGTTTTTGGGGTCGCTGATTACGAATCTTATGTTAGTTATTCAAAGTGTCAAAATCCAAAATAGCAGCCGAATTTTCAAAAAAATAATTAATTAGTTTGAAAATCGAATTTTGGAAAACTGACATCGGATTCGTAATCAGCGACCCTACAAACTCCCGAGTAACGATTTTTAACTTAATTAATTCCTTTTTTAAAAAAGTCGTTCGCCATTTTGAATCTGCCATTTTGAAATTTGAAAAACTGACAACAGATTTGTAATCTGCCACCCCAAAAACCCCTGAGTAACATGTTTTAAACCAATTAATTCATAATTAAACTTTTTTTACCCCTATTTTTGACCAATTTTTTAATACAAAACCGTTATTGTTTAGGGGTTAATATGCTCAAAAACCCATCATGTATAAATGATGCGGCTTTTTTATTGCAAACATTTATAGAAATTCTCTCGCAAGCGGTAACTATTTTTTTTCAAACAAGAAGAAACAAAAGCCTAACGGAAAAATAGAATTAGAAACGAACGAGTGACGCTATTGGTGATTATAAAAAACAAATTTCTAACGCATAAATATCGTAAGAAATAAACAGGTTATAGGATTTGGTGGCTGTAGGAGAAAAGAAATGCCTAATACAAAACCTAATTCAAAAACAAGTGATAAGCTATCATTGACAATCAAACAAGAAACAAAAGCCTAACAGAAAAATAGAATTAGAAACGAACGAGTGACGCTATTGGCGACTACAGAAAGAAACTAATTGCTAACGCTAAAATATCGTCAGAAACGAAAAAGTGATTGTGAGAAAAAAATACCTTGTGCGAAATCTTGTTCCGTCCGCCATTTTGAATTTAAAAAAACGAATATCAGATTCGTAATCTGCGACCCCAAAAACCTGCAAGTGGTAATTTTCATGAACCTAACTCAATTTTTAAATATTTTTATCCGCCATATTGGATCTACCATTTTGAATTTTGAAAAACTAGCATCAAATGCGTAATCAGCGACCACACAAACCCCCGAGTAACGAATTTTAAGTTAATAGGAAGAAAATTTTAAAAAGTCGTCCGACATATTCGATCCGCCATTTTGAATTTTGAAAAACTAACATCAGATTCGTAATCAACGATCCCATAAACTCCCGAGTAGTCATTTTCATGAGCTTCACTTGAAGTAATTTAACAATTTTTAATTTTTTTAACAGCCCTTAGCAAAAACATTTTTTTTCAATATAGTTATAATTATAAGATTGTAAAAAATTAATATGTCGATCCGTTTTGGAGCAAATATTGTGAAGGTTTTTTGTTTAAATAAAAAAGCAAAAAAACACTAAACACATGAATTAAAAAGACATATAGTCTTTATTATCACGACGTTTCGTCAATTTTTCATTGACCTCTTCAGGCTGTAGAACAAAGTTTGTTATATATAAATAATAATAAATTTTAGCACGAACAATTTTAACTAAAAGAATTTAAATTATCACAAGAGATATTTTTCTTAAGTAAATTAATTTACCTCTAAAAGAGATGATTAAAACATGTTTATAATAAAAATAAATAAATTTTGTCACTTCAAGTGACAACGTCAATAAGGTGTTGACACGATCGAGGTATGATACAAACTGTCGAAATATAATAAGAGTATTATTGCACTATAATTTTTTTTAAAAAGTAATATAGATTTGTGAATCTTTGGCGTATAGAACTGAAAAATTGATTAATTTTTGACAAAGTTATGAATGTTAGAACACAACCCGTGTAGAAATTTAATCATGGCCCAAATAGGGGCCAGATCTTTTGATCATTGTGTAGGCCATAACATGGCAATTTCTACACGGGAAAAGTCGTTTCAATCGAAACCGCTTGGCTTTAAAGGGTTAAGAGGACCCGCACCTGAAATTTCAACTATAATAGAATATAATTGGAAAAAGTTTTTATATTTTTTTCCTGACACTATTTTTATTCAAAAATAAGGTGAAAAAAACAAAAAAATTTAATGATTTTTTCGGAAATTTAAAAATTAAAAAAAAAATTTTTTTGTAACTTTTGACAAAATTAAAATTTTGCAAAATCCATGCCCTTAATTATAAAATGGAGTGTAAGAAACTCATTAAAACAAAAACCATGAGAAAATAATAAGATTTGTGAAAGAAGAAGCATTTTTTATAAGTTTTTTATAAGTTTTTTTTTATAACATAAAAAAATGCTTCTTCTTTCACAAATTTTATCATTTTTTCATGGTTTTTGTTATAATGAGTTTCTTACACTCTATTTTATATTTAAGGGCATGGAGTTTGTAAAATTTTAATTTTGTCAAAAGTTACAAAAAAAATTTAAGAAAGAAATTTTTTAAATTCCGAAAAAATCATGAAATTTTTTTTTGATTTTTTCACCTTATTTCTGAATCAAAATAGTGTCAGAAAAAAAATATACAAAATTTTTTCAATTCTATTCTGTTATAGTTGAAATTTCGGGTGCGGGTTCCCTTAACGTAGAAATAAATTATTTACTGATTTCAAGTTGTCTCAATATTGTACGATTTTTTTTACTCAAGTTATAAGCCTTCAAAGTCAACTGACTATACTTTTTGCACCAATAGTAGTAAAATTCATTTTTGACCCTTTTTCTCAGCCACGCAACTAACTCAACGGCGAATTAGAGAAATCGATGATTGAAAATTTTGCTTCACACGATTTGACTTTTTTTTAAATATCTCTGGAACCCGTTAATATTTTTTGCTGTCCTTGGTCTCCGCCGGTTGTCTTTATACAGTCATAGATTCTTATACGGTCATCATTCTTTCTCTTCTATAAGTGCCAAAAACACTTTAGGCAGTCAGCTTCTTGCCTATAGGCAACAAGCTTAATCACTAATTGAATCCAGGCAGATAAAGGAATGCGCGTCCTCCACACGTGGATTCTTCTATTTGCTTAAATTTAGCCTAATGTCTAGAAATTAAGCTAAATGCCTGATAAAATATACTTGTCGTTAATGCTTCCTCCACGAGGAAGCAAATTTTTTTGCTGATCGTAAAGAGGAAACAAAATGTTAATGTAATTAAAATCTAGATTCACAACTTGTTTTATTTCTTTTCGACATATTGGAAACTCCGTTTTGAAAGACGTGTTAGAGTAAATCTAGGGAAAAAGGCCCAAATATGGACATGGTTTCGATTTAATGCTATAGAACCCGAACCCAATAAGATGTTAAATTGTAATATACTGAATAAAAGTACAGTATATTAGGCATCTTTAGACAACAGAAAAAATCCTTTATTTTGAACCCACAAAGTTTTTAAAGTATTTTTGAAAATTGTTAAAATTTTTTATTTAAAAAAGTGGCCTCAAGATGGACACTTTCTTAATTATCTCTCAGAAATCTCAAAAAACTGTTGAAGATTGTGTATAATTGAAAACAAAAATATAAAAAACAAAGTCTGAAGCCGTTTACACCTACTCAATCAGAATAAATGAAAATTAGTTTATTTTTATTCTTAAAACTAGAGGTCCGAACAAGGGAAATATGATCTTTTTGTTTCTAAAGAGAGGGTATTAGTTGGCTACAATTAAGAAATGGGGAAAAACGCAAATCAACTTGTGTAATTTTTTTCGACGTATTTCATAACCGTGCTCGTTGATTCGTATGATTTTCTTAGCACAAAAACTATTAATGTAAGTTTTTATTCAAGGATTTCTGCAGTTTTCTTACTACCCGTGATTTTTTATCATCAATTTTTTTAGTAATTAATTAATATTTTAAATTTTTGTTAGTGCAGTTAAATGCAATTTTCCTTTCTGCGTTGAATAATACCGTAAACTGGTACTGAATTTTTCTTGAAGTCTAAATATAAAAATATATACGAATATATATAAATCTGAAGTCCACTAGGTCAAGAATTGTATCTACCAGGGATGAGTACACTCTTTTCACTAAATTTTCAATAATATCAATTTACTTGTTGAGAACCATATAAAGATCAATTCCAACCGACAGATTAGCTCAGTCGGATAGATGCCTGGCGTTAGCGGTCAAGGACCAAGGGTATAAGTATCCTTGGTTCGCGCCCACTTGGCTTGGTATTTTTCCGGCACGTGAGACAATCTGAGCGGGAGGTTTGACGTCGAGGTATAATGATGTGCACCGTCGATTATTATTGTCCGGTACACACCATTAGAACTCGACTGTCGATAAACCGGTTGTACTCAGAGAGGTTTTCTACAGTTTCCCTCTTCTCTGGCGAGAAAACCCATTGACGGGTGTTCCAGGCGCAATGCGAGTACTCCTAATAAAAGTCGGCTGTAGACGCAAATTAGGTTAATATATAGAAAATTTATGTAGAATGGTTATGCTTAATCCAAAAAAAAAGTATTTCTCGGGGACTCTTGTCGAAGTGCGTAAGGCCAATAGGGTAGGAGTATAAACAATAAATAAATAAAGATCAACTCCAAATATGTTTGCTATATTATTACTAAAATCTACACATGAAAGTACATAAATAATACAAAACTGCAGTCCACTAAGCCAAGAATTATGAGCGTCAGAGGGGTAAAATCTAAAAAAAATTTAAAGATCAACTCCAATCCTTTTCTCTGTATTTTTTCCATAATTTACACGTAAAAATAAATAAAATTACCCAACGCTAGTCCACTAGACTAAGAATTGTGAGAACTAGCATACGTATAATTAGTATCAAAAATTTGAAAAAAGGTTTTAGGTTTTCGCTGAAAACGCAATGAAGACAAATTCTAATCATTTCCACTACATTTTTCCTGTAATGTACGCGTGAAAATACATACGTGTACCAATCTTTAGCTCTCTAAATGAAAAACTGTTAGCGCTAGGGGGGAAGGGGTACGTGGTCATTTTTCGTAACCATTTTAATAGGGTTCCTACCGGGTACGGAACCCTAAAAACAAAAGAAATTTCTAAAAATTTACGTTTTGGCAACACATTTTCACAATTCGGAAGAAAGAATTGTGTTGCTTATATGGGCGAATCCACGGAACCGTGCGATTTAAACATAAAAATATAAATATTTTTAAATTACAAGCACACTTTTTATTTTTAGATATATATGTTCGAAATTTATTCAAGAACAAAATTTTCTGTGCGTGAATCATTTTTATTTACTGCTGAAAGCATTGTAATTAAAAAAGTATATTGAAATTTTGATTGGCAAGATGTCATTTTTGAACTGAAAAAACAAATGAAGAAAACTGAAATATGTATAATAATCAATTATATTCTAGTCGATTTTTCTAAGTAGAAAGTTTTTACAAATGTTTTTACCTATTTTTATTTATTTCTTATAATTTACTTCAATAGGAATGATTGTTTATTTGTATTTATTTTATATTTCTTTTACGAGTTTTAAAGTGCAAACAATAAAATTATAACGTATTTAACCATTCAAAATCTTTATTTTCATAAAATATTCTTAACATTTTACTTTTTAAAACTTTTTTAAATTGAAAATCAAAAGATTATTTGCTTACCATTGTGAAAAATATTTTCTAACCCGTATTTCTAGAAATTGACATTTCTGAATATAAACAAACATATCGACCTTCCAATAATTGAAAACTGATATATTCACACTTATAAGATCGAGTCTTTTAAAGATGAAAATTCCACAACATTTTTATATTTAATATTTTTAAAATGTTTTAATTGGAATACATATTTAGCATTTAGAATCATGAATATTTATAATAATATTTACCGTTCACACAAAGTTTCAACTGATTATTTTTTAAGCTATAAGTGTGCCATTAAAAAAAGTATAAATTTATAATCATTCACGTTTGAAGGTGTAGACATAATTATTGTTTTATTATCTTTATTTTTAAAGGCACACGGTTAAGTAAGGTCCAAATTTATTAATTTTTTCATAAGGAATAAGCTCTTTCAAAAAAATTAGAATTGCATTACCGCTGAAAGCACAAAATGAAGAAAACCTTGGACTTCCTGTTACTGAAAAATGGGAGTAACATTGCTTGAATTGCTGCCATTTAGTTTTAATAAAGGAGCACATATTTCTTTTGACGTGGAATAGATTTTAAAATATTAGAAAAATTATTTACAGCTTTTCTTGGACGATTTTAATTTACGCTGAAAAAGTTATACACGTTTAAGTCGAAGAGAAGCCCAAAGTAACAAATCAAATTTAATTTTTTAAGTACACATATGACTATTTATTTTACATGAAGATTATACAAATTATGGTTTTATTTGACTATTCTGTTTTATATGTTATCTAAGAGACATTGACATTAAAAAAAATTATATAATGTTAAAAAAAATTGTTTAAATGAGGAGTAACATGAAATCACACGGTTCCATGTATTTGCCCTTATAGCCCCGCCGTTTGTGAATTTGGTTTTTGCCTCATAAATTTTACTGTAAATACGAAATGAACATATTTATTACTTAGTAAACTCAATAAAGTTTCCCATAAGAAATCCCTTTTATAAAGAACAATCACTTTGAGAAGTTAAGACAGGAACAACTTACCTCGGTTACCAAACTTTTGCTACGTTTGAAACTGCACTAAAAAACATTAAGTCACTTACAAGCTACTACTGTTTACAAAATAATTAATAGTCACAACTATTGCATTGAATAGTATTGCCAGTTACCGCAGCAACAATTTTTTAAAAGCAAGTAACACAATTTATCGATACACGGCGCCGATAGCATCAACCCCATCCGAAAACAGAGTTTTGTTCCTAATAGCCCCAGGGTATGGTACTAAAAACTAAATTTTTCAAAATTATGATTTACATAAGTTTTTCCTTAACAAGGCATTATAAAAAATATCCTTTGCGGGAGAATTGGTACCTTTTATAATCATCACACTAACCGATGGTAAATTACGGTGGTGAGACTCCGTGGCTTGTGATCATCAATTATTATTGCTTGTTGATAGTAAATTTACATTTTATAAAAAAAAGAAATGCATAACGGTGAAATTAGGTGGGATTGTGTAAAACGATATTGTTTGTGTAAAGTTTACACTGCTGTGAATGATAATTTTCGTCAACAAAAGGCGATACGCAAAAAGGGAAAAACAGCATGTACAACGCACGCTGCAGAATTCTTCCTCATCCACTTCCACTTTCAAAAGCAGAAGCTCATGACATTTTGTCAAGTCAGCAAATTTTGACTCCGATACCTCATTCGGAAAACTTTTTATTAAAAGTTCCATTTAATATGGAATTGTTCAGTACTTCTAATTTCAAGCCGTTCGGTAGACGCAAAACGTAGTAAATTAAGATGTAGCTTGTAAGAAAAGTTTTCTCGGGACACTTATATCACAGGAATTAGTACCTTTTTCATCTATTTTCTGAAATAGTACTGTTTTCCACTAACCCGTCAATAAATGATTTTAAATGTTTTTTTAAAGTGAATGAATTTGCATCATTTATATTTCTTTATCACTATGTTTTAAGAAAACTTATTATTTTATAAATAAGTAAAAAATTGCACAATAACTATTTTTTCGTCACAATTTCTTACCAAAAACTCAAATATTTTCTTTAAAGATGTTTAAAAATTTGTATATTTTTTATAAAGTTACACCCGTGTGATATTTTAGCAAGTTTATATTATTTACTTCTTAAGTTTAAAGTATATAAATACTGAAATTATACAAATTATAATTACATAATGGGGAATAATTTTTGCATGAATTTACGATTTCAGGGTTATGTCGCCTTTAGCTCTCAAGGAGATCGAATTGCCTTGACTCAAATAGAACAAATGATTGACGGAAAGTATGTTAAATTAGGCTACTACGATACACAAGCGGATAATTTAACATGGTTAAACGCAGAAAGGTGGATTGGTGGAAAAATTCCTCAGGATAGAACAATCGTAAAAAACGTTCTAAGAACTGTTTCTCTGCCTCTTTTTATATGCATGTCTACTATTTCATCGGTTGGCATTGTCGTCGCCTTATTACTTATCATTTTCAATATATGTAATAGATATAGAAGGTAACTGAGAACTTTCTTTTTAATTTCCCAAATCAAAGTAATAGCTTTAAGTATTTGTTGAAATAAGCATTCCTCACAACAACATATTACTCAGAATATCTAAAAGAACTCACTCAGAAATCCCAGGACGTAATAAAGATATTCTTTGGATATCTTTTTAAGCCAGACTCCATCCCAGTAAAAAAACAATTATTAGACAAGCGAAAAGGCGAATTGAACAGACGGCTGCATTTAGCTTATTGAATTGGATGTTTAATTAGCCTTTATTATAGGTCCAATTATCCTGAAATTTTTCTGGGCTTTAAAAAAGAAGAATTTTGCTTAAGTAGTGTTAAGAACTAAACGAAATAGATAAATGTACATTAAAAAAGTATGAAAATTTCTACAATAAGAGGAAAATAAGAAAAATAATAGTATATAGTAAAATCCCTATAAAAATGTTGAATGTGCTTCGCTGTACAGTTCTAGTAACAGTTCTTGTTTATAATAAACGTGAAAAAAAGTAATTTATTATATAGGTACAAATATCAGTACGGATATACATCCACTGTAGATAAAGTAGAACTTTTCATAATTCTTACTTTTTTAATGTACATTTATCTACTTCGTTTAGTTCTTAACACTACTAAAGCAAAATTCTTCTATTTTAAATTCCAGAGAATTTTCAGGATAATTAAACAATTAGTCCAATTCGACAAATGCAGTAAAGCGAATTGGACAAGCCGTTTGTCCATTTCGCCTTTTCCCTTGTCTAATAATTCTTTTTTTACTGGGATATTCATAGAATGTTCTAAGTCCATGTTTTTGCTGTGAAAGGATTAATACAAACCTAATTAAACACTAAGAGAATTATTTAATAGAAACAAATTTGATAAAACAACTTTTAATTACTAAGCAATTTAATATAACAAATATATCATTATGCTTTTACAGAGTGATAATGTCTTCCCACCCAGTGTGTAATACCATAATGCTGGTCGGAGTTATTGCATGTTTTATCTCAGTTTTTTTATTGGGTATCGATGGTAGATTTATGGAGCCTTGGCAATATCCCAAAATTTGTCAGGCAAGAGCTTGGATATTATCAGTTGGATTTACTCTAGCATTTGGAGCAATGTTCAGCAAAGTTTGGAGAGTACATCGATTAACAACGAAAACGAAAGCTGACCAAGCAAAGGTATAATTTTTTCATTTCAATTAAACTTAATTTAAAAATTTTTGTTTGTTAATAGTTAACAGAAAAGGTGTCATAAATAAATTGAACCAGGGCAAATGCTTTTTTTATCCTAATAGCACAAAAATGGCGTTTTTTAATATATGACGACGGGGAGTAAAGTCAGTCAATTGTTCCACCGTATGAAAATGGCGGGCATTTTAGCATAAGTGCAAAAATAACAAAGGGTCCCATGCGCTATTTTCGCCAGTGGAATAAAATAAATAACATATTTACACAAGTCGAACAAGTGAATGACTCCCTATCGTCTGCTATCTGAAATCATCTCTTTTGTGCATTTGAAATAAAAAATATTGTGAGCAACAAGGAAACAAAAGCAGACATTTGTTTACGCTGATCTTTGTGACAATTAAGAATCTTAATTTCCTTTGTAAATTAATAAAAAAAACAATTTTTAATATTTATACCCAAGTAGAAACTTTCACATGTCAGAATAAAATACAATAATAATAACAACTCACTTTATGTATTCCAATAATACATATTGTGCATTGATGTATACATGTTCACATCACCAGGTTCTAGCGTCATAGAAGATAATGTTTGAATACCTATTTCAAAATTATAAAATATATATATATAGTCTTATCCAGTACAATAAAAATAAAAATCACTATTTCAGATAATATTAATGTTAATCATATTTCCTATTTTATATTGGGAAATTGACAATGAAGAATTTTATAAATTTGTTCCACAATAAGAAACTTTTGACTATAAAATTATTAATTTTAAGAAATCAGAAAAAAGCATATTTCCTACACAATACCAAAATCTCTGCCAATTAGCATTTCGTTAATACTTATTTAAGGTGCACAAGATTTGTTTTAATTTCATGAATGCAGTGCTTCTTTATAAAAAAAATTTTTTTGTCTTGGCTGATATTGTTCTTTGCTTATTGTATCTCTAATGTGTAAGAAATTGCATCTCTAGAAAATCTTATAAGCATAACAAAAAATTTTAAATGGTTGATCCAATATAGCAGAAAAATTTCATAAATCACATCACCGAAAACCCCTAAATAACTTGTTGAAGGCGAATTTGGAATTATTTTTTCCGCTTTGACTGGATTCTTTCAGATAACTTTTATAGTACTATTAACTTTAATTTAACATGTATTTTAGAACCTATACATACAAAATATTGTGTCGACATTTTCTTTATTTTCTTCCTTCGATTGTACGAACACATATCGTACGAGCAATGTTTAAGAGCCGGGCAAGGTCTGACAATGCCCACTAATTCTTGGGGAATGTCTCAATAATGCCCACTTTTTTTAGACAATGTCATGACGTAGAAATTGTTGAATAGTTGTTATTATTCGGTTTATTTATTTATGCAAAATGTTTTATTAAAAAAATAATCACTTGCACTTGCTTTGGGCACATCCCGCTTCACAATTACACCTCTCGTATCCCCGACCCCCAAATACGCTGATTTTTGAATCAGCTTCTCTTAGTGTGATTTCTACATCAGAAACATTTTCGAATTCAATAAGATTTTTGTCACATTTATGTATTTCACTTTGCACGAATTTTCTATTTAGTGTGCCATGTTCGTTTCCTAAAAAAATGCATAATTAGAAAAAGCAAGGGCATTATATAAAATTAGTAAATCACAAGTGTTACTTACCCAGAGTATAATAGTCATTATCAATCTCTATAACAGCTGACAAAACATTTCGTGCTACTCCTCTTGTCCTGTCGACATCGGAAATGGGGATTCTGACCGTAGATCCGATTGCTAATGGCACTAAACTTTGCAAACAAAACTTTAACATTTTTTATGCTTGTTTTCCTAAAACCTAAATGTTCTCTTACACTTGCTCGATTTTCACGAAGTCGTTTCTTTACTTTATTCTCTATAATTAAAAAAAATTGTAACTGTATTATTTATAATAATATATATTTAATGGCAAAAATATTAATGAAACATAAAATTAGCTAAATTTATTATTAATTTTTATTATTAAGTTAAATATAATTATCAGCTGCAGACAATTCCACATTAAAATCTTGACGTATTTCCGGAAGCGCTTGAGGTTGTGTTTCTTATGGATTATTCTCAATTTTAGGAGGCGGTTGAGTCACATTGGACATGCTTTGTTGTATCGTCGTTGTCTTTACAAATTCGTTCGATATCCTCCTCTGTGTTAATGTTATTAATTTCTAAATTGGGGATTGCAATCGACATAATACCGACTTGTGCTGAGCAACGGAAAATTGCTTCTAAAAGTGAACGACCTATTTCCAAACACAACAGTATATTGAGATTTTCAAATACATTACTATTAGGAATATTTACTTATTGATTATATGCACTGTATGCAGTTCCGTGATTACAGTCCATTGTCAAATTTCGTTAAATGGTCCAGATAGACCATAATAAAACGAAAGCCGTTATGTTCTTGTGAATGCATATCTATTGCATATTCTTGTGACATTGCAATATAATTTCTTGCCCTCCCTACAAAAAAAGTCGCATTGAAAAGTATTAAACTGTATTGACAGTTTAAATACGATTTAATCGCGTTTTCTGCCCAAAGTAATAGAAAGTCTCTCATTAAAAAGTAGTAGAAAGTATTAACCATTCTTTTAATATTTTGGTGTATTAAATTGCATTCAAGCGAAACCAATAAACTGTATTAAATAGTATTCATATTTATTGAGAAATTTAATTTGTATACAATCCCATTTAAGCGCATTCGAAGCAATATGAACTATCGCATTAAAAAGTATTAATTTGGTTCCAATGCGTATTTGTCGAATAACGTAATTCACAACACCTCGGCGCCAATACAAAGCAATACTTTTGAATCTGACAGTTTATGTAGGCTCGTACTCCATACGATTCTTTCCTCCATGTCGAATCGCAGAATGTGTGGCAGCAAGAATATCAGACAATTCTTAATTTTTTATATAATATAAAATTTTGTCACAGTCAATACTTAGAGGTTTCATCATTTTTGAACTAAAATATTTCCTTTATCAGAATGGGTAAAAAGACTTCAGGATTTTCTTTTAAGAACCATTTTGTGATATACAAAATTTAATTTCCATACAAAAGTTTTTTCTTTTAAGGTGTAATACGATGCTTATTATGTAAACTAGTAATAATACTATTATTAACTTCTAAACTTATCTTTTTTTAAATTTCAGAACCTTTAAAATAGTCCTTTCAATTTTTTTTTATAATGTTAGTAGAATCTTGTTTTGAATTTTGGTTAAAATTTGGTTTGAGACAACTGTAATTTAATATGTTTTTAACATTATTGTCTTATGAGGCACGTGACCATTGAATGACATAATCTTAAGGGTGTCGGAACAAAATAGGTAGGGTAATGTCACCTTAAGTGGACCGCCTTAGCTTTTAAGTTATCTGACAGCGGAAACGTGAAGTAAATAGTGCGAATAGCAGCACCGCACTTAGAAACCGTAAGAAATTAAGTTCCGCGATAAACATATACGTTACCGTTTGATGTAACGCGTTTTTAAGATCACAAACCAAGAAAAAGTCCCTCTTACAATAAGTTAAGTGATTCAGAAGTGTAAAAATAGTGTAAAATTTAAGTTTTAAATAGTTACTTATTTTTTCCTTCTACTTTAAACATTAAAATTGATTGTCTAAGTTTAATTAAGTGATAATTTTGACTAAAAAAGTTGTGGTGGCTGCCATGAAAAGTTGCATGTCACCATGAGTGGACCACTGTTTGTAACCATGAGTGGATTACCTGTTTTTTCCATTTTTAATGTCAGTTTACCATTTTTTGGATATAAATTGACATTAAATTGGTTTGAAACTATGTTTTATGTTCTTAAATAATTTTTTTGTGATATTGATGTGATATGTGCCAAAATTATTAAAAATGGTTCGACTTGCAAACATTGCGACACAAACATGGTCTGAAGCTGCATAAGCCTAAATTTTGTATTAATATATCAGAAATATTAAATACATTAAAGAATTTAGAATAACTTTCGCAATTTTTTAGGAGTGGTCCACTCAAGGTTACACTTTTTCCATTCCTTAAAAATTAAATTTTTTTAAAGTCAATTTTTTCTTCCAAATAAAAAAAAATCAAATCTATTATGGTATAAACACTTATCTAGGTATCTTAACTAAAGCTTGGAATAGAAACCTCCGATTAATTTGCTTTCATATAGAATTTTTTCGAAAAAAGCTAAGGCGGTCCACTCAAGGTGACATTACCCTATTTAAAAATGTCTGTTAAAAGTTACAATTTTTAAACGAACTTTTTTCACAATTTAAACAATTATCGCAACATTCAAAGGAATCAACCGGATTTTTAAATGTTTGTACTTTTATTTTCGTCCAAGAAACTGAACATTTATTCATGGATAGAATTATAGGAAATAAAGTAGAAGCACACAAGAAAGATGTAAACAAACGAGTTATAAAAAACACATCGCCAGACGTCAGAACCCAACGGGCACATAAAAATCTTTCAGTTTACTTCCTATTGTTGTATTATGTTAACAAATATCTATAATTTCCTGGGCGCAATTTAAAGTAAAAATGTTCAGGATTCCGGCTCATTATTTACAAGTTACGATCAATGTTTCAATTATGATAAAAATTCGTTTTTAAAAGAAAGTATAAATTTTAACAGCTATTTTTAAATACCTTTCTTGTTCCAACACTCTTAAGAATAGTTAAATATTTTTTGCAAGAATAACTATGTAAAAAATATAATATAGGATTTCATTTAATTATTTTTTCCATGAATTGAATATAAATGTATATATATAATCGCCCTACTGGTTCGTCCTCAGGGTTCGTGCTTCTAACATTGTAAAACAGTTTAAGGTATCACATCCTCTAAACACTTTTCTATAGATTTTTAAAAAAGTTTGACCATACGTTCTTATCATCATTCTTGAAATATTTGAAAAATTAAAAGAATTTTCACCTCACAAAACCAGAGATACTTGCTATCAAAGTTGCATTTGCTGCATGTAAAACATAAGTAATGTTTGGGGAAGAAGTATATTTTCATGAATATAATTATAAATTGTTTAGATTTTTTTTACAAAAACTAATATATAATACACAAATATATTTTTAATCACAATATACAAAAGAATTTATAGTTTATCGTCTCGTTTTTTAAAATTATTAAAGCTTCCATTTTATGACGTTATTTGTCGTTATTTAGTACCCCCACCACTGTGATACGGTACATGTACGACTGTATTTGTAGTAAAGGAAACAGGTTGTGCTAAAAGTATAAGAACGAGAGGGTGAAAGTATAGTGCGTTAAATAGTATTCCGAGGCTACAAACTTTTGTCTCAGATTACAGGGGATGCGATACCTTAATTTGTGTGATGGGTTAAAACTGATATTTTAGTGTTAATTTTATTTTATTATTTTAAAAAATGTTTTTCTGGTACTTATAAGCAAATAAAGTGTGGTTGCCTACTTTAATCCTTTAATTTTCGCAAGGAAAGTGTAATAATTAAAATTTTTATGGAAATACATAAATAGAAAAGTATAGTTGGAACACCCATATTTCTTTGTAAATTGATCATACTATATTACTAATATGAATACAGGCAACCGTGATTGGTAATTTCTCTATCTTTTTCCATTTAATGTGCAAATGAGAGATACTTGTTTGACAACTTGAACATAATTGTGAATTTTTTAATTTCTCATTTGTTTTGGAAAATTAAACATAATTTTTGAACCATCAATTTGATGGCAAAACCTACTAGCCCTAATTATAATGTATAATTATATATAAATTCAAAACGTTTTTACCCTCAGACCAGAATGATACCTCAGCTATATCCCACGGGATATAGTATATTCTAGGGACATCCATGAGATATATGTGGTTTCTATGAAATACATGCTTAATAATAAAAATTTAATTATTGTAACAAATAAACAAATGCTTTTCATTAAAATTGTCTCCCGTTAGAAAATTCTTCTGTTAGGGTGAGAATATATAAAATTACTTTATGAAAACCAACCACTAAACAAAAGAAACATTACACAGTTCGACACGATTTTGCACACATGAACGAAACAAGGATTTTCATAAACTAGAGCCAAAAAAAGATGCCCGTGTCTGGCCGTTTTTCGAGATCAAGTCGTTTACGGTTTTTAGGGGTAAAAACAACCCTTAAACAGAAGGTAACCAATTGTCTTGCAAAAAATCTATAAAAATAGGAAATTTTTATTCAAAAATTGTTTTAACATTATTGGGACCATTAAACATTCCCTTAATAATATTTCAGGCCTAACTTTCAACCCCAAAGCTACCCCTATTTCGATTTATTTCAAAAAATACCAGGGGCGATCCACGTCAACCAAACCAAAGCTCTGTCCAAAATTCTATGCGATGAAAATAAACACATAATATGTCAAAATACTCGTAAACTAATGCCCTTTCAATTGCAGAGTGGCAAAATTGAAAATTCCGTCATTACTGTGTCACCTAAAAGACACTAAATTCCAAAATTTGCAAATATAATTATCAATTATTTTTTAAAAAAGGTTAAAAAATGATTACTCATGACATATTTAAATGTTTTTGTGGTCGCTAATTACGAATCTAAATTTAGGTTTTAAAATTCAAAATGTCGGATCCAATATGAAAGACATTTTTCGAAAATTTTTTAGATTCGCTTGAAACTTGTCACTCGGGTGTTTTCGGGGTCGCTGATGACGAATCTGATGTCAGTTTTTAAAATTTAAAATGGCGGATCCAATATGGCGGACATTTTTCGAAAAATTTTTGGATTTGCTTGAAACTAGTCACTTGGGGGTTTTCGGGGTCGCTGATGATGAATCCGATGTCAGTTTTTCAAAATTCAAAATGTCGGATCCAATATGACGGACATTTTCGAAAAAATTTTTTAGATTCGCTTGAAACTTGTCACTCGGGGGTTTTCGGGGTCGCTGATGACGAATCTGATGTCAGTTTTACAAAATTCAGAATGGCGGATACAATATGGCGGACAATTTTCGAAAATTTTTGGATTTGCTTGAAACTAGTCACTTGGGGGTTTTCGGGGTCGCTGGTGACGAATTCGATGTCAGTTCTTTAAAATTCAAAATGGCGGATAATTTTCTAAAAAAATTGGATTCGCTTGAAACTTGTCACTCGAGGGTTGTTGGGTTCGCTGATGACGAATCCGATGTCAATTTTTCAAAATTCAAAATTGCTAATCCGATATTGCAAAACAATGCTGTTTTGTAGCCCTAAAAAGGGTTGATTGAAGGTTTATTTATTTTTTGGTGTTTTAATTAATTTATTAGCAAGGGCTGATTGATAGTAACTCTCTTTAAATGGTTTTAAAAGTTCAAAATGGCTGATTAAAAATGGCGTGATAAATTAAAAAATTCATTCGAGTATCTTAAACATTGAGTTTATTTGGTGGTGTAACTATAAAAGAATGTGCCGATTAGATTTTTGTTACAGAAGGTGCCGGGGATAATCTCTTGTTTAGCGAACGTTTCGTTTTTTTGTGTTGCTGTCTTGTATACAAAAAATTGAGTCGATTTAATGTGCATTTTTGCTCAATCAAAAAGAGCTTCATGGCATTCAAAATAGCGTTTTGAGGTTTACGTTGTTAACTGGCATGTGTTACTTCTCTTTCTAAAACTGCTTCAACGCCACCGCATGCTCCTTTCCCATGAGCAGTTGCATGGAAATGCCACTCAGCCATTGCGTTGAAATCTTTTTCGTGGTTTATTAAATTTATTATTTGGTACCGATTTTAGTAGTGCTGTTTAGCCTCGTCAGTAAAATAGTACCCATATTTTTTTGACATTTAAGCATACTTTTTTTATTTCCGGTATTACTGTTTGCTGTAATATGTACACTGCTGCAGTGTCATGCGTTGTATAGTCTGACAATAATACAATACTACGGTTCTTTATTTCATTCTCTTCCTTGTAATAGAAAACTGCAGGATGTACTTACTGTGCATTGATCATTATTATAATGATATTCTTGCACAGCATCCTGCGCAACATAAGCATAGATTTCAGAAAAATCACACTGCAATATAACTTCGCCTTCTTAAAGGTTATTTTTCTTTTCCTGAAAGTAGGTACTCTGACTGTCTTTTAGCAATAAAATGATGCGGTAAAAGTTTCTTAAACTGAGTGGACATTTCGCTTATAAAATCTTCTGAAGAAAAAAAAAAATTTTTTTCATAATACACCTATCAGTCGATTGCCAAGAACTACAAATAATATCACTAATTTTATTAGCTTCTAAAGCAGTTGACACTATATTTAAAAAAGTTTCAATACCAGGACATGAGGTGCACTCTAAGAGAAAAGAAGACGGGTGAGGATTTTTACATAGGGAGCGTTCACAAATGATGTCACGTTTTTGAGGTAGGGGGGAGGTCTCTACTAAACGTGACACAATGTATTTTTACATGTGAAATTGCGTGACAGGGAGAGGGGGGGGTCTAAAATCCCGGAAAATTGCGTGACATAATTTATGAACGCTCCCATAAAACAAAATTAAAACAATCTTTATAATTTTAAATTAAAAGCTCTGAATCAGGTGCCAATTTTTCAAAATTTAACGCATCAGACATTAATTAAAATTTTTGATGAATTAAGCAGACGCAAACGCTATGAGTGCCAGCCGATCCCGCACAAACAGAATTTTTTGGTCTCAAAGCAGCAAACTTTGACATGACAATCGGCAAATCAGGATATTTTTCCTTAAATTCTGTATGCATTACTTTAATATCAGTAAGCAAGAGTCTTTTTTGTAATAATTGTTTTTCTCCATTGACTTTAGAAGAAACAGTATCTTTTCTTCCCGGCATTAAACGGCTATTTTGATCACAGTCATAAAATTCTTTAACTTTATTAATTGTTTCCTCAGGTAATGTTTTACCTTGTTTGAATTCAGGTTTGGCCAAAATTCCGCCAAAATTTTTTAAATGTTTAGCTTGTCTAGCTTGTGTTTCGAAAGTGCCAAACTCTGAAGCAATTTGTCTTACTGTCTAACATTCAGGAGCTATGGTCAGGATAGATATGCGAAGTAGATTCCATTTTACAATCCGCCATGATGGCTAATTAAGTTACAAAAATCAACGTTGATACGCCAAATGAAAATGAAAAACAAATCTTGAAGACCAAAAGTTTAACATTTCAGTGTTAGTACAAAAACAAATGACGAAGCATACTTAACACGTTAAAGTCTTAGATGCAACAAATCAAATATTTCGAAAGAAAATCAACCCCTTTAATGTTACTACAAAAACAAATGAACACAAAACAAGCTTTGCACATAAAGGTTTTAAAAGGCAAACAAATAAAATATGACGAAGGAGAATCTAACAGTTGAATGTTAGTACAAAAACAAATGAAGACGAAGCAAGCCTAGCACGTTAAAGTCCTACTCGGAAAAATGTTTGGGACAGTATCTGTACCTTTTGGTGCATTGGTTATCCCTGTCTAAAAATTTTACTATTCAATTCACTTCACACTTATTATTTCCTATTGTTTTTATATGAAGTGAAGTTAATTGTTGGATAAAATTTTTTGAAAGGTATAGCATGTGCACCTTACATTTTTCCGTGTAGACGCAACCAATGAAAAATTTGTAAAAAAAATCAACCATTTTAATGTTACTACAAAAACAAATAAACACGAAACAAGCTTCACACATTAAGATCTTAGGCGCAAACAAATGAAATCTGACGAAGGAGAATCTAACAGTTGAATTTTAGTACTAAAACAAATGAAGATGAAGCATACTTAACATGTTAAAGTCTTAGACGCAACAAATGAAATATTTTGAAAGAAAATCAACCCCTTTGGCTAACAAGTTAAGATCTAAGACTCTATCAAATGATAAATGATAAAAGAAAATCCAACACTTCAATGTTAGTACAAAAACAAATGAAGGAGAAGAAATTCTTATATGATAAGGTCGTTACGTAAACTACTGACAAGTGTTAAAAGAATAGCCAACACTTATTTAATTTTTAGAATTCTGAAATCAGAATCGCGATTAGCGACCTAAGGATCCCCTGACTTACAAACAAATTCCATACGTGTTTTAAAAATTGTCCTTCACATTGAATCCACCATTTAAAATTTTTAAAATTCTAACATCAGATTTGTGATTTGCGACCTCAAAAACCTCCGAGTAGCAAAATTCATGTGAATTCAATGATTTTTTGAAATTTGAGTCGCCATATTGTATCCGCCATTTTGAATTTTAAAACACTAACATCGGACTCGTCATCAGCGACCCCAAAAACATTTAAATATTTCATGAGTCATCATTTTTTAACCTTTTTTTAAAGTAATTGATAAATATAATTGCAAATTTTGGAATTTAGTGTCTTTGAGGTGACACAGTAATGACGCTATTTTAAATTTTGTCACTCTACAATTGAAAGGGCATTAGTTTACGAGTGTTTTAACATATTATATGTTTATTTTCATCGCATAGAATTTTGGACAGAGCTTTGGTCCGGTTGACGTGGAACGTCCCACCAATAAAACTAAAGAAATTTTGGATTTTTTGAAATTAATTGTTGAATAAGCGTAATATTTTTTTACAGCCTAATATTTTTAATTTTTCACCCCCACCAATATCTCAAAACCACCCTCTTACCTACATCAACATATTGAATATTGCCCTCTGATTTTTTAATTTTTATAAAACTTAGTATATAAGGGATTTTGGGGTCGCTAATTAGAGATCTGAAGTCAGATTTTAGAAATTTAAAATGACATAGAAAATGTCGGACAAATTAAAAAAAATTATCTGATTTTTATAATAAGTTTTTTAAAAAAGTAAAAAAAAATTTGACTTTTATTAAATTAAAATAATAATGTTATTTGTCCGCCATTCTGGATATGCAGTATCACGGAAATTTTTTTCCTAAGTATATTCGGAAATCATGATGTTCGTTAGATGTCCTCGGATATCGCGAGGACATTTAAGGGATCTTTTAATTTCTAGATATAATTGGCGCAAAGAATAAAATTTTGAGCCTATGTTTGTACTTTGTTATATGAAATTGACTTTGTATCGGTCTAAGCATATTAAAAATCGTAAACTTTACAGGAGATAGAAAACGACAAATACTGTTTCTATTCTTTTTTCTCTCATGAAAATATTACTATTTACGTTTTATAATTTTCATTATCTGTTGGTCTTATGATTTCCAATGACTTCATAAAACCTTGAATCTGATGTTAACATTTTGTCTTTTGAAGTTGTCTCTAATTTTAAAGTAATGTTTCTGGTATAAATATTAGCTACTTTGGAAACAAGAGGTAAAGTTACCAAATTAGTCATAAATTGACCCCTCACAATTCGCATATCAATTCTATCATTACTTCATAAGGAAATAGCGGACACATTTTCCAAAAATGATCATATCTGGTAAAACAGCCAGACAAGGGTATTTTTTGGTCGTAGTTTCCAAAAATGTTTGACTTTTTGTGTGTGGAAAATAGTGTCGGACGGTATTACAGAAACACTTTAACTTGCTATAATTTTAAACTGTATTGAGATTAATTGCTGTTCTACAAATTTTTAATTTTTTGGGATGAAATAGAGGTGGTTTTTAAAATAAGTGGGTTTTAAAGGATACATCAATCTGAAAATAATGTATCTATATCAGTAGAGCTCTTAGATTGAAAACACAAAAAACTAAAAACAGTTTATATCCTGTTTTACAAGTTTTTGCTTTAAGGGATAAAATAAAAGTGGTTTTTAAAGGTGAAATGAAGGGTTGCAAATCTTTATTAATTAAGGAACATTATATTTACCTTGTAAAAGCATTTATTTTCAAAAGGTAGACAGTTTTATCATTTATTAGTTTTTTTGTATAGATTTTTCACTTCTAGAGATGAAATAGGGTAGGTACATTTTTTTAGGTTGTTTTTTCCATGAATTATGGGATTTATATTTGCAAATAATTCATATGAATAATTTTTTAACATTAGATTATTCGTTCAATTAATTTTTTATGAATGGCTCTATTTAGATACATGATCAAAGAAAGGGATGATTTTACCCCTTTCTCCACATGTATAGGGTGGATGAGTATTCATTTCTTACTCTTTATGAAGTAATAAGAGAATTGATATGCGAATTTTAGGTTCCCTGTCGGGTCTAAGAATGGACTATTTTTAACATTGTCCTTTGCTTATTTTCGTTATCGGCTAAATAGGACTTAGTCATTTTATGAAATTTTCCTAATATTAGACAGCTATAGTGTAATTTTATATCATTGCACTATGTGCATAATTAACAGTTGCATTTTATGAAATGACTAAAAATTTTAGACACATAATGAAATAAATATTTATTACACTATGTGGCTGCGTTTCATGAAATGTCTAGATATTTCATGAAATATCAGATTACACCAAAAGGCTACGACATGTCTTCACACTGTCAAAATTTTTCGCTTCCCACTGCATGGGAAGTCTGATCACCCGCAGCTAAGGTTACCGGTCTGGGTGGATGAACTACCCAAAAATTAGGAAGATGACAACTGGGAATGTGGATCTCCCAGTATTGGGCAGATGGATCACCCAGTATGGGAGTGCAGATAAACCAGTTTTGTGGTGGCGCTGACGCTTCAGTCTTGAGTTGACTACTCTACGGTACGCAAGGACATTACAAAAAGTTTTGTATCATCATTACTAGTGAAGATAAAACCTTCACCAAATATTGATTTTAAAGATCATAAGGATGTACTTGACTTAAAGGATACCTAAACATTTTGTTTAAAAATTTGTAAATGGTATTTGAAAGCATATTTTACATTTGAAAGAAGTTTTTAAAAATAGTTTCTATGGCAATTTTTAAGAAAGATATGATTATTTGTTTAAATTAAGGAGACTTTTTTCCACTGTTAGTAACTTAAGAACAACTAACTTTTGGAAAAAATTGTTAAGTTAAAAAATGTGCCTTCTTGAGTGTAGAATTAGTAAAAAAATATTTAAACATTAAACAAAAATTTTGTTCTTAATTTTTTTATCTTTACTAGTAATGAAGATGCGAAACATTTTGTTATGCCCTTGCATGCCGTAGGGTGGAAAAATCCTTATGAGCTGCACTATGATGACAATAAAATTATTTTATCCTTTTTTTAAAAAGACATTGCGAGGAAAGATCAAATAGATCGAAATAGAAAATGAGAATTGATAATGGGAAAAGTGAATATGAAGGCGAACTCACATTTTTAAATGAAATATAGTAACTTCAAAACTCACTTAAACTTAGGAGATATAGCTACATTCGCTCTTTTCAATATCATTGAACTTGCAATTTTTATTTAATTTTAGAGAAACTAAATAATAATTTTAATAAGTTTAGATTAATTATAAAAAGCAATACAAAATTAAATAAAAGGGACATTAAAATGTCAAGAGTGCACAATCTTTCAATAAATTTAAAGATTAATATTGATGAAATTAGTAGGTATCAGTTTCCTTCTATAAAGACCAATTTTTCATCTTTGTGTACTTTTAGTATAAAAATAATTTTTTATCCCTTAACACAAAAATTACGCTTTTACGTAGGGGAGACCGGGGCTAAACCGGACGCATTTGGTCTTTGACCAGAAAACTTATACAAAAAAGTATTTTTTGCTAAAGAGTATTATACTACAGTAGCTTTGGTGATATATTGCTTCGAAGGTGACTACCTCAAAAACGAAAATCCCAAAATTGGTGGAGCTAAACCGGACACCCCATGGGGCTAAATCGGACACGGCAAATTAATTAAAGAGAGAGACACAAATTTTCGTTTTTTTGTAGAAAATTCAAATTAATTCTTTATTTATTTATTTGTATGTAGTTCTAAACAAAGAATATAATATAAAATGTAAAATAGGTAATTAATACAATATAAAATGAATTATAGTTTTCAGACTTGTTTCATTTCCGCAGCTTGCTTACTAATTCGTGTTCTAAAATGAATTCTTTATTTATTTATTGATAAAGTGTTTCTATGCAAAGAATATTATATAAAATAGGTTTATAATATGAAATAAATTATAGTATTTGCAAATTTGATTGTTTTTTATCACGACGTCCGATTTAGCCCCACACCGTCATCTAATAATTAACCTGCAATAAGTTTTTTCTTCTTAACGTTTTCCATCAAACTTTTTTTCTACTAAACTCAGTACACCTTCAGCTAATAAAAAAATTGCCATATGATATGTGCACTTTAATTATAACTATAAAAACAAAAAAAAATAAGAAATTTTTTTTTTACTTTTAGTGCGAAAAACGTTATTTTTATATATTAATGGCAACTATTATTACAAGAAAAATGACATGTCTCTAAAACCTCATGCAATATATGGATCACGAAATAGTGCGTTGACAGGTTATTTACATTATTTAAAATTCTTTATGGTTTCGGAAATATTTGACTTGTCCGGTTTAGCCCCAGTCTCCCCTACCTGTAAACGTGGCTTAAGTAATTTACTTGTGCAACTGTATGAAAATAGTACCCATGAATATCAAGTATAAAAATAACGGCACTTATAGAGCTAAGATAATACTCCTAGATGCGGCGAAAGGCTGTGGAGGGGACTCGCGATGTATATAGCATACTACATATGTATACCACTATACATATATAGTGATACTTCCTTCTCGGATTTAAAGGTTTTGGAACTTTTTTAAGAGTTACGAAGTTGCAAGTCCACATGAAGTCTACATGAAGATCACAACCCGACCCTAGATTTTAGTGGAGTAACTAATGCCTCACCGTATCTAAATGTATTACCTTAGATTATAGTAAACGATATAGGGTGCAGCCATGTTATTTACGTTAATTTATGTTAACGTTTGCAAGGACTTGTTCACTCGTGCTGCTAATACCAACAATAGATATTGATAGATAATTTTTTAAAAACCAAAACGTTTGTTATAATAGTTAACTGAATTTTTGCTATGTAAAGTTTTTTGAAACATTGTGACATTCTTGTACACAAGTCATTTTTTAAACATCATTATTTTCCTAGTCTTATGTAAATTTGAAATAAATACAGAAGCTTAGTACAAAATTAATATTACACCAGTAGTAGATTTATACTTCGGCGTAATTGTTACTAAAATTTTTTATAGTACTTGCTAACTTCAAATAAAACGATAAAGTAGGACTATTGTTAATTGAAAACTCAAATTAGGTATATTAAAGGTTTTCAACATTCAAATCTTTTTATTTTATTGCACTAATCATATTTTTAAGCATGAAAATGTTAACATATTTTAATACATCTAGACTAGAAAAGAATATCGTCTTTTTCGAAAACTTCTTATTTAAAGAATATTCAAATACATTAGGAAAAGCTTCATGTCAGTTATAGCCTTTGAGATTGAAAGGCTATCTCTCAATCTCAAAGGCTATGACTGACTTGAATTTTGTTGTATAATTCTTAAAACATAAATAGTTATTAATTTACATTCAACCCCATTAACTTTTTATATCATGTCAAGGTGAAATATAAAAAAAAATTCCAAATATTTAATGCACTTGTATAACTGCAGTTCATCACATTTCAAAATAAATGACTTTCTGCATGCACCTGTTCACAAATTATATAAAGCACGTAAACAATTCCTGCATGTTTTTCATATCCTCATACGTAACCCTTTAATTTTTCTAGTTATTTATGGCTAAACAGAAGATTTCATCTGTACAGAAGAAAATTCAACCTTGGAAATTGTACATGATGGTCACTGCCCTTGTAGTAATTGATATTATCATCTTGGGCTCTTGGCAGGGTCTGGATCCCTTGCAAAGGAAAATAGAAGAATTTGCATTAGAAGCTCCATTACTTGGAGATGATGATGCCAGAATAAGGCCTTTACTAGAACATTGTGAAAGTGAATATAATAATACTTGGTTTGGTAAGTTCAAAATATTAAAATATTTTACATCATGTACGTAAGTTTAAAATTTTTTACTTGTTATGGCAAAAGTCGATTTCCATAATTGTATTTTCTTGGAATTTATTACTTGTAGGTTTTTGAGGTTGTTAATGATAAGCCGAAAGTTAGATTTAAAAAATTAAAACTGTCGAATTTGAATTGGCGTCCAAAATGTCTAAAAATGAGTGATTTTGAAAATTTTAAATTCGCAATTTTTAAATTTTTAAATCTAACTTTCTATTTGTGATTAGCAACTTTAAAAACCATAAAATAACAAATTCAAAGCACGGTGGTCGTCAAGCACTTTTAGGTTTACCTAAAATAAGTCAAAATTGTGCTAACGCAGTTTTATCTGGAATCGGTCCAAGATTCCAAATTTTCATTTCCAAAAATCGTAGCTGACTCTTTTTTCGAAAAAAATATATATATATATATGAATAATTCCACGTGAGATTTTAGTCGACCTCTTAAAATCGGCCAAAAATATTTTTTTCTATTCTGTATCGAAAAAAAACAGATACGTATTTTTTTATTTTTGTTTAATTGCCCAAATTTTCGAGTTATGAATTTTCGAAATTTTAGACTTGTAATTGTAGACCTATATTTAGTAGCTTATAAGTCCGAAAATATTGATTTTAGAAAAAAGTTGTCAAAGAATGATAGTTTCAGTTAGATTTTTTTATTTTATAAAAATTTATTCATAGGGGAGGGTGGTCCCATACCGACCCCCTTATGTTTCTTGAAGATGGTACCACTAAAAAATTCGTCAGTACCATCAGTCGAACACTTTCACAACACCAACAACTGGGCCACAAGTTTTATCAATTCGTTTGATTTTATTTTGAAGATTCAAGCAATATTAGATTTTAGCATTGTTTAAATTAATTTTTGACCTATACGGAATTCGAGCTAACAGTTTTTTTTTAATACAGGAAAATTTTTACGAAATTAATTTTGATTGTGTATGACCTTAACTTCAACGTACAACATTCAAATTAAATTGATTCCATTGATATAAGTGATTGGCAAAACATTTTGTGAAAATAGTGGGGGTGGTCCGAAACCGACCCCCATATTTTTACATTGTAATTGTTTATTCTCTTCTTCATTATTGTTCACATGAAGTGAGGATAGGTTTTGCATATTTACTTTTATTTTTTAGGAATTTATAAAATATTTTACTAACAATCACAGCACTTATTACTTAACTTTAATTTTCTTTTGGTTAAATATTTTATTCATTGTCGGTTGTAAAATGTTCTTGACAAGGCGATATGAATTAAGAAAAGGTGTACTTTTCGACATCTTTGGAAGCAGTTAAGTAGGAAAACGAAAAAGAATTAATAAAAAAAATTCGTATATATTTTACCAGAAATAGGGCGATAATTAAAACAGGCAAAACCATTGCTGCTATTATATTGGAAATTTAGACACTGTTTAACAATTTATATTTATTATCATTTTAAAAAAGGCCTTAAAATTTATTTAAATAAAGTAATAATATTAATTCAAGTTTAACTATGTCTACATAACTTAAAGACATAAATTTTCGCTTTTTTCGATCTTTTATCAGAAACCTCTTTTCAATCAGAAACCTCGGCAACCTTCAGAAAACATTGAAAAATAGTTTCTTTACTTAAAAAAATTTTGACGAAGACAAAGAAACACATTTTTAGCACATTTTTAGCCTTTGCACTTTAGGAGGTCGGTATGGGACCACCCTCCCCTACCCTATAATATAGTGTGGAGATTTTCCAAAAAGTCCCGAGATGGCCCTGATGTGTTAAAAGAGTTTTAAAACATTTTCGAAAATCACTTGCAAGCATCACAGTGGGATTTTTTACAATTAACTTTTTAAAACTGTCTATAGTGTATAATTTTTAATCTATTTGAGTGTTCTTTTTTTTAAATTAAAGGATCTACGCTGTGGACAGTTTTAGAAGTTAATTGTAAAAAAATCCCACTGTAATGCTTGCAAGTGATTTTTGAAAATGTTTTAAAACTCATTTAATACATCAGTCCCACCTCGGGATTTTTTGAAAAATCTTCTCTATATTATAAGGAATAAATAAATTTAAAAAAAACCGGACAAGTGCGAGTAGACTCGTACTATAACCAAGGGTTCCATATCCTCGTTTAAAACTTCTACTTTTTTGCTGAAAAAAATATAAAGATCAACTCCAATATTTATAGCTGTATTTTTTCTGTAATCTACAAGTGAAAATAAATAAATCATTTTCATCTCTTCAGATGAAAAACTATGGACGCTAGGGTAAAAAACACGCTTTTTTGACGAAATTTTTAAAAAACTTTGATGTTTTCACTTAAAAAATATGAAGATAAAATCCAATCATATTCGGTGTATTTTTCCTGAAATCTACACATGAAAATACATAAAATAAGGAAAACTGTAGTCCAATAGACCAAGAATTTCTAGTTTTTCGCAAAGAAAAATATAAAGATGAACTCCAATAATTTTTTCTGTATTTTTTCTGTAATCTACACGTGAAAATAAATAAAAAATGCCCAACGCCAGTCCACTAGACTCAGATTTAAGAGAACTAGCATAGGTATAATTATTATCAAAAATTAAAAAAAAAATAGGTTTTCGCTCAAAACGCATTGAAGATCAATTCTAATCATTTCCACTATATTTTTCCTGTAATCTACACGTGAATATACGAAAGTGTACTAATTTTCAGCTCTCTAGGTAAAAAACTATGAGCGCTAGAGTGAAATACACGCATTTTTGACGAAATTTTTAAAAACTGAGTTTTTCGCTGAAAAAATATGAAGATCAAATACAATCATGTTCGCTATATTCTTCCTGAAGTATACACACGAAAATACATAAAATAAACAAAACTGCAGTCCAATAGGCCAAGAATTGTGAAAACCAAGGGGGGTACACAATTTTTTTTCTAAAACGAAATTTTTTTTTAGTTTATCGCAAAAAAAAATATGAAGATGAACTCCAATAATTTTTTCTGTATGTTAGTTGAAATCTGCACGAAAAAATAAATAAAAATGTATAACGTCAGTCCACTAGGTTAAGAATTGTGAGAACCAGCAAGGGTTAAAGAATTTTTGAGCTTGCAAAAAGAGATTTTAGTTTTTCAATGAAAACACCATGAAGATCTACGCTAAAATCTACGCTAAAAAATACATAAGTATGCTAATTTACAGCTCTTTAGGCAAAAAACTGTGGGCACCAGGGGGGGGGGGTACATGTCTTTTTTGCGAAAAACGGCCAAAATTTGATGTTTTTCGCGAAAAAATTGTATGAAGATCAACTCCAATCACGTTCGCTATATTTTTCGTGTAATTTACGCGTGAAAATACATAAGTGTACCAATTTTTAGCTCTCTAGATGCAAAACTGTGAGCGCTACCCAGTGAGAAATTTCTCACCGGTCCAATATCGGTCCAATATTGGGAGCCAAGAGACCGATCATCGGTCCAATAAAGGCTCCCAATATTGGACCAATATGGGCTGATGCTTGGGATGTAACGGCATCGCCAATCATCGGTTGTCAATATTGGTCCAATATTGGCCGAATATTGGCAACCAAGAGAAAAAAATTTTTTTAAATAATTTTTTTTTAATTAAATAATAATAATAAAAAATTAATGTTTATAATTTTTGTTTAATTAAATAATAATAATAAAAAATTAATGTTTATAATTTTTGTTTAATATATTTATTTGTTTAAATAATTTAATTATTTGTTTAATAATTTAAAAATTCAGCAGCTATTAGAAAATAGCATTCTGAAAAAAAATTCTATCATTGAAAAATCAATGATAGGCGAGAGAAATCCGCGTCTTTAAATAGATTCGCAGATTATAGACAAGAGATATCCGCGTCATTAAACGGATTCGCAGATATACTCTGGTCTCGCGACGAATCTCTCGATACTTATATACACTGGAGTCGCCGTGTCAGTTGCGAGAACGGTTACAGCGTCCCTCTTTCGGCGGAGATAAGAATTGTCACGTAAACTGCTAAATCGCTTTACCGACCGCCTTATTATACCCGCAGTTTACGTGACAATTCTTATCTCTGCCGCAAGAGGGACGCTGTAACCGTTCTCGCAACTGACACGGCGACTCCAGTGTATATAAGTATCGAGAGATTCGTCGCGAGACCAGAGTATATCTGCGAATCCGTTTAATGACGCGGATATCTCTTGTCTATCATCTGCGAATCTATTTTAAGACGCGGATTTCTCTCGCCTATCATTGATTTTTCAATGATAGAATTTTTTTCAGAATGCTATTTTCTAATAGATGCTGCATTTTTAAATTATTATAATTTATAAATAATAAATTATTTATTATTTACATGAATTATTAAAAATAAATAATTAAACAAATAAATATATTAATCAAAAATTATAAACATTAATTTTTTATTATTATTATTTAATTAAAAAAAATTTATTTAAAAAAATTTTTTCTCTTGGTTGCCAATATTGGACCAATATTGACAACCGATGATTAGCGATGCCGTTACATCCCAAGCATCAGCCCATATTGGTCCAATATTGGGAGTCAATCGGCGCCCATCACGGCAACCAATATTGGACCGATATTGGACCGATTAAAGTCTATTGGCAATTTCTCACTGGGTAGGGGGGGTACATGGTCATTTTCCGTAACCGTTTTAATAGGGTTCCTACCGGGTACGGAACCCTAAAAATAAAAAAATTCTGGCCAAAGTTAAAAAAAATTAATTTGTTTATAAAAAAATTTTTTTTTTAATAAAAAATAAAAAAATTAATTTAAAAAAAAATAAAAAAAATTTTTTTGTTTACATTTGTTAAAAGTCGAAACAAAACTAAAACTTTCTTTCTTTGACAACTTTTTCCTAAATTCAATATTTTCGGACTTATAAGCTACTAAATATAGGTCTACAATTACAAGTCCAAAATTTAGAAAATTCATAACTCGAAAATTTGGACAATTAAACAAAAAAAAAAGTACGTATCTGTTCTTTTATACAGAATAGAAAAAAATATTTTTGGCCGATTTTAAGAGGTCGACTAAAATCTCACGTGGAATTGCCTATATATATATGGTTTTTTTTTTTTTCGAAAAAAGAATCAGCTACGATTTTCGGAAATGAAAATGTGGAATCTTGGACCGATTCCAGATAAAACTGCTTTAGCACAATTTTGACTCATTTTAAGTAAACCTAAAAGTGCTTGAAGACCACCGTGAAAGCAAATCCAATTATGGAAATCGATTTTTACTATGATATCTCTATCCCAACTATTTTAACTATTTATGGAAGCGATTTATCATTGTAGGAATGGATTCCCCGTAATTATCAATCATCTTTCAATTCTGTGCCTTAAAGTTGATACTAATTTACATATACTTTCATTTCAGCCCTTTAAGAGATTTTTATCATGTTGCGTTTTTATTTCACAATGCTTTAAACAGTGCTAAAAATGCGATTTTTAATACCTTAATGATAAATTGAAATGAATGAAAAATTTTTTTGCGTCATATTCTTATTTAGTGAGACCTGAAGATTCAACAAATAAGAATTTTAAAGTAAACACTACATCAACATTTTTTGAAACTTAGTGTTATTAATAGAAAATACACTCTCAGACAACCGATGGTAGTCTTACGGTAGTGAGACTCCATTGATTGCGATTGGAAAGGTTTAGCGCACTTGAGTATGGGTAATACTTGGATGGGTATTTTTTGCACGTTCTTCATAGAAAAATATGAAATACGTATTTTTTTATTTTTGTTTAATTACCCAAATTTTCGAGTTTGTTTTGAGAAAATCAAAAATGGAATTCATTGAAAAACATATTTAATTGAAAATAATGTTGAGAAACGCCTACACATGATTCGTACGTTACTAGTTAATCGCTCGGGGGGTCCGGGGGGCAAAGCCCCCCGACTACAAAATACCAAATCAAAAGAATAATAATAATTTTCGACATTTCAAAGAATCGCATTTTATAATACCCCAAGTCGCCGGACGCGTCGGGGGGCGAAGCCTCCCGAAACCTAGTCGTGTACTTTGACGTATTAATAAAAATAATATCATTAAATAATAAAAACAAAACTTTTCACACGAGCGATCGCGTAAAAGAGGTTAGAAACTCTCAGTATTTGACAGATGCTGTGTTGCAGCTGTAAAATACGGTAAGTAGGTAGGTGAACGAAAACATAATCACGCCTCTACTGGACGGAATTGCAACTACTTGAGCGTTTCGAAAATATTCGAACAAGCACAAACAAATCTCTTTTTTTAACTAAACTGTCATTAGTAGTATTTTCCTAACTACGTACTAAAAAGAATCACTTTACGCTGGCCTACGGAGAGACAAATAACGCCATTTTTAAGATTGCGTAATGAAAAAATACATATTAAAGTGTGAACTTTTTTTAAAATTATTTAACAAAATGTCGAAATTTCGAAAAGGAATCCTATTCCTTTTTTCATTTTCCAAAAAAAACTCATCAAAACCCTTTGTATCGCTTTTCGGGTATGCGATGTCCTGGAAATCTTTTCCCTGCTCATTGCTTGCAGAGCTACTAAGTTTGTAGGAAAAACATGTAATTGATTGTTTAACCCTTACGTCTATACTACCCCTGTCTGTCTTGTCGCATAAACCATTGATGTAACTCCGTACTTCATAGTTTGGTCGTTCGTCATTTTCTATAATATGAAGATATTATTTATATATTATATGATATTATATTTTATATATTATTACACATATACTTATACACAAAACACATACACATGTATACTAACACATATACACAAAACACATACACATGTATACTTACACATATAAACAGAAAACATACACAGGGTATTTACTGAAAATAATAATGGGATTTATATATACTAACAAAAGTTAGTAACCAATTATCTATTTCAAAGTGAATTAGGATTGATAAAATAATATAAATGCAAGGAACCATCTAATTTTAAGTAGAATAGAATGTTGCTTGATTTCTTTTCAATAATCTAGTTTTAGTTTTCACTTCAAGCATTTTCTTTGTTTAAAAATTCTCTCATCGTTATGTTTATATAAAACTTTGCGATATAAAACGTTCTTTCAAGTGCATCAGGTTTGTGTTGTAAACAATTGAATTGAATTTTTAAATCCGACTCAGTTAATTCGTTTAAAATGAGATCGAAAGCATTTGTAAATTTGCAATATTTTCGAAAAAACCTTTCAATTTGTATAATAAAATTATATAGATGAAAATTTGGGTGTATTAACTCCATATGAGGATTAATAAATCTCTCAAAACTTCACGGCATTTGACTATAGGAGGAAATTAATGTGTCTTTTTTACTATGTCAGAAGTAGACATAAAAGAACTGAGGCAAAGCACTCATTTTCTTCTAAATATTGACACACGGTTTCTGTAGTAAAAAATATTTAACAATCTATTAATTAAAGCAATGCGTAGTCATGTTCTGCAATTTTAATAAAATCATTGCAATCTGAATGAACATCTTCGATTACTATTTTTAACTTAGATTTAATTTCATCAAAACAGCTTGGTTTGTTTGATTTATATAATTCTGTTAACTTTGAAATAGAAATTAATGGTTGAGGAGGATAAATGTTGGATGGACTACAGTTTCCTAATTTACACGAAAAAAATTTATTCAGGGAACATTCCTGAATTAGTTCGATATGAGAAAAAGTCGCTAAGATTTACGGATGAACTAGTTTAAAATATCATATACACATTTCAAAAAAAAAATAATTAAATTTCTGTGAAAATTCGTTAATAATTCAAGAGAGACTCTAAAGTAATAGATTTAATTTTTTTAATCTAACAATCTCTTGTCATGTTCGGTGAAAATATACGAACCGTACAACAACTCTTGTTGAGTTCTAAAAAATTTCAGGGTGTATTCAAGAAAAAAAATCAGAAATTTGAAGAGAAACAGTATTTAATTCACATTAGTCACTATTTTTGCGCGCTACGCACGCCCCTTTTCTTTCTGCTATTAAAAATGAAAATGTTTTTACACCAAAAAGTTTATAATATTACTCTAAAGATACACACATAGTTATTAAAAACATTTTTTCTTTAAAGAATTAAATTTTATTTTAAATTTTGTGTAGGGGAACATAGTCTAGGTCGGCCACCTTTTTGACTTTTGTTTATAACTTTTTTTAAAAAATGAATTTGGACAATTGAAGTATATGGTTGGAAAGTCCTGTTTAATAGGAACATTTTTTCTGTACAAAGTAAATTGACAGGTTTAAAAATGAAAAAGTTATAAAGATTTAAAAAAAAAAAAATTTGTAGTCCAGGTTGGCCATTACAGTCAAGGTCGGCCATGTTTAAAATTTAAAGGGTATTAATCTTTAAAAAATAAAATAACATGTTTGGAGTTACGGAAAATTGATTCTTTATTGTTTACAGTTTGTAACTTAATGAAATAACAAAATAATAAAAATAAACAATATAAAAAAATAAATATAAATAAAAAAAAATTTTGCACTAAAATATTAATAAAATTAAATAAAAATATTAATAAGATGATCAATTATATTATGAGTTATACAGAATTGCAGTTTTTGCAAATGAAGTAGCTCGTCCTCATCTTTGCGCATTTTAAACACATAGTGGCCGACCTTGACAGTAAGTAACATTACCGAATTGTTGTAACCAAAAAGAAATACGTTTCGGGATTCGATTTTTTACTTTGTTTTCCTTTCAACCATGAGTCCCACAAATTTTCTGCATACTTGCCTTGACGATTCAATTTGTTTTTTATCTTTTATTAATGGTTTTTCACATTATGCACAAAACTTTTTTTGAGCTTTTTTTGTACCGACGTCACAGAAATCACAATTTTTGATTTTTCGAAAATGTAATTGAACAAAAAGTTAGGTTTCACTAAGACAAGCTTCGACAAATATGCGCGTAGGTGGCGCTAGTGAACTTGACAAAAAAACGCGAGTGGCCTACCTAGACAGTAGACCAACCTTGACTACATTCCCCTACCTATTCCCTTTTTTAATAATATGTTCTGGTAATAAAACATTATCATTTAATTCACCATTGACAACTTTAAGTAAAAAATCTACAAATTCCGTTTTTTGTGGTAAAGCTCTGATATTATCTGTTAATGTGTATTTTTAAAAATATTTCTTTAGTTTATTATTTTTTATTGATAAATTTACTATTTCTGATTTAGTACCCCGTTCTTTAATTGGTAAATTTTGTCGAAAATCTCCGCCTAGAATTACAATTTTACCACCAAAAGGTTCGTTGGAATAGATAATCCATAATTTCTAAAGCATATTTTGGAGCCATTGGTGCTTCATCCCAAATAAAAACATCTATATTTTTTAAAAAGAGGCCTTCTAAAGATTAAACATTAATGTTTGAAGATAAATCACTGTATAATGGAACGGGTAAGCCTAAAATTTTATGAACAGTTTTTCTATTAGGAAGCAGAGTCGCAGCTATACCTGTAAATGCCATGTTGCAAACATTTATTCCTTTACTTCTTAACAATTGACATAGAACCATCAAAAGAAGAATCCTTTAGGGCATAAAGTACATAATCAACTACAATTTTTTGTTTTACATTTAATTTAGCATAATTCTGTTCTTCTACGTTAATATGTTCTGCAATATTTTTTTTTTTTATTTATTTATTTTTTTTTATTGTTTATACTCCTGCCCTATTGGCCTTACGCACTTCGACAAGAGTCCCCGAGAAATACTTTTTTTGGATTAAGCATAATCATTCTACTTAGAAATTTTTCTATATATTAACCTAATTTGCGTCTACAGCCGACTTTATTAGGAGTACTCGCATTACGCCTGGACCACCCGTCAATGGGTTTTCTCGCCAGAGAAGAGGGAAACTGTAGAAAACCTCTCTGAGTACAACCGGTTTATCGACAGTCGAGTTCTAATGGTGTGTACCGGACAATAATCGACGGTGCACATCATTATACCTCGACGTCAAACCTCCCGTTCAGATTGACTCACGTGCCGGAAAAATACCAAGCCAAGTGGGCGCGAACCAAGGGTACTTATACCCTTGGTCCTTAAACGACCACCAACGCCAGGCATCTATCCGACTGAGCCAATCTGTCGGTCATGTTCTGCAATATTTATATTATTAACTTGTTCAGTAAAAATTTCATCTTGTATATCTAATAACCCCTGAAAGTCAGTTAAATTATATCCTTCGTTAAATAACATTGTTTAAATATTTCTACAAGCCCTTTGTTCAGCTTCAATGTCGTTTATTTTTTAATAATCTTCTGACATTTGACCCTAAAATTGTTCCCATATATAGTTTATCCGGATGTACAGGATGACATTGAATTAAAATTCTTGTGAATAATTGGCGAAGTGAATGAGGCATCATCCATAATGCAGCTTCTTCGATTGTCCTAATCCACTCACTATCATCTTCTACAAGTCCTAATGCCAAACAAGCAGTTGTAAAAGATTCATGAACAACTCCATTAACTGTTCTCAAACTTTCAAAAGAAGTTGCTCCTTTTACTGTAAGCAACAATAATATAAGATGAAATAACTCCAATTGATGTGAATTAACTGAATACATTCTTCCCTATACTTTTACTTTACGAATTCTTTATTGAATATTATTTTGCATGATAATTTTATGTAAAATAGGATTCATATTTTCATCAGGAATTTCTGCAGAAATATAACGATTAACACTTTTAACTGTTAATATTTTAGAATTATCTTTCAATATAACTAACAAATGAATGTGTGGAAATCCTCGCTTTTGAAATTCAATAACATAAACATAAGATTTGACTTTTCCAAATAATTTATTATCAACAATAGGTTTAAGTAGATGTTTAACTTTTAATGCGAAAACCCTAGTTACTATATCAGGTCTATCAGCAGCAGTTTGATGGAGGAATAAATTTTCCTGTATCTCTTTCCAATTTGGATTACACGTCATTGTGATAAATAAATCTGGTCTACCATGACGAGCAACAATAGCCATCGAATCCTGATATTGTTGCATCATATTGCGAGGTGATCCTATAAAAGTAGAAGGCAATATAAGCGTTTTTCACACGTGTACATCATTTTCCAACACGTGATTGAGTAAATAATCCATCAGTCCTTTATATCTTTCACTTCTCACTTGAGCTTGATTATTTTCACAAAATCTTAATCTATCTTTTTCTATTTTTACATCATTTTCAACAACCCATTGTTTAAACAATCTACCTCCATATAAAAATTGATTAAATTCTTTATCTCTTACAGCAATTTTGTATTTAATGTAGGCAGACCTAGAAATAGTATGATTTCTAATTCTGTAATCACTATCACTACGAATCATATTAATATTATAACCCTTATTTCCAAGTGGATAAAATATGGGGTAAATCCATGGTTCAACATTCGGATCTAAATTACTAACCAATTTTAATTCTTTTGTAGATTTATTTTAAACCGTTTCATAAGATTCTGGTATTTCTCCTTCAGAGTCTGCATTAAAAATTGCAGCAACTTCATAATAACTTTGAGAATTGTATCTATTTTTATCAAAGCTTTTTTTCAACGTGAACAATAATTGTAACTCAGGAATTTCTTCATTATTTGTCTTGCTAATTCAGCTTCTATTTGAATTAGCTCTGACATCATCATGTGAGATTTTGTGTATGCATTAGAATTTCTCATAATATTTTCTATAGATTTTAAACCGTCTTCATCCAAATTTTCGTTACTTTTTAATCTGTATCTGATTAATTCCTCAGGGTCATAAATAAATAATTGACCAAAACATGGATCCTCACCTTTATCCGGATATAAAGCACTATTAATTTGATAGTAAATTTGACCTTGAATTTTGTAACAGAATGGTCCTCTTCTTCTGCCATTAAAATTAATTACATTAGCATTTAAAGATGCAAAAAAAGAATTATTATACAGCCTTATATTCTTTTTAAAATGACCTGATTTTTTATTAAACCCTTCTAACAAAAGCCTTAATTCATCTGGATATTGTATTAAAGTTAACACAACACCTCCATGACTACAGCAGACATTAAAACTAACTTTTTTACCAGTAACTTTTTTATCTTTAAAATGTTTAGCTTGACAATGTGTGCAGTAATTATTTATCGGACCTAGACAATTTTCAACATTAAACTCATTTTGAATTTGATGCTTTAACCACTTCGGCGGCATGGCATTCCAATTGGCGTTCCATGAGTAAGTGTCAGAAGCAAGAAAAAATTCGAAAATGGCGTTCCTATTTAAACTTTATTTCTATACTCTGTAAACACATTAAGTTTACTAAACCAAATGTTTTATATTTTTTGAGATTATGAATCTTAAATTAATTTTCAAAAATTCAAAAATAGGCGGATCCAATATTGTAAACCATTTTGGGTAAATGTTGGAACGCCATTCGTAAAAAGTATTAAAAATTGGTTACATTAAAACCCTTATAAAACTATTTAACACCTCGAAAAAATAATTTTTTCTTGTCCTATTCGTCTTCATTTATCTCAAATAATAAGAATATTTGATTTTAGAAAGTTTAACTTGACTACAAACTTTTGAAATCGAGTTCAAGTAGGAACGCCATTTTCGCACTTTTGCCGTTTCTGCCACTTACTCATGGAACGCCAATTGGAATTCCATGCCGCCGAAGTGGTTAATACTCCTTCCACGGTGGGCTTGAACCAACTTTAAATAAAAAGTCTTGCGAAATGGGATTTGTTTGTGGATTCCAACACTGGAGACCTCTCTGAGTATTTTGCAATAAAAATTAAAATAATCCATCGGGCCTTTTTTGAAAAAAGGAATTTTTAGTATTTCCATCGTGAACTCTGTATACAAGCACTTTAAAAAAAAGTACAAAATTTAATTTAAATTTCATGAGTGTACAATAGTATTTTGGATCGCATAATCTGAATTTGATGTTCGATTTCAGAATTTTAAAATGTCGAATCCAATTTAGCGACCAAACAGTTTAAAAATTGTTTAGATCTTCTTGAACCTCAATACTTGAGGGTTTTCGGGGTCACTAAATCTGAATTTAATGTTAGGTTTTGCAAATTAGAAATGGCGGATCCAATATGGCGACCAAAAAGTTTAAAAATTGTTTAGATTTGCTTGATACTCATTACTCGGAGCTTTTGGTATCGCTGAATCTGAATCCGAATTTCCGTATTTGAAAGAATTATTTTTATTAAAAAAGAAAATAGACAAATAAGATTATATAAATAATGACATTACTTACAACTAAAATTAACACTTATTTACACATTATAGCACTGTAATAATTAATCTATTAAAACTGCTTTGATTAATCTTTGGACGGGAAAGCGAGGTTCATTAGTCTCCGCAAGTATCTCTTTTTCAAATTTCTCCAAATCCGTATAAAAAAATGAGTTTATCCTAGAAATTCTCTTAAATAGACTAAAAGTACCACCGAATAATCTGAATATTTTTACAGTTTTCATATTCCAACTGTTAATAATGTCACGTGGGTATTAAAACATTTTACCAGCACGAACTGGCAATCGGGGTCCAGAGGACCCCGCAATGTCATAATGATAAAAATTGTACTAAGTGTGTTACATACAAATAACAAAATAGTGTTTTTCTTTCAAGAAATTTGCGCCTACACAAATTATTCCTGCCTTGCACTCAGAACGGTGTGTGTATTTTCCAGGATACTGCGCAAATCTAACAGTTCGTTAAATTTAAAATCTTAATCATCATCTTTATATTTTAAATTTAATGCATTAAAATTAATAATATAATAAAAAGAAAACAAAATATATACAAAGATCTACGTTTTTGTAAGCGTTTTTAAAGCGGAGTCCAATAGACCCCGCTCACCCACTTACATAATTTTTTTAGCTTGCCCGCCCAAGGGTTAAAAAATATTTCAACAATGGAGACCATTAAATCCACATACTATTTCAAAAATTTTGTTTACCATATTGGATCCACCATTTCTAATTTTCAAAAATTGACATTGCATTCAGATTTAGCGATCCCAAAAACCCCCAAGAATTGAGTTTCAAGTATATCTAAACAATTTTTAAACTTTTTGGTCGCCATATTGGATCCGCCATTTCTAATTTTCATAACCTAACATTGAATTCAGGTTGAATGACCCCGAAAACCCTCAAGTATTGAGGTTCAAGTATACAGAGTTCACGATGGAAATACTAATACCATTTCGCAAGACTTTTTATTTAAAGTTGGTTGGTTCTAGCCCACTGTGGCTTCACAATAATTTCTTTGACATCAAGTTTTCTTTGTTTTTGACAAAGAACTTGTATCACCATTTTTATTTTTTAATTTAAGGTTCTCAGCATATTCTATTTTGGATTTGACTTAAAGTTTTTTCTTAGTTAAAGTGTGTTTTTCACTTAATAATTTACGTTATCAATTGTACGTTTTAATTTTTGCCTCTCCCGATAATTTTTTTGAATTTCAGTCCTACTTTCTTTAAGTGTTTTTGATGCAATATTTCTTTCTTTATTTTATTTATAATTCTCGGGAAAGAAATGGATGTGTATGCTTCATCTGAATAATTTTCATTATCAATTTTACGTTTTAATTTTTGCCTCTTACGATAACTTTTTTGAATTTCAGCCCTACTTTGTTTAAGTGTTGTTACTGCAATATTTTCTTTATTTATTTCATATATTATTCTCGAGAAAGAAATTTCTTTTTTAATAGAGTTTTTAGAAAAGTTTGATTCTCCATACTGAAGTTGAATATCTTTTTCATTTAAAAGTCAATTTCAGTCATACACAGCTATGCAAGATCTACTATTAGAAAGTTGTACAGAGGGAAATTTACATAAACTATTGTTTTCGAACATTAACATTAAATGATTTCTAATATTACAATAATAGTAATTGACAGAGTAAGGCAGAACATAAAAACAAAGATTATGCAAATGCTATTGCATATACTCCATAAGAAAGACTGTATTCTGGTTGTTGATCAACAGCTGTGAAAACTACTGGCGGTTCAAATGGATATAATCTAATTAAATAATCTCTTTGATCATGATTTAAACATTTCTTATTAAGACTATCAAAAATGTAAAGGCTCATTCCATCATAATAAGTACAAATCCAATGACCAGATTTATATGATCCACTAAAAAGTATTTGAATGTGCTGCTTACTTTTCTCGATTGGAACTATCAAATCAATTGTTTGTAAACACAAAGTATTTTTCATATTATAAAAAAAATTTGATTGTCTTCCCAATAGCTTTTGAAATTCATACATATGATCATTATTTAGCATTGCTCCTTCAGTGACAACAATATTTAAATCATGAGTAGTCGAATTAACAGTTTCTCCTTTGTTAGACATTGTTCTTTTATTTTATAAAATTAACTTATATCAAGGAATTATAATTTTAAAAATAGTAATATTACATTAAAATTTTAACATCAAGTTTTATACATTTAATTATAAATTTTATAATTTCCTTTTATCCAATGTTACCAAATTTTGCCTCTTTTAGAAAATAACAACAAATTTACAATTCTCTCCTTATTCAAAACTTTCAAATTTTTCCTTCTATCAAATATAATCAATGTCCAATTTTGTCTTTTATGCAATTTAACTAATTTCCATTTTTGTCTCTTATCCAATATTTAACCAATTTACAATTATCCTTTTCTCCAATTTAACCAACTTCCAGCTTTGTTTTTATCCAATATAAATAATTTACAATTTTTCCTTTTATCCAATTTATCCAATTTCCAGCTTTGTTTTATCCAATATAACCAATTTCTAATTTTTCCTTTCATCCAATTAAACCAATTTCCAGCTTTGTTTTTATCCAATATAAATAATTTACAATTTTTCCTTTTATACAATTTAACCAATTTAACCAATTTCCAGCTTTGTTTTTATCCAATATAACGAATTTCTAATTTTGCCTTTTATCCAATTTAATTAATTTCCAGCTTTGCTTTTATCAAATTTAAACAATTTGCAGCTTTGTTTTTATCCAATATAATCAATTTCCAATTTTTAATTTCATCCAATTTAAACAATTTCCAGCTTTGTTTTTATCCAATAGAACTAATTTCCAATTTTTCCTTTTATCCAATATAACCAATTTCTAATTTTTCCTTTTATCCAATTACAGACGATTTCCAAATTGTAACAAAATTTTAAATTTATTAATAAACATCAAAAAAATTATTACAAATTTTTTAACTTTATTAATAATTAACATCAAAGACAAAACACAACTCAATTAATTATTTAATGATTGACAAAATTTAGAAAACAGTATTTTAATTTAATTCTATTATTATTTACTATTCACTTATTATCACTAATTATATTCACTAATACTTACTATTCACTAAATCACTATTTACTAATTCACGAAGTATTCACTAATAATTCACTTACTTAACTTTATATTCACTCATATAATATAGTGAGTGAATTTACCAGTGAATTATAAAGATTTTTTAATTTAATTTTCGTTGAAGACACGTAGAACGTGTCCCAAGGAAAATAATCTACGATATGATTTTTAAATTAAAATAAATATTCGTTCTTATATTTAGGTATTAGGCCCTAAACGTGAGTGTCCTTTTTGCACTCGTAGATTGATTCTGAGGCTAATATATATTATATATAAATATTAGACCTGTATTAGACCCTACGAAGGATTACCACAAACAATACGAACCCTTGAACAATAGTCTTTGTAAATGAGAGACCCAGGTAATAATATTTTCTTTCTTTCTTCATCGCAAGGAAAACTATAGATAAAAGTCAATATAAATATATATATACTTTTATAATTGAAACACAAAAGGTAACGTCTGGGTAACGGCGCCAGTAACGCCGGCTCTGGTTTCTCTCTTTCTCTAAAGGCAATATAAATGAGAATGTCTCTCTTTACCTAATTTGCATATCTACTCGTTTCATATTAAGGATACACAAACCAATATACATTCAAACAGGATACACTGTAAATATAACACATCTAATACACATATAAACACAAACTATACTTATAGATATAACCTATACTAGTAAACATAATAATTATCTCACGGTAAACATAGATTTCAATTTTTAAATTAGGGAAACACCGAGCATAACAGAGTTTTAAAAAATTTTCAAATATCACGTGCAAGCTGCTCGTGTTCTATGCCACGCTTCACAGTTGGATTTTTTTACAATTTACTTTCCAAAAATACATACAGCCTAAAATTTTTAATCGATTTGAGTTTTAAATTAAAGGGAAATAATTTATCAAGTTATCCCTCTGTGCAAACCTAAGAATATTCAATTGTTTATAATTTTGTTAATCAAAGTTAAAAAATTAATACTGTACTTTCCTTTATAAATGAACCTTTCTTTTCTTATTCTGTATGACTTTTCATTTAGGCATTGCTAAAATTTTAGTATTTTCGAAATTCAAAATAGCGGCTCCAAAATGTCCGATAAATATCTAAAATTTTGAATAGTCAGAAAAATAAATTCTAGACACATTTTCTCATCAAAAATGACTGAAATTAGTATACATTATACATTATTATTTAACAATATTATAAACAATTTTATAAACAAATTAAGAATTGACAATAATTGAAGCTGAAAAATAGTGTCTTCTTCCACAGACTTTTTTACTGTTCTTTTAATGAATCTTTGAGGTGAAAATTATTGACCACAATTATTTAACAACTTTATAAACAATTGTTATAAACAAATTTGAAATTAACAACAAGTAAATATGTAAAAATTTAAATTTTTCCTTTACTTTTTTTTTCTATAGGATTAATAAATCTTGAAACTTTAATTTACCTACTAATATTTTTCAATAAAGTTATAAACAATTGTTGTAAACAAATTACATTTTAACAACAATTAAGTACAAACAAATAGTTTTTTCTTTTATTATACTTTTTTCTATGTCATTTCTAGGTGAGTGTAATGCCAGTACCAGCACTTTCTTCTTCAATTATTGTAAATAAATAAATTGTTTTCAAGAATTGTTTATAACTTTGTTAAAAATATTTAGAATTAAGTTTAAGTTTCAAGATATATGAACCATATAGAAAAGAGGATATAAAAAGAAAAACCGGTTTTTTATATTCAATTGTTGTTAAAATGTAATTTGTTTACAACAATTGTTTACAACTTTATTAAAAAATATTAGTAGGTAAATTAAAGCTTCAAGATTTATTAATCCTATATAAAAAAAGTAAAGGAAAAATTGAAATTTTTACATATTTACTTGTTGTTAATTTCAAATTTGTTTATAACAATTGTTTATAAAGTTGTTAAATAATTGTAGCCAATAATATTTACCTCAAAGATTCATTAAGAAAACAGTAAAAAAATTCTGTGGCAGAAGACACTATTTTTTAGCTTCAATTATTGTCAATTCTTAAATTGTTTATAAAATTATTTATAACATTGTTAAATAATAATGTATAATGTATAATAATTTTAGTCATTTGTGATGAGAAAATGTGTCTAGAATTTATTTTAATGACTATTCAAAATTTTAGATATTTATCTGACATTTTGGAGCCGCTATTTTGAATTTCGAAAAAATTAAAATTTCTGGCAATGCCTAAAAGAAAACTCATACATTGGACGCGATATTTTGTCAGTTCAAATTTTTCCTGAAGCGATTTTCAATCGAAAATTTAGTTTTAATGAAACAAAAACCAAAAAATTTTGTTTTTTTTGTTTAAACAATCATAACTTTTAATCCTTAAGTCAAAAGTTAAATTTTCTTGCAGATTTTGAAAGTGTACGAAAAAATACATAAGAAACACGACGTGCAAATTTTTTTAGCCCACCATCTTTGAAAATGGTAAGTGCAAATGTAAAGATAAAAAACGAACTTTTGGGACTAAATGGGTTAATAATTCGACCTACAGATATAAACCGCTGCCAAGTTGTATATTTTTTTATAATTTTGGTGATCATTTCATGAACACTTTGCTTCCACATAGAGATAATGATAATAAAAATATATGAATAACTTTTTATAAATATGGTAAAAGTGATTGAATCTTGGGTCAATCAATGTATATTTAAAAACCCTGGTTTATTCCATTTCAATTCAGACAGGCTATATGTATGTAAGCCAAATTATCGTTTTTTATGGAAATATATTATTTTTCACACAATTTTAGACGAAACGTATTTTGCCGTTTTGTAAAAAAAATTATTTAACGAAGTTAGGCGCCTTTGAATTTTTAAAACTGCGAAGTCTGATTTCAAGAAAATGACAGTAAAAATATTAAAATTACTGTTTCTTTCTTGTATCTGCCTATAATGTAATGATTCTTTTTGTCCCTAATTCCGGATTAAATGTATGGTTTTAATACAAATATGTATATGGTCTTTTAAATGAGCAAACAGAATATTCATAACTTTATTATTTATTTTACAAATTTACTTTAATGAAGAACACAATAACTAAAAAGACGTGAGACAAAGAAAAACACGATAAAGAACTTAAGATTAAAAATTTAAAAGATTATAATCTTAAAAAATTCACAAATTTAGAATGATTAAAAACTTTGTTTTATAATATTAATTCTGCTTCTTACATATTTTTTTCGTAGTTTTAACTTTTGTATCTGATATATCAGTTTTTCTTTTCTTTGTTACGGTAATCAAACTCTTTTCTTTTATTTACGCGCAGTAAACATAAGCTAATACTTCAGTTTTTACACTAATGACAAAATGTTAACTTTGTCCCACCACCGATGGTGTTTGTTACATAATAAATTAATAAATGCTTCCTTTGAAGCTACTGCATTAAGAAAAATGCTTGGAATAAAATAACTACAAGAACAAAATAACTACAGTGAGTTCCCGCAATCTGACTAAAGTCTCGAATTTTTCCTTGGTGGCTTATTCGATATATGACCATCCCGTCAAGCGCTCCCCCTCCACCAAGATCCTAGCAATTTCAGGGACGTAGGATCGCAATAAACTGTGTGTAGTTACTTACTCACCGGCGCCCTTTCTAATATGTTCGAATGCTTTTAATTACGATATTATTATATATATATATATATATATATATATATATAAATTTGCACATACAAATATGTATATGATAAAAATGAAGTTGAACATTTTACTATTATAATTATTAATATATAATAATAAACTATAATAAAAAATTTTTTATTTGTTTCTCAAGTAATTTATTAAAAGTAAATTATTAAATACATAAGTTTAAATTATTTATTATAAGCATTTTTTGAGATATTTAATTGTTTTAAGGAGGATAAAATATCTTTTGTAGTTTCCTGAAAATGTTGTAGTTAAATCATATTTTCTGATTCACATTCCCATCTTTGTTCATACCACGTTCTAAATACTGTAAAACCATTGTAGGCCGTAGTAGCGTCCGTGACTATATTGCTTTTTAGACTTGTTTCTATATTATTTATGTCATTTTCTACATTTTCCTCGTCAGTTTCTGTTTGTTCATTTGAATCAGATTCACAATTTTCTTTATTAGCTTCGCCACTGAAAAACCTGTAAGTCAAAAATTTAAATAATAATTCAAGAATATATAAATAATCATTTTATGAAATAATGTAATTAACCTTTGAATAATTTCTTCTAGATTTTCATTATTCCAACCAGATTCAAATCTATCAACTTGCAACCATGTTGATACCTGTTCTCGTGAGATATTTTGAAAACCCGGTAATCTGTACAAAATTTGAAAAATATCATCCTCAGATACTTCTTTGCAATTTTGAATATCAATATCGCAAGCAGGTATCAATTTTCTCCATGCACGACGAATGTTTATAGCTGTTACTTCTTCCCAGGCTTTTGAAATTTGGACACAACAATTTAACATGTTTCTGTTCTTAAGGAATTCTATCAGACTTTCATTATCCTCTTCCAGAAGAAGTTCCCTTAAAAGACTTTTTCTGTAAAGTGTTTTCATCTTTTCTATCACTCCTTGATCCATTGGTTGGATTAGAGCTGTCACATTAGGTGGAAGATTTTGTACCTGTAATAAAAAATCACCTTTGTTATGAATATATAAAAATACAGTTTTATAAAATGATAATTAAATATGTTTACAATAATCATATTGTCAATTGCTTCTGTTTCTGCTGAAGACAAATGACATCGTGCATTGTCTACGATAAGAAGAACTTTTTGTGAGGTATCCCCTCTTGAAGCTTGAAATTGTCTGACAGAAGGTAAAAACGCTTTGAGAAGCCATTCTTCATATAATTCACGAGACATCCAGGCGTTTTTCTGTCCAGCATATATTACTGGTAGTTTATTAATATCTTTAAAACATCTTGGATTTTTCGATTTTCCAATCACAAATAGAGGGATTTTATGACTGCCATCAGCGTTTGCACAAACCATAACAGTAATTCGATCTTTTGATACCTTATAGCCAGCTGCACTTTTTTCAAAATCAGAAACAAATGTTGTGGAAGGAAGCATTCTCCACAACAAACCTGTTTCATCTGCATTATAAATTTGATGCAGCTGTAAATTATTGTCTCTAATTATTTTTGCCAGATCGTCAACGAATTCCACTGAACTTTCCCAATCATTTGACAATTTTTCTCCTTGAATACTACACGAATGGATTTGAAATCTATCTTTAAATCTGTTAAACCATCCAGTACTTGCTTTAAATTGAGGGTCTCCATTAATTTCCTTATTTATTTTAAGAGCCATTTCTTTCATGATAGACAATGATATCGGTTGTCCTTCAGATCTTTTGTTTTTAAACCAATCGTACAAAATATCTTCTAACATTGGATTTTTGGAGAGAGTTGGTCTCTTGCGCTTATAAAGATAAGAACTTTCATCTATTTCCTGGGTCAATATTTCCTCATCTGTGCTCCTTCTTCTTAGGCGCTGTATTGTTGAAATAGAAACATTATATTTGTTAGCAATTTCAGCAACATTAACCTTTGAATTAGTCGCTGCACTGTTCTTGAAAAGATGTATAATTTCTTGACGCTGACCCATAGTAAGGTATGTTACATTTATTTTCTTTCCTTCCATTTTCTGACAACACTGCTTCTGAAAGTACAATTAATAAATGATAATGAAATGCTGCTTAAAGAGTTTCTCATAAATAGCCATTTATATGCCATTAAATAGTTTATTATTTATAATATAATAATTTTCTTATAATAATTATATTATAATCACTTGCATCATATCATGATAATTTAAAACTGAAATTGGAGTTTTAGAAAAAAAGATTTTTTTAAAAAGTGGTTAAAATTTTGTCGAATTCTGTCGATTAGTTTTCGAGAAATTCATTTTTTTCGAAAAAGGTGTTAAAAAATTAAATTGTTAATAACTTTTTAAAAATGTCATTTTTTAAAAACTATTTTTAAGTGTTTTTATCATTATTCACTTTTAAAATATATAGTGTTTTAATAAAATTAAAATACTTTTCGAAAGTCATGAGTACACTTCAGAAAGCCTTTTCCAATAAATTATAAATATTATAAAGTGATTATTATATAATTATTATATAATAATAATAACAACTATATTATATTATAAATAATAATATTATATATAATAATATATATTATTATATATATTATATATTATATAAAAACATAATTTTATCGATAGTAAATAATTTTTTTTAAATACTTACATTAGTAAAATTTGTTTTTCTCTGACAAAAATTTTAACTTTTTTGGCACTACACAAAATTTCCATGCCGCCTTGTCACTACGAGTAACCACGAAAAACTAGAAGGCTCTTTCGGCACTGAGCGCGAGTCAAAAGTGAAAGTACGGTTGGTCAGGTATCGAAACCGATTTAAGCCCATTAAGAGTCAGTTGACGAAATTCGTCAGATAGCGAAATATTCATATTGCGGGAACTGAGTGTATGACATTGGTAAGAACAATTAAACACATCATTAAGACAAATAAATACTAATTTACATAGACATCCAGAAATCCATCTGTTTCCAAAACATTGACCCCAAAGTACACCTAAAGTATAAATTAATATGTGAATGCAAACATTTTTTTAAACTACCTCCACTATATTGAATCCGACATTTTGAATTTCGAAAAACGAACATCGGATTTATAATCAGCGACCCCAAAAACCCCCGAGCAACGATTTTAATCGAATCCGATCAATTTTTAAAAAAGTCATCCGCCATATTGGATCCGCCATTTTGAATTTTAAAAATTAACATCGAATTTATAATCAGCGACCCCAAAAACCCCCGAGTATTGATTTTCAAGCGAAAAAGATCAATTTTTAAAAAATTCATCCGCCATATTGGATCCGCCATTTTGAATTCTCAAAAACTAACATCGGATTCGTAATCAGCAACCCCAATAACCCCCGAGTAACAAGTTTCAATTCATTAAAATGTTCACAAATTATTATCAACTGAAACACGCCTATTATTAACCCATTATCGCCTGTAACCACTGAAACTTTGTGTTTAATTTATTTAAAATATAATTCATAATAGAACTTAGTATTTATATGTTTTTATGATCGCTCATTACGAATCTATAATCGAAGTTTCAAAATACAAAATGGCGAATTTTATTATGTCGGACAAGAATTTAAAAAACTTGTTCGATTTACTTGAAAATTGTTACTCAGGGGTTTTTGGATCTCTGATTAGGAATCTGCAATGGGAAATTCTAAATATAAAATGGCGTATCTAATATGACGCATAAAATTTTTAAAATTTATTAGATTTGCTTGAAACTTGTTACTCAAGAGTTTTTTGGGTCGCTAATTACGAAACTGTAATCAGATTTTTTAAATTCAAAATTTTGGATCCAGTATGTGTCAGACAAAATGGTTAAAAATCAAATCTAGTCGCCTTACTAGATTTTTATTAGGATTTACCTGGAATGTTCATCAAACACAATATTATTTACATTGATATTAAAATAAAAGAAGTACCTTTGTCAAATGGAATTCTAATTTTCTAAGTACAAAATGATATTAGATTGACTATACAAACACTCAAAAATTGAATTTAAAAAATAACATGTTAGAGAATGAAGTTGCATGCAGATCGATCAATTTTAAGAAGTGCTATTCACAATAATCCAAATAATATATATATTGAATTTTCGAAAATTAATGACATCAAACTACAAAACTACTGAAAACTCCTTCGTAAACGACACATTTTGACGTTAAATAGCAAAAGTTTAAATGCCAGGTAACAAGTTTTAAGTGATTCAAACAGATGTTCAAGACAATTGTTCGTCTATATTGGATCTCCACGTTTGAATTAGAAAATCTGATGATATATTCGTAACAAGAGGCACAAAAAATTCCCGAGTAACAATTATCAAGCAAATCGAGTAAATCTGTTAAATGTATGTTCGCCATATTGAATCCGCCATTTTGTATTTTGATAATCCTATTACAGATTCGTTATCAGCGATCCCAAAAACCTCTAAGTAACAATTTTCAAGCGAATCAAACAAATTTTTTAAATTCTTGTCTAAAATAATAAATCCGCCATTTTGTATTTTGAAACTCCGATTATAGATTCGTAATGAGAGCGACCTGAAAAATATTAAAAAATGTTTAAAAAAACATATTAATACTTAATTATATTATGAATTAAATTTTGAATAAATTAAACACAAAGTTTCAGTGGTTGCAGGCGATAATGGGTTAATAATAGGCGTGTTACAGTTAATAATAATTTTAATTTTCTGAAAAGTGAAAATGTCAGTTGTAATAAATATTTACTTCATTTTTCAAGACGAACGTTTTTTCTTCTTGAAATTTTGTTGTATATTGTAAAGGTAGAGAAAAAACTTCTAATTTTCATTTTTGAAAAAACAAAAAAAAATTTTATTCCTTTTTAAGTCGCAGGACCCCGATAAATTCTGTTGGAAAATAATCGTTAGACTTCCAGGAAGTAATAAAAAAATCGAGATAAAAAAAACGCTGGGATTTATGAGAAAATTTGATTTTTTTTCGAAAAATAGCCGCCATTTTGTTAAATTTAAAAATTTTTTAATTAAACCTGTAGGATTTCAAAGAACATTTAATCCGGAATTAGGGACAAAAAGAATCATTACATTATAGGCAGATACAAGAAAGATACAGTAATTTTAATATTTTTACCGTCATTTTCTTGAAATCAGACTTCGCAGTTTTAAAAAGTCAAATGCGCCTAACTTCGTTAAATAATTTTTTTTGCAAAACGGCATAATACATGTCGTCTAAAATTGTGTGAAAAATAATATATTTCCATAAAAGACGATAATTTGACTTACATACATATAGCCTGTCTGAATTGAAATGGAATCAACCCCCTACAAGATAGTTATAATTATTGGTAAATAAAATAAAGAAACACTTGATTTTACCTTTTCATTATAATAGTAAATAATAATACGTTTATTAAAAAGACATAGAATTATAAGTTGTTACATAGAATTTGTGTTTTTTCCTAGTTGGAGGGTTAGACAGTAACTGACTCTAGATTTTTGCAACACACAAGAAGTGGATTTTTGAAGTTAGTTAGTGGGGTTGGTTTACAATAATGTGGGCGGAGATAGACCGACAGATTAGCTCAGTCGGATAGATGCCTGGCGTTGGCGGTCGTTTAAGGACCAAGGGTATAAGTACCCTTGGTTCGCGCCCACTTGGCTTGGTATTTTTCCGGCACGTGAGACAATCTGAGCGGGAGGTTTGACGTCGAGGTATAATGATGTGCACCGTCGATTATTGTCCGGTACACAACATTAGAACTCGACTGTCGATAAACCGGTTGTACTCAGGAGAGGTTTTCTACAGTTTCCCTCTTCTCTGGCGAGAAAACCCATTGACGGGTGGTCCAGGCGCAATGCGAGTACTCCTAATAAAAGCCGGCTGTAGACGCAAATTAGGTTAATATATAGAAAATATATGTAGAATGGTTATGCTTAATCCAAAAAAAAGTATTCCTCGGGGACTCTTGTCGAAGTGCGTAAGGCCAATAGGGCAGGAGTATAAACAATAATGAGGGCGGAGATAGTTGTTTGAAGACATGGAAGGATAAAAGATACTAATTTTCAACATATATTGAAGAGGTTGAGGCAAGGAAAGAGTCATAAAAGGCTTAAGACAGCAGTTTTTAAATATGTGGGTGATTAAATTTAAAATGTCATTTTCATGTCCTGCCTAAAAATCTGGATTACTAGTTCATATATAAAAGTTTTTGAAGTCAATTAATTTTCTTAATCACTCCTTCTACTTAAATTAATAATTCTTAGTCGCTAGAAATTCTCTGAAAAAATTTGGCAGAAGAATTAGAAGCAAAATGTCAGTAATGTCCCTTGTCCGCATTTAAGAAATCAGAACTTTACCTAATAATAAAAATTTTGATTCTCACATTTTTAGTACCAGAAAAATTATTTTGTACAGCTAAGAGTCTATATTTTTATATAGTAATTGTGCTAGCAGAATACTTTTGATCCAGTGCTAGAAAAAAAATCAAAATCGCCTGTCCGTAAGTTTCATATTTTTAAGTAATTATCGCAAATTTTGAATATCATGCCTGATATTTAAATAACCTAGTGCAGATAATTGCCTTATTAAGCGTTAATAGTATAGGTGATATGTATAGCTTCTTAAAGAAAAAACATTACAACATTCTATCACATCTATAACTTGTACAGTTGGTGGCAGAAAGCAAGTAACACTTTGTCGAGCACACCATGTCAGTGGTGTCCCCATCAAAAAATTGTTCATAATATTAATATTTTTTAAATATTATTGTACCTCATTTTCAGTTATTACACGTACTTTAAAAACCGCAACGACTTTAACTTAAAAATAAAGTCTTTCTTTTTCGAAAATGAGAAATGAAGAAAAATGTCAGTGGTGTCCCCTCAAAATTCTGTTTCTTGCAGCTTATTATTTTATTCTTAATAAATTTGTGTTAAATTTACTCCTTATATGCAGTTAATGAAGATTTAATAATGGATTGTAATTTATAAGCTGATTTTATTCTCACTATTCAAAAAAAATTATCAGTGAAATCTTTCAAAAATGTCAGTGGTGTCCCTCAATGTTCATATGTCTTTTTGGTCAACAAAAATATATTAATTTATGGCACAACTCATTACAAATATTTTTTAAGTCATGTTGAAACATTCATTTTTGTAATTTAAAATATTTTAACTTTTTAAAGTTGTAAGAATTTATTTGAGAAAAGAATAAACGAAAACAGAAAATTTCTTATCATTTCTGCCTATCGTTTTTCACCTGGTGAAAATTAAAATTTGCTTCCACCTGCTCGACCACTATTATTTTTGTCCATCATATATTCTAGTCAACCAAAATAGAGTATCGTTAAGTTCAAAATCCAACATCGAAAAATCAAAATTAGTAGGATCAAAAATGACATTTTAAATTTAATTACCCTTAGATGTGCTATTATAAAGGTCGAGATTTACAATGTTGTTTTTTGAAGCATTCAATTTGAAGATAATAACTAAGGATCAGAATTGTAAATTTTTGTAAAATGTGTCACAACTCGAAAATTCTCAAATACACAATATATCCTCTTTTTGGTTATATTGAAGAGAATGTTTTTAAACTTGGATTTTTCTTATTTTATGTTAAAAAAAATTTTATAATGTAATTAAACATTGCGATTGTTAATACAAACGCTACATGCCGACCCCCTTGAACTACTTAGGTTCAATAATTAATATTTTTGGAACACTAATTAATATTGAGTTTAATGATTATTTTATCATTCACTTGGATAATTAATATTGTCAATTACACTATTAATAATGTCAATAGTCTACATTGATTCACTCGATCGGAAGCAGACACAATTTTGGAATACACCTTTTGTTTTCACTGGTAGCCGTTTTCACCATAACTAGGGTGATGTGAAACATGGGGTGATGTGCAACACCGTCGATTTCTGATCTACAGTTTGATATTAAACAGAGCCAAGTTATGCCATTTGTTTGTGTCCTCAGTAACTTGTTTTTGATATAGCTCGCTTTTACGTATAGCTCGCAGCTAGGTTTGCTGTACGTAAGTTGACTTAAATTTCTCGAGCAGGAAATATTTCTCGCTTTTTACATTTCTAGTCGTTTCGTGAAGGGTTTTAATTTATTTTATAGATAAGAATGTGTTTATTGTTGGTTTTTTAGGTGTTTTAAAATATCTGTTTATATTTTGTGTTTCCATTGCATTGTATTGCGTAAAAATCATTTTTCGCAAAATATCATATTTGGGGTGATGTGCAACACTTTTTTCTTTTTATATTTTACGTGCCATAACTGCGATTCACATGAGGTATAAAAAATTCTAAGTTATTTTCCTTTAATTATATTCCTTATTCAGTTACAAATGAATAAAAAATTAAACAAAATAGTATATTAAGCAACAAGGGTATAAAGGCAGCCATTTGTTTACGGTGATTTTTGTGACACGAGTGGAGGTCGAGGGCGCTCTCGACCTCCACTTGTCATTCACTTGTTTGACTTATATGAAAATGGCGGCCGTTTTCTCCCATGGGCAAAAATAACGCATGGGATCAGCTGTTATGTTTGCCTCTTGGGAGAAAATGGACGCCATTTTCATATGGTCGAACAAATGAGTGACTTTACTCCCTGTCGTCAGCTATCTAAAAACGCCATTTTTGTGCATGTGGGATAAAAATTTTTTTTTCTCTGGTGAAATCTTTACTTTTTAGAGGTCAACTATACCTTAGTAAATTTTTTTTGGGCAGATTTCGATTAGTTTGCATTAAAAAAGCCTAAAATTAATAATTAAAGTGATTTTCATCGAAGTTTATGCATTACATACCTGAATTTTACTGGTGTTGCACATCACCCCAACTTTTTTGGAAAATTCAAAAACAAACGTTTTTGTAAAAGCGAAAAATTTGTAGGAAAAATTTAAAATTCTGAAAATCTAATAATGCAGAAATATTCTATTATAATGCCTCCAAGTCATTCAATTTTAAAATATTTAATTATTTGACATGTTTTTCGTCCAACGAAAAAAAACGTTGCACATCACCCCACAACACCCTACTCGAATAAGTCCATCTTGACCTGGAAAGGTTTCTGAGATGCGCCCCATTGTCCACTGCCTATTTTTATTTTGTGACAGCTACCTTAACTACATTGTAAGGATCTTGTAATAAAAATAAACGCACGAAAAAGAGAAATCATGTAAAAATACGAAAACACACAAATAATTTCCGAGCGAGTGACAAATAGAACGCGCCTGCGCGATAGACATAGGAACTAACTCGCGAAAGAGAATGATCCGAGAGTATATCGGCATCCCCTCCAGAGTCTCGCGGAGACTCAGCTCCAGACGCCCCGCCACCTCGCGACTAGCCAATCACGAAACATTAGTACTTCGCACGACGACTATAAAGATAGGGCCTTCGCACGATCCCGAGGCATTCGACTCCACGGAGCTTCAGAGGTCTTATCTCTGGAGAGTCTTACTCTCGCACTTCGCAGCAACGATCGCAGCACGGCGGCTTCAACGATACGTTCGACGAGCGGTTTGACCCTCACTAGAGTCTGACTCTAGTAAGTCGAATCAACGATACTTTCGACGAGCGGTTTGACCCACACTAGAGTTTGACTCTAGGAAGTCGAAATCAACGAGACGGTCGGGGAGGGTTTGACCCTCGAGAGAGTCTGACTCTTCCACCGACACCTTCGACGACGAAAAGAGAAAAAAAGGGAACACCATTCTTCCGATTTTTCGCTTCTATTTTCTCTTTTGGTTATTTTTTGAGTATTCCAATCTCGAGATCCCCCGTTACCCCCCCTATATAATTTAACCTTGGAGTTTTCGCATATATATTTTCGACGTTTTCGTTTTGACATATCTTTATCTATTTTGAAACGCCTGTGCCGTTTTCTTTTTTTCGTAGCGTAACGAAAATATCTTTGTAGAGTACTACTTTTTTGCGAACGAACCACCGGGTTCGATTTATTTTTTTAGTCTTAATCTTTATATTCTAATAACATTATTTTTTTAAATCATTGTAAATATGTTCGAATACGATAATAAATTCGTTTTGTTTTGTTAAATCTGATAATTTATGAACCCTGATCCGACGAGCTAATTTCCGGCAAGAAGTTTTTCTTACATTCATTACAGATTTTTCTGGCGCCCGAACAGGGACGTACGCGATTAAATTTTATTTAAAATGGCAGACGATAGAATTCCGCTCACCCGTTCCATGATTTGGACGATGAATAAAGTTACTCTTGAAAACGAATTGCACGAAAGAAACGTACCTTTTCCCGCCGACGCGAATCGCGATCAATTAAGAAATTTATTACGCAACCTTATAGGACACGAATTAAGATCTAACGACCAAAGACAAGAAAATCTCTCGAATGCAGACGACAATAACGGAGATACTCTTTCTCATCACGGTTCCCAACAAGGCGACGGCCATAGCGCACGCAATGATGGTCAAAACGACAGACTCGTGTCAAATGAACGTATTTTAAATTCGAGACAAAGTAACGCTCAAAATAATTTTCCTCCCAACGAAAATTTAATTAATGACGGACGAAACGAACAGATAAATTTAAATCGAGATCAAAATAGCAATCGTACTAATGAACAAAGACGTAATAGAGACCCACGACTCGCATCTAGAAATGATATTAGTAGACCTAGCAGTGCAGGTAGTTTTATCGCTGAATCTACTGTACAATCTAGACGCGGTGGGGTTAATCGAAACGAAAATCGACGCGATGATGATAGGGCTCGTCAACGGAGAAATCTCAGACCAGCACAACAAAATCTTACTCATAGAAATAGACCCGAACACTTAAATGTTCACGATCATAATCGTCCTCGTTCAGTTGCCGATAATTTTGAAGATAGAGATCGCGATTTTCTAAATTATAATGATGGATACGATAGACCCCGCGAAAGTCTCGCCGAAAAAGTACGCAAATGGGGCGTTTTCTTTGATGGTACGCGTGATCTTCTCGACTTTTTAGAACACGTAGAGGAATTAAGTTTCACTTATGAAATCCCTCTAGACAATTTACTCCATTGCCTTCCTATGCTTTTAAGGGGAAACGCGATTTCGTGGTATAGAAATAACCGGAGAAATTGGCACTATTGGGAAGAATTCGAACGCGACATTAAACAATTTTTCTTACCAGTAAATATAAATCGACAATTAGAGGAAGACATACGTAATAGAACGCAGGGACCCAAGGAAAGTGCGCATGATTTTATTACTGCTCTCCAAACCCTTATACGTAGATACGGTGCAATGAGTCTCGATAATGAAATTGAACGATTATATAGAAATCTCCGCCCTGAATATAGACCATATATCAGACGACAAGAAATTTTTAATGTCTCAGATTTGATACGTTTAACAAACGAATATGAGTTAATCGTTGTCGCAGAGAAAGCGTATAAACCTCCTCCCCCACAAAATTGTCCTTCGCGAGTCGAAACGAATCAATCCAAACGAATAAAGGAAAACGTAGCGAGCGTCGAAAATTATAACCGGCAAGACCATTGCTGGCGGTGTAAGAGACGTGGTCATCGTCGTGGCCAATGTAAGGGAAAACCGAAATTGTTTTGTTCTTGGTGCGGTCAGGACGGGATATTTTTCCGTGATTGTAAGTGCGACAAGCAGGAAAACTATTCACGGACCGACGAAAATCCGGAAGAGATGCGGTCCGACAGCGAAATATTCAGAGCCGGACACCACGCGACGTAAATATAGCCAACGTACCCAAGGACGCTCGTATCTATGAACCAATTAAATTGAAAGACAAAATTTTCTGTGCTTTATTGGATACGGGAGCGAGTCGTTCTTTCATCGGAGAAAAGGTTTACAACGAAATTCGTAAACATGACCTCGCGGATTTAAAACCAATAAACATGATGGCCAGATTCGCCGACGGTCGACGCTCGGAAATTTTAGGAATCGTCGACCTTGAAATTTTCTTCCATGGTAAAATATTAAACGTCACTTTTCGCGTATTACCCGACCTTGATTTAGATATGATATTCGGTCTTGATATCTTAAGCGCCGTAGGATATCAATTTGATTACGATAAAATTGCGTCAACAGACGGCGAATCTTGGAGATCCGAAGATGAAAATATCGACGAAGCGCTTAGAGAAATTTCCGAACAATTAAAATCGTTTAACGAAATAAAAGGCCCCACTACAGTTGGTAAACATACTATAAAACTAAAGAGAACCGAACCTATTAATTTGAGTTATTCCCCTCGTAACCCTGCGATGCAGAAAGTAATGCATGACGAACTCGACGATATGCTTGCGAAAGATGTAATCGAGCCTTCAAGCGGTCCTTGGTGCTCTCCTATCGTGATTACTAAACGCAAAGACGGAAGTTATCGATTCTGCATCGATTTTCGTAAAATCAACGCAATATCTGAAAGAGACGCGTATCCGATACCTCAGATTAATTCGACGTTGGATAAATTACGAGATTCTAAATTCTTTTCCAAAATTGATCTGAGAAACGGATATTGGAATATACCACTAGCCGAGGAAAGTAGACCGATCACTGCTTTCGTTGTTCCCGGACGTGGTCTATTCCAGTTCAAAGTTATGCCTTTTGGTCTGCATTCGGCGTCAGCGACCTTCCAACGAATTATAGAAAAAGTTTTAGGACCTGAATTAGGCATTTACGCTTTCGTTTATTTAGATGACGTTATCGTTCTCGGAAAAACCGTCGAAGATCATTTAGAGAACGTTAGGCGTATTCTCGAACGATTGCGAGATGCTAATTTACGCGTAAATCCGGAAAAATCTGAATTTTTCAAACGAAAAATACATTATCTCAGTCATATGATAGACGAAAACGGTATCCACACCGATCCCGAAAAAGTCAAGTCAATTTTAAATTTTCAAACTCCCAAAAACGTGACAGAATTGAGACGATTCATGGGAATAATATCCTGGTGTAGACGATTCATCCCTGATTGTTCGACCCTAACTCAACCTCTGACGCGTCTTCTCCAGAAGAAAAATCGATGGCAATGGGGACCAGAACAAAACGAAGTTTTCGAGACACTTAAAAAGAAATTATCGTCGGCACCAATTCTCGCTCCTCCCGATTTCTCGGTTTCTTTTTGTCTCCAGACTGACGCCAGTCAGTATGGACTCGGAATTGTTTTAACACAAATTCAAAATGATCAGGAAGTCGTTATCGCGTACGCGAGTCGTACCTTGAATAAATCCGAACAAAATTATTCCGTCACCGAGAAGGAATGTTTGGCGATAGTTTGGGGAATTTCAAAAATGAGGTACTATCTCGAAGGATATTCATTTACCGTATTAACAGACCACGCGTCACTCCGTTGGTTGCAAACGATTTCGAGTCCAACCGGCCGACTCGCTCGATGGAACGTATATTTACAACAATTCGATTTTACGATAAAATTCCGAAAAGGTAAATCTAACCTTGTAGCCGACGCTTTATCCCGCGATCTAAACACAAACGAAAATCACACCAAAGATTTTACTGACGAAACGGCGTTCGTTATTGACGTAAGCGATCAATGCGTTTGGTATCGTGATTTATCGAAAGCAGTGAGCACAAATCCTGACCGATATCCTGATTTTTCAGTAAAAGACGGGTTGCTGTATCGACATTTGCACCATAGTCTTAATTTCACTGACAGAGACAAGGCTTGGAAATTGTGCGTACCCAAACCTTTACGACGCAAGGTTCTCAGCGAAAATCACGATGCCCCTACAGCAGGCCATCTCGGAATTGCAAAGACGATCGCTCGTATAACCGAAAATTATTATTGGCCCGGCATGAATGGCGATATTTCCCGATACGTACGGAATTGCGTTTCATGCCAGGATTTCAAGACGTCTCAAAGCATAACCTACGGTAAGATGGGAACTTGTAACGCCTCCCAACCGTGGGAATACGTTTCGATGGACATCGTCGGTCCGCTAGTACGCTCCTCTCGTGGAAACAAGTATCTCGTAGTTTTGCAAGATAAATTCACAAAGTGGGTCGAATTACACCCTATTAGAGAACAGAAAACCAAATCGATTATTCAAGTTTTAAAAGATAAAATAATTCTTCGGTTCGGTTGTCCGAGAATTTTGATAACCGATAATGGTTCACAGTTTCGCGCCAAAGATTTCGAAAAATTAGTTAATGATTTTAATATCTCGCATCAAAGAACACCCCCTTATTCCCCGCAGTGTAATCCGGTGGAGAGAACAAACAAAACTATTAAAACTATGATTGCGCAATTTATCGAAAAAAATCAAAAGTCATGGGACAATTGGTTACCCGAATTACAATTCGCGTATAACACAGCCAAACACGAGTCAACCCAATTCTCCCCAGCGTATTTAAATTACCAAAGAACACCGCAGACACCGTTCTCGTTAAAAACTAGCGTAGAAAAAGAATTCCCTCGTAAAACACCTTCCGTTGAAAAATTGAAGGAAACCCAAGAACTCGTGCGTGTGAATTTGGCGCGTGCTTTCACGCAACAGAGTTCGCACTACAATCGTCGTCGCAAGGATTGGTTACCCGCGATCGGAGACAGAGTCGCTAAAAAAGAGCGCCCGTTATCATCTGCCATTGACAATTTCGCCGCAAAGTTAGCTCCTCGATATTCGGGAAATTACGTCGTTAAAAATATTATAAGTCGAACAATCGTAGAAATCCAAGATGTAACGGGCAAACTGTTTAAAATTCATGTAAAAGATTTGAAGCCATTTCACGCCGCCGAGGAAACGACATCGATAAGTCTCAACGCCTGAAAAAGAAGCATCACCTTTCAAAATTCGTCGAAGCACACACATCTGAAGGAAGATTTCCTTCTCCCCTCCACTTCGCAAAAAGCCAATCAGATCAATTTGTTCCCCTTCTACTACACTCCCAGAGCAGATAGGCTTTATAATACTTCGCCGCCAACATTTTCGCCAGTATTGGAAAATCAGCCCTCCTGAAATCGCCAAAATGTCAGACAGCGGAAACGATACAGACGTTTTCAAATCCCCAGAAGTCAACGAGTCCATTCCACCCGATGAAAATTTGCCAGATTCAGTCGTCTTAAAACAAATTGACGATATCATCGGTAAGATACCCAACGACAAGGAACAGAAGGAGTTCGAGGAGTTCTACGCGGCCTTCGATACATCGATCGTACCACCTGATGTACATTTTCCAGCAGTCGAAAGCCAAGCAGATATATCACCGTCAAATAGCAACGAGTACGAGCCTACTTTTTCGCATGTTCCGCTTATTTCCGGAATTCTCCCTGAGGGCGAGACATTAAATTGGGCACTTAAACAAATCTACATCCCGTACCGCCCGACGCCTAAAAAACACCTCGAGTATCGACGCAAATTAATCGAGAAAGTAAAATTATCGGATGTCAGCCCCGACTACGAGCTTGTCACCACCAAACGACACCACGCGGAAAATATTGACGCAAAGGATCCACATAAAATAACAGTCCAACGAAGAAAAGAGGAAAGATACAAACCTTATAATAAGAACATTACCGTCAAACCACAGCACCCGAGGAACAGCGGAGACGTTTCACACAGTTCGACAACGAAACCAAACGATGAGACGAAAAACCAGTGTGCAGAACAAGGATTAAAGCAAGTCGTTAACAAATGGAAGCGACAAAAGTTCATAAAATATATCGACGGAGTCCGGACGCAGTTCAGAACGTACAAGGACGGTACTTTCACGAGGTGGGAGAAACCACTAAAGGAGAAGAAATAAAAAAAAGAGAAGAATGTCTCATTTCATTGTTTTTAATATTTTAATTATTGTTCACTTTTTTTTAGGTCTCGACGAATTTTTTTTTATTTTCACGTTAAACGATATTCGACGATGTCTTTGTAATAATTTTTTTTTTTTTTTTCCTTTGAAATTTTATTTTTATATATCTTCGATCATAACGAATTGTTTATACGAAAGAAAACTTTGACGGAAGTTTCCTTCCTCGACGAAAGAGGAGTGTAAGGATCTTGTAATAAAAATAAACGCACGAAAAAGAGAAATCATGTAAAAATACGAAAACACACAAATAATTTCCGAGCGAGTGACAAATAGAACGCGCCTGCGCGATAGACATAGGAACTAACTCGCGAAAGAGAATGATCCGAGAGTATATCGGCATCCCCTCCAGAGTCTCGCGGAGACTCAGCTCCAGACGCCCCGCCACCTCGCGACTAGCCAATCACGAAACATTAGTACTTCGCACGACGACTATAAAGATAGGGCCTTCGCACGATCCCGAGGCATTCGACTCCACGGAGCTTCAGAGGTCTTACCTCTGGAGAGTCTTACTCTCGCACTTCGCAGCAACGATCGCAGCACGGCGGCTTCAACGATACGTTCGACGAGCGGTTTGACCCTCACTAGAGTCTGACTCTAGTAAGTCGAATCAACGATACTTTCGACGAGCGGTTTGACCCACACTAGAGTTTGACTCTAGGAAGTCGAAATCAACGAGACGGTCGGGGAGGGTTTGACCCTCGAGAGAGTCTGACTCTTCCACCGACACCTTCGACGACGAAAAGAGAAAAAAAGGGAACACCATTCTTCCGATTTTTCGCTTCTATTTTCTCTTTTGGTTATTTTTTTAGTATTCTAATCTCGAGATCCCCCGTTACCCCCCCTATATAATTTAACCTTGGAGTTTTCGCATATATATTTTCGACGTTTTCGTTTTGACATATCTTTATCTATTTTAAAACGCCTGTGCCGTTTTCTTTTTTTCGTAGCGTAACGAAAATATCTTTGTAGAGTACTACTTTTTTGCGAACGAACCACCGGGTTCGATTTATTTTTTTAGTCTTAATCTTTATATTCTAATAACATTATTTTTTTAAATCATTGTAAATATGTTCGAATACGATAATAAATTCGTTTTGTTTTGTTAAATCTGATAATTTATGAACCCTGATCCGACGAGCTAATTTCCGGCAAGAAGTTTTTCTTACATTCATTACACATTTACTGCGAGTAATTAGTTGATTAAGATATTCTTTGTTCCACCTTTTCCAAAAATGTTGTCGCAATTTTTGCGCATGTTGACAATTTGAAAGTCGATTAGAGGGAATTGTAGTGAAGTCTGCTTGCGGAAAGCTTGTCAACGGACCTCCAATAAAAAAATGTCCGGGAGTCAAAGGATGTAAATCATTAGGATCAGAGGACATTAGAGAAATCGGACGGGAATTAAGAATTGCTTCGAATTCTATTGTATATCATTGAAATTACTACTGCGATAGCTTTAAATTTAAAATAACAATTTATTTAAACAACTGGTAAAATTGTAATTCTTAGATTGTTGTTAGTCACTAGTTACATTTGGCTTGGAAAAATGCAAAATTGAGAAAAAATTGCAACTCTGCAGGTCAATTTAATAAAAAGTGGAAGTTAAACAATAGTAATTTGTTTGAACAATTGGTAAAATTAATATTGTTAGTTAGTTGATAGTGACTGGTTACATTCGGCCTGAAAAGTTGCAAAATTCAGAAAAAATCGCAACTCTTTAGCTCAATTAGATAAAAAGTTGTAAATAAACAATAATAATTTGTTCAAACACATTAGCAATTACATGGAATAATGTTTGAAAATCAATATTTGTGTTATTTATTCATAATCTAGGAAAAAACTTTGATAAAAATAGTAAAAAATATTTGTTAACGATTTTTATGTAATTTTGAAATTTATGGGGTTTTTTTGGGGCACTATAAACAATAGTTAATTTAAAAAAATGATTAAATAAACAATTTAGCACTATGCTTTAAAGTCTTCTGAAGAGAAACAGAGTTTGCTGAATAAAAAATATTGATTTTCAAGGATTCTATACAAATTCTACGAAAAAGTGAAAGCATTAAAATTCTGATTTTATTTTTTCCCCATGTATTTTTGGACCACCCTAAATGAATGAACATTGTTCATTCTTCGGTAGATTATATACAAAACGAATACAAGCAGGCTTTTTCAAGTTAATTATTTAGCTCTCCTGAGATATCGTCGTAAGCCACACAACAATAATCAAAGAAGGGCAGAATTAGAGACTTGACAAGAAGTAACCGGGTTGGAGTAGGGAGAGAATCCCTATTCCTATTTATTTGCTGAAGAACCATGTATGTCTTGCGCGAAATGACAAAGACATGGTCCCTCCATGATAGAGTACGACCCAATGTCAGACCAAGATCCTTGACAGTCTTACCAAATAAAATAGGAGTTCCTTCAACCAGTAGAGGGGGGAGAGATGATAAGAAATCCAATGAAAAGTTAGTAGCAGAAAAGATTATCGCCTGCGTCTTTTTAGGATTAAGACGCAAGCCATTCCTTACTGCTCACTGTTCAACAATTTTAATGTCGTATTGAATATTTTTAAGCAAGTTTGCAATATCAGATAAAGGACCAGAAAGATAAAGTTTAATATCATCAGCATATTTATGAAATTTACAGAATTTAAAATCGCTACCGAGGTCAGAAATAAATAAGTTAAACAATAGAGAAGAAAGTGATGCACCCTGTGGAACACCACACTTAACTTGGTCCCAGTTCGAAATGTTGCCATTACCGTCAATAACTCTTTGTGATATAAACCTAAGGTAAGACACAAACCAACGACATACAGAGTTGGACATTTTGAATGAAGCAAGTTTGTCAATCAGTACTTGATAGTCCACAGAGGGAAACGCCTTTGAAAAGTCAAAAAAAATCGCAACAGTAATGTATCTAGCATCCATAGCAAGTTTGATATCAGATGTAAATTTTAAAGCAGCCGAACATGTACTATGCATTTGACAAAAACCAGATTGCAGTGGTTCAAATAATTTATTTTTATTTAAATATGATGTTATTTGTTTATAGACGAGGCGTTCTAATGGTTTAGATAGGGCACAAATTATTGAAATTGGTCTCAGGTCGGATGGTTTCTTTGGATTAGTTATCTTGGGAACAAGTCTGACATTGCTCATCTTCCAAATATCAGGAAAAAAACCAGACTGTAGGGAATAGTTATATATATGCAGTAGGACAGGGAATATTATATGAAGAGACAGTTGAATCATTTTAATATTAATGTTATCAGGACTCATAGCATTAGTTGTTATCTGCTTAATACTCTCAAGCATAACATCTGGTGAAATATGATTGAAGAAAAACTTATTTTCATTAAAGTTGATATAGTCATTATTAACAGGAATAATTATATAGGTAAGAGTTAAAATAGTTGTGCTAGAAAATACGTCCAAAAGTTCATGAGCCTGAAAAGAGTAGTCTTTTGACGCTTTTTTATTTGCAATAAGATTTAAATTTTTTTAAATTCTCCAAATATCATATGTTTTACTTTTATTTTTAATTACGTTAAAATTTTATTCATTATAAGAGTCTCGAATTTTTGTTTTTACTAGGTTTCTAAGTTTTTTAAATTTAAATTAATCAAATTGATTACCAGTACGTTTAGCAATTTTGCGTAGTTTATTACGTTCCTTTATTATTTCCTCATTCATCCACAGAGAAAATCTACGTCTTGTATTTGATAAGTGCAGAGGTGCAAACACGTCAATGGCTGAAGTTATATAAGAAGTCAATTTATAAACCTTAACATTAATGTCTGATTCTAAGTAAATACTGGGCTAGTCATAGCTAGTGTTCTAAGTCGGTTATATTACCCAGAGAATATTACCGAGAACGAGAATATTACCGAGAATATAACCGACGATTAAATTCTCTGAGAATTTAAGAGAATGTGACATAACCTCACTTTTGTCGTTACACTGTGGTAAATTCCATTGTCCGACGTTGTGTTTTTATTTAGTAGTTGTTATTTTGTTAATTAAAGTGGCTATATTTTTAAAGATTTAAAAAATGACAAAACCAAAGAGTGTAAAATGGAAATATTTTAAAAGCAATGAATACAAAAACAATTAAATTCTTCTGTAAATTTTGTAAACAAGAATATGCCACAAATGCTATATATTAAAGGTACTTGCACAGCTCTACTGACTGCAGGTTGTCATGGTAACACATAAGAGCAAGAGAGTCAGAAAATTCAAATTAAATGGTTTTTCTCTCTTACTCTCGCAGCAGAGCTGACAGAAAGCCTTTATTCACAAATAATTTCAAAATATTTATTTAAAAAAATTTTTAATTCATTGTATATAATGTTAAATATAATCCTTATTCTTTATTTATCTATATTCAAAAGTATCTAAACTTTTATTCGTATTAAGTTACGCATATTTTATAAACCTTATAAATGCAAATGACATTAAATTTATAACTTAAAAAATTTGTGGTTTTACTTTTTTTTATTTACATATATAACTTGAAGAATTTTTTTAGATAAAAGTAATCATCGCAATTGTGCTGAATTATATGTATTTATATTAATAAAAATAATAAATATACATTATTTAAATAAATAAACTTAAATTCTCAATATTCTCTTATATTCTCTTTAAAAAATTAAATTACCGTAATTTCCTCAGGGAAATTACCCCAACTTAAATTCTCGAGAATTTAAGAACACTAGTCATAGCTGGCCAATTGAGTTAAGAATTCGTTTTCAGGTATGTTACGCAAGTTACGAACTAGATTTGACTGATGTACAATACGGTGTTGGTCGAACAAATGAATTACTTTACGCCCTATCGTCTGCTGTAAGAAATCGACACTTTGGTGCATTAGGAATAAAAAATGTCATAAGTAACACGGGAATAAAGACAGACCAATTTCTTTACAAAGATTTTTGTGAAACGAGTAAATCACCGTAAAGAAACGGCTGCTTTTATCTCCTTGTTGCCTAATATACTATTATGTATTACTATTTATCTGGAGGCCGTATTATATTAATTTAAACTGATTTAGGACTTGTGCAGTAACGAAATAATAAAATAAACGTTCATTTTTAAAGATAAGTACAGTATTTATTTATTAAATTTGATTTAAAAAATTATAAACAATTGAACATTTTCAGGTTTGCATGGAGGGATATCTTGTGAAATTATTCCCCTTTAATTTAAAATAAAGAACACTCAAATCCATTAAAAATTGTAGGCTGTAGATATTTTTAAAAAGTAAATTGTAAAAAAAAATTTTTATTACATTTCTTAAAAGTCGAAAGAAAACTAAAACTTTCATTCTATGACAACTTTGTTCGAAACTCAATATTTTCAGACTTGCAAGCTACTGAATATATGTCTAAAATCAGAAATCCAAAATTTCTAAAATTTAGGCAATTATACAAAAATACGTATTTCATATTTTTCTATAAAGATTGAGTAAAAATATATTTAACCGAATTTATAAAATCGTTATAAAACTAATTCATAATTAATATTTTATTAAATACATTAGTATTAGCAATTTGTTGAGTCGCTCATTTAATCAAACAAAGCGTATGAATGGAAAGTATGTGGGTTTCCGGGTTGCAATCTTTCTCGTCTTTTGACAATATTAAAAAAACCTACAAGCCATTATCGAGTTGACAAAGGTGAAGCATAAAGCTGGTGATAACGGCGCCGATTGACTAAACTGTACAACAAGCTGCGCAGAAAAGAACAAAAACTTCAGGAGAAAAGAAGAGCATACCTTCAATCCACAGTGGGCCAGTACGCAACCAAAAGTAGACAAAAGTCCACTTTAGAATTATAAATTTTACATATGGGTGATTTGCACGTAACTGTAATATTTGGCGCGCGTCACAGAAAACACATTCAAAATAAAAAATTTTTGCTTAGGTATGGATACATTTCACAGGTATATATAAAACCTATTCGCAACCACAAATATGTACAAATAGATATTATAATTTTTTATAAATTGCGGAATTCCCTCCAAAATTTCAGTTCCGTGGCGTGTCCGTTTTTTAAAATTTTAAGTTAAAATTCAGAAATTTTATTGAAAACGCTGAAACTGGAAACGAGAATTTTTGTAATATGAATTATGTATATAGGTAAACAATTTGTACATATAATGCATCTTCTAATACTTCTTATAAAATTATAAAATGTAAAATAGTTTTGTCCACAAATTTTTTCAATTTTGTAATAAGATTTTTTTCCCTATAATTTTACTGTTTATGGCACATTTTAATGTAATCTGAGAATTACAATCTGAAATAAGATCCATTAGCAACAAGTATCAGTAAAAAAAAGGTTCAAAAATTGAAAGTTCTACACTCAAAAACAATTTTTTTTGTAAAAATGTGAAGGTCACAAAAAAGTGATCAGTACCGTGGTATTACTATTCTTTTAATCTAAACACTCTCTGTTGTAATTATTACGATTTTTTTGAAGATTACAACAGAAACAAATTATCTGCCCAAAGAAAATAATTATTTTGCAGAATTGTCGGAGTTAGGTTAGTTTAAATGTCAAATTTCAGCTCCGTGGTGTCACATAAAATATCAGCTCCGTGGCGCCTGTGGCGTACAGTGTAAAGGTGCAAATTCATAGATCAACAGTTGCTACAATAACACATATTATAGAAGAGGACTGACATAGTTGTGTCCTTTTATATTTCAGTGCTTCGGCAACCGTTGACTTATTAAAAAACACCTTAATATTCGAAAAAACACGCCTTTACTTTTGGTGCTTAATTTAAAATGTCTTTATGTCAACCATGCAGAAGCACAGTATTACTGTTGATCGTAACGCTTTCATTTGTGAATACTTTTCTGAAATTAGTTTTATGCGCTAATTTCATAATGTTATGAAAATAAAATTCTCTGGTTATGTCAAACTGATAGTAAATAGTAAATATTTTTGCTGGGGCTATTTTGTGCATCAAAATGCTTTTTTTAACTTAGTGATTTATTCAAATTCAGAATTAAAAGAAAATCAACTTTTTCTTATGTTATACTTCCTTCTGAAGGTTTCCTATGAGTTAGTCAATGAAATAAATTTTTTTGTCGGAGTTGTAGTCATTAAAAATTGTGCACAAAATAGACCCCGGGATGGGGCTACTTTGTGCAATGATCTTTCTGTTTTTATAATGTTACGTAAACATTTTTTTGATCCTTTCTTATTCATTAAATCTTTTGTGTAGATATTTCAGAGTAAATTAAAAAAGAATAAGATATTAAACAAAAAATTTTATAAATATTATACAACAAAATGTAAAATAAAACATTAAGATTTTGCTAAAATCATGATTTATTAAAAATTAACAACCTTTCTTCAAATTTTATATTACTCAGAAAATAAATAACACTTTTTCTTTTTAAATATATACATTTTACAATAATACATTATGATAATTATAATACTATCATTTAAACACATGTAAATAACTTTGAATCTCATCATTTCAATAGGAGCTTTTTTAAACGTTTTGAATATGATATTTTTCAAAAACTTGAAATTAATATTTTAAGGTTAAATGAATAACAATTTAATATCTAATACACTTTTCAAGTTATTAGAGAAACGAGAGAAATAGTTTTAAAACTAATTTGAAAAACTTATAAATATTAATTAAAGTTAATTTCTTGCCGTTATGTTCCTCACCGGTTGAAGTTTTAATCGTTTTAAGGATTTTAATTAAATTATTTTTGGTTTTTTGACAAAGAAGTTCTTTTTAATAATTCTATTTATTAAATATACCTCGTACATAAAGTAGCCCCAGTTGACGGCAGTATTATTCAATGCATAGGGTGGTCAGCTCCGTTGCAGCCAATTTTCGAAAATTTGTTATAATTTTTTTATAATTATAGCTGTAGTAAAACCGTTAAAATTACAACTATAATATGCCCTAATGATGAGGAAAAGTAATATTTAACATTTAAAAAAACAAAATTTTTTTTCTTTTAAAACTGATCTTGAAATTGCACAGTTACGTGAAAATCACCCATATAATAACCTAAATCTATAGTATTTTATGTACATTTTTGTAAAATATTACAGTTATTTGTCAAATATTATAGCGGTGATTGTATATTTGTTAAAAAGTTTGATGTACAAATGTAAAGGACTCTGGCGACTAAAATACTTATTTATTTTGTAAAAATTAATATGTCGATCCGTTTTGGAGCAAATGTCGTGAAAATAAAGACTATTTGTCTTTTTAATTCATGCGTTTAGTGTTTTTTTATTTAAACAAAAAACCTTCACAACATTTGCTCCAAAACGGATCGACATATTAATTTTTACAAAACTATGGAGAGCGACCAAATATCACTTTTAGTTATTTATTTTTTTATAAATGATTATTTTTCTGACTTTTAAATTTAATTTTTTTTAAATGATATGTATTATTATGAAAAATATTTATAATAAATTAAAAAACACTATATTTTAAAAAATAAAGCACATTTAACGTCGGAAAATTTTTTTTAAATGCACTTTCTATTATTTGTTAGTTCTCCTAACTTCCGCGCGATATAGAACAAACTAAGCGTGGAACCATTTCAAAATTTGGTGGATTTATATACAAAATAAGGCAAAAAATTTATTAGATATAATTTTTTTCAAAGGCAAATTTTCGTCTACTTATCAATTTCTTAAATTAATTAATTTTCTGACTCGTAACCTGTATTTCTTAATTATAAGATGTAGAATTTTAAAGGAAAGTAAAAAAAATTAAAAATATTTTATGTAATAAAAAATAAAGCACATATTTTGATTTGTTAAGTTTCCCATTTTTCGAAATTCATATGATACTTCTCCTGAATTTCGCATTATATTTCATAAGCTAAACATGAAATCTCATCTAAATTTAATGTAGTATTAGATGAATTTCGCCATTTTTGTTCATATTGTTTTTTTTATAAAAAATTATAAGCGAAGTGATGCAGTGGTTCAGAAGACTCTATTTCGTGGCTAAAAGTCTAAATGTACTAAAAATCGCTTCAAACTCGTTTCTTGGAGATTATCGGAGTAAATGATTACAAATCAGACGTTAGATTTTTAAAACTCAAAATAGCGGATCAAATATGGCGAACAAATTTAAAAAAAATTCAACGAATTCCATTCAAAGTCGCTTCTTGGTGGTTTTTATGGTTGCTGATTTTGTACTAAATTCAGTTTTTCAAAATTCAAAATGGTAGATTTAAAAATGCATTAAGAATTTTAATCTTTCTGGTTATTCGCTCTTTACCGAATCCAGAATCATCGAGCGTGGACCGGACGTGGCAAAATCAAACTTTGAAAGGAATCTGTTGAATCTTTGAAAAATTATCCTCCATATTGGATCTGCCGTTTTAAATCTTGAAAATCTGACGTCTGATTCGTAATCATCGACTCCGCAGACCCCCGAGTGACAAGTTCTAATCAATTTTTAGTACATTTAGACTTTTGGTTCCGAAATAGGGTCACCTATCCCACTGTGAACCCTCCAATTGAGGAGCTGGATCGAAGAACCGTCTCTTCGCTCGGACCGCAAGAGTGAATATCAATCGGGTGGCAGTGAGCGCCTCTGGGCCACTCACTCCTACCCGACGGCAAAGAGCCGTTTCTTCGATGCAGCTCCTCAATTTTAAAAAATTTCTAAAATTTTGGGTCTATCATTTTGAATTATTAATTACCAATTCTTATTAAGAAATCATAAAAACCCTTAGGATAGTATTTACCGCTAAATTAAATAAGTTTTTAAATTTCTTATCTGATATATTGGATCCACCATTTTTAATTTTAAATAGCAGACATCGAATTCGTAATCAGCGACCCTAAAAACCACCGAATAACGATTTTAAAGTAAATTAGATTAATTTTTAACATTGGCGTCAGCCATATTGGATCCGCTATTTTGAATTTTGAAAAACTGACATCGGATTTGTAATCAGCGACTCGAAAAACCCCCGAGTAACGATTTTCAAGGTAATTAAATAAATGTTTAACTTTGGCATCAGCCTATTCGCCATTTTGAATTTTGCAAAACTGATATTGGATTCGTAATCAGCGACCCCAAAAACCCCCGAGTAACAAGTTTCAAGTAAATCCGATTAAATTTTGAGTTTTGTCCGCTTTTGCCTACCTCCTGGCCCACTGTGGTAAAAGCTCATGAAGTTATCCGTGACCGCATAGATGCACGGAAAAGAGACAGTCAGGTAAGAAAAAAAGGAGGATACATCTTCTAAAAATGAAAGCACAAAAGTGATGGAGGTACCGAATCCTAAACAGTTAAAGAGTGAATCTGCGACAAAAAGATCAATGATTTTGATCAAGGTGTCAGAAGGCAACACGTACGCTGTCGTATTGGGTAATCTTCGTGGATGTAAATCCAGGCGTCAGCCACAAGCACGTTGTGGGGACAAGGATTACAAGAAAGGGAGACCTCTTGATAAAAATCATAGAAGACTCCAATATTGAAGCTTTCACCTCTAAAGTCACTGAAGTGGTTGGAAGCATGGGAAAGATACAATCGGTAGATCGAAGAGTTACTGTTGAGATCCGCGACTTAAATGCCTTTCCCAGGAAGATGAGATATAGCGAACGCTATAAGATATTCCCCAGAAGCAGAAAAGCAGGAACATGACTATTTTAGGACTAAATAGACAAGGGTTGAATCATGCTGTTGTAGTTACCGAATAGGAAAAAGCGAATCAGCTGGAGAAACTTGAGCATATAAAGATTGGATTTATGTGCTGTGATGTCAGAAGAAGGTGTATGGTAGTACGAGATGCCGTTCGCTGTCTTGAATACGGCCATATAGGATTAGTTTGAAAGGCGGCAATCAGATCGACTGCGTGCTTCAAGTGCGGAGGAGTCGATCAGAGATTTGCGAAATGTAAAAGAAGCCCAAGCTATTTTCTATGTAAGGAAAAGTTTGGAGAAATTACAAGCGAAAACCATGTCCTAAGTATAAACACAAGCAAAACTATAAATGAACACCATCGCATTCTAAAGATTCAAATCAATAAAAAATAATTATTTCTAATTCTATTCGGCAGCTTTTTTACTAATCGATTCAAAACTCAGAGCATATTACACAGACATAAGTATCCATAATTGACATGGAAGATAAAAGAGCTTAGGGGGTCAAGTATACCAAAAGTGACCTCGCATCTTTTTCCTCTAATTTGATTCATACATTACTATCCCCATCAATATAAATTTCTGCAATTTTGAACTCATACCTTATTTTTTTTATTTAATCGTTCTCCTTTGCTTAGGGAATTTTGAGAGATATTCATACCTTGGATTCCGCACTCCAAGCTTATGTGAGATTAGTGCAGTAAAAAAAGGAAAGAAATGAAGAAATATCGTGTTTAATAAACTGTCGACCTACTGCCAGACCCGACCCACTTAAACCCGTAACCCTTCTTTTGGATCCCCTTACCCACCCTCGGAACTGTCGTAAGACTTTAGCCTTCTAGGGCGGCGCTTCAACTATGTTGCTGGTGCGACTTTGTTCTTTCTCTGCGGATCTCCTGCGTCAATAGTTAAAATTCAAAACTATTTCAATGTCAAAGCGGAATTTACAGCACAACAAGAGAATAAAAAATCAAATATTAAAATTATTAAAGTGTAAAAAGTCAAAATATAAAACGGACAGTAACAAAAAATAATTTAAATAAATAAAATAATTTAAAAGCTGTTTAAATTATGCTTTTTGGCATCCGTCTGTTATTTACTTTTAGATCTTGTGACAGTCTTCTTCGCTTCCTCAAGGGCCGTCCTGAAAACTCCGCATCCTCCACTGCCTGCAATATTTTAGAAGTTCAACTTTATTGTCGCTAGGTGGATACGAATAAGTACATGTCTGTGCATATCTCGGCAGTGCAAACCTATATCAATATCGCCATTAGCTGATTCTGAGTGATCACAGTCTGCTATAAATCCGGACTATATTATGGGCGCTATTAAGAGTCTAACTAACAAAGTATCCCAAAATTTTAATACTATGACGCAGAATTTTGCTGACATTTAGGTATGCTAAGTTGAACGATGCTCTATTTAGGATCACTAACATTAAAGATAGGGCGACAGGTTTGTCTGATCACCTTATGGTTGTGGAGGGGAGAATAGACAAACGTGAGAACCGTCTTGATAAAGTGTTCTCTATGATTCACTTAAATATATGAATACATTTAATTCATAGTATCAAATGTGATATCCTCTCTCCGCGATTTCACTAACTCATTTAACTATATTACCAAAATGTCAGGGGCGTACGCACGAAAATTCATGAATTGAGACAATATATGAGGCATTATTCCTGAACTGACCCAAAAATAAAAAAAAGTTCTTGGATTTCCTTTATACTTTGGAAATATGTTACCCTAATAGGTGCTAGTAGGTACAAGTTACTACACCTATTTACAGGTCCAACCCTCCACCCCTATCAAAAGGGTAGGGGGTTGAAATTTCAGCTTAAACTCGAACATGCGTTTTTTAAACATTTGTAGTTTCTACTTAAATTATTCGATTAAAAAAAGTAAGTAGTGTTTGAAAAAGGTTTTTTTGTGTACTTTTAAAATATTTTAACTATTTAATAAAGAAAAAAATTTTTTATGTAAAAATTTTTTTAAATAAATAGTTTTTTGCAATTTTATGCAAGTTCGACAGTTTTTATTTTCTCTTTAATAATCTCATATAAAAGCTTGGGATTTCCCCTAAAAGAAGATATAAGTCTAAAAATGGGCCGAAAAAATTTGCCAAAGATATAGTGTAATAAGTAAAATTTGTCTGTCCGCTCGCGCACTCCAGCGCGATGAACAGTGGGATTTTTTTACAATTTACTATTGAAAATTGTCTAGAAACTACAAATTTTATCGGATATTGATGTTCTTATTGGTCTAAAATTACTAAGAGATCCATCAAAGTCGATTTTTGATTTATTAATTGTTTATTTTTTTCCTGTTACTCAAAAAAATGACAAATTACAATATTTTTAGAAAAAAAACTTGTTTATATTTTTATTTTTGGATTTCACATGATCGAAATCAATTTGAATTAGTCTAGTATCACCACCGGACAATTATTAATGCATAATACAATTTATGTAAATTGTTGCAGACAATGTTAATTAACAAATAGATTACTTCGGACATTCTTCATAAAAAATTGATTTTTGTGCAAACAAGTTTAAATTTAAGTCTAATTTAGTAAAAAATTATTTTAAAGTTAAAAATTATCATTGTTATTAACAATTATATAAACAATAATCAACTTTGCACTAAAAATTATAAATCTAAACAAAATAACAGCACTATAAATAATCAACTTTCTTTTGTATTTGTAAACATTTTCGTCATTTTTTAAACTTTAAATATTTATATCATATGTACATTTTTTCAAAAACTTAAAAAGTTTATTAGCTTAAACAACTACATTTGCTATAAACAAATTTTTCATTTTTAAACAAATAAGTAGCTTTTTTCATCAAACAAAATTTCTTCCTTTTTTAGGGTTCCGTACCCGGTAGGAACCCTATTAAAACGGTTACGGAAAATGACCATGTACCCCCCTCCTAGCGCTCACAGTTTTTCATCTAGAGAGCTAAAAATTGGTACACTTATTTATTTTCACGCGTAGATTGCACGAAAAATATAGCGAACGTAATTGGAGTTAATCTTCATAGAGTTTTCCGCGAAAAACATCAAAATTTGGCTGTTTTTAAAAAGGCATGTACCCCCCCCCTAGCGCTCACAGTTTTTTACCTAGAAAGATGAAAATTGGCATGCATATGTATTTTCAAAAATTGATTACAGAAAAAATATAGCGAACATATTTGGTATTAATCTTCATAGTGTTTTCATCGAAAAACTGGAAAATTTTGAAAATTTCGAAAAAAATGCATGTACCCCCCCCCCCTGGCGCCCACAGCTTTTTATAGAAAGAGCTGAAAATTGTCATACTTATTCCTTTTTACGCATAGATTACAGGAAAAATATAGCGGAAGTGATAAACTACAATCTCTTTTTGCAAGCTCGAAAATTCTTTAACCTTTGCTAATTCTCTCAATTCTTAGTCTAGTGGACTGGCGTCATACATTTTTATTTATTTTTTCGTGTAGATTTTAACAAACATACAGAAAAAATTATTGGAGTTCATCTTCATACTTCTTTTGCGAAAAACTAAAAAAAATTTTCGTTTTAGAAAAAAAAGTGTGTATCCCCCCCTTGGTTTTCACAATTCTTGGCCTATTGGACTATAGATTTGCTTATTTTATCATTTTTATGTGTAGATTACAGGAAAAATAGACCGAACATGATTGGATTTTATCTTCATATCTTTTTAGCGAAAAACTCAAAGTTTTTAAAAATTTCGTCAAAAATGCGTGTTTTTTAGCCTAGCGCCCACAGTTTTTTATCTGAAGAGATGAAAATTGGTTATTTATTTATTTTCACCTGTAGATTACAGTAAAAATACAGCGAAATATTGAAGTTGATCTTTATATTTTTTCAGCAAAAAAGTAGAGGTTTTAAACGTGGGTACGGAACCCTCGGTTTTAGTACGAGTTCTACTCGCACTTGTCCGGTTTTTTTATATTTACTATAATAAAAAAACTCCTTAATGAAATAGGAATACATTAAATAATTCATATAATTTTAATAAACATTATAAGTTAAGAAATATTTATATTTTTAATTTTTCAGTTAAAACATTATACAATTAAATGTATATAAATAAATATATTTTGTCTCTGAATAAAGAACAAAGTTAAATATTTGTTAACTTATAATGTTTATTAAAATTAAATGAATAATTTAATGTATTCCCATTTCATAAAGGAGTTTTTTTTATGATAGTAAATATAAAAAAAGGAAAAAATTTTGTTTGATGAAGAAAGCTACTTATTTGTTTAAAAATGAAAAATTTGTTTATAACAAATGTAGTTGTTTAAGCCTATAAACTTTTTAAGTTTTTGAAAAAATGTACATATGATATAAATATTTAAAGTTTAAAAAATAAAAAAAGGTTTACAAATACAAAAGGAACTTGATTATTGTTTATATAATTGTAAATAACAATGATAATTTTTAAGTTTGAAATAATTTTTTACCAAATTATACTTAAGGGGGTCACCCCGTGTGGCAGACGTTTTTTAAGAGTTTTTTTTATTTTCTTTTTAAGAACCATGAAAACTTAGGACTTCAAAATTTTTACCATATATTCAGTTCCATTTTAACAACAAATTAAAATTTTTGCAAGTAAAAATATTTTACTGATTTCGAATTATAAATCTGGAAAGTGATGATGATCATAAAACGCCGTCTATCGGCGTCCACGATACTGACTAATTGACTAAACTAAAATCGAAAAATCAAAAGGCATCTTAATCTGTGAGGATGTGGCTATCTCCGGAACTAGAATTATTTGAAAATATTAAAAATTAAATTTTTTACGCGGCTTTGAAATTTTTTTTTCAAAAAAACGTGATTTTTTTGGTCTATTTTGTTGTATAAAAAAGAAACAAGTTGACTTTTTTCCATTATTCTAGTTCGGGCGATAGCCACAGATGTGCTGAACACGCCCTATAAATTTGTGCGATATTGGTCAAGCTGTTTTCGAGATATCATGGACGCCAGTATGAAAAACACAGTTTTGAGAAAAACGCCTGTCAAAGTTTAAGTAATACATTATTCGCTTGGCAACCCTTGTCTTCTCAGTACTGTAACTTTCTTAGGATGTCAAAAATAAAAAATTCTGTTTACCTACATATTCTACACATATTGTAAAAGTGATTTATGAAAAAATTTTTTTTCGATTTTTTGAACCCATCACACGGGGTGTACCCCTTAAATTTAAACTTGTCTAAAACAACCAATTTTTTTATGAAGAAGGTCCCAAGTAATCTATTTGTTAATTAACATTGTTTGCAACAATTTAAATAAATTGTATTATGCACTATTAATTGTCCGGTAGTGATACTAGACTAATTTAACTTGATTTCGATCATGTGAAATGTAAAAATAAAAATATAAACAAGTTTTTTTTCTAAAAATATTATAATTTGTCAACTTTTTGAGTAACAGGAAAAAATAAACAATTCAAAATTCAAAAATCGACTTTGATGGATCTCTTAGTAATTTTAGACCAATAAGAACATCAATATCCGATAAAATTTGTAGTTTCTAGACAATTTTCAATAGTAAATTGTAAAAAAATCCCACTGTTCATCGCGCTGGAGTGCGCGAGCGGACAGACAAATTTTACTTATTACACTATATCTTTGGCAAATTTTTTCGTTTCATTTTCAGACTTATATCTCCTTTTAGGGGAAATCCCAAGCTTTCATTTGAGATTATTAAAAAGGAAATAAATACTGTCGAACTTGCACAAAATTGCAAAAAACTATTTATTTTTAAAAAATTTTTCCATAAAATTTTTCTTTTTTATTAAATACATAAAATATTTTTAAAGTACACAAAAAACCTTTCTAAAACACTACTTACTTTTTTTAGTCGAATAATTTAAGTAGAAACTACAAATGTTTAAAAAACGCATGTTGCAGTTTAAGCTGAAATTTCAACCCCCCACCCTTTTGAAGGGGGTAGGGGGTTTGGACCTGTAAATTTGTGTAGTAACTTGTACCTACTAGGGTAACATATTTTCAAAGTATAAAGGAAATCCAAGAACTTTTTTTTATTTTTGGGGTAGTTCAGGAATAATGCTTCATATTTGTCTATACAGTTACACTTACAGTGTCATTGTTCTTACTGAAACCTGGCTAAGTGTTAATATTAATTCTGAAGAATTAGGTTTAATTAACTTTAATGTATATCGTTTTGATAGGAGTAGTGCGAAGAGAGAGAAATCCAGGGGAGGTGTTTGAAAAGAAACTTGAGAAGTTTATAAAATATTTCTTCCTCAACAAATGTTGTTCTTGGTAGTTGTTCTATACCTCCAAATTCTTAATATAATATTTATTCTGTGGTATGTAATATTATTGAAAAGTCTATGACCAATATAGTAATGCTGATTTTTTAATTCTTGGAGATTTTAATTTACCGTTTTTAAATAATATTTTAGTTGTTAAATCTTCCAGACTGATTTAAACAATACTCTAACAAATTATTTCTTTTACCAAAACAAATATGCCACGGTAACGCAAAACAAAACAATATGTATAACCAAATGTAAATTAATGACAGTATTTATTTGTTTATACACCTGTCTTCAGCCTTACATACTTGGCTATACAAGTGTCTCTTTACAAATTTCGCTCTTACAATATTTCTATCATTATTTCTTATACTAAATTTTGCGCCTACAGAGCGACTTGAAAATTAGGAGTACTCGCATTTGCCTGGACAACCCGTCTAATGGGTTTTCTCGCCAGTGGAGAGGGAAACTGTAGAAAACCTCTCCTGAGTACAACCGGTTTGTCGACAGTCGATTTCTAATGGTGTGTACCGGACAATAATCGACGGTGCACATCATTATACCTCGGCGTCAAAGCTCCCGCTTATATTGTCTCACGTTCCAGAAAAAATACCAAGCCAATTGGGCGCGAACCAAGGATACTTATACCCCTGGTCCTTAAACGACCGCCAAGCGAGGCATCCATCCGACTGAGCTAACCTGTCGGTAATTAATGACAGTATTTATGTTTTAGTTTTAATATCTATTAGGGTAAGACTTCGTCAAAAATATCACGATTTGCAAGGGGTCTTTGGATTAATTTGCCATTTGGCAAAATTATAGTTGATTAAAGATTAAATTATTGAAAGATCGAATGATTTAAAGATTAGAATATTGAATGATTGAAAGATTGAAAGATTGAAAGACTGAAGGATTGAATGATTGAAAGATTGAGAGATTGAGTTTGAGAGATTGTGATTGAAAGATTAAAATATTGAAAGATTGAAAGGTTGAAAGATTAAAAGATTAAAATATTGAAAGATTGAATGATTAAATGATTAAAATATTAAATGATTGAATGATTGATATGGAGAGATTGAGAGTCGCACTAACGACAGCTAGTATTAAAAGCGACATCATCACCTAAAAAGTATAGCTTTACGTGATGGCCACATAATTTACTGTTAAGAAATAACCTTTATAATTAAAAATCAACCCCTTCATCTCACTCTTCATGCAGTAAAAAACACTTTCATCTTTAGAAAAATGCGTAGAATTGTTTTAGGGGTACACAATTATAACATGCGAGAGATTTGACTTTTCAAATGACAATATCAGTCTTATATCTTTAGTTTAATTACAACTAAAGCAGTTTTTAGTAACTGGATAATCAATATTATTATAACATTTTTTTTTATTTATTGATTTTTATTTTTAATAGAGTTAAACTAAACGACAAACGAACTATTAAATAAACTAAAAACAAGTAACTTTTCAAATTTTTTGAATACCACTGTATGTTATTCAACATTTTTGAATTGATTTAAATCTGGTGGTAAAGGTCTTTCAGCAGCATCGAGGATTTCGTATAATAATTCTACTGGTGGATATCTAACTCTCTGTTGGTGTCTTGCGTACCCAAGGTACCATAAGATGCTTGCAATATGTGCACAACATCCTAATGTTCTTGCTCCGGTTTGGCACGTACAATAGTAACCAAGAATGGGATTTTAAATGTTTTGTGCATTGAAAGCTATGAACTGATGATGATTTGTCGCATTTCTAAATCGAGAAAAAAATCGGAATCTTGCAAAACCTTGTTCATGAGCATGCACATCTATCTGGAAAACGTTATCCTTTTTGAGCAATGAATCTTGTATATAGAAAGGTGCAAATGAAAGTTGGTATGTACCTACTGTTAAATGTTTTAAATAATCAAAAGTAAGCATTGGGAAATCTTGTAGATGTTTTTCGTCCATTCTTATCTACTCAGCTTGTCTTCGACGATGTAGATTTTCTGCTTCAACTCTTGCCTGAACAACATTTACTTCTTGTGACCTTTGCAACATACTTAAAGCTAACTCTTCATTAGCATCAACCATGTGTATTGGATCGTGATATTTGTTTATTATAGCACCAGCTATGCGGTAGAAATCTTCTAAATGAGATGCATGTGGAATTCGAACGACTTGAGCTAGAAAACGGAAAATAGATTTTATATGGCCGTTGCGCGCTTCTACAATCCATCTTGTTTTTGTTACTATTCTCGAATTATTTGCCTGCTCTGTAGTAAATTGCCTTTGACCTCTTCCAAGTAGCTCAGGCATGCAATAGCGTATATCGAGTTCTTCCAGTAGTTCAAGGGCGTCGCGATATCCTCGATCTACAATTAAAATATCATTTACCTGAAGCTAATATCTCATTTGATATATGTCGTTGTTAAACTGATGTCGTAATAATGCAGCATCGTTATTAGGAGTGTCCGAAAAATAGGGACCTTGAATATCAAGAATGTATCCATCTAGTGCAACAACTAGTACAGGCTTTAATAAATGTTTACCCTTGTGCAAACAGTAAGATTGCCTCAGTACTCTAAAGTTGCTACTTTTTTCTATGTCCACGTACGTTCTATCCATAAATACTATAGCTTTCGATACTTCTGGTTCTCGATTGTATAGAATATTCGCAAAAGGGGTAACATGGTTTTCGATGTAGTCATTCCTTGTAATAGCTTAAAAACCGATAATTTCTGGCACAAATCTTATAAACAATGACTTTCTTACTGTACTGATAACGTAACTTACTAACTGTCGAGTGGAATAATTAAAAATAATTTTCAGTGCACTATCACTAAGACCATGTTTCATTTTTGTTAGGAACGTTAAAAGATCTTTTTTGTAATGTACTCATGTGTATTTCCTGCGGGTACTGGCTCGCGATGTAAACAAAGATCAAGAAAATGCTCTTTTGTTAAAGACGTCATTGCTTTAAAGTCTTCTTCATTAAAATCATCTTCATCTTTAAAATGTGGAGGTAATGAAGCACTGATGCGAAGTTGTTCAATGAGATGCTGCAGTTCTTGGCCTTTTATTACATATGGTCTGTTTATGTACCGTAATCCAGCATGCAGTGGTTGCAAAAGAAAACCCTTTTCATTTAAGTGAATCGGACACGATCTAACATTATTAGGAATATAAATATTCGAATTAACGAAAATATTAACACGCGATTGCATAGAAAGCCTTTGTACACCAATTTCTTCATTACAAATGAAACAGGATGCACTACGATTTTGTGTAAGTATATTGAGTCTTACGTGAGATTTATCTAGTTCCAAAAATCGAATTTTATCAAGAATAGATCTATTACAATTCATGCACAATCTTGTTTGATCTGTCACTTCTAAAGCTGGATGTCCAGCATTGTCACGTCGAAAGATAGCAATATCTCTCTTTACTAAATGATCATCGACATCAATGCGTCGCATTAATCTCGGCTGAAACCGTTGGTTACAAACATTTTTAAAATTTTCAAAATGGATATTGAATGTGAGCGCTAGAACGCTGCACGCGTTCACAAAAATTGCGATATCTCGAAAACTATTAAAGTCTCCATAGTTTTCTTCGTCTTAAAATAAAGGTGAAATTATAAGAAATATTTTATTATATATCGAAAATATTAATGTTTAAAAAAATAAGTGTAAAAAAATTTAATATGGCGTAACTTATACAATTTTGAAAATTTAAAAAAAAATTTGGTACATTAATTTCTCTTATGCAGTACTATAATTTCGCCAAATGGCGAATTAATTCAAAGACCCCTTGCAAATCGTGATACTTTTGACGGAGTCTCACCCTACATATAGGGGAGGATGGGGCAAGGATAGTTAGTTGCTGTTATACTTAGTCGGCTTGCTTAAAAATCGCGTAATTCATTGTATAATTAAGTTTTAACACTAAAAGATGATAGTGAAAATTGGAAGTCAATCTGTCACTACTTGCGAAGTTGGGAGTTTATTTTTGAAAAAAGTCTGTTTTGCTAAAATGTCAACGTAATGTTTTTCATATTGTTTTCTACTTCAGAGTTTCAAAATATTTATTTACGTAAGAGTTTTCCGGAGTGGAATTTTCTGCTGAACACGAATATCGTATTTATTTTTAAATTAATTCACGTTGTTCCATAAAATTTAGAAAAAACTGAAATATGGACTCACGGAGCAAGGATAGTTAGAGATAATACGGCACGGTTAATTCCTTTTAATGCCATTGCAAATTATAAAAAAGAGTTTAATTGTTCTTTTTCGGTTGATATACATAATGGGGCGTAAATAATTATATACGGAAAACAAAGCTTATTGACCAAGAAATTGGTGGTCGTCTGAAGAAAATTGGTTAAACCTCTGATTCTAGTTGAAATGAATTTATTTTAATACAATAATTGAAAATCAGAAAATGTTTAATACGTATATTTTTAATACTTGAGATATCAATATTGAATAGTCTAAATCCATTAAAATAAATAAAACGAAAATTTACTGATTTTCTATAACATTTTTAGCATTCGGATTCTTTTAACCCTTGTGACCATACCCAACAAATTCTACGTTGTCTCGCACCCGGGGTACCCGAGTACCCACTAAAGGAAAAAATTTATCAAAAATAATCTGACCAGCAGAACCAGGGGTATTTTGTCTCAGCGCTCCAGATCTTCGATATTTATGTTAAATATAAGCAATTTCTTCAATAAAAAAATTTTTTTTGTTATAAATAAATAAAAAATTAGTTTAAACTATAGATATGCAGTGTCAGCACTCTGGGTGGCTAAGAAAAATTGTTTAAAAATTTATTAAATTCACTTGAAATCTGTTACTTGGGGGTTTTCGGGGTCGCTGATTACGAATCTGATATCAGATTTTTAAAATTCAAAATGGCAGATCCAATATGGCGGACGAAAATTTAAAAATTTCATTAAATTCACTTGAAATTTGTTACTCGGGAGTTTTCGGGGTCGCTGATTACGAATCTGATATCAGATTTTAAAAATTCAGAATGGCAGATCCAATATGGCGGATGACATTTTTAAAATTTCATTAGATTCACTTAAAATTTGTTACTCAGGGGTTTTTACGGTCGCTGAAAACGAATATGGGGTCAGTTTTTAAAAATTTAAAATGTCGGATCCAATATTAGTAATAGCCATATTGGATTCGCCATTTTAAATTTTGAAAAACTGACATCATATTCGTAATCAGCGACCCCAAAAACCCCCGAGTTACAAATTTCAAGTGGATCTAATGACATTTTAAAAATGTCCGCCATATTGGGTCCGCCATTTTGAATTTTTAAAATCTGACACCATATTCGTAATCAGCGACCTCAAAAACCTCCGAGTTACAAATTTCAAGTGAATCTAATGAATTTTTATACAATGTGTCTCAGCCACCTAGAGTGCTGACATTGGATACCTACAGTTTAAACTAAGTTTTTATTTATTTATAACAAACAAACAAAATTTTTTTTTCAAGAAATTGCTTTTATTTAACATAAATATCGTAGATCTGAAGCGCTGAGACGAAAATTTAATATTGACGTGAGTAAAATGAAAAAATGTGTAGTCGTGGGTACCCGGGCACCCGGGTATGAACACAAGGGTTAACTATCCTTGCCCCGGTGCTGGTGCAAGGATAGTTAAAATTTTTTTTTTACTTTTTCATTCGTATCTCGTAGGGATTTGAGTCTACAGTAAAATAATGTATAGCAAAATTAAAAATTAAAACTCCTACTTTACACTCTCACTTCCCACATTCACTTTCTACCGTCCACTCTTACTGCCCTCTTTCGCTTCTCACTTTTCTCTCCTAATGGTGGAAAAGTAAAAAATTGGGGATGGGAAGCAGAAAAGTGAGATTAGAAAGGGAAAGATGTGAAGTTGAAGGTGGGAAGTGAGAGCGGAAATGGGAAGTGGAAAAGTTTCAGAATCGATCCCCAAGATGGGTTTGTAAGAAGACGCTTCACAATTACTAATCTTGGTACATATTTACTACTTTTTTACCGTCTTGTATTGAGCAATTTTATCATGATACCGTAAATTTTGTGCTTTGACAATACCAGACTCGAGTTTTGGACCCTTGGTAACAAGTTTCCGAAAACTCATGAGCCATACCGCATGTGCCAAATAACATGGCCATAGTTTTTGACATTTAATTCAAAAACTACATTTTTTGACGAAAATATATGTTAAAAATTGCAAAAATTTATATTTATGAGGACAGTAATATATCCACCAAATTTGATAGATGGTCGTCATTTGCGTATGAGAGGTCATTTAATGTGTATGAGTCAAGGCGCATGACAAGTCTCCAATTTTTATTTTCGGAATCTTTATTTTATCGAAATTCTTTTTAACTAATAAGAATTAATTATAATTTCTTTTAATCGAAAAAATAATTGTCAGAAACATTTTGTTTTTGAATGACCGATAGACAGATTGTTTATTACTGCAAAAGAATATTTTTTTAATCTTCAAATCACCAAATTATCATTTCTAAAAATTATTATTTTTTATATTTATTATTTACATTAATATATTCATTTTCGAAATGTCAATTTTGATAAACAATATTTTATAGATTTGTTAATAAATATAATAATTATGTTCCCGAATATAATATTATTCAATATACAGTGAGTTCTCGCGAGTCGTTCAACTCACGAGTCGTTCAAACTCGCCAGTCGTTCAACAGCTGATCAGTGTCCGATTCACGAGTCGTTCAATTTCTAGCATGCGCGCGCCGGTGCTCAGTGCTGTGTAATTTAAACGGACCAAAGTCATTGAATATTGTGTTTTTCCGGGCGATAAATATGTTTCACACATCCCTGAAATCGCCTTGGAGGCGTGGCTTATGCGCGTTGAAAGACTCGTGAGTTTTATGATTTTGAAAATTTTCGAGAATTGAACGACTCGCGAGAACTCACTGTAATTTTAATATTAACGAATTACCCATTTTTATAAAATTTATTGTTTCAAATCATATTTTCTAATAATGTGTAAATTTTCTAAATTCTAATATTTCTAGCTTTTATTTTATCGAAATATCATTTGTTATAAAACTTTTTTCTCAGAATTGTTTTTCAAACTAAGTTTAACGTTTTAGAGGTAACATTCCTTATAATTTTCGTTACACCTAATCATTCTTTTTTATAATTTCTGTATTTTCTAACTTGTATTTCTTCTAACTATAACTTTACCGAAATGTCACTTCTCATAATTATATTATTACTTCGAATTAGTATTTTTTAAAAATTTTGTAATATCTAATAATTTTTTATACAATTTTCTTTATTGTATAATAACTAGTTTTTATAATTTCATTTTATTCGAATAATAATTATTTTGCATAATTTTTTTGTAACTGAAATTATATTTTAAATAATTTTTTATTACTCGAATTTTTATTGTTTCTAATATTTATTTTTACTAATAATTAATTTTTATAATTTTTATTTCTCCTAATTAGTATTTTACGAACATCATTGATGTCTTAGATGTGCTCGGAGAAGCGGGTCCACTGCCAAACATCATTGATTTCTTTGATGTGCTGGGAGAAGTGGTCCCGCTGCCAGACACAACTGGCATCATGGATATGTTCGGTAGACCTTGCCGTGGTGGCGGAGTTTTTTACTAAAGGGCAACCAAACAGCAAGAAAGAATGGATTCACAAAATTCAAAGAAAGTACACCATGTGAGCAGGCCGGAAACGGGAAATCTCACCAACGGTCCCAAGACCGTTCTTGCAGTGCCACGGGTGATCGTGGAAAGATTGGATCCACAGAACATCGTGAAAGGAGGAAGAATAAGAAAGGGAAGGCAAAAGTAAAGCATGTCGCAGCCGATGAATCGGACTTAGATTTAGCATGCGTTCTCAGCGGTGCGGAGTGTAACCGCAAGAACCGTAAGGAAAAGAGAGAGCGTTCCTATAGGCGTAATCTCAAAAGCGTCCTAAGAAATGCTCAAAAACGAAAACGAGAGGGTGACAGTCCAGGGGAGACTCAAACCCAAACCGATAAGAGGAAAAAGGAGGAAGCTCCTCCAATGGAAACGGAAGTACCAGATCCAAAGATTTCTCAAATGGTAAGAATGGGGTCAAAAAGAACCGCAGTTCTAATCCGAGTCGGTCAAGGATTAACATATGCTGACGTTCTGGGTAAACTTCGCAAAGAGGTCAACCCGGACGACTGCCATACGAGAATAATAGCAGCAACAGCTAAAAGAAGGGAGACCTTCTGATTAAGATCAGAGAAGGCTCCGACAAGGGCGCTTTCACCGCTAAGGTCACCAAAGCAGTTGGAAGCATGGGTAAGGTGCAGTCGTTGGATCGAAGAGTTACACCAAAAAGCCGAGGTGCAACAAGTGTTGTCGGAAGCGATAGGAAAGCCAGGATGCAGGAAAGTGACGGTCTTAGGACCCAACCGCTGAGGGATGAAGCTCGCGGTTGTAGTCACCAACCCGGAAGAGGCGAACAGGTTGGAGAAATTGGGACACGTAAAAATTGGTTTTATGTGTTGCCCAATTAAAAAAAAGAGTAATGGTCGTCCGGTGTCATCGATGCTTGGGATACGGTCATATTGGAGCGAAATGCCAGAAGGAAGACAGATCGGCTGCGTGCTTTAAGTGCTGGAAAGCTGGTCACAGGTTCTTCAACTGTAAAAAGAGCCCAAGTTGCTTTTTATGCAAGAAAAAGTATGACAATAAGGTGTCAACCATTCTTATTGCAGGCAGCGGAGGATGCGGAGTCTTCAGGACGGCCCTTGAGGAGGCGAAGAAGACTCTCACAAAAACTAAAAGTAAATAAGAGGTATTAAAAGGAGCGAATAATTTATTTTATTTGTTTAAATTATTTTAATTTGTGGTTTTTTACTGTCCTTTATATTTTTTTTCTTCTAAATTTTATATATTTGTTTATTTATTCTTTTATTTAATTTTTTTGTGTTTTTATTTAACTTGTCATTTTACAATTTTACCTTCTGACCTTAATACATATATGTGTTTAATTGATTAATTTCTGTCTTTTATGTCCGTTTCCAATTTTGTCTTTTAACTTTTAACACTTTTTAACATTTGTTCCTTTATTCTTCGACATTTAAATAGTTTTAAATTGTAACTATTGATGCAGGAGAACCGCAGGAAAAGAACAAAGTGGCAATAGCGACAGAGTTGGAGCGCCGCCCTCGAAGGTTAAAGTCTTACGACAGATCCGAGGGTGGGTAAAGGGCTTCAAAAGAAGGGTTACGGGTTTTAGTGGGTCGGGCTGGCAGTAGGTCACCAGCTTATTAGACAATTTTTATTTTATTTATTTTGTTTTATTTTCTTCTATTTATTTTTCATATCAACCCTACATAACCTTGGAGTGCAGAATCCAAGGTATCTGTAGGCAGATTTCCCAAAATTCCCTAAGCAAAAAAAAAATATAGAAATTATAAAGAAGAATGATTAGGAGTAAAGAAAATTATAAGGAATGTTAATTCGAAAAGGTTAAAATTAGTATGAGAAACATTTTTAAGAAAAAATTTTATAACAAATGATATTTCGATAAAATAAATGTTAGAAATCTTAGAATTTAGAAAATTTACACATTATATAAAAATATGATTAGGAAAAATAAATTTTATAAAAATTGGTAATTCGGTCATATTAAAATTATATAAAATAATAATTCGGAAATATAATTATTATAATTATTAACAAATCTATAAAATAATGTTTATGAAAATTGACAATTCAAAATGGTCTCAGAGAGCCTACACTACGACGCCCTCGACCTCCACTTGTGTCACACAAATCTCCGTAAAGAAATTGCTATCTTTATTCTCTTGTTGCTTAAGATACTATTTCCTAATTTTGTAGAGTTATCTTAAACGCGTCTCGGAGCCCTTATTGTACATTTTTCTTCCATATTAGCCGAAAATATTAAACTTATTTAAAAATCTAAAATTTTTAAGAATGAAACTTTTCTTAAAATTATGTTAGAAAATGTGAGCAACTTTAAAAGTTACATAGTAACATGCGTGACGTTAATTCGCTACACCTTAAACAAAATATTGTTATATAGAAACTTCATGACACAAAAAACTTTAACAGAATTATGCATACATAATTTAACTGGTGTTTGCGGTCGAATCTTTAATAATTAGCTACCACAACTGAGAAGTTTGCGATGGTAGCGGACCACTTCACTGTGCCCTATTAAAATTACCCACATGGGATCCTACATGGGATCTTACGTGGGTTCTTATACAAAAACCTGTATAAAATCCCAGATCCCACGTAAGAATCCACATGGGATCCCATGTAAAAGCACATGTATATTTGGGACACGATTTAAATTGTATTATTATTTTAAATCATCAGTAAGAAAAAAAATTCGATAATTTGAAACACTTCTTCTGAGCTACAAACTCTCAGTTATATAGTGTTAAAACATCATGTTAACTGGGGAAGAAGTCGCTCTCGCCACCTGGCGGTAAAAGTATATGAACTGTGGTATTCTGTATCATTAATAAAAAAAACCACGTAAGATCCTATGTAAGATCTCATGTGGAAAATTATATGGAAAATAATATACGATGTCACCTGGGATTTCATATAATTTTCATTTCTATGTAAAATCCTACGTAAGATCCCATGTAATTACCTATGTTATTTCGCGCATATGAAACCATATGGGATCTTACGTAGGATTTTACATAGGAATGAATATTATATGAAATCCCAGGCGAGATCGTATATTATTTCCCATGTAATTTTCAACATAGGATCTTACATAGGATCTCACGTTTTTTTATTAATGATACAGAATACTACAGTTTATATACTTTCACCGCCAGGTGGCGAGAGCGACTTCTCCCCCTGTTAACATGATTTTTTAACACTATATAACTGAGAGTTTATAGCTCAAAAGAAGTGTTTCAAATTATCGAAATTTTTTTCTTACTTATGATTTGAAATTCTAATACAATTTATTATTTAATTTTTAATTAAATAATTTTTAATCTTTTGAAAATTCTCACAATGTATTTCTAATGTAATCACATATCAAATCTTTTGTGAAATCCTATGTGAAATCTTATATATGAAACATGAAATCCCATATGAAATTCTTTATGGAATCCTTTATGAAATCCTTTATGAAATCCTTTATGTATTCTCACATAGGACTTCATGTGGATTTTTATGTAGATACACAAACTCAAATTCCCACATGAATTCCTGTCTCAAATCGTGTTCGTTTCAAATCGTGGTTTCTTATACAAAAACCTGTATGAAATCCCAGATCCCATGTGGATTCTTACGTGGGATCTGGGATTTCATACAGGTTTTTGTATAAGAACCCACGTAAGATCCCATGTAGGATCCCATGTGGGTATTTTCAATAGGGTGCCAATTAACATCAGTAAAAATTTGAGTGAGTTTACTGTCATATAGCGAACCTTTTTGATATGACAGCGAACTTGTGAGCTGTTTTCCTATTTAGACTAACCAAGTTTCTATGCCTGTAAGGTTATCTTAAAATTCAAGCTACTATGCAAATTTTGACATGAGATTCACATTTAGCGGGTTTAAATACATTAGGAATACTATTAAACTCTCCCATAGAACAAAAACTTAATTTTTACTTCCAATAAGCGATTTTAAAAATTTGCTTAGGTTACCTGAAAAGTTCAAAACAATTTGACATTCTCGATCTGATGTTTTTTTCGAGGCGTCGCGAAAAACGCTACGTAAATTACAACGCTTATTTATGTTATAAACGAAACTCGTCTGAAACTATTAGGACTGAACTTTTTAGACATACACTACCGTCCACGAGTATCAGGACGACTACACGCGACTCTATGAAAAAACATGCCATCACTTTTTCAATCATATCTCGGAAATAAAAGGAGATATAAGAAAAACTTAAATACGGTTAGAAAGCTGATTAAATTTTGCGTAAAATAAGCCGTCTTTGAAGTAATTTCGTTAGGTATATTCTAAGTTGTAGAGTGAAAAAGAAATGAAAAAAATTATCAAATTTTCTCATTTTGATCTTTTGACTTCAACTTTTTCAAAAATCTAGTAAAATTTTTCTAAAAACACAGAAATCTTCGTCAGAATTTCAGTTTTAAAATAAGCCTTCGAAAATTAAAAAAAGTTAATCTGTCTTCGATATATCATTAAAAATGTGAAGCCATGTTTCGACCGATTGGTGCATTGAAATTCAACTGTGACGACTCGATTCTGGCTTCTCGCGGCTGCGAATGAGAGAGAAAGCAGGGACAAATTCATGCGGGGGAACGATGAACTTTCGAATTTTTTTTTTATTACTCGTGAAACATCATTATTTATTATTCCTCAGCATAAATCCGTCCCTGTTTTCTCTCCCATTCGCAGCCGCGAGAAGCCAGAATCGAGTCGTTACAGTTGAATTTCAATGCACTAATCGGTCGAAACATGGCTTAACATTTTTAATGATATATCAAAGGCGGATTAACCTTTTTTAATTTTCGAAGGCTCATTTTAAAGCTGAAATTCTACCGCAGATTTCTGTGTTTTTAAAAAAATGTTATCTTAATTTTTCTAGATTTTTGAAAAAGCTCGCTTAAGGCTCATGTCTTGTTTGAAGCTAAAACCTTGTCTAAAACTTAGGACTGAACTTAGACATGAGGCTCGCTTAACCTTCGGAGAACACATGGGGGTCTTTTTGATCCCACACTTTTTTATGAAAAGCTGTTTATCTTTTTTAATAAGTATTTTCAAGTATACAGACTTATTCTACAGAGTTTAAACTATATTTAAAGAATTCATTAGTTTGATTAGATGAGCAACTTAAAATTGGTTGAGCTTTGAAAAATTGTCTAAAAAAGAGGTGTGTTCTCCGAGGGTTAAGGCTCAAGGCTCACTTAAAGGTCAAAACTTGTCTGAAGTTCGAAACTCGTCTGAAACTTAAGACTGTACTTAGACATAAGCTGGTCCAAAGCTCAAGGCTCATTTAAGGCTTAAGACTTGTTTGTGAATAAAAACGCGTCCAAAATTTAGGTCTGAACTTAGACATAAGCTGGCTCAAAGCTCAAGGCTTTATCTTTATTTTTATAAATATTTATTTGTAAAACGTCAATTTAATCAAAATACTTCATATTGTAAAATATTTCAATTTTTATTAATTAATTAATTAATTAATAATTCAAAAACAAAAAAAGTGATTTTTTTCGTTTTACATATTTAAAGTACACAACATAAGCTTTCTTTTGGTACAAGAAAAAAAGGGGGCTTTGTTTAAAAAAAAACCAAAAAAAATTTTAATTTTTAAAAGAAGGGTTAAATTTTGAATTTTTTGAATAAAACTACTCACTATTTGAAATAGCAGAAAAAACCTACCAAAAACATAGGTCACAATTTTTTTTTCTTTATTACATAAAAGCTACGATTTTTTATAAAACTGATGTGGTTAAATAAACTTGAAACTCAATTGTTTAATAAGAAGTGAAAATATATTTGTAAATTCAATTAGAGTATAGAAAGGCGCCTTTCTATTTCGTAAATATTATTTTGAAGATTATTTAACATTTAGCATTTCTTTAAGTTCAATTAAAGAGGCACTTTTATTTGATGTTTACTTCGAACAGACTTTCGACAGACTAACGATTTTATTTTGATACAGTGTTAACTCGACTGTCAGTGCCGTGCTAAATTTTCATTTAACGTAATGTAAGAAACAATATTAAATTTTAATTTTAAATATTAATTCAAAAATAATTTAATCTTAACACTCCTCCTTAATTATTTTACTTCTTAATTCAATGAAGGTTTTTCGAGTTAAAGGTTTGGTGAAAATATCGGCTAATTGATCCGAACTTTTCACATGTTGAAGTTGAACTGTTTTCCCAATGTGTTCTTGAATGAATTTCCTTGGTATTTCGATGTGTTTTTTTCCTTTGGTGATTTTCCCTTCCTGCGTATTTTCCAGCATGTGTATGGCAGATCGATTCCATCTTTCATGAGTTGAATTTTCATTCATACATAAGACAAAAGAGTTTGAGCAGATGTGTCAAAAGTTGCTTCAAATCTCTCATTCAGAGTTTTTAATATTTTAATCATTTCACTTTCATTTTCTCCGATAAGAAGTCCATCGTCTACAAATAGAGTAATGATCATATTTTTGTCTTTGTTATAATAAACACAAGGATCATCATCTGTGTTGTCAAAATTTAGTGATTTTAGAAAATTCGAAAATTTGCAGTTCCAATTTTTCGGAGCTTGTTTCAGTCCATATATACTTTTGTTAAGCTTGCAGATTCGATGAGTTCCATCAGAGAAGCCTTCAGGTTGAAACATGTAGATTTCTTCTTCCAGGTCTCCATGTAGAAATGCTGTTTTAATATCGAAAGTAATCAATTTCATTTTATTTGAAGCTGCGACGCTCAGGATTAATCGAATGGATACATGACGTGCAACAGGACTGAAGGTTTCACTGTAGTCGATTCCTTCTCTTTGTTCGAAGCCTCTGATCACCACTCTGGCCTTGAGTAGTGATGCCGCGAGACGAGACGATAACACGTAAATTTTCGTCTCGTCTCGACTTTTTGCATGGACGAGAGAACTCTCGTGGCATCACTAGCCTTGAGTCTTCCATCTTGTTTTTGACGTAATATCCAGCGACATGTCAAAGGTTGAATTTGATCAGGAGGATCAACTAGATCCCAAGTCTTCATTTTCATCAATGAATTAAATTCTTCTGACATGGCAGCTTGCCAATTTTCATCTTTTAATGCTTTCGAAACAGGTATATCTTCGACTTCTCCAATCATTGCTACATCATTGCTACTCTTCCTTCTAGTTGAATTCCAGTCAAGTACAAGTCGGTCTGGTGGTTTAAGTGTTCGACGATCCCTTAATCTGCGAGGTTCTGGTGGATCAGTGGAGTCTTCTTCTGAGCTTGAAGAATGACTATCATTGAGACTTTCTGAATCGGAATTTTCGGATTCTTCTTCTGAATGTTGGTTTTTATTCTGTGTTAGAGGTAGTTCTATTTCGAGGTTGCTTTCTATTCCAATTTTCTCGTCAAAAATAACGTTATCAGAGCTTACAATTTTACGTTCATTTTTGAGATATATTCTGTAGCTTGAAGAGTCAAGGTCATATCCGACAAATATTCCTTTCGTTGATTTCTTTCCAGACTTGACTCTTTTATGATCCGGAATTAGAGTATAACATTCACATCCAAAACTTTTTAATTTTCTGACATCTATTTTTCTTCCAAACCATGACTCTGCTGGGCTTTTGTCGGGTAGTGAACTGGTTCCAGTCTGATTGATTGTAAATACTGCATAATTCACGGCTTCGGCCCACAGATTCTCGTTTAAAGATTTTGCATGTATAACTGATCGAGCTGATTCCATTATTGTGCGCATTTCCCTTTCAATACGACCATTTTGTTGTGGAGTATAGGCGTTTGATTTAGTCTGAAATATTCCAAGATCCTCCAAAATCCTTTTTGTGTCGGCATTTATAATTTCAGTTCCGTTGTCTGATTTTAAACACTTGACTTTTTTATCTAATTGATTTTCTACCAGTCGGAAAAATTTTTCAAGTTTTTGTACTGTTTCGTCTTTTGTTTTTAGAAAATATACGGTTCGAAAGTGTGAAAAATCATCCTTGAATAAAAGAAAGTATTTTGCTCCTCCTAAAGACTTGATGTTCATTTCACATAGATCAATATGAATGAGATCCGCTGTCTGTGTT